>NC_060142.1:662478407-663103407 GCF_021461385.2 Schistocerca piceifrons
GGATCCTACGCAGTGCCGTAGGGGACCGCACCGCCACTTCCCAGCAAATTAGGGACACTGTTGCTCCTGGGGTATCGGCGAGGACCATTCGCAACCGTCTCCATGAAGCTGGGCTACGGTCCCGCACACCGTTAGGCCGTCTTCCGCTCACGCCCCAACATCGTGCAACCCGCCTCCAGTGGTGTCGCGACAGGCGTGAATGGAGGGACGAATGGAGACGTGTCGTCTTCAGCGATGAGAGTCGCTTCTGCCTTGGTGCCAATGATGGTCGTATGCGTGTTTGGCGCCGTGCAGGTGAGCGCCACAATCAGGACTGCATACGACCGAGGCACACAGGGCCAACACCCGGCATCATGGTGTGGGGAGCGATCTCCTACACTAGCCGTACACCACTGGTGATCGTCGAGGGGACACTGAATAGTGCACGGTACATCCAAACCGTCATCGAACCCATCGTTCTACCATTTTTTAGACCGGCAAGGGAACTTGCTGTTCCAACAGGACAATGCACGTCCGCATGTATCCCGTGCCACCCAACGTGCTCTAGAAGGTGTAAGTCAACTACCCTGGCCAGCAAGATCTCCGGATCTGTCCCCCATTGAGCATGTTTGGGACTGGATGAAGCGTCGTCTCATGCGGTCTGCACGTGCAGCACGAATGCTGGTCCAACTGAGGCGCCAGGTGGAAATGGCACGGCAAGCCGTTCCACGGGACTACATCCAGCATCTCTACGATCGTCTCCATGGGAGAATAGCAGCCTGCATTGCCGCGAAAGATGGATATATACTGTACTAGTGCCGACATTGTGCATGCTCTGTTGCCTGTGTCTATGTGCCTGTGGTTCTGTCAGTGTGATCATGTGATGTATCTGACCTCAGGAATGTGTCAATAAAGTTTCCCCTTCCTGGGACAATGAATTCACGGTGTTCTTATTTCAATTTCCAGGAGTGTATATATTACTGGCCATTAAAATTGCTACACCAAGAAGAAATGCAGATGATAAACGGGTATTCATTGGACAAATATATTATACTAGAACTGACATTTGATTACATTTTCACGCAATTTGGGTGCATAGACCCTCAGAAATCAGTGCCCAGAACAACCACCTCTGGCCGTAATAACGGCCTTGATACACCTGGGCATTGAGTCAAACAGAGCTTGGATGGCGTGTACAGGTACAGCTGCCCATGCAGCTTCAACACGATACCACAGTTCATCATGAGTACTGGTTTACTGGGACGAGCCAGTTGCTCGGCCACCATTGACCAAACGTTTTCAATTGGTGAGAGATCTGGGGAATTGCTGGCCAGGGCAACAGTCGAACATTTTCTGTATCCAGAAAGGCCCGTACAGGACCTGCAACATGCGGTCGTGCATTATCCTGCTGAAATGTAGGGATTCGTAGGGATAGAATGAAGGGTGGAGCCAGGGGTCGTAACACATCTGAAATGTAACGTCCACTATTCAAAGTGCCGTCAATGCGAACAAGAGGTGACCGAGACGTGTAACCAATGGCACCCCATACCATCGCACTGGGTGATACGCCAGTATGGCGATGACGAATACACGCTTCCAATGTGCATTCACCACGATGTCGCCAAACACGGATGCGACCAACATGATGCTGTAAATACATCCTGGATTCATCCGAAAAAATGACGTTTTGCCATTCGTGCACCCAGGTTCGTCGTTGAGTACGCCATCGCAGGCGCTCCTGTCTGTGATGCAGCGTGAAGGGTAACCGCAGCCACGGTCTCCGAGCTGATAGTCCATGCTGCTGCAAACGTCGTCGAACTGTTCGTACAGATGGTTGTTGTCTTGCAAACGTCCCCATCTGTTGGCTCAGGGATCGAGACGTGGCTGCACGATCCGTTACAGCCATGCAGATAAGATGCCTGTCATCTCGTCTGATAGTGATACGAGGCCGTTGGGATCCAGCACGGCGTTCCGTATTACCCTTCTGAACCCACCGATTCCATATTCTGCTAACAGTCATTGGATGTCGACCAACGCGAGCAGCAATGTCGCGATACGATAAACCGCAATCGCGATAGGCTTCAATCCGACCTTTATCAAAGTCGGAAACGTGATGGTACGCATTTCTCCTCCTTACACGAGGCATCACAACAACGTTTCACCAGACAACGCCGGTCAGCTGCTGTTTGTGTATGAGAAATCGGTTGGAAACTTTCCTCATGTCAGCACGTTGTAGATGTCGCCACCGGCGCCAACCTTGTGCGAATGCTCTGAAAAGCTAATCATTTGCATATCACAGCATCTTCTTCCTGTCGGTTAAATATTGCGTCTGTAGCACGTCACCTTCGTGGTGTAGCAATTTTAATGGCCAGTAGTATATATATATATATATATATATATATATATATATATATATATATATATGACAAAGTCATCTGCTAATGGGAAAAGGAATTGAAGAATAAAAATTGGTGGAAACCTATGCAAATGCTGCGAATCAAGGACGACATAAGGATTTCATGAATACCTTTTGTTGACAACTTAGCCTTACTAGCGGATGATGAGATAACAGCAATCGAACAGGTTGAAGCCCTTAAAGAATTGGCAGAGAAAGTTGGTCTGCAAAGATCTTCCCTAAAGAGTGAGTTCATCGCCACAAAAACTGACACCCAAAGCTTGACTACAAAATATGGTCATATAGATAGAATCCTATATTTTCAATACTTAGGTGAAGTCTTTGAACATACGGGGCGAGAGAAATAGGACAAAACATTCGCCTTCAAAAGCTAAAGACAGCCTATGGAAGAACCTACAAGGTGTACAATAAAAAATGCTTGCCCAAAAACACTAAAATTACGCACTGTAACACAGTATTGAAACCTGAAGTCCTGCGTGGCTAGACAACTTATCAAAGGAAGAACGTAAAATCATCGGAAAGATACTAGGGCCAAAGAAAGCAGAAAAGGGCTATAGTCAACAATCTCGTCACACAACTGAGACGTCTCTAGACTTCGCAAAACAAGACTTACGCACAAAATTCTTACATAAATAGGACTTAAAACAATATCCTGGATACAAGAGGTCAAAAAGAACCTACAAAAATCTCAGATATATTATTCAGATATGTTGGACAGAAAGGTATTTAAGCAGAAAGTTGACAGATGGGAAGTTAAGTCAGAGAACGAAGCTCCAAAGAAAGCAGGAACAAAATGGACATGGGAAAGGAAGAGAGCCCGTGCGGAAAACATGAGAGCAGTGTGCAAAAAAAGGAAAAAGAATCAGGAAGCTTACGTGATCCAACAGGGTCTATATATATATGAGGCCAGTCGCAAAATAGAAACCACTGTGAATATCAAAATAGTTTTATTTACAACGGTTAGTTACACCTCCCAGCTACTTCTCTACGAGGTGCATTCAAGCTCTAAGGCCTCCATTTTTTTTTTCTAATTAACTACTCACCCGAAATCGATGAAACTGGCGTTACTTCTCGACGTAATCGCCCTGCAGACGTACACATTTTTCACAACGCTGACGCCATGATTCCATGGCAGCGGCGAAGGCTTCTTTAGGAGTCTGTTTTGACCACTGGAAAATCGCTGAGGCAATAGCAGCACGGCTGGCGAATGTGCGGCGACGGAGAGTGTCTTTCATTGTTGGAAAAAGCCAAAAGTCACTAGGAGCCAGGTCAGGTGAGTAGGGAGCATGAGGAATCACTTCAAAATTGTTATCACGAAGAAACTGTTGCGTAACGTTAGCTCGATGTGCGGATGCATTGTCTTGGTGAAACGGCACACGCGCAGCCCTTCCCGGACGTTTTTGTTGCAGTGCAGGAAGGAATTTGTTCTTCAAAACATTTTCGTAGGATGCACCTGTTACTGTAGTGCCCTTTGGAACGCAATGGGTAAGGTTTACGCCCTCGCTGTCCCAGAACATGGATACCATCATTTTTTCAGCACTGGCGGTTACCCGAAATTCTTTTGGTGCCGGTGAATCTGTGTGCTTTCATTGAGCTGACTGGCGCTTTGCTTCTGGATTGAAAAATGGCATCCACGTCTCATCCATTGTCACAACCGACGAAAAGAAAGTCCCATTCATGCTGTCATTGCGCGTCAACATTGCTTGGCAACATGCCACACGGGCAGCCATGTGGTCGTCCGTCAGCATTCGTGGCACCCACCTGGATGACACTTTTCGCATTTTCAGGTCGTCATGCAGGATTGTGTGCACAGAACCCACAGAAATGCCAACTCTGGAGGCGATCTGTTCAACAGTCATTCAGCGATCCCCCAAAACAATTCTCTCCACTTTCTCTATCATGTCGTCAGACCGGCTTGTGTGAGCCTGAGGTTGTTTCGGTTTGTTGTCACACAATGTTCTGCCTTCATTAAACTGTCGCACCCACGAACGCACTTTCGACACATCCATAACTCCATCACCACATGTCTCCTTCAACTGTCGATGAATTTCAATTGGTTTCACAGCACGCAAATTCAGAAAACGAAAGATTGCACGCTGTTCAAGTAAGGAAAACGTCACGATTTTAAGTATTTAAAACAGTTCTCATTCTCGCCGCTGGCGGTAAAATTCCATCTGCCATACGGTGCTGCCATCTCTGGGACGTATTGTCAATGAATGCGGTCTCATTTTAAAACAATGCGCATGTTTCTATCTCTGGCCAGTCCGGAGAAAAAAATCGGAGGCCTTGGAACTTGAATGCACCTCGTACATAGTCGCTGCTCCGATTTACACATTTGTGGTAACGTTGTATCAACTTTCCAATACCATCGTTATAGAAGGCAGCGCCTGTACTTCCTGCCAATTGCACAAGCTGGCCTGCAGCTCATTGTCTGTGCCACAACATTGTCTTCATAGCCAAGGTTCGTGCGAGGGAGATTCAGCTACGGGCTCCACTGTGGGTGATCGAATACTTCTCACCGAAAACGCTGCAGGAGCATCTTCATTGCCCTTGCAGAGTGCGACTGAGAACTGTCATGCAGAAGGAAACGCATGACAGCTATGTAATGTGGGCTGCATGGTATCAGGCGAAATCTCATACCAGGCCCTCATACTTGGCAGGAGACACAATGGATCTTTACATGCTCACCATGTGCTCAGAACTGAAAAGAGCGACGTGGCGCGATAGACAGATATACTATAGGCACTGCCCAACACATTTATGCAAAGCTTCATCATATTTTCAGTGTGCTTTCCATTTTGCACCCATTGGACCTTACTTTCCGAGTAGCCCTCGTATATATATATACAGGGTGGTCCATTAATCGTGACTAGGCCAAATATCTCACGAAATAAGCGTCAAACGAAAAAACTACAAAGAATGAAACTCGTCTAGCTTGAAGGGGGAAACCATATGGCGCTATGGGTGGCCCGCTAGATGGCGCTGCCATAGGTCAAACGGATATCAAATGCGTTTTTTTAAAAATAGGAACCCCCATTTTTATTACATATTCGTGTAGTACGTAAAGAAATATGAATGTTTTAGTTGGATCACTTTCTTCGCTTTGTAATAGATGGCACTGTAATAGTCACAAACATATGGCTCACAATTTTAGATTAACAGTTGGTAACATATAGGTTTTTTAAATAAAAATACAGAACGTAGGTACGTTTGAACATTTTATTTCGGTTGTTCTAATGTGATACATGTACCTTTGTGAACTTATCATTTCTGAGAACGCATGCTATTACAGTGTGATTACCTGTAAATACCACATTACTGCAATAAATGCTCAAAATGATGTCCGTCAACCTCAATGCATTTGGCAATACGTGTAACGACATTCCTCTCAACAGCGAGTAGTTCGCCTTCCGTAATATTCGCACATACATTGACAATGCACTGACGCATGTTGTCAGGCGTTGTCGGTGGATCACGATAGCAAATATCCTTCAACTTTCCCCGCAGAAAGAAATCCAGGGACGTCAGATCCAGTGAACGTGCTGTCCGTGGTATGGTGCTCCGACGACCAATCCACCTGTCATGAAATACGCTATTCAATACCGCTTCAACCGCACGCGAGCTATGTGCCGGGCATCCATCATGTTGGAAGTACATAGCCATCCCGTCATGCAGTGAAAGATCTTGAAGTAAGATCGTAGAACATTACGTAGAAATCAGCATACATTGCACCATTTAGATTGCCATCGATAAAATGGGGGCCAATTATCCTTCCTCCCGTAATGCCACACCATATATTAACCCGCCAAGGTCGCTGATGTTCCACTTGTCCCAGCCATCGTAGATTTTCCGTTGTCCAATAGTGCATATTATGCCGGTTTACGTTACCGCTGTTGGTGAATGACGCTTCGTCGCTAAATAGAACGCGTGCAAAAAATCTGTCATCGTCCCGTAATTTCTCTTGTGCCCAGTGGCAGAACTGTACACGACGTTCAAAGTTGTCGCCATGCGATTCCTGGCGAATAGAAATATGGTACGGGTGCAATCGATGTTGATGTAGCATTCTCAACACCGACGTTTTTGAGATTCCCGATTCTCGCGCAGTTTGTTTGCTACTGATGTGCGGATTAGCCGCGACAGCAGCTAAAACGCCTACTTGGGCGTCATCATTTGTTGCAGGTCGTGATTGACGTTTGACATGTGGCTGAACACTTCCTGTTTCCTTAAATAACTTAACTATCCGGCGAACGGTCCGGACACTTGGATGATGTCGTCCAGGATACCGAGCAGCATACATAGCACACGCCCGTTGGGCATTTTGATCACAATAGCTATACATCAACACGATATCGACCTTTTCAGCAATTGTTAAACGGTCCATTGTAACACGGGTAATGTATCACGAAGCAAATACCGTCCGCACTCGCGGAATGTTACGTGATACCACGTACTTATATGTTTGTGAATATTACAACGCCATCTATCACAAAGCGAAAAAAGTAGTCCAACTAAAACATTACTATTTCTTTACGTACTACACGAATATGTTATAAAAAGGGCGGGGGGTCCTATTTTTAAAAAACACCGTTGATATCCGTTTGACCTATGGCAGCGCCATCTAGCGGGCCAACCACAGCGCCATCTGGTTTCCCCCTTCAAGCTAGACGAGTTTCGTTCTTTGTAGTTTTTTCGTTTGATGCTTATTTCGTGAGATATTTGGCCCGGTCACTATCAATGGACCACCCTATATATATATATATATATATATATATATATATATATATATATATATATATATATATATACTATCAATGGAGCTTATAAAAATATCGGCTGAACATTGTAAATATACTACCAGTATACTACCAGTTTTAGAGCTATATATTTAGGTATTGTCCCCCCGTCGGAGGTTCGAGTCCACCCTCGTGCATGGATGTATATGTTGTCCTTAACGTAAGTTAGTTTAAGTTAGTTCAATTAGTGCGTAAGCCTAGGGACCGATGACCTCAGCAGTTTGGTCCCATAGTCCTGACCACAAATTTCCAATTTACGTATTGATTTATTATTGTTCTGTACACCAACAACTTAGCAGCCTGCCTATCCGCATTAGAGCAAGAATTGAAAGGAAAGCGATGCAAACCGATGCACGTTCACACTTGGCGATAACCACTTCGCGAACAACGGCAACTGCATGTAAGTGGCACAATGAAAGCTGTCCTTTGGGTCCGTCGTTCGGTTTCGCCACATCTCTGATTTGTCCGGAACCCTTCTTGTCGACTTCCCTGTTTTTTTCATTTCTGCTAACGTCAGAGACCTAGCAGCTGTAGTGTCAAAATTCCGTGGTGAAGTTAAACGTTGCAGTTTCTGCTGGTGGCGCCGAGCGCCGATTACGTCAGCATGTACTCTAATACGTCTCCGCCCATCGCAAAGAGCAATCGTGTCATTTAGATTTTTCTTCATGACTTTCAACAATTGTTTTTGAACAGTGCTGATGTGAAGAAATAGCAATTGCGTTAAAAATTCTTTAACCCCGGTGCAGTCGGGCTTCTTCTTTGTGCCACCTGTACTTGCTTCAAACAGTCAAAGAGAAAGACTGGACATCATGAGAGCTCAAAAAGCATTAAGACTCCTTCACACAGTTGAAGGCAAATTCTGTTCTACTACAATTTCGAAAGAACAATTTCAAATATTTACCGAAAACTGTGAAAAAATATAATATAAAAATGTCGGCACTCGATGCTATCCTTTGTCTATCGATATCAGTGTGCGATTTGTGCTTTTACCAGTGGGGGGGGGGGGGGGGGGGATGTCTTAGGGGGTTAGTATAATTACGTATGTTACTAGGTTGGACCGTGGCGTTACCCATGGTTAAACACTTATTTATAAATAGATGCTAATGCCGAAACTCACTATTCACGCGTATGCACTATCAGAAAAGCCATCCCTTGTTATATCTTTAAAAGTACATTATAGGTGAAATTATTTACAAAATCATCAACATACAGTTATACGAGGTTAATTCAAAAAGTAAAGGCACATTTGTGAAAAGGTGTACTTATTCTGATGATAGAAAACTGAAACATGCGTTATTTTTCTTCGTAACCTCCCTGGACTTCAATGCAGTTTTCCCGAAGTTTTACGAGTTTTTTTTATTTCATCAGAAAATATGTTCATCGGTTGCATCTGTAACCAATTTTGCACCGCAGCAATGACGCCTTCATCACTTTCAAATCTTCCCTATAGTGCTTCCGTTAAGGGTCCAAATATGTGAAAATCGCTTGGAGCCAGGTCTGGACTGTGCGGTGGATGTTCCAGCACCTCGAATCTCAACTCCTTTATTGCGTCGCCTGTCCGTTTGGCAGAATGTGGGCGAGCGTTATCTTGCTGCAGGATGACACCTCTTCACAGTTTTCCACGACGTTTGGATCTGATTGCAGGTTTTAGTTTCGTGCGCAACACATCACATCCACCATACAATACAGACCTGGCTTAGAAAGCCTCGTTTACGCTGGGACGACGTCTTGCAACATTGTGGCATGCTACGGAACTGTGGCGTGCGTCGTCTTGTCATTTACTTCTACATGTTTTGAAATGCTTACCTATTACATAACACTTTTTTCAAAATTAATAAGCGAACATATTAATAGCATTAATAGTAAGATTATTTTAAAAACTTTCACTGTTCGGCTCCACAAATTTAAATTATATGTAAAGTCTTACTCCAGTTCGTGGGAAATAAACATCCCAGGTTGGAATGCATAAACTTAAACCAGAGGAGGGGATGCTCTGATGCAGAGGGGGGAAAATCCCCCCCCCCCATCCCCCCCCCCCCCCTGTAGCCGTGCGGTTAAAGGCGCTTCAGTCTGGAACCGCGTGACCGCTGCGGTCGCAGGTTCGAATCCTGCCTCGGGCATGGATGTGTGTGATGTCCTTAGGTTAGTTAGGTTTAATTAGTTCTAAGTTCTAGGCGACTGATGACCTCAGAAGTTAAGTCGCATAGTACTCAGAGCCATTTGAGCCCCCCCTGTAAATCGCACACTGATCGATATATAGAGAATGAAATTATCGTCTAAATATCGAAACTTTTGGCAAAACTCATCGATGCATCGAAATATCGATATTTTATCAACAGACCTGGTTGCAAGAAGAGAACTGCCACCGCAGATATTCAAAGGCGCTTGGAGAACGTCTACGGGGACTTGGCAGTGGAGAAAAGCACGGTGAGTCGTCGTGCGAGGCGCCTGCCGTCATGGCGAGAAGGTCGCGCACACCTGTCGTATCTGGCGCGTGCTGGCCGGCTGCACACAGTTGTGACTCCTGCATTGTTGGAACGAGAGGACGCACCCTGATTCGAGGTGATCGACGGATCACAGTCAAACACCTCGCTGCTCTACTGGACACCTCTATTGGTAGTGCTGACTCACTCGTACTCAGAGGTGTGTGCCCACTTGGTTCCTCGCCACCTAACAGCATTGCTTCCGGGTTACGAGGCTGATCGTGACAATTTTTCGTCGAACATCGTCACAGGCGTTGAAACATGGGTTCATAACTTCGAACCGGAAACAAAACGGCGGGGCTGGAGTGCCGGCAAACCAACTTTTCTCCGAAGGAAAAGTTCAGAGCCGCACCCTTAACCGGTAGAATCATGGCAACGGTCTTCCGGAGCACTTTAAGGGGTTATTCTGTTTGATGTCCTCCCTCGTGGTCCAACGATCGACTCTGAAGTGTATTGATTGGAGTGGTACCGCGTTGGTATACAGGCCCTCACAGTAATGTGACGTAACACATTCGCATTGAACGCAGATTATGTTCAAAATGTGGTTTTGTAGCCAAAAGATTGGGAAATAATATTGAAATGCCCGCTACACCCGCTGGGCAGAACAGGTAATAGGATTACGGAAAGGGGTCAAAGGTTGAAGTCAGTTTCTCCTAATTGTCATTTATCGTAATTTAATAATTTTCACAACGAAAGCGGCACATAACCGGATCTTCACCGAATGCAACTCTTTCACAGCTGAAGGCCAAAAAGAAATCTTAAAAATCAACAAGATAAAAATCCAATTAAGATAGCAATAAAATAATTTAAAACCCAAAAGACAACATATGCAAGGTGCAATAGCAATGGCTGAGGGCCACAATTAAACTTCAAAATTTCAAAATACCATAATCTTTAAAAGCAGAAGGCCGCAGTGTTTAAGCTTGAAAGATAAATGTAAAAATTAATTTTGCAAAATTTTAAGACAACAAACAACCATAAGCCTAAAATTTAAAATGGCTGACAACAGATAATTAAACACCGGTGGCACTCAGAAAGCCTCCAGGGAGGTCGGTCTGCCTTCGTTCACTTAGGCGAGACAGGTGGTGAGCCCAACTATACTTGATCTGTCGGAACCCAACCACAACGTCTTGCTTGCCACCAATTGGAACATGAGAACAAAAACACCAAAATGTTACGGACGTAATTATCCACAGTCAAATATGCAAATGTATTAAGCTGTGAAAACACAAGAAACGACAACATGAACGGACGTGGCTTGAGTACCAAAACACCACTCAACCTTAACGTCCTAGTTCGGTGAACCATGAAGCTCGCAGCGATAGGACAGCTCCACACACGCTGCTACATTGCGCAGGGCCCGGCAGCGGACCCAGGCGACTGCACCGCACGGAGATGTCCTCCCTGGTCCGTACCAACCGACCGACTGCTTGCTGGTCCGTCCGCGACTGCTGCTCCGTCGCGACTGCACTGCTGGTGCGCCTCCGACTCACTTGCAGACACACGACGGCGGAAATACTGGCTCAGACCCAACCACGAAGAGGAAACACGCCTACTGGCCAAACGACATCTCTGCACCAGGACAGGACCGACCCAGGTTCCACAAGATGGTAATTGAAGGGGCCCAGAAGCGCTCGGAGAATCAGTTACAGCTCGCCCGATGAGACGACCGACCTCTCAGGGCCAGTACGCCGAGAAGTTTTGAAATAATCGTCAGTGGAACTAACGCGAACTATACTCACAACCTGACAAACACTTGCACGAAGACCTGAACGGTACAACAGTAACTATGCACGTTCGAAGACAACTCGGGAGTCGATGCACACACACACACAGCCGACTCATGAACGATCGGCGAGCCAAAACGCGTCCTCCGGTAGGGCGACCGACCGACGATCCACCAAGACCGTGGCCCGGCTCAAGTGATGCGTGGCGGCAACGGTCGGGCGAGCCATGACGACGCATACGTCACTGCTGCTCCATCCCGACTGCCCTAGTGTCACATTGCCACTTTCCGACAGGCAGGTCCGGACTGAGCTCCACACGCGTTCCAACCAACTTGCAGACCCGAACTCGCAATCCGAACTCGCGATACGAATTGCCAATCCGAGCTGAACTCACTCACAACAGACAACGCGCGGGAAGTAATAGCAGTTGAGCAAAGATACTACGAGAGGGCATAGATCGATACGCGCTGCTAACGTCACTCACGGTCAGGCAAAGCAGCAACTCAGTGACAGTAGCAACTTAAATTAACGTAGTGAGATGGAAGTACGTTAAAAACAGGGTGTAAAATACACGATGGCGGGAATACGAGCCATGCACGGCTCAAATATGGTGTATTGGAATCCTGAATGAAACCAACCTGCTTTCAGGAAAAGGTGTTGCGTTACTTATTGGACGCCCCACGTACACTCTTCCCAGCGTTTCTTGGCCTTCCGAATGTTTTGATTGTTCTTCCACTTCATTAATGACGTCATCCGTGTTCTCAGATCAAATGGTTCAAATGGCTCTGAGCACTATGGGACTTAACATCTATGGTCATCAGTCCCCTAGAACTTAGAACTACTTAAACCTAACGAACCTAAGGACGTCACACAACACCCAGCCATCACGAGGCAGAGAAAATCCCTGACCCCGCCGGGAATCGAACCCGGGAACCCGGGCGTGGGAAGTGAGGTTCACAGATCGGCGACCAGGCAACGGATTCTTCATTTCTGCAAACAAGAAAAGTCACTTCGCGAGAATAAGGCGGATGCTACAAACTCTCAAAGCCACATTCCCCCGTTTTGTCAGCCACGACTTGAGATACAAGAGCCGGTACGTTGTCAGCCACAAGACGAACGCCTCTGGAGAGTGTTTCTTAATCAGAGCTTCTCGCATCTGGTCCGTAGGAGGATGACCCCTCGGCAATTCCAAACGGAAAGCCTGACCTGCCCTGCTGACTTTTGCTCTCGGTTCGTCTGCCATGGACATGTTATCAGTCCGGAAATTCCTTCTCCACCTCACAATAGTGTCCTAAGATGGGCAATCATTTCCATACATAGCCTACATCTCATCACGGATTTCCTGCGCCCTGTTACCCTTCAAATACTGGAACTCTATAACAATACGGGCCTCACGTTTCTCCATCTTACACCTCAGTCGCTTCCGACTCTCGCTTAAAAAAAAAAAAAAGAAAAAAAACTGATATTATCAGCATCACGCGCTAAGCGACTAGTGATGACCCTGAAGAAATTTCATCAATATGACATAATAATTTCGGTGTGATAGTACTTTAAGAAACTCCCTCCAGCTTCGCATTTCACATTTGTCCCAGTTCATGATTTCAATGTGTGCAAATTTATCTGACATAAATGATTTTTTATTGTACTAAAGATAAGTTTTTAGAGGAATTCAGAAATGAAAGAAAAAGAGGGAAAACGTGAAAGAAAGGCTGACAGACACCACCTGGAATGTAAGTTTTTCGGGAAAATTTCTAAGCTCTTTGAAATAAAGACAGTGGTTAGGCAAGGAGACGGATTATTCCCAGTACTCTTCGATATCGTCCTGCAGAAAATAATGGAAACCTTGGAAGAATCTCTGAAGATGGAGGAATAAGAGGAATACACGTCGTGAAGAGGGGAAACAACCTGGAAATCAGGTATTTTGCTTTTGCCGATGACTTTGCTCTTTTTACCAGAAGCCAGAGAGATGCGCAAAGAAAACTGGAGATCTTTCATTAAATCACTGGGTAAGTGGGTCTCAAAGTCCCGTAATGAAAGACGAAATATATGGAACGTAGACATCGAGGGGAGAAATACTTGGAGATAAAATACAGGAAGATGAAAGGCACAGAGAAGTTCAAGTACTTAGAAGAACAGATCCAACACAAAGGACTGGACGTACAGATATTCAAAGGAAGCGTCAAAGCCACAAAATTAGACGTTGCTTATAAACTAACACACAACAGGTACAACAAACGAGTGAGATCCTACAAAGCCCAGAATCGGGCGCTATAATTCAGACACTAAATCGGAAGAATACTATGATTCGGAGTGAGTTATTTTAAATAAAAAGCGACAGTTGGAAGAAGTTGAAAAGAAGGGAAGGAAGATACTCGGGAAAATTCTGCGGCCCCAGAAGACTACTGACGGGAATTCAAAGAATAAGGGAAGCGAGGCTGTCATTAAGCACAAGGAAAACTTCACAGACACATTGCAGAAATGACGGTTGAAATTTTATGTATACGTAGTAAGAATGGCCGAAAACCGACTCGCGACACTGAAGTCCACCTCTAAGTCAGTGGAAGAGGTGAAAAGAGATAAACAAGAAGCTAGAGATGATCCAAGAGAAGAATTGAATAGAAAAATTCAGTAGCGTAAAATCACTTGAAGAGAAACCACTGAAAAAGGAAGCCCACACGTTACATTTCGGAGGAGGAGGAAACGAAAGAACTGAAAGAATGAAGAGGTTATGGGAAGAGAGGAAAAGTAACGCCAACAAGCTTTAGGATCAATCTTCCTCGGAGATGAAATCTGTTTATCGGACTGGGGCCCTAACTTGGGTTGGTTGGTTGATTCGGTGAAGGGGACCAAACAGCGAGAGCATAGGTGCCATTGGATTAGGGAAGGATGGGGAAGGAAGTCGACCGTGCTCTATGAAAGGAACCACCCCGGCATTTGCCTGAAGCGAGTTAGGGAAATCACGGAAAAGCTAAATCTTGAATGAGATTTTCACTCTGCAGCGGAGTGTGCACTGATATGAGACTTCCTGGCAGATTAAAACCGCGTGCCGGACCGAGACTCGAACTCGGGACCTTTGCCTTTCGCGGGCAAGTGCTGTACCATCTGCTTTCAAGCTATATCTTCTTTTTACCAAGACATGTTTCCTGAAGTTACAGCATCATCAGTGTATTTTTCATTTATTTCTTGTTACCATACGCAATGGTTTTTGTAGTTTTCTGTATTTAGGTAACCTGGCACATTAACATATCCATCTCTGTCATTAATTATTATATGTATATATAGGAAATAACTAAAGTTCTATTTCTCTATACCGTAGTTGTAAATCTGAAGATGCTCTGATTCGTCCGAAACATGTCATAACAGTTACATGACCGATCTAGACTATTTTATGCGTAAAACAAGATCACTGTTTTCTCCTGCGACGAAATACAGCCTTTCTGTAGATTTAATTCACCTGTCTGAAATGCTGACTCGGGCGAAATATTTGCTGTTGCAGTTCATTCATCAGTGTCTTCTTTTCCTCGGGACTCCTACAGCTGCAAGCATTAAAAAAATTTGTTAGAATTTTTCCTCGAAAAAAAATTTGTGGTTTTTAACACTGGACATGTATATTTTATTCACGAACTCAACTGTAACAAACTGATGCCTAAGCATGAGCTCACCGGCACAAGATATTACTCGCTCCTTTCAGTGAGTACTGTGGTCTCTTTGGAGCCCTGGGTTGAACTGGTACCAAGCGGCCGTGTGACTAGCCACTGCTGACCTAGGTCATGGCAGAAGACAGATCTCGACGGAAATGTTGGTGAATTCCACCCAGTGGCCGTGGGTGGACAAATTTATGCAAAAGTACCCATTATGAAGAAAGGTATTGTGAACGTGTATGTTGTTGGAAAGAACCGTGTGGAAATAGAGCTTACAGAAAGTGAGCCAGGGAATCAGTTAGTCCAGGAAAAAGTTTTTAAAGAAAATAAACTACTGGCCATTAAAACTGCTACACCACGAAGATGACGTGCTACAGATGCGAAATTTAACCAACAGGGAGAAGATGCTGTGATATGCAAATGATTAGCTTTTCAGAGCATTCACAAAAGGCTGGCGCCTGTGGCGACGCCTACATCGTGCTGGCATGAGGAAAGTTTCCAACCAATTTCTCATACACAAACAGCAGTTGACCGGCGTTGGCTGGTGAAACGCTGTTGTGATGCCTCGTGTAAGGAGGAGAAATACGTACCATCACGTTTCCTACTATGATAAAGGTCGGATTGCAGCCTATCGCGATTGCGGTTTATCGTATCGCGACATTGCTGCTCGAGTTGGTCGAGATCCAATGGCTGTTAGTAGAATATGGAATCGGTGGGTTCGGGAGGTTAACACGGAACGCCGTGCTGGATCCCAACCGCCTCGTATCACTAGCAGTCGAGATGACAGGCATCTTATCCGCACGGCTGTAAGGGATCGTGCAGCCACGTCTCGGTCCCTGAGTCAACAGATGGGGACGTTTGCAAGACAACAACCATCTACACGAATAGTTCGACGACGTTTGCAGCATGGACTATCAGCTCGGAGACCGTGGCTGCGGTTACCCTTGACGCTGTATCACAGACAGCAGCGCCTGCGACAGTGTACTCAACGACGAACCTGGGTGCACGAATGGCAAAACGTCATTTCTTCGGGTGAATCCAGATTCTGTTTACAGCATCGTGATGGTCACATCCGTGTTGTTTGGCGACATCGCGATGAACGCTCATTGGAAGCGTGTATTCGTCATCGCCATACTGGCGTATCACCCTGCGTGATGGTATGGGGTGCCATTGGTTACACGTCTCGGTCACCTCTTGTTCGTATTCACGGCACTCTGAACAGTGTACGTTACATTTCAGATGTGTTACGACCCGTGGCTCTACCCTTCATTCGATCCCTGCCAAACCCTACATTTCAGCAGGATAATGCACGACTGCATGTTGCACATCCTGTACGTGCCTTTCTAGATACAGAAAACGTTCGACTGCTGCCCTGGCCAGCACATTCTCCAGATCTCTCACCAACTGATAACGTCTGGTCAATGGTGGCCGAGCAACTGGCTCGTCACAATACGCCAGTCACTACTCTTGATGATCTGTGGTATCGTGTTGAAGCTGCATGGGCACGTGTACCTGTACACGCCATCCAGGCTCTGTTTGGCCCAATGCCTAGGCGTATCAAGGCCGTTATTACGGCCAGCGGTGGTTGTTCTGGGTACTGATTTCTCAGGATCTATGCACCAAAATTGCGTGAAAAAGTAATCACTTGTCAGTTCTAGTATAATATATTTGTCCAATCAATACCCGTTTATCATCTGCATTTCTTCTTGGTGTAGCAACTTTAATGGCCAGTAGTGTAACTGGGCTGTGTATATTCCCACACATGCGGTGAACAAACAAGGTGCAACTACGGACTTTGAACTCTCAAAAGTAATGAGGAGATATTGGATGTAAGTAAATACCCGGTCCAGTCACATTAACGCGACCACCGAGTGTGTCCGACGTCAGTGTGCAGTAACCTCTCACAGACTCCAGGTTGCAGCACTAGCATTGGAGGGTATTTAAGGCATATGCGGGGAATCCGGAGAACAGTGCAGTCGTCGTAATGCGGAAACGTGGCGATTTATATGACGTTCGAAAGGGCGTGGTCATTGACTATCGGACCAAGGGTGGAAGCATTTCCGGAACGGCTGTATCTCTAAACTGTTCGCGTGCCGCCGTGGGGTTAAAGTATACGGTGTACAGCAAAGTGGCGGTATCTGAACCTGTCGCCAAGGCAACTGCGGCGCACCACTGGCCGTAGATGAAAGGGGTGAGCGACCGTTGCGGAGATGTGTACGGGCGAATAGGAGGGTCACTCCAAAAGAAATGCACACTATCTTTGTAAAAATACAGTTTTCATTCTGCATGTGTGAAAGTTTCACAGTGTGCAGATACATCCTTCCCGCTTGTTTTCAAACTTAGTTCAACCTGTTCTCGTGAGTGGCGCCATGACAGCATGTCTTCAAGATGGCTGTTACACTTGACGTTCGTCAGAAGCAACGTGCTGTCATAGAATTCCTGTGCTGTGAAAACGAGACAGTGGGAAACATCCACAAGAGGTTGAAAAAGGTCTATGGAGATGCTGCTGTCGATCGCAGTACATTTTGTCGGTGGGCAAGCAGGTTACGTGATGAAAGCGGGCACGGCAATATTGAGGATTGTCCTGGCAGCGGCAGGCCTCGTACTGCACACACTCTAGACTATGTGCAGAGAGTTAACGAATTGGTGACTGCTGACAGACGCATCACAGTGAACGAATTGTCACGCTACGCTGGGATAGGGGAAAGAAGTGAAAGTGTTGGCCTTAAAAAAGGTTCGTGCCAGGTGGGTTCCCAGGATGTTGACAGTGGTTCACAAAGAAACAAGAAAAACAAGGCCGGCCGCGGTGGTCTTGCGGTTCTAGGCGCTGCAGTCCGGAACCGCGGGACTGCTACGGTCGGAGGTTCGAATCCTGCCTCGGGCATGGATGTGTGTGATGTCCTTAGGTTAGTTAGGTTTAAGTAGTTCTAAGTTCTAGGGGACTGATGACCTAAGATGTTAAGTCCCATAGTGCTCAGAGCCATTTCAACCAAGAAAAACAGTATGCGGCGAACTTTTGGAACAGTACGAGAATGGTGGAGATGAATTTCTTGGAAGTATTGTGACAGGTGATGAAACATGGCTCCACCATTTTTCACCAGAGACGAAGAGGCAATCAATGGAGTGGCATCATGCAAATTCGCCCATGAAAAAAAATTCAAAACCACACCATCTGCTGGAAAAGCTGTTTTTCGATTCTGAAGGACTCTTGCTTGTGGACATCATGCCAAGTGGAGCCACCATAAATTCTGATGCATATGCGACGACACTGAAGAAACTTCAAGCTCGACTGAGTCGTGTTCGACCACATCGGCAAAAGCAGGATGTTTTGCTGTTTGCACGACAATGCACGGCCACATGTCAGTCAAAAAACCATGGAGGCGATCACAATATTCGGATTGACAACAATCAAACACCCACCTTACAGTCCTAACCTGGCTCAATGTGACTATCATCTCTTTGGGAAACTGAAAGACTCTCTTCGTGGATCAGCAATCTGTGGGACAACCTCGATTGAGATGTGAGTTACTGGGGATACAGTTAACCGGGGGAACTTTATATCACATTTTTTCAATGTTTTGAAAACACTGGTTACAAAATAAACTACACATCACAACATACATTGTAACATTTTATATCTGTAGCTGCTGAGAGCTTAGAAAAGTGAAAATGTTCATTAACTATCCCCTATTAAAGCAAAATTTCTGTTTTAATACGGGTACAAAGTTACACTGTTATTTAGGATAACTTTAGACCAGTCTCAGAAAACGTAGTATTTTTCCAATATCTAATGCTCTGGATAAATGTAGATCATACCAGAAGGAAATCAGGTATTAATAAGTAGAAACAAACAGTGTTAATTCAGTATTGCATGTTTACTTTGAAATATCAATATATTTGTATAGACGTGGCTTTATTCAATTTAAATCACTATCGTCGGAAGCTCTCCTCACCTCCAATGCAATTAAAGCATAATCACAAGCTAGTAGGAAGGTGAAAAGACAACTGAAATGCACTGTATAAAACACAGAGGTAATAAAACTGTTAGCCGACCGGAGTGGCCAAGCGGTTCCAGGCGCTTCAGTCTGGAACCGCGCTACCGCTACAGTCGCAGGTTCGAATCCTGCCTCGGGCATGGATGTGTGTGATGTCCTTGGTTAGTTAGGTTTAAGTAGTTTTAAGTTCTAGGGGACTGATGAGCTCAGATGTTGAGTCCCATAGTGCTCAGAGCCATTTGAACCAGTAAAACTGTTACTTTTAGTACAAGAGAATGCCATCAGGTGGAAAAGAAGCCATTTGAAACAAAAGAGGTAAATAGTACAAAGATACCCCGACTGGAAAAAAGTTACCCTGATTGACTGTAACGCACATCACAGACATGCCTATCTCCGTCCAGTTTATGCATGTTCTACGAAGAAAACGGTTTAGCCACAGACAGAAGACTAGATGAATATAAGAGAAAGAAACAAATGCAAGAAATTGCTACTTTGCGGCGGCACGGTTACTGCGTTTGTTGTGAGATCAGTGGTACAGATTCCTCTTGTGTAACTACATCTCGTTCTGTATTCTCGATACACCTACGTAAGTCGTAAGTCATTTGCATCCGAAGATACTCATCAATGTAAACAGGTTCCTGGTGGTTCACAATCAATAATATATGGGGAGCAGAAAGATAAATCAGTCTTCAATTTCAATTAAGTTCGCTGTCGAAGTAATCTTGTTTATCCTTGTTGTCATCGCTACCAGCGATCACTTTTAACTTACATACCTTAATATGCCACATTCATGACAAAACTTAATACGTTTTTGTATTTTAAGTAAATTATCTCTAGATGCTAACGAAGGAATAACTCACTGCCTCTTTTAATTTGTAGGTACCAACGTGAGTTTGGATCACTAGATCTATATGCAACATTTGAATCTCAGCTAGCGAGTAAATTCACGTAACAAGAATACACCAGAGATCCTATAGCTGATAGGTAACTCAGTGTGGTAGCATCTCTGAGTTGCAATGTTGGACCTCACACAGTATGTTATAAATCTGCTCCAAAATTTAATTATTCAGCTCAAGATATTTAAATAATTGCACAATTACGGGTTAGTTCACCATAGCATTTAAAGGTTAGGCTGTTCTTATAAATCCACGTCAATTCACAGAAAATCAGTCTCTCTTATCGTACTTCTCTGAAACTAGAGAGGGCCTGCGTTGCCAACTTACGTGAAATTAAACTTGTGAGATCTTTTGTTACTAACTACTCGACATTACACCTATCTTTTAATTCAAATTTCGAGATTGGAAATTAAATGTGCGCCTTCAGGAAATTCAGATAGTTACTTGTAATCCACACACTTCAAAAAACACGTCTCAGAATCTTCAGATAAATTTTGAAGTACTTCACATGTTATTTGCATCGTTTTGTACATTTAACTGTTACATAACTTCAAAGTCATATAGTATAGTGTATGAGTATAGGAGACGTATAATCAGACTGTACAGTTCCAGTTCGTGATACAGACGCATACAGACTGATTCCATATAAAGCTAACTTACAATTCATTATTTCATTTTTTATTTCTCAAAACGCAGCGTAGCGAGAATATAAGGCCCCTGGCAGTCTTCTTTGTCCCTGTGGCCGCCGAGCATGAGGCGAGCATGCCCAGTGGCTGCAATGGCTGACTGGGAGGCCGAAGAATCCTTTCTGAGTCGTTCATGAAAGAGAAAAAAAGCTTCGTTTGTAGTGTACTGGTAGACACTACATTAAACAACAACAAAACCTATTAGCTACAATATTCACAATCCTAACGAACCACATTCGTTGTCGCTGGCAAGAATGTGATCACCTCACGAAATCTGTTTGTCCCATTTCAAATTAAAACAACATACCTTATACTAAGAAAGTAACACAATAACTGCAATAGTTACGCCACTGCAGCACACCATTGAGAAGCACAGAATGTTCCAAACAACGCGGCTGCGATGCGGCGCCGAATAAATAACGTAGAAGAGTGTTTTCTACTAAAGAGAACAGCCGACCGCTCCTGGAAGTGGTCACAAGCCAACAACCACTTCCGAGAGCAAATCATTTCACTCTACATCACCGCAGGAAAACAAACATGGGCACTGCGAAACAGAATAACACCAGCAACTGGAGTGCAACAGCCCTCACCTCGCGTACCTTCTCAGCGCCGGTACAACAAACTTCAAACTCGTATACACCGCACCTTAGAGACTAAAAGTAGCCAAGATCAAAACTATGAGTATAGGCCATCACAGATTAGTGGATGGTTTTTCAGTTTAACCCTAGATTATTAAACCATCGTAATATTTACGCTATAGTCGAAATAATCGTCTTGAGAGATTCAACGACTGTGTAGATGTTTAAGATAATTCTCCTTCATCGTTCCGTCTCAGCTGCACATTTTTAATTAGATTGCATATTTCTTTCACTATGGATCATATTCAGATTTCAGTAGTTGCGTCAGCAACCCGTCTTGTCTACTCAGAACCAATACTTGAGACTCTGATACGTGGTTCTGAGTAGACAAGACTGAAGATGATCCAGAGTGAAGCAAATCCAATTAAAAATTTGCAGCTGAGACGGAACAATAAATGAGAATCATCTTAAAGTAAAATTAAGGACTGCACTTGGTACTAATTCGCCGTACCCGCCAATTTGGTTTTGTAAGCAATAGGTTGTAAAACAGGACATATTGTCCTTATTTTGTGTGTGACACATCGTTGGAGACCTTATAATTGTAATTAACTAGTGCATAAAATATAATTTATGTCGTCCTCTGAATAAAACAAGTAGTAGTAAAATTTACGACGGTTTGGTAACAATGTAATATTTTCCCCATTTAGTGTTCCAGGGTTAATACTGGCTATAATTGAGCAAATTAGATCAATGGAAAGTGACAATATACAGCAGCAAGAAGTCAGGAAAAGCATGGAATACCTTGCAAAAGAGGATAATGCTTAAAATTTTAAAAATGTAACGCACGATCAACAGTATCTAATAAAAAAAAATTGCTGCAAGAATTACACCGAAATGTTGCATGCTGGGAACATGGTATAAGCCTACTTCACGTGTTTCCTGCGTACGACGTTATAAGAAAAGATTGGATGGATGGGAGGGAAAGAGTTGTGATTCTCATCCAGATGAATATTTCTTACGCTGTATTGCCTGTACAACTATTATCTGCTGAAGAGATGCAAGCTGTATCAGTTAGAATTCATACAAATATGAACAGTTTCTCACTAATCTCCGCTTACTGCCCCTCCAGAACCAGTATGCAGAGTAGAACATGGAGAAATATTTTTATCCAGACGTAGCTACGGTGTCTGATGTGTGGTGAGATTGATGCACATAATGTTATGTGGGGGTGTGGAGTTACGGGCGGCTACTAGAGACGACTGGAAGAGATAACTGAAAACTATGGGTCAGTGCTGCTTAATGACGGAAAGCCTGTCATGGTAGGGAAGGCGAATTGTTGACTTGGACGAATTTTAGGAAAGTGTTGTTCATCTGTAAAGGAGAACGCATATAGAACACTGTTCTCGAGTACTTCCAGAGTATTTGGGGTTCGCACCACGTCGGATTAAAGGGAAATCAAATGGGAATCTCTGGAGTAAAGGCGACGTTCTTTTCGAGAAGCACTATTGACAAAATTTAGAGAACGACATTTGAAGCTGACTGCAGAACGATTCTTCCAGTCCCAACAAGCATTTCGCGTAAGTACCACGAATTAGGGCTCATACGGAGGCATATAGATAGTTGATTTTCTCTCGCTGTATTTGCGAGTGGAACAGCGGAGAAAATGACTAGTAATGGTGTATGGTACCCCCCGCCGCGCACCGTACGTTGGCTAGCTGGGTTGTAAGTAGATGTAGTTGTAGATATATCTGCTCGGTAAAGAAGACAGACAGCAGTAGCCCTAACCATTTGCTCTCCAGAATTGGCTACTTTAACTCAATGGACAGTTCAATGTGGCACGCTGGGAGCACGTCACCTTCCAATTGAAATTAAACTATGAATAACTGCCACGTCAGACAATGAAGTGGAAAATGGAGAATAAAAGAAGCCCAATGGGAAGAATACTAGACATGGACTCAGCACCTAATTTGTGATATAAGAAAATGGCACAGTGTAGATGATGATTGTAAATTAATTATCTAACTAATAAACACAGTAGTTCTCGTATCAATCCACATGAAGAAAGTATCGAAAAACCAAAGAAAAATCCAACCAAATGGTGGGCTGGATAACACAGAAAATTAGATGTAGCCAGAAGAAGCACGTTGCAAGAATATTGTGCAAACCGGTCACTCGACAACTTCTTACAACACAAGAAAATTAATACCTAAGTGAAGCGTTGTTTTGGAGAAAAAGAACTGGATAGCATTTTGTGGCAACTTACATGAAGATGCTAATGTCAGAGATACATAGAGACCTGTTAAGGCTCGTCAGCGTAAGAACCAAGGAACTACCAGTTTAAAAAGGACGGTTGAATCACTCACAGACACATTCCTAGACAATATAGCTCGTCCCTCTGTACCATCCACACCTCTGACGTGCTCCAGGACAAGTTTCACACCATTTCCTACCCTCGCCTTGTACAAAGGAAGAACTGTCGACTGCGTTAACCTGTTCGGCGAACACAGCACCAGGAACGGACGATATTTATTACGCAGTGCTGCAGAATTTATCTAAACCTGCAAAAGGTTGGCTGCTGCAAATTTAGAATCGAACGTGGTTGTCTGATTTATATCCTAAGGTTTGGCTTACACAGTAATTCCACCAAGTGTGAAACCTAGAAAGTATCCAGCGACTAAAGCCTCTTACAGAGCCTAAGTATTCTTGTCGTGCGTTGTAAAAACCTTGGAACGATTAATTAAAAATCGTCTCGAGTTGTGATTCGAAACGTACAGTATACTACAAATATATGAAAATCGTTTTCGAAAATTTCCTTCTACATTGGATAATTTGACACAACTAACTTGGGACATACAGAGAGCATTTGAGGAAAGACAGTATGTTACAGTCATGTTTAGCGATATGGCAAATAACAATACAGACTGAACTGGCTTACAATTTCGTTTGTGGTGTAAGCAAATTTTTCAATACAAGGGCTGTCCCCTTACCGCTATAAAAAGACTATAGACACAAGGTACGCGCTGTTGGCCTTCGACAGAGTTCGATATTAAGCCCACAACTGTTTAATGTTTAGACAGCGCACATGCAAGCGTAGCTGCCAAGAACTATTCAAGTACAGGGTGGTGCAAATAAAACTGGCACGAACGAGTGGATACAATTGGACGTGAACTTGTGGCAGCATTAACGGAGAAGGGGAATACCTGCAGTTATTTCCAAAAGGATTGAGCAACTGACCATACAACCGGCTAACCCTTGGAGCACAGTTACACAGTCTTCACACCTGACAGAGTTGTTAGCAGCGGTTAGTCTGGTCGTATCCCAAGCTGGTCAGCCAGGTCATCTGATGTGTCAGTGTGATATTATATTGTGTGAGGAGCCCTCAAGTCGAAGGTGTATCGCAATAACCCTCATAGTCTTCAAGAACTGCAGCAGAACATTTCGGATGAGATCGCAGCAATTCCAGTAGTCCAGCTTCCATCTGCCTTAGGTAATTTGCTGACCAGAGACCAAAAGTGCCAAGAGGTGAATGGTGGTCACTTTCAACATCTGCTATAGTCAGGTCAGTACTGTATTTCCTTTCCACCGCTCTGTTTCTTTGTACTCTGAAACTCTGTTCTGCGGGCCACTTTTATTTGCCTCACCCTGTACTTCAATATGCTAACGTATATGTATGTGTACTTCTGGTGCCACCCTTGAAAAAACGAAGAGAGTAACGAGTTCAGAAACTTCTCCGCTAGAAACACGGTTCGTGTCTAAATGGTAACAGCTTTCACGTCTAAAGACGACTATAGTTAACTTTGGCATGTGAAGGGCTCCGTAGGGACTAACACACATGGGATTAAATAATCAGGCTTTCCCAGGGAAGAGGCAAAATAAAATCTAGGAATGATAATGGACTCAAACCTCTCACGGCTGCGGTATGTTGTATATCTCATAGAGGAGGTCCAGTTTTGTCTCAACCTGTTGGGCTCTGTTACGAGTGTATGATGAGGAGCGGATCACAGTATTCTGCTGTTAATATGCAAGAGCCTTATAAGATCTAAAATCGACTTTGTTACATGAGATTGAATAATCAGGCTCTCCCAGCGAAGAGGCAAAATAAAATTTGGGAATGATAATGGACTCAGGCCTCTTATGGCTTTGGTGCTATGTTATTCTGCAGAGGCAACAGGAAATCCGTAACGAAACCAGAAAAAATCCAGTTTAGCCGCACCAGGAGTTCCCTAGGAGCTTCCACGCCACCCCAATAAATGCGCTGTTAGCAGGAGCTGCAGAAATGCACTACGCATTACGAAAGAAATTAATGAAAGACATTTTCCTTCTGTAAAAAATTGCTGCAATTGACCACCCACTGATAAAACTCGACAAGTAGTCTCGAGGACAAATGAATGGATAGAGAATAAGCACTCCCCAAAAATCAGAATTATGTACAAGCTTCAAAAGTATAAAGGAAATTTTACCCAATCTCCGAAGAAGGCCAATTTATCCTGATCCCGATTACCAGTATGACGAAATATTTTCAGCAGCCGGCGTTTTCTACTTTCCAACAGTACAACTTGCCGAAGCTGAGCAATCAGCCAAAACCTACATTGCTGATAATTTCCCGAGTATTTCTAGATATATTGCATGGGGGCTTAATTATATATAATGAAAACATTTTTTTTTTTTTTTTTTTTTTTTTTGCTGTATGTCCGATTACGAAGTGTCGTAAACGGTTGGCCCTGACTAGTTTTTGTACGCAATCTGACTGCATAGAACAACAACAAGAATGAAATGAAAATTTCCGTTAACACAATTAATTAATTAAGTCCCCAGCAACTATAAAACCTACGAAACCAAGACTCAAGTGTAATTGTTCTGTGTGTGGGAGTGTGATTCAATGTACACATCTGGCACGGTTCTTCTTCAACAAGACAAGAAATTTTAAATACCTTTTATACTGAAGTAATTAAAAGAAAATAGAAATACTATAATTGCGCAAGAAAACCAGAATTACACTCTAATACAAGAACACAAGCCAGATGCTTTGTTGACTGAACCTGTAATGACGCAGCCGGCCGAAGTGGCCGTGCGGTTAAAGGCGCTGCAGTCTGGAACCGCAAGACCGCTACGGTCGCAGGTTCGAATCCTGCCTCGGGCATGGATGTTTGTGGTGTCCTTAGGTTAGTTAGGTTTAACTAGTTCTAAGTTCTAGGGGACTAATGACCTCAGCAGTTGAGTCCCATAGTGCTCAGAGCCATTTTGTAATGACGCATTATATAAGACACTGAAATAATGAGAAATAAAGCGAGTTTGTTACCTTCAAATATATTGATGAAAAGCACTCTGATCATTACAATATCTCCATTAGAACAACATCTGATGTCTAGCCCATCAAACAACTGCATAAAACATGGAACAAGCACTCACTACTACAACATCTCCACACCGACTCGCTACTACCACCTCTCGACAAGAACTGACTACTGCCACATCTCGACAAGCATTCTTCACTAGCACATCTCAACAAACACAGCCTACTACGAGTCCTCGACAAGCACTGCCAGTGGAGGCGGCTGAATAATACTCTTTGGCGCAATTTCTGGCGTTGTGGCTCAGTGTAGCCACCTTTCATATGCCCTTCCTCCACGGGCCAGAATTTGATGGTATTTTTGCCAGCATTGGTGGTGAAAATACCACCAAATTCGTCCACAAAAATACAGACAAAAATAAAAGATAATATTAATACGTAAATATCAAATAATTAGTTAAAATTTTGGCTTTGCACTGACCTTTCAATAACCTAATATATAAAATACAGTAAGCAATGCAAATTCTTTCATATATGTGACTTTACATATTAGTTTACACAATATACAAAATATCAGTTTATACTAATGTTCACATAACATGCTTTCCATAGTTCAAGAAACAAGTAGTTGACAGTTCCAGCAGTAGCACCCAGCTATGGTCAATAGGTGCAAACACCAACAAGTGACATCATTTCAATAGATGCAGTCCATCAGTGGCACCCAGCAATGTTGAACAGGTGCAGACACCAACAAGTGACATCATTTCAGTAGAAGCAGTTCCAATAGTGGCACCCAGCAATGTTGAACAGGTGTAGACACTAACAAGTGATATTATGTCAGTAGAAGCAGTCCATTAGTGGCACCCAGTAATGTTGAACAGGTGCAGACACCAACAAGTGACATTATGTCAGTAGAAGCAGTCAATCAGTGGCACCCAGCAATGTTGAGCAGGTGCAGACACCAACAAGTGACATTATGTCAGTAGAAGCAGTCCATCATTGGCACCCAGCAATGTTGAGCAGGTGCAGACACCAACAAGTGACATTATTTCAGTAGAAGCAGTCTATCAGTGGCACCCAGCAATGTTGAGCAGGTGCAGACACCAACAAGTAACATCATTTCAGTAGAAGCAGGCCATCAGTGGCACCCAGCAATGTTGAACAGATGCAGACACCAACAAGTGACATTATGCCAATAGGAGCAGTTCATCAGTGGCACCTAGCAATGATGAGCAGGTCCAGACAGCAGTCCATAATATTCACTATCACTAATCACACAGTTCATCAGCAGAAATTAAACATTTCTAAGTGTCACACATCAATGTTGAACAGGTGCAGGTGTGAACAACAGTTTGAATGCACACACAATTGCTTTTACAAAATTATTCTCAATGCTCTTACACTAAACATACAAATTATAATAAACACACAAATGATGTCAGATAATTGTCATATTAATTATTACAAATACACAAATATCAGTAAACCTGTAATATTTATGGGTGTCAGTGCAAGCCACAACAAACAAGTAAGATAATATTTAGAAGATAGGTCGGTACCAGTTTGGGATTGGGAAAGGAAAACACACAAAACACACACACTCATCTTTCGTCCACATTAGTGCTACTGTGTAATTGAATAGTGTTAACTGTGTAAATGCAATTCTGTCAAAATTTGATGTTCATCATGTGTATCAAGTAGTAGTGGCAGCAATGTATAACAGTCAATAATAGTTAGTCAACGTCATAGTCATCACGTCAAGACCAATGTTTGCCAAGCCAAATCAAATGTACTGTTGCTGAACAACTATCAGTGTGCCAAGATATGCAAATGCTTCCTCTCTCCAAAAAAAAAGTATATGCTGCTTAGTGATTTAACAAAGTGTTTTGTGTGTAGACAATCTTCCGTCCACTTGAGTGTTCTAGTCTGCCAACTTCATCCTCCTTGTTCCATATAAACCAACAAAAAAAAAATATGCTCCTCACTTACTTTACCTCTTATCCACCAAAACTCCAATAATCATCAGCATCACATAATCTTAATACTTCAATAATACCTTTTACGTCTATACATATAAACGTCATCATCAATATCATTTACCTTACCTCTCGTCCACCAAAACTCCAATAATCATCAACTTCACATAATCTCAATACCTCAATAATACCTCTTCAATACGTCGACACATATAAACCTTATCGCCAATATCATTTCACTTCCACAACAACTCTTTCCCCTAGTCAGTCTCCTCGAACAAGTACAGATAAAATCCTAATGCAAACCTCAATTCATCATCCCATACAATCTGTAGACACAATGTCAACACACAACCTCTGTGTAATCCACCTGACCCAAATCTTCTACTCATTATGAATTATAAGATACATTTTGGTTACCTTGTCCATCATTAAACAAAAGAAATGCATACATGACCTCTAACAGACTTTAGTTCGAATAACTCTCAGTAATTAAGTACGATTACGGAGTGTGAATGATCATAATATTTCACAGTGTGTACACCACTTCAAGAATCATGGCAGAAGCAAACATGTGGAGTATTTTTTGTGTCGAGTGTCACTTCCTATTTCAATTGCTCACGAAGAATGCAGTGTAATAACTGTCAATGGTCTAACCTAGTGTTGGTATGTCATGTCGTTAACTTCCTTCCTATTAGCATAAATTTATACAGCTTTCATAAAACCTCCAGCTCATGTGACTTCTATGAAGTTTCTTTTACTAATGTCGTTCGTCGAATTACAGCAGTTCATTTTCTTATCTTAAAAATATAAGGCACTGAGCGTAAGCAAAACATGCAATAGCGAGTAAATATACCAGTAGAGAACAGAATGTCAACATGTGGATGCAGCACAATCCCTATAACGAGGCTCCGCCAAGCGAACAATAATTAATACCATAGTGTAACCTAAACTCCATGTTCGTACACTGTATATCAGCATTTCTATATATAGCAAATTAAAGAATAGTTATGACAACAAACAGAAATGTATAAATATGCAATCCATACGCACAGCAGCAAACATATATCTTACGTAATAAACAGGTCATTAGCATCATATCAGCATAAGCAAATAAATGTTCGTATGTAATCTTAATAAGTAAACATGAAGTCGCAAGCAGATAAATCACAAAGTATAACTTACATACATAACCACATCAGCACAATTAATCAGGTGACAATTATAATTTAAATAAATAAGCACAGCAGGCACATAATTTAAAAAAAAATGTGACATCAGTGAAAAAGCAGTGCAGCCAAGCGATGCATAATATACATACGTAACAACCCTGTTCATTAATCAATCATTGTCAAAATCAGTTATGTACGCAAGCATGTCGCTTCACAAGTAAATTCATAGAACACGAAGTTTAGCACAAAGTATGAATCACGTAATCGGGAGCAGCAAATTACGTCTAAAGTACGTACCTAAGCGGAAATATGTTTCCTGAAAAATAAACTCAATTAATAGTTACCTTTTTAGTTTATTAATTTCTTCTTCGAAATTACATTCTTCCTGAAATTTTCTCGATAGCAAGTCGTCTTAACGTCGGACACGCACAGAATTTACCTGAAGTTCTTAAATATTTTATAGAACCGTATCCTGAAAAATACTGAACGTTAATAACATAATTCATCAAGTCACTATAGCTTTATACTGAATTTATTCGGAGAATTTAGACTGTGTATTTGTTTACGGCTGTCAGTGCATTTGCACTGAGCGCTCTATCAGCTGTAGGCGCGTGACGTAAGAAGTAATTGTTTGCGGTCAACGACTGCCTTGGGCGGCGCGCAGACTTGACTGTTGCTTTGAGTATGTGCCGCCGCCAAAACACAGCGCGGTATCCTTGTACTCTCCGCATGTTTACATGTAGCTGTTGGTTTCTATAAAGTATGTCATTCCACAAAAATTTTAACGTTGGATATATGATATATTCCCTTAGAGCGTCGAGATTTAAGAGTTTCTACTTCAACAGTGTTATCATGAATAATTTTGCGAATTCTATATGGACCGTTATAAAGCAGAAAAAATTTGTGACACAAGCCCTTTCCTTTGTGAGACAAACGATGAGACTTAATTAACACCTTCTGACCAACTGACAAAATTTTTAAACGACCAGGATGTTTAGCTGATTTCTCTCTTCTAGCAGCCGCAGATGCAATATTTTGCAAAGCCAGGTTGACAACTTCAGAATGCCGCAGTTTCCGTGTAGGTGGCAAAGGAACGATTTCAGAAATGCGATTTGTCGGTGCTTTGTTTTTTAATATCAGTATAGGCGGTAAAGAAGTTGAGTCATTAGGAAGTTCATACATAATGTTTTGAAAAATATGAAGATACTGATCCCACGTTCTGTGATTCTGATGACAATAAAGACGACACAATTTATTGATTTCCTTCATCCATCTCTCTGAAGCGTTAGATTGAGGGTGAAAAAGTGAAATGAAAATTGGTTTAATCTTACGACGACGTAGAGTACGAAGCCAAATTTTAGAATGAAACTGTGATCCATTATCTGATATAACCTTATCAACATGACCAACTTCTTTAAGAAAATGTTTAATGAAAGCATTAGATACTGAACGAGCTGTTGCTTGGCGTAAAGGTGTAAAACACACATATTTTGATGTTAATTCCACTGCTACCAAAATGTACGCAAAACCATTAGTAGAACGAACCACTGGACCGAACAAATCGACTGCAGCCATATCCTTTAATTTCGCTGGAATGATAGGAAACAACGGTGCTCTGTGAGAAATAGTTGGCGGCTTAGCCTTTTGACATAATTTGCATTTGGCAAGAACAAATCGAATACGTTTTTCCATATTACTGAAGTAGCAATTTTCTCGTAATTTATGAAAGCATTTTCTGGGACCAAAGTGTGCATAACTGAAATGTGTGTACCAAATCAATTTATTGACCCACTCATCAGGAATACAAACTAACCAAACAGAGTTGTCAACCGATTTTCGTTTAAAAAGAACTTTCCAGATAGTTCGCAAAAACGGGGTGTGGCCAAATTGTCCAATCTAACAAGCGTCTAAGAAAATTACAAACACCAAGGAAACTACGAACATCACGTTTTGTGCTAGGAACAGCATAATTACGAATAGCGTCTAGTTTCTCTGGATCAGGAAGAATACCTTCTGTAGAAATAATGTGACCAAGAAATTTCACCTGAGAACAACCAAATTCAGATTTTTCCAGGTTCACTGTAATGCCAACTCTTGCAAAAATACGTAATAATGAATCCAAAATTTTGTTATGCTCACTCCAAGAATGTTTAGCAATAAGAATATCGGCAACATATGAAGTAATATTGTCACGAAGATAAACAGGTAAAATTTCGTTTAAACTACGAATGAATGCTGATGAAGATACAGTAAGTCCAAATGGTAATTTCCGAAATCACTTTTAGCTAAAATATTCATATCCGGTTATTGTTTATCTACTGTCTAGATAGATTGATAGTCGAAGAGTTGGTTTGACAGATGCAAAGAATAGTAGAAGAGTAGGCAGCGGTGCAGAAAACTAAAAGGGAAATAGCACCACTACAGCTCGGGGCCCTATGCACGCTACGGCACATATTCACTTAGTGTAGTGAATCCCCTGAGGACTTTAATAGCCGCACATAATTTCTAGTTTGTGACTTAGTGGCCAGTTTCGTGGAAGTGCGTACGTAAATTGATCTAACCATGCACATGGATGTATGTCATCCTTAGAACTGCGAAAGATCTTAAATTTTCGAACAGTTAAGAAGTGTTTATAGTCAAAGTTTTCACCTCGTGGCGACAAAGACCTACCGCAACTGTTCCTGTCCCAATGTCGATTATTGTCAAGTTCGCGCGCCTGGCGCTCTCTTGTTGCATCCCGTAAATGAAACAAATTATTTTCTTCAAAGCCCTCTGCTATCTGTGATTCTAAATTTCTTCTACTGTCTTTTCCTACAATTTCGCCTTCGATTTGTTTGACTTGCTTTTGTAATGCCTCAACTTCCCTTTTAACGCGTTCATTAAATCTTCCCTGATTTTCAACATGTTTATTTATGTTCTGATACACTTCGGTTTCTGCAAATGGCAATGGTGCTGTATCATCTGAATCTCTGTCCCCATTTAAACTAAGACTTGTCAATTTATCTGAAATCTGCTCAACTCTTTCCGATAAGTCACCTAATTGTTCTTTCTGTTTATTTACGTCTTCCGTAAGTGTCGCGACTGGGGTTTCAGTATTGACGCATTTGGTAGTTAACTGTTCATATTGTTGTGTTAGGTTATTTAATCTGTGATTTGGTACGGATTCCTCGATTCTTTCAAGTATTTCTTCCTTATCGTGTGCACGTTGTAAATTTAACTCTGAAAATTTTTTTACTATCACGCGATCTCTTTCTTCCTGTTCTCTGTCCTATTCCTCTTGTCTAATTTCTGTTGAAATTAAAGTATTATTGTGAGCATTCAAAATAGGTTGTACTTGTTCTCTAATTTCTTTCTTTGATTCGTCTTTCATGTTTTTGAAACATGTCCCTGTTCGTGAGCCTAACTGTGTTTCCATTGTTTCCATCTCGGTTTTAATTGTTCCTATTTGTGAGCCTAACCGTATTGTCAAAGTTTCTATCTTCATGTTAATTCTTCCTATCTCTGTTTTTAATTCAGATCGTAAAGTTCCCATCTGTGTTTTTAATTCAGATCTAAACTGTGTTTCCATTCGTGCTCCCAAATTTAATATAGCACTCATCAACTGCTCCATATCTTCTGTCGTTAATCTCGTATTCTGTGAATTTTCTGATTGAGAAAAATTTTGAAATGGTTCCGGACTATTTTCCCGACTTACTAAATTGTTTTCCACTTCATTATTCATCATACTGTTCTCCTGTGTTGGCGAATTCGCCATGTCAACAATTTCGTCATTCTCACTATCAATCGTTTTTGCCTTTTTCATCGATCGCGTAATCATTTACAAACCATACAAACTCGTCACTGTACGAAAATTACACACAATGACTCTTTATCTCCAACAATACCATTCACACGAAATGTTTCCCTCAAACACGATTAACGAACAATTGAAATAATTGCACTAAATTGTCAAACCCGTAGACAAGACAACAAAATTAAATTATGCAAAAAAAAATACCATTAGAAGAAAGACAATTACCAAATCTACACATGCAATGTAGACTACAATTACTAAAGTACAAATTACTACAACAATATAACTGTCTACTATTTTTACAATCAGAAGAATTCCAAGGGACGATCCGAAGCAGCGGTCGCCACGTGCATGTGGGCTTAATTATTATTTTAATGCAAATATTTTTTTTTATTTTTTAGTCGCTGTCTGTCCGATTACGAAGTCTCGTAAACGGTTGGCCCTGACTAGTATTTGTACGCAATCTGACTGCATAGAACAACAACAAAGAATGAAATGAAAATTTCCGTTAACACAATTAATTAATTAAGTCCCCAGCAACTATAAAACCTACGAAACCAAGACACAAGTGTAATTGTTCTGTGTGTGCGAGTGTGATTCAACGTACACATCTGGCACGGTTCTTCTTCAACAAGACAAGACATTTTAAATACCATTTATACTGAAGTAATTAAAAGAAAATAGAAATACTATAATTGCGAAAGAAAACCAGAATTACACTCTAATACAAGAACACAAGCCAGATGCTTTGTTGACTGAACCTGTAATGACGCATTATTTAAGACACTGAAATAATGAGAAATAAAGCGAGTTTGTTACCTTCATATACACTCCTGGAAATTGAAATAAGAACACCGTGAATTCATTGTCCCAGGAAGGGGAAACTTTATTGACACATTCCTGGGGTCAGATACATCACATGATCACACTGACAGAACCACAGGCACATAGACACAGGCAACAGAGCATGCACAATGTCGGCACTAGTACAGTGTATATCCACCTTTCGCAGCAATGCAGGCTGCTATTCTCCCATGGAGACGATCGTAGAGATGCTGGATGTAGTCCTGTGGAACGGCTTGCCATGCCATTTCCACCTGGCGCCTCAGTTGGACCAGCGTTCGTGCTGGACGTGCAGACCGCGTGAGACGACGCTTCATCCAGTCCCAAACATGCTCAATGGGGGACAGATCCGGAGATCTTGCTGGCCAGGGTAGTTGACTTACACCTTCTAGAGCACGTTGGGTGGCACGGGATACATGCGGACGTGCATTGTCCTGTTGGAACAGCAAGTTCCCTTGCCGGTCTAGGAATGGTAGAACGATGGGTTTGACGACGGTTTGGATGTACCGTGCACTATTCAGTGTCCCCCCGACGATCACCAGTGGTGTACGGCCAGTGTAGGAGATCGCTCCCCACACCATGATGCCGGGTGTTGGCCCTGTGTGCCTCGGTCGTATGCAGTCCTGATTGTGGCGCTCACCTGCACGGCGCCAAACACGCATACGACCATCATTGGCACCAAGGCAGAAGCGACTCTCATCGCTGAAGACAACACGTCTCCATTCGTCCCTCCATTCACGCCTGTCGCGACACCACTGGAGGCGGGCTGCACGATGTTGGGGCGTGAGCGGAAGACGGCCTAACGGTGTGCGGGACCGTAGGCCAGCTTCATGGAGACGGTTGCGAATGGTCCTCACCGATACCCCAGGAGCAACAGTGTCCCTAAGTTGCTGGGAAGTGGCGGTGCGGTCCCCTACGGCACTGCGTAGGATCCTACGGTCTTGGCGTGCATCCGTGCGTCGCTGCGGTCCGGTCCCAGGTCGACGGGCACGTGCACCTTCCGCCGACCACTGGCGACAAGATCGATGTACTGTGGAGACCTCACGCCCCACGTGTTGAGCAATTCGGCGGTACGTCCACCCGGCCTCCCGCATGCCCACTATACGCCCTCGCTCAAAGTCCGTCAACTGCACATACGGTTCACGTCCACGCTGTCGCGGCATGCTACCAGTGTTAAAGACTGCGATGGAGATCCGTATGCCACGGCAAACTGGCTGACACTGACGGTGGCGGTGCACAAATGCTGCGCAGCTAGCGCCATTCGACGGCCAACACCGCGGTTCCTGGTGTGTCCGCTGTGCCGTGCTTGTGATCATTGCTTGTACAGCCCTCTCGCAGTGTCCGGAGCAAGTATGGTGGGTCTGACACACCGGTGTCAATGTGTTCTTTTTTCCATTTCCAGGAGTGTATATTGATGAAAAGCACTCTGATCATTACAATATCTCCATTAGAACAACATCTGCTGTCTAGCCCATCAAACAACTGCATAAAACATGGAACAAGCACTCACTACTACAACATCTCCACACCGACTCGCTACTACCACCTCTCGACAAGAACTGACTACTGCACTCTTCACTAGCACATCTCAACAGACACAGCCTACTACGAGTCCTCGACAAGCACTGCCAGTGGAGGCGGCTGAATAATAACTCTTTGGCGCAATCTCTGGCGCTGTGGCTCAGTGCAGCCACCTTTCAATATACTGATGACTCCAGAACCATAGAGAATGGCCACAGATAATGGCAGACTGCATTGCACGTTCCTGTTTCCAAGCACAGGTTACAAACAATTTATTTTGCTTCCCAGAGAAACTTCCAGTTTTTCTGCAGAAGCTAGAGGTATATTTGAACCTGTACATTACCTACGGAACCTCACAGAACAGAAAATTTTGATTTTGAGGTATTGAAAAAGCTTAGTTCAAGGTCTGCAGACACCAGCCCTTCTCAAGGTAATCCACTGGTAATGGATATTTTGAAAGCCACCAAGTAAAACGAAAATCTCGAGAAGAAGCAAAATTTATGTTGATCATGGGACAAAAAAAAAAAGTTCAAATGGCTCTGAGCACTATGGGACTTAATATCTGAGGTCACCAGTCCTCTAGAACATAGAACTACTTAAACCTAACTAACCTAAGAACAGTACACACATCCATGCCCGAGGCAGGATTCAAACCTGCAACCGTAGCGGTAGCGTGGTTCCAGACTGAAGCGCCTAGAACCACACGGCCACACCGGCCGGCGATCATGGGACACGCTAACCTTAAAAATAATGAAATAGTCGGTGACTTAACGAAGACCACCTCTCACAACTGCACATTTAAAAATATTTTATTACCGCCATCGGACCTGAAGACTGTATAACACTGGTTTCCAAAATTAAGGCAACAAACGGAAATTTTGCAAGATTGCTTTTATTTTGTCACAAAACTGTACAAACAGGTGACAGTACAGTAGAAACAGTGTAAAGAATACAGAACGTAATCAGCTTCAAAATGCAGGAGGGTAAACAAAAATATTCTTTTTTTTTTTTTCAACTTAACGGATTTGCAAACACATTCTGACAAATGGTTAACGTGCTCAGTATGGGGTGTGACCACCTCTAGCACCAATACAGGTCTGACAACGACGGGGCATGCTGTGAATGATGTCATCAATCTCATATTGAGGCAATAGTGCCCATCCAGCCTGCAGAGCTGCTCGTAAGTCTTGGAGAGTGGTTGGTGGATGCTGACGTGATGCAGCTCGTCTCCATAGTGCATCCCAGACATGCTCTATGGGATTTAAATCAGGAGAGCGAGCAGGCCACACCATGCGTGCAATATATTCCACTTACAAAAAAAAAAAAAAAAAAAAAAACATCAACTACCCGTGCTGTATGAGGTCGAACATTATCGCCCACAGCACGTCGCAACAACCGCGCATGAGAGCCCAAGATCTCCTCACGATACCTGACAGCCGTTATATCTTGCTCACTCACCCACACAATTTCATGAAGAGGTGTTAGAGGGTCCGGAAATCGTATTCCACGTGCCCTCCAGATGCGAAACCGTAGAGAATCACTCTCCAGACCAAATTGTGTCTCTACATTACCTTGCGACTCTCCTGCTTCCATTCTTCCCATGTCTCTCCACAGCAGAGAGTCTGTTGGCGTCTTCTCTGTGCTGTACTGCATCGCCAGTGACTGTGTCCACAGCGGTTGTGAATGTTGGACTACCCTGCAAAAACTACGCCGGTTGATAGGCGCCCTGGCGGCATTGCTGGCGTGGTTGTTCGTTGAGCGGAATTCCGTCTTCCGTGCAGAACACGATCGTAACAGCATCTGTTACAGTTTGTCTGATTCTATCGTGAGTTGAACATAGGACATGGAAATAGCAGTTTGTTGCTTTAATTTTCGACGCCAGTAGTAGTAGAGCAACCTATGTGTCACCCCGCTTTCCAGTGTTGCCAAATTTATTCAAGATGGCGGCGATGACGCCATCAAAGATGGCGGCAGTAGACTTGGCAACAGAGCATGACGTCATCCAAGATGGTCGGTTTTGGCGGGAAGATAGGTCAATTGTGCTATGTCCACTAACCTAACCCTCCAGAAAAATGGCAGTTTGAATTTTGGCTGCAAAATAGGCCAATTGGGCTAAGTCCACTAACCTGACCCTCCAGAAGAAATTGGCACCAAATTCAAATTCCAACAGGATAATGCATGCAAAATCATACTTGTCTTTATTATTATTCATTATCATTTATTATAATTCATTATCATTCATTACCATTTCTTCTTCTTCTTCTTCTGCTTTTACGGCCTCATTGGACCACTTCAGTCAATCATTTCTGGTCCTCTTCTTTGGTATTTTCCCCTTCCGAGTGGCCCAGTATCTCTTCATTCGTTCCGACGCTTTTCATCGTTCCTTATCTGTAAATACCCTTTTCATTGTATGTCGTTTGTCAATTTTTGGTTTAAATCTTATTTCTGTGTCCCTCAACTTCTTTAAATTTGGCGTTTTGTTCTGCAAATCATCCAGAGTTATTTCCAGTTCTTCCATATCCTCTCTTATTTCCTTAAGCCATCCTCCTTGTTGTTTCAAATTCCAGAGTTTCTCAATAATTTTCCTTGATAATCTGGTTTCTGGTGTCCTCAGAATGTGACCACAAAAAGAGATCCTTTTCTTTCGTATAGTATCAGTGATGGGCTCCAGTTCTCTGTATACCACTTCATTTGGAACTATCCGCCATTGCCCAGCTTTTTGATATTTCTTATTTATGCATGTTCTAGCAATTCTTCTCTCTACTTTTAAAATTTTGTCAATTCTGCTTTTCTGGGTGACTTTAAAAAGAGTTTCACTTCCGTATGTTACCTCTGGTTGAACCACCGTCTTGTAATGTTTTAATTTTGTTTTAATTGATAGACATTTTTTATTGTACGTAGACCATGTTAGTTTTTGAGCTTTTATCATTTTATTAGTTCTTGCTCGCCATGCAGGTTTCTCGTCCAATTTATGTGTTATAATTTCACCCAGGTATTTAAATTGTTTCACTATTTTAATTTCCCTATTGTTCACTGTGATGTGATCTATTACAAGTGGATCCGTTACCATTATTTCAGTCTTTTCAAATGATATCTGGAGTCCTAATTTTTGTGCTATATTTTGTAAGCTTGTTATTTGTTTCATGACTTCCTGAATATTATTAGCTAGTAATGCTAGGTCATCAGCAAATCCCAAGCAATTTAGGTTTATTTTATCTTTCTTAGTTCCAATTTTAATATTCATAGGATTTTCCTTGTACCATTCTCTCATTACATATTCAAGAGCACAATTGAATAGCAATGGTGATAAACAATCTCCCTGTCTCAACCCTGTTTTAATCGTAAATGGTTCAGATATTTCTCCTCTAAATTTTACTTTGGATTTGGTGTTTGTTAAGGTTAACTGTATCATTTTTATTAATTTAGGATGAAGTCCAAAATTCCTTAATATTTTCATCATTGAAGATCTATGGATGCAATCATACGCCTTTTTGAAATCTACAAAGGTTATGACTAGTTGTTTTTGCCTTCTTTTGTAGACATCCATAACTAACTTCAAGGTGATTATCTGTTCTGGGCAGCTTCTCCAGTATCTAAATCCTCCTTGATATTCTCCCAGTTCCAGTTCTAATTGATGTTTACAGCGGTTGTATAGTATTCTTGACATGATCTTATACGTGCAGTCCAAAAGGGAAATTCCTCTATAGTTGTCTGGATTTGATTTTTCTCCTTTCTTATGTAATGGATGTATTATAGCAGTAGTCCAATTTTCTGGTAATTTCTCTTCATTCTCTTCATTACCATTTATTATCATTTATTATTTATTATTATTACTTATTATTATTGGCCTACCTCCACGAGAAAATTCACACCAAATTCAAATTCCAAAACGATAATGGCTGCAAAACCATACTTGTCTTTATTATTATTAATTATCATTCATCATTTATTATTATTTGTTATCATTATTCATAATCATTTATTATTTATTATCATTTATTATTATTTATTATTATTGGCCTACCTCCACTAACATAGAAAATTGCGACATGTTCAAATTGACAGGCCATAATCTCTGGAAAACCGTACTTCTATTAATTATTATTATCATATACTATTATTTATTAGCATTTATTATGATTTATTATCATTCATTCAAGATGGTCGATTTTTGCGGCAAGAAAGCCAATTCCCTTACATCCATAACAAAAAATCTCTCACAAATTCAAATTCAAACACGATAATCTGTCACACCTACGAAAAAAAAGGAGACCAACTGGGCCATGTGCACTAACCTAAGTCCACCTCATCCTACGAAGTTTGAATTTTTCGCCCTCACTAAGCTATGAAAATAGCGTCAAGTAATAATATAGTGCACTTTTACTAACGTAAGTCACCTCCTGTGAATTCGTGGGAAAAGGACTGAAGTCTTTATTTCAAACTGTACCATCATCACTTGTTCTCCAAAAATGGCTCTGAGCACTATGGGACTTAACATCTGAGGTCATCAGTCCCCTAGAACTTAGAACTACTTAAACCTAACTAACCTAAGGACATCACACACATCCATGCGTGAGGCAGAATTCGAACCTGCGACCGTAGCCGTCGCGCGGTTCCAGACTGAAGCGCCTGGAACCGCTCGGCCACTCCGGCCGGCCTGGTTTTGTCATTTTAAAAAGGACCTTTTCGACATTAGTTACCCTCCACTTTCGGGAATACCTTTCGGTTTGGTGAAGATTGTTTAAACTCATTAATCCACAATGATAGACGTCAGTGTACTTGAGAATTGGCAAATGTGGTGAACCGTGATCGTGCGACATTTGCACACTGTGGGGAAGGTTCAAAAATCAGGTGTATGAGTACCGCATGCTCTAATCCAAAATCACAAAAATTAGCGTTTGGCAATATGGTGCATCTCTGCTTGCTCGCCATCAGTTGGCTCTTGAACAACACCGATCGTTCCTATTCTGTATCGTTACTGGTCACGAGAAACGGTGTCTTTATGCTAACGCAAGGAAAAGAAAAGAATGGTTGTGCCCAAACAAAGCAGCAGCTGCCCATACAAAGACCTGCGCGCATCCATGAAATATAGCGTTATGCATCGGGTGGGACCAGCGACGGTGTATTGTTTACGAATTGCTTCCCCGACATTTATTGTCAACAACTGAGGTGTCCCGCAGACGCAGTCCAAGAATAACGACCATGAAGACTGTGGGAAATGATGCTACTCCTCGGTAATACCCGCCCGCATTCTGGCAAAAAGCTCTCTATACTGGAGTTGTGTTGGGAGGTCATTCCGCAGCCAGCTGACGTCGCCCCCCTCCCCCCCCCCCTCCCCCCCCCAGGTTTTCATCTTTTCCGCTCTCTGTTGAATGGCCTTCAAGGAACTACCTTTCCGGATGAAAATGCGCTCCGTACATGCCTCGATGAATTCTTCGCCTCAAAATCACGTGATTCCTACAGTCACGGAATCGAAAAGTTACCGCGGCGTTGACAGGCTGATGCAAATAATGAAGGAGAATAGATTTTTGGTGACTGAAGTATCTGTTACGTGTAACTGTTGTGTTCATTAAACTTACAGAAAAACGGTACAAACTTATGCATCAAGCCTATAGTATCGATACTTCGAGACACAAATGAAAAATGTGGTCGTGATTCCGGAAGAAACTTCATAGATTTAGTTCGTCCCTCGTCGGAGCCGTCGACAGCGAGCGAGGTGGAGACTCTGCTTGCGGGCTTAATTAAATAAAACGCAAATCATTTTAATTTTAGTAGCTGTCTGTCCGGTTACGCAGTCTCGTAACCGGTTGGCCCTGAGTAGTATTACTACGCAATCTGACTGCATAGAATAACAACAAAGAATGAAAGGAAATTTACGTTAACACAATTAATTAATTAAGTCCGCAGCAACTATAAAAGCTACGAAACAAGAAAGGACAAGTGTAACTGTTCTGTGTGTGGAAGTGTGATTCAACGTACACATCTGGCACGGTTCTTCCTCAACACGACAAAATATTTTAATCAGCATTTACAATGAAGTAATTAAAAAACCAGAAATACTGTAACTGCACGTAGAAACCCGAATTACAGTCTAACACATGAACACAAGCCAGATGCTTTGTTGACTGAACCTGTGACCAAGAGGCATTGTTATTTAGGAAATTTGAAATTTAAAAAAAAAGTTTGTTACCTTCATATATATTGACGAAAAATACACTGTGATCATTAAAACATCCCCAATCGAACAGCATCTGGTGTCTAGCCCATCAGAACAACTGCACACGACATGCTCACAACTAGAACTACTACCGACATACTCTCAACAAGCGCTGCCCACGGCAACCTCTGAACTACTACTGCCCACGGCAACTTCTGAACAACTACTTCCCCAGTGGAGGCGGCTGAATAATACTCTTTGCGCAATCTCTGGCGCTGTGGCTCAGTGTAGGCAGTCTAGAGATGGGCAAACTGAAACACGCAACTGTTTCGAAACAAATGAAACAGTACAATGTAATGTTTCGATACGCTGTTTCGAAACAGTGAAACAGTTTGTGTTTTGTAATCTAATAAACCTAGACATTTTATCATCTTGAATGTCTACTGTATAGGTATGTCCATATAAACACAAATGAGGTGCGAGAGCGCTAATCATATCGCAGAAAGTATGAAACTATCACTTAGGCGTCTTGGCAGTTTCGTATTTCATGCAGCAAATGCGCTGCTTTCGTGTCGTGTGACTTTCATACTTTTCAGCCGTAGCTGAAGACAGAAGAACCGCCACGAACGGAACTGGAGGTGGGAGCGAACTGCAGAAACAACGGATATGGTACTGGGATTCCCACATTCCGCTAGTATGGGAATATACCCATCCTGCTAATTCCCATGCACACACAGGGAATCATTGTGGATAATAGGCACAGTGACTATAGACTCACAAATAATGCCAAATAATTCGAATAAATAACAAAATATAACAGAAAATTTTTTGTCTTTCAAGGTGTTTCGAACCGTAACTATAAATTCACCATGCTTCCCAGCCCTTCCCGTTCACCATTACACTATCAGTGATACGTCAAACAGATTGCTTGCAATTATACCTACATTAAATTTATGTATATGTATAATAACTGTCACTCTACGCCTTTTTTTTATTCAAAATGTTCTAGGCTTACTTGCGTTTCTTAATATGATTACTGTACTTGAACAGAGAAACGTATGTTATAAAAAAAAGTGTAATTTAACTGAATGATTTTCACATATTTATTATTTTGAATGTGAATAGTATGCGTTGTTTTATTGTTTGGTTAATGTTTATAAAGCAAATGTTACGCCATTTCGGAATAGGACAGTCATCTAGAAACGAAGCTTTATTTTCGGATATCTTAAGCTTCATGCTACTGCTTGTCAAAACGATTTCGACACTCTTGAAAGTTGTTCACGAAGTGATATGTTGTGTTTCAGTACCTGTGCCGAGCCCGAATCTCGTCCGACACAGAGCGGAATGAAACATCACTGTTTCGATACAATCAGTCTGTTCCAAGCACAGGTGGACTGAAACAGCTTTATTTTGAAACAACGATACAGTTTCTATGTCTGGCTCGAGATCGAATCTGGTCCGGATATCCGAGACAGGGGCGGAATGAAACACCACTGTTTCGAAACAGTGAACTACAGCCGTTCCGAAACACTGAAACAGTTCCACGTATCGATACACTGTATCGAAACATAGAAACAGTGGCCAAGTCTAGTAGGCACCTTTCAACTCCGTGGTTGACACTCGTATGGGACGTCAGCGACTCACATCCACGTCCGGCCTTTGGATTCAGGATTTCCGCGGTTTTCCTAAAGCTCTTAATGCGAATGTCAGGATGGTTCCTCTGAAAATGACGCAACCCACATCCTCCCCCAACTCTTTGCTTAACTTCAATCTTATTTGCAGTCTGCGAAGACAACTGCGAACTTTATTTATTCGTGTTCCTCGTGAGACGTCGTGTTTCTGCAGCTGCAAGAGGACGACCTGTGCAGTTGGTTCGTAGTGCGCACAGCTTGTGACCAGCCAAGGGAGTGTGTGCCCGCCGTCTCTTGCCGTTCCTTGGCTATTGGGCTCGTGTGCTGGAACCGGCCGTTATCACCAGCCCGACTACCGATAACACGTCCACTGTGCTCTGATGCAACCGCCAGGCAGTGTGTTTCTCCGAGGCGGCTCGCTTCGCCTAACCCAGCCACTTTACTCGCTGCGGTTTGCATTTTCATATCGTGTCATTCATGTACCGTGTTAAATTTATGCTTGGCATATGTGAATACTCTGCAGTCAGGCCCAGTGTGGACTAATAAGCTTTCTGGTTGATGTTTATATTCGTGTCTGCGAATTAAATTTGGGCCTTTAAACGCTGTCTTCTGTAAAAGACAATTTATTTTCTTATCTTTTTTCCCCTATTTTTCCTATTTCTTCAATTTATTTAAAAATTTTTTTACACCTATCTGACATCTGTACGGCTTGACAGCTTGTCATCTGTAAAGCAGTCGGAAAGAAGCATAAAACCCAGCCAACCTTATACAGTCCCCATCCTATATTTAGACTAAATGCTGGTTCTTATCACTGCTGTCGATTAGATCGGCATCAGACAATAAATGACAGTATATATATATATATATATATATATATATATATATATATATATATATATATATATATATATAGGGCAGTCCGTTGATAGTGACCGGGCCAAATATCTCACGAAATAAGCATCAAACGAAAAAACTACAAAGAACGAAAGTCGTCTAGCTTGAAGGGGGAAACCAGATGGCGCTATCGTTGGCCCGCTAGATGGTGCTGCCACAGGTCAAACGGATATCAACTGCGTTTTTTTAAATAGGAACCCCCATTTTTATTACATATTCGTGTAGTACGTAAAGAAATATGAATGTTTTAGTTAACCGCTTTTTTCTCTTTCTGATAGATGGAGCTGTAATAGTCCCAAACGTTTAAGTATGTGGTATCACGAAACATTCCGCCAGTGCGGACGGTATTTGCTTCGTGGTACATTACCCGTGTTAAAATGGACCGTTTACCAACTGCGGAGCCGGACGGAGTGGCCGTGCGGTTCTAGGCGCTACGGTCTGGAGCCGAGCGACCGCTGCGGTCGCAAGTTTTCGAATCCTGCCGCGGGCATGGATGTGTGTGATGTCCTTAGGTTAGTTAGGTTTAATTAGTTCTAAGTTCTAGGCGACTGATGACCTCAGAAGTTAAGTCGCATAGTGCTCAGAGCCATTTGAACCATTTGAACCAACTGCGGAAAAGGTCGATATCGTCTTGATGTATGGCTATTATGATCAAAATGCCCAACGGGCGTGTGCTATGTATGCTGCTCGGTATCCTGGACGACATCATCCAAGTGTCCGGACCGTTCGCCGGATAGTTACGTTATTTAAGGAAACAGAAAGTGTTCAGCCACAAGTGAAACGTCAACCACGACCTGCAACAAATGATGACGCCCAAGTAGGTGTTTTAGCTGATTTCGCGGCTAATCCGCACATCAGTAGCAGACAAATTGCGTGAGAATCAGGAATATCAAAAACGTCGGTGTTGAGAATGCTACATCAACATCGATTGCACCCGTACCATATTGGTTGGTTGGTTGGTTGGGGAAGGAGACCAGACAGCGTGGTCATCGGTCTCATCGGATTAGGGAAGGATTGGGAAGGAAGTCGGCCGTGCCCTTTCAGAGGAACCATCCCGGCATTTGCCGGGAGTGTTTTAGGGAAATCACGGAAAACCTAAATCAGGATGGCCGGACGCGGGATTGAACCGTCGTCCTCCCGAATGCGAGTCCAGTGTCTAACCACTGCGCCACCCCGCTCGGTATGTACCATATTTCTGTGCACCAGGAATTGCATGGCGACCACTTTGAACGTCGTGTACAGTTCTGCAACTGGGCACAAGAGAAATTACGGGACGACGACAGATTTTTTGCACGCGTCCTATTTAGCGACGAGGCGTCATTCAGCAACAGCGGTAACGTAAACCGGCATTATATGCACTATTGAGCAACGGAAAATCCACGATGGCTGCGACAAGTGAAACATCAGCGACCTTGGCTGGTTAACGTATGGTGCGGCATTATGGGAGGAAGGATAATTGGCCCCCATTTTATCGATGGCAATCTAAATGGTGCAATGTATGCTGATTTCCTACTTAATGTTTTACCGATGTTACTACAAGATGTTTCACTGCATGACAGAATGGCGATGTACTTCCAACATGATGGACGTCCTGCACATAGCTCGCGTGCGGTTGAAGCGGTATTGAATAGCATATTTCGTGACAGGTGGATTGGTCGTCGAGGTACCATACCATGGCCCATACGTTCACCGGGTGTGACGTCCCCGAATTTTTTTCTGTGGGGAAAGTAGAAGGATATTTGCTATCGTGATCCACCGACAACGCCTGACAACATGCGTCACCGCATAGTCAATGCTTGTGCAAACATTACGGAAGGCGAACTACTCGCTGTTGAGAGGAATGTCGTTACACGTGTTGCCAAATGCACTGAGGTTGACGGACATCATTTTGAGCATTTATGGCATTAATGTGGTATTTACAGATAATCTCGCTGTAACAGCATGCACTCTCAAAAAATGTTCAGATGTGTGTGAAATCTTATGGGACTTAACTGCTAAGGTCATCAGTTCCTAAGCTTACACACTACTGAACCTAAATTATCCTAGAAGAAAGACACACACCCATGCCCGAGGGAGGACTCGAACCTCCGCCGGGATCAGCCGCACAGTCCATGACTGCAGCGCCTCAGACCGCTCGGCTAATCCCGCACGGCATGCATTCTCAGAAAAAGTACATGCATCACATTGGAACAACCGAAATAAAATGTTCAAACGTACCTACGTTCTGTATTTTAATTTAAAAAACTTACCTACCAACCGTTCGTCTAAAATTGTGAGCCATATGTTTGTGACTATTACAGCACCATTTATCACAAAGCGAAAAAAGTGGTCCACGTAAAACAAGTAAAACATCTATATTTCCTAACGTACTACACGAGTATGTAACAAAAAATGGGGGTTCCTATTTTAAAAGAACGCAGTTGATATCCGTTTGGCCTATGGCAGCGCCATCTAGCGTGCCAACCATAGCGCCACTTGGTCTCCCCCTTCAAGCTAGACGAGTTTCGTTCTTTGTAGTTTTTTAGTTTGACGCTTATTTCGTGAGATATCTGGCCCGGTATATATATATACACAGACTGTAGCGACGAATGACTTTTGTACCAAGGCCAAGATTTGGACTCGGGTCTCCAACTCACAGATGTGCTAACCACTACATTACCCTGGAACAGTGGCTTTGCAGACCACCACTAAGTACTTTAGTGGTCCTCCCTCTTCAATCCAAATTCCCATTCACGCCTCAGCCCAATTGGTATTCCCCTACACTCAGACAGCATTTCAGAGGTTGTGATTAAAATTCTACTGGGTGTTGTACTGCGTCACTGTATAAAAATACTTTACTTATTAACTGTCAACCAATATTTCGACCATATTATATTACTTTCTCGGGACAAGGATGGCAGCCATAATACGGTCGAAACATTTGTTTTATAGTTTATAAGTAAAGTATTATTATACAGTAACGCGATACAACGCCCAGAAGAAGTCGAATCAGCATGAGACAAGCTGCGGAAGCCTATGAAGTTATATCGGGAATACAGAGGCTCTGCAACTATATTGGAAAAGCACATCAGCATCAAATGAGGCAGAAGAGCCTGCCTGAAAGCCAGGCATAGGTTGTTTAATCAAATGAACCTATATGGTTCCAGAGAGTTTTTCAAGTCTCAACCGTCTCCGATGCACAGGGCTATTACAAATGATTGAAGCGATTTCACAAATTCACTGTAGCTCCATTCATTGACATATGGTCACGACACACTACAGATACGTAGAAAAACTCATAAAGTTTTGTTCGGCTGAACCCGCACTTCAGGTTTCTGCCGCCAGAGCGCTCGAGAGCGCAGTGAGACAAAATGGCGACAGGAGCCGAGAAAGCGTATGTCGTGCTTGAAATGCACTCACATCAGTCAGTCATTACAGTGCAACGACACTTCAGGACGAAGTTCAACAAAGATCCACCAACTGCTAACTCCATTCGGCGATGGTATGCGCAGTTTAAAGCTTCTGGATGCCTCTGTAAGGGGAAATCAACGGGTCGGCCTGCAGGGAGCGAAGAAACGGTTGAACGCGTGCGGGCAAGTTTCACCCGTAGCCCGCGGAAGTCGACGAATAAAGCAAGCAGGGAGCTAAACGTACCACAGCCGACGGTTTGGAAAATCTTACGGAAAAGGCTAAAGCAGAAGCCTTACCGTTTACAATTGCTACAAGCCCTGACACCCGATGACAAAGTCAAACGCTTTGAATTTTCGGCACGGTTGCAACACCTCATGGAAGAGGATGCGTTCAGTGCGAAACTTGTTTTCAGTGATGAAGCAACATTTTTTCTTAATGGTGAAGTGAACAGACACAATGTGCGAATCTGGGCGGTAGAGAATCCTCACGCATTTGTGCAGAAAATTCGCAATTCACCAAAAGTTAACGTGTTTTGTGCAATCTCACAGTTTAAAGTTTACGGCCCCTTTTTCTTCTGCGAAAAAAACGTTACAGGACACGTGTATCTGGACATGCTGGAAAATTGGCTCATGCCACAACTGGAGGCCGACAGCGCCGACTTCATCTTTCAACAGGATGGTGCTCCACCGCACTTCCATCATGATGTTCAGCAATTCTTAAACAGGGGTTTGGAAAACCGATGGATCGGTCGTGGTGGAGACCATGATCAGAAATTCATGTCATGGCCTCCACGCTCTCCCGACTTAACCCCATGCGATTTCTTTCTGTGGGGTTATGTGAAAGATTCAGTGTTTAAACCTCCTCTACCAAGAAACGTGCCAGAACTGCGAGCTCGCATCAACAATGCTTTCGAACTCATTGATGGGGACATGCTGCGCCGAGTGTGAGAGGAACTTGATTATCGGCTTGATGTCTGCCGAATCACTAAAGGGGCACATATCGAACATTTGTGAATGCCTAAAAAAACTTTTTGAGTTTTTGTATGTGTGAGCAAAGCATTGTGAAAATATCTCAAATAATAAAGTTATTGTAGAGCTGTGAAATCGCTTCAATCATTTGTAATAACCCTGTTTATATCCAGACTGAAGCGACGAATGAATATTTGTCCCAAGGCTGGGATTCCAACCCAGGTCTCCCGCTCACTAGGTAGGTGCGCCAACCGCTACGCCACCCTGGCGCAATGGCTTTGCACAAATGGACGGACTACCCTACCACGACTCCCTCCTCAACCCGGGTTCTAATCCCAGCCTTGGTACAAATTTTCATTTGTTGCTTCAGTTTGGATATGCCACGTGTTCGGAAATTCCAATTAGAGACATCTAGGACTTGTAGAGGGGAATGAGTACATAATATTTTGAATAGGAATCCCTGCCCAGAAACGTAATTTTTCCGTTCTACTATGGTTTGAATTCAGATGTGTAACGCGTTCACGTCTGCTGAGGGAAAGAGAAAAGTCCAAGAGTTGCTGGAATGTAATAGGGTAGACAGTGCGTAAGACGTGTATATTTCTATTGTCTATTGTCAAACCACAATTTATGAAAGATGTTTATATTTTATTAATAGGATTAAGTAGGAATAATTAATATTTGTCATGTTGGAAATAATTGTGGTAGCAAGGAATGTCTCCACCAAAGTATTGTTGGCAAGAAAGACCGCACAATGATATAATTTTAAAAAGGGCGGTAGAGACAGCGTATGGATACATTTTAAGAAAAGGGCGGGAAAGACCGCGCATTGATACATTCTGTAATGGTAGCAGGTATTGTCTGCACCAGAAAGCATTGTTGGCAGGAGAGACCGCACTTTAGCGTTCGTTGGAAGTCAGTAGTAAGCGAGATGTGAAGCGAGTTGGTAGCAGGTCTGAAGCGAGAGGTTGAGAGGAGTGGTGTGCCTGCCAGCCACCAGCTATGATTTACAAGAGATTATAAACGGATGTACAGAGACATCAGCTAACTATTATCATAAGAGGAACTAATATTATTGAATTATTTTTTTGAGAAACTCAAGATTACTGAAGGTATGTTTGCGCAATGCTAGTTGTAAGATTATTGTAAAAAGTAAGTCCCATTTGAACGTTTGTAAAATAATTTCATTCAGAATATAATTAATTTTTGCCAGCAATATTGCATTATTGATTATAATCTATCTCAAAAACCATCAATGTAAAACTTTGCAAAATTTTATTGTTGTCAAGAAAAAGGTTAACTATGAATTACGTAAATTCGGTCAAATTAATTAAGGAATAACGTCAGCTTTGGTAATAAACACAGCCACTTATTATGACAGCCCACCAGCAGCTAATAGAGTATAGTAAAACAGAGTAAGTATATTCATGTCGCAGTTCGATGTAGCAGTCAGATGGCGATCCAGTAACAGTAAAAAAGGTAAGGAACAGTTTTGGGTTATTGCAGATAACGACTGAGGGCCACGACGACGACACATTCTATGTTTCGTCGAAATAATCAGAAAATCGCTTTTAATAAGCAGCAATTAAATTTGTATGCGAAGATTGAGAAAGAGAATTAATTTCAAAGGGAAGATTTCATTTGTTATTATTAAGCAAGAGGTAGAAATCCTAAGGGAAGGCTTCATAGGTTATTGTAAAAGGGAAAGTTGCATAACACAAAAGAGATATAGAGCAGATGGGAAGGTTTCAAGTGTAAGTTGGCAGAATTAATGAACGTCAATTTCGCACCTTATATAAGAATTTTATATCATAACGGGAAGATGAATTTGACACCTAACTTACTTCAGGAGTAATAAACAGATTTGCCTGTAAGTATGTAATGCAAAAGAGATGACACTCAATCGAAGGTGTTAACACACCACTCCTATAAAATGTATGTCAATGAGTAGAAGAGCACTACGGAAAGCTCTTAAGGAGGCGTCCTGTGGCAATCCACCAGAAGTAGGACAGAAAGAAGCTTTAGAAAACTGCGTTTTCGAATTCCAAATGGATACAATCAAAAGCAGTGACGCAGCTGATCACGTGAACAGCGAACGGTACAGACGTGAGTGGGCACAAAACGTCCGATTGGCGGAAACGAACTAGAAAAGAGTAAAGTGCCAAGATTTCGATGTAGTTCAATGGTAGGGCCCTTGCGATTGGTTGAGACAGTTTCCACAAAATAAGAGGACGCGCCTATTGATCGAAAAAAGCCGTGATGTCGAGAACGAAAGAACCCAGGTGGGGAAAGAGTTCGGCTGCGAGAAAGAGGAGAGCGAAATTTCCGAGTACTCTTCTCTGAACTGGCGTCAAGTGCAGAATAGATCGCATAACGCTCTGTACGATGCAGAGGAGAAATTTGAGTGAACACTTTGTTCACTGCAGCTGACATTCAGCTAGATATCAGCTGTAGCATCATTGAGCTCCCACTGTGGAGAAACGAACCAGCCAGTTAGTTAATATGCATGCATGCTGCTCCAGTCATGCGCGTGCATATCACCATATTCCAAGACTAGGGATGAGTGCGTGTTTTCTCGCATCACGAGAAACATAGGGAGAATTTCTGCTGAAAAAAATCAGCAAAGGCTTAAATATATTATATAGGAATTTCAGTGGGCGACACTGGACTCGCATTCGGGAGGACGACGGTTCAATCCCGTCTCCGGCCATCCTGATTTAGGTTTTCCGTGATTTCCCTAAATCGCTTCAGGCAAATGCCGGGATGGTTCCTTTGAAAGGGCACGGCCGATTTCCTTCCCCATCCTTCCCTAACACGAGCCTGCGCTCCGTCTCTAATGACCTAGTTGTCGACGGGACGTTAAACACTAATATCCTCCTCCTTCAGTGGGCGAGAGCAGCCATGCAAACGACAGCTCATCACAGCTAAAGTAAATACCTCACACAGAGGTGTAAACTTGTTGGTTCACCAGCTTGCGTTCACTATAAACTCGAGCGACCTTGGATAATCTTTTGCTCAACTTGTGACAAAACTAACCATCCTCTGTAGACTTAATTGTCATCCTAAATAGTACCGAACTTTGAACCGGAATCGGATGATTTATCATAGTACTGCACAACATCATGACATAGTCGTAAGAACAATTTTTTAAAGAACCTTCTAGTTAAAAGTTACCATTGTTGTGTTTAGGATTATTTCACTTTCTGAGGACGTGATCCGTTCGTTTGACAACTGTCGTAACATTGTCACATTGTAAACTGTGTAAATGCGTGTATTTCTGTGATAAGTTTGCAACATTAAACCAAAGTTATTTACAGCTTACACAGTTGTTGTTGATCAGACACGAACCTTACAACAGGATGACGAGTATTACCTCAGACGGACACCTGATGTCACTTAATGTCTGCCTTGCTGCGAGACCTATTCAATGCCTGTGTGTCTCGGATATAGTAAACACGGTTCGATACACGTTTTCGGAACACACGTACATGTCGCTTGTGCATTGCAAAGCTCGAAGTAACGGAAGAGCGACTTATTGGCTGTATCACGAACGTTTTCTGCTATGTAGCACGCCATTGCACAAACTTTTTGCCCAAGCTACGCAGCTGTTCCGAGTAACGGGTATCTTCATCGTGAGGAGGCAAGACTTTGGTGCTCCACGTCAACGCCGAACGCCAGAATTTGAAGATGTACTGCATAGCGTGGAAGAGAACCCGTCAACGAGTACTCGAACAACTGCGCTTGCAGTGGGTGTTAGTCACGGTATCGTCTGGGACATTCTGCGTGAGCAACAATTACTTCCGTACCACTTACAAAGGGTACACGCTATGGGACCAGCCGGTTCTCCGCAACATGTTGCTTACTGCACGCGATTCCTGAGCCGCCGCGTCGACACACCTCTGTTTCCACGTCGAGTTCAGAGATGAATTTAAGTTCACTAGGGATTGTGTTGTGAATTCGCGAAACAGCCATGTCTGGGCAGACGAAAACCGTCGTGCCACACATGTTCAGGGATTTCAGGACTGGTTTGGTATTAACGCGCGGGCAATTATTCTGGACGGTCATGTGATTGAGTCACACCTCCTTCCACTCAAGCTAACTGGTCCTGCACACTTGGTCTTCCTGCAAAACGTATTGGGCCCGTTCGTGGAAGCTGTGCCACTGATTGTCCGTCAGGAAACGTGGACAGCCTGGTGAATGATGAACAGCCCGAGATAGTCCAACCGCGTGGCCGCCGCGATCGCCAGATTTAATTCGTATATACTTCTTGCGGGGTCCTGTGAAAAGTTTAATTTACGAGACTCCTGTAGAGGTAGAAGAAGATTTGCTGGCACGATTTCTGGCAGCAGTATCAGATATAGCAGAGACACTAGATGAGATGGAGAGTGTATGCCAGAACATGCTTCGTAACATAATGCCTGTAACAACGTTGGTGGTCGTTACATCGAGCCGTTTTTGGAATGCATCTGTATTATTCTGTACATGCAGTAAGCTGGATTGTTTATTTGTTCTGGAATAATGTAAATATGTGTTGTTTGTGCGTTAATACAAATCAATGGGCTTAAGTGATAAACTGGCGCTTCGTTACGTTTCCTTTGGAACTGTTACCTAATAATGGTAAGGCACGGATAATTAAATTCCTCAAGCAGAAGCGGACAAGTTGAACATCTAAATTGGAATCGTCGTAGAACGGACGCGGTACGTTTCCGGACATGGGTTCATATTCAAAATACGAGGGTGAGTCAAATGAAAACCTTAAATTTGTAATAACAAATCGAAATTTCAGGCCGTTATCCTGTAAGCTGGTAAGCGTGCTACAAACAGCGTGCAGAATGTCCTGTAGGTGGCAGCATAGTGCAGATGCACACATACCGTCGCAGTATCAGTATAAAGATGGCTGCCCCACTTGCGACTTGCACCAGGGAAGAACAGCGTTCTGTTATTCGGTTTTTGGGTAGTGAAGGTGTGAAACGTATTGAAATTCACCGACGAATGAAGGTTCAGTATGGTGATGCATGTTTGTCACAGCAGCAGGTCTACGAATGGAGTAGGAAGTTCGCAAATGGTGTGACTTCCGTGGAAGATGGTCCTCGTCCAGGTCAGGCACAACGAGTTGTGACTCCACAGAATATTGCAGCAGTTGAAGCCACAGTGAAGGAAACCCGCCGAGTGACACTCAATGACACTGCAGCTTGTTTACAGATTAGTCATGGGTGAGCACACCACATTGTGCATGATGTGCTCCAGTTTCACAAAGTGTCTGCAAGATGGGTGCCACGGTGGCTGACTCCTGAAGTGAGAGAACGACGTATCGATGCCTGTGAAGAACTTCTTCGGCGCTTTGAACGAGAAGGTGATAGCTTTCTTGCAAGAACCGTTACTGGGGACGAAACCTGGGTTCACTTGCACCAACTGGAAACGAAGAGAGCGGGCAAGGAATGGCGCGATTCCTCATCACCAAAACCAAAGAAGTTTCGAACAGAACCATCAGCAGGGAAGGTTATGCTGACTCTCTTTTGGGACGAAAAAAGCGTCATTTTGGAGCATTACATGCCTAAAGGGACCACTGCACCAGTGCGTCATACACAGATATAAAAAATCAATTGCGGCCTGCAATCAAATCAAAGCGATGTGGATTGCTGTCAGCAGGTGTCCTTTTGCAACATGACAATGCAAGGCCCCACACTGCCCGTACAACAGTTGCAACAATCACAGACCTGCATTTTGAGTGTCTTCCTCATCCACCATACTCACCAGACCTTGCCCCAAGTGATTTCCATATGTTTGGACCACTCAAAGATGCAATGGGAGGAAAGAAGTTCCGTTCTGATGAAGAGGTACGCCACGCGGTGCGTGAGTGGTTGCGAGGACTACCAAAAGAATTTTTTTCTAAAGGAATTTATGCACTTTGTAAGCGCTGGAGGACTTGCATTGAGCGTGGGGGAGATTATGTTGAAAAGTGATACAGCTTTGTACCACTTTTGAACAATAAATAATATTTTAAAAAACATTTAAGGTTTTCATTTGACTCAACCTCGTATAATGCACTCATTACCCTCTGTAAATCCGAGAAGTTTGTAACGGGAATTTCCGAACACCCTGTGTACAACATAGATGTTCGAGACTTGAAAAGTCGCAGGAACCATATAGTTCCATTTGAGAAATTGTTTGCACTTCACACTGAATTTATATTACTTCACTTTCATAGAAAATATTCCTACGACGTCTAAGGTTCATCCAGAACACATCAGAATTCACACTATTTCACGACTTCCCTTGAGTTAGCCATTGCTTCTCAGATTGGACAGTCAGCGTATAATATTTTACGTCTTCTCTTTCTGCTAAGTTCAGTCCACAATTATTACTTTTCGCTGCGCTCGTCTGCGACCCATTCTGGGCAGGCTCCCCCACAAAAGGCTGACGTATGCGCCAAACTATTGCTATAATGGGATTATGGCGCGTCCCCCCACCTCCTTTGGGCTCTAATCTGGCAGAGGTGAATAAGGGCAAGATTCAGTATGTAGGAACTGTATCGATACCTGAACCCTTACAACCAACGAATCCATCTTCACAATTAATGTTCAGGGGTTAGACAAAAATATCGAAACACCGAAAACACAATACGTTTCACTACCTAATGCAGTGTAGAAAACCTGCTGGCATTCAAAACAGCTTCCAGTCGCCTCTGAGTGGATAATTACAGGTTCTGTATGGTATTCAAGGGTATCTTGTACCATTTTTCCTGCAAAGTTGTGTCAAGTTCAGGTAACGATGGCGATCACGCAACCTTCTCTCCAAAATGGACAACATAGGCTCAACAATGTTGAGACCTGGTAACTGTGATGGCCAGAGCGGATGCGAAAATTCACCATTGTGCTCGCAAAACCAGTCCTGGGCGGTGCGAGCTCCATGAACAGAGGCTCTGTAGTCATGGAACACAGCGTCACCATTGGCAAACCAACATTGTACCACGGGATGGACCTGATCAGCCAAAATGGTCCCACAATCCCTGGGCAGCAGTGCGACGTTGCAGAGTGACCATGGCGTCTATGGATTACAACGATATGGCTGCCCATATTAGCACCGAACCCCCCCCCACCCCCCCACCCATGTCTCACTCTCAGGACGTAAACTCGGCTAGAAGTTGGAGACAGTGTGAGACAACACGTAACCGACCGAATGCTATCCTTTCATTGCTCCAAAAACCAGGTTTTATGGCAAGTTTTCCTGCTACACGTGTAATGGTGTGGTTTGTTTTTGCTTATTCTAGAATTGAGAACAATTGTGTGAGGTGAAATGACAAGTTTAATGTCGCAATATTTCTCACCGAATAACAGCTTTTCACACAGTTTACAACCCGCCAACATAAAAAACAGCGCAATGGATAACGCATTTTGCCAACATCAAAAGGTGAAATACGTTTATACGCAACTATGTTATATATTAACTCTCTGAAGGAACATTAATCTTAAGCACAATATTATGAAAGTTTAATTGGAAGTTTCTTTACAAAATTGTCCCTGCACATACATTATCATGTTGGTTAGTACTATGAAAATCGTCGGATTCCGGTTCAAAGTTCGGTACTATTTAGGATGACAATCAAGTCTACGGTGGACAGTTAGTCAAGTGACAAACTTGAGCGCAAGATTACCCAAGGCCGCTCGAGTTTACAGTGGACGCAAGCCGGTGAATCAATAAAGTTTACGCCTCTTCATGTGGTATTTACCTTTAGCTGCGATGTTCTACTGCCTGCAAGGCAGCTCTCTCCCACTGAAATTCCTACAAAACTAATCTGGCCTCTACTGAACATTCCAGCAGTACCTCTCCTTATCTTTCTCATTATGTGAGAACACATGTACTCACCCCTAGTCTTATTATGTGGCGATATACACGCGCATGGATGGAGCAGTGTGCATATTATAGTGCCCTCTCAGTTCTCGCAAGAACTAATTTGGCTGGTTCGTTTCTCCACAGTTGGAGCTAAACGTTGCTACAGCTGATTTTAGCTCGAGTGCAGCTACTGTGAACGCAGTGTCCACACCAATTTCTTCTCTGCATCGTATGGAGTGTTAAGCACTCCGCTCTGCACTTGACACCAGTTGAGAGAACAGACCATGAAAATTTCTCCCTTGTCCTACTCCTGGCAGAACTGCCTACCTCCACTTGGGTTCCTTTTTCACGTCACGGCTTTTTTTACCAGTAGGAGCGTTCCTCTTATTTTGTAGAAACACACTCTACCAATCGCAATGTCTCTTCTATCAAACTGCTTCGAAACTTCAGTATTTTTCTCCTTCCTAGTGCGTTTCCGCCAATCGGACGTTATGTGCCCATTCTAGACGCCTAAAGTACATTGACCTTTCCATGTGTCGCACTCACTGGACGAAAATGCGTCACTTGCCTTTGTTCATATCCCATTAGAATTCTGAAATGCAGTTTTCTAAAGCTTATTCTCTGTCCTTGTACCGATGCCCCCGCTACAGGCGGTCCTCCGGCTTGAATCACCTGGTCCGGGGTCGCTGTCCTTCTTCCTGCCACCCCTTTAAGTGGTTTCCGACATAACTCCCACAGTGTGGCTTCCCTATGTCATTGTGGAGCTGGCTTTTCAAAAGTAAAAAAAAAAAAAAAAAAAAAAAAAAGACTCGACTCACGTTCCACGTTTTACCTTCCACTCAAAGACATGCATTGTATACGAATGGTGCATTAATTACTGTCAATTGACTGTCATTCCTTTTTACATTACTTATTGATAGGCAAATGTTCTCATAACTGTCGATTTACGTTAGGTGTCATCTTCACCTTCTCATTTGTAAAGGTCTCATGTAAGGTGCGAATCTGACCATTTATTCTGCCACATTACACAGGGATCTGCATCCCTGATGAGTGGTTTTGTAACTCCAACTCACCATGCAATCAAACACATCGACCCCCTTGATTATGGAAGCACCCACTATGTGAGTTCCCCAACAATTTGCCCATGTCAAAATTCATATAGCTCCGACATAATGCGCTCACAACAACACAGAAAACTGTTCCATCCACGGTTGACATTTGCGAGGTACTGAGAACGTTGCACAGGTCCCTTTCGGGGTCAAATACAACAGCACAACCTTCAGGCTCAGGTAGCATCTGCATTTATGTGCAAGAGTGCGTTTCTAGTGAGGTTTCCATATTTTTATCCACCCCTGTAGTTTCAGGAGAGCAGGTAAAAGAAAAAGGCAGAATTTAAACACCCAAATGCAGGCTGACAGTTATCACAGACCCAGTAATCTACAATTACACACTTGCTCATAAATTAAGGATAATTTCAGAATGTGGTGCCACACAATGTGGCACTACACAAAACTGGAGCTAATAGCATAGGCACATAGGGAACACACATGACACAGATCTGTAAGTCCGCGATATTGGTGATAAGTTGATAAAACCATCCCAAACCACATGTGCTACAAAACGCCACTGTTTCCTGCGCATGTACCCCGATATCAATATGGGCTATGATCACCATGCACACGTACACAGGCCGCACAATGGGTTGGCATACTCTGGATCAGGTGGTCGAGCAGCTGCTGGGGTATAGCCTCCTATTCTTGCACCATTGCCTGTCGGAGTTCCTGAAGTGTCCTAGGGGTGTGAAGACGTGCAGCGATAGGTCGACCGAGAGCATCACAGACGTGCTCGATGGGGTTTAGGGCTGGATAACAGGCAGGCCACTCCATTCCCCTGATAGCTTCTGTTTCAAGGTACTCCTCCACGATGGCAGCTCGGTGGGTCCGTGCGTTATCATCCATCAGGAGGAAGGTGGGACCCACTGCACCCCTGAAAAGGCGGACATACTGGTGCAAAATGATGCCCCAATACACCTGACCTGTTTCAGTTCCTCTGTCAAAGACATGCATGGGTGTACATGCACCAATCATAATCCCAGTCCACACCATCAAACCACAACCTCCATACAGGTCCCTTTCAAGGACATTAAGGAGTTGGTATCTGGTTCCTCGTTCACGCCAAATGAAAACCCGGCGAGAATCACTGTTCAGACTATACCTGGACTCGTCCGTGATCACAACCTGGGACCACTGTTCCAATGACCATGTACTGTGTTCTTGACATCAGGCTTTACGGGCTCTGCTGTGACCAGGGGTCAGTGGAATGCACCTTGCAGGTCTTCAGGCGAATAAACCATGCCTATTCAGTCGTCTGTAGACTGTGTGTCTGGAGACAACTGTTCCAATGGCTGCGGTAAGGTCCCGAGCAAGACTAACTACAGTACTCTGCGGGCTCTGATGGTGAGATATCGGTCTTCTTGTGGTGTTATACACTGTGAACGTCCCGTACTGTAGCGCCTGGACACGTTTCCTATCTGCTGGAATCGCTGCCATAATCTTGAGATCACACTTTGTGGCACATGGAAGCCCGTGCTATGACCTGCTGTGTTCGCCCAGCCTCCAGTCGCCCTAGTATTCTACCCCTCATAACGTCATCAATATGTGTTCTTTGAGCCATTTTCGACACACAGTCAGCATTAGCACGTCTGAAAACGTCTGCACACTTACTCTCTGCACCGTACTCTGACATGCACCAACACACCCCTGCATATGTGGACTGCTGCCAGCGCTACCACGCGACGACCGCTGGTCAAATGCACCGCATGGTCTTACCCTGAAGTGATTTAAACCCGCAAACGAGAGCGTTATTTCACCATGTATCAGCATTATCCTTAATTTATGAGCATGAGTGTACTTCAACTCTCTGCTAATTTACTGTAAAATGCTACTTGTTGCAAACGTCTGCTAGCGAATAGATGCCTTAAGAATGACTGCTTCGATCTACATATCGATGGTAGGCACTGATCACCTCCTAACTCCATCTGTCTGTGAAAACCTCGTAATTTCAGTAACCAGAAACTCCATTATGAAAGAGCGATTTGAATGCGCATGGATTTTTTAAATCGGTCAATAATTGGGCTTCTACTGTGTAGTGGCACATGTAGTAACATTACCTTGTCTGTATTACTTTATACATATTTTTGAGACACCGTTTTTGTTTCTTCTGTAAAATTTAAGAAAATGGAGTTACGAGGTTTTCACTGCCTATCACAGATATAGAGGAAAAGGTGAGGCGGAGAAGACAGGCCACCCAGACATATCCGGAACGCGGATATAAATAGAGACAAACAGTTGTAGCGGATAATATGATGAATTTCCTGATTCGATAGCTCTTGAGATTACAGCAACGCGGCGTTTGTTCCTGTTGACGCTGAAACTCGTCGTAAAAATTTCGAGAAATATCCAAGACTTTGAGAGCACAGTGGCCGGAATCGACGTTAGCGGTCCAGACACCGCCAAGCAGATCGCTCGTGCTACGCTGTGTCAGAATGTCAACACATTTGCCTGCTTACTTATCTGCACTCTGCACTACGGGTCACTCATTCCTGCCTTAACATTCGTTGCGCGCAGACATGTACACAGTAACCTCCCTCTTACCAATTGGCCTATCCTGCTTCCGATATAAAATATGACCGTGGATCGCATGTATGCCTAATGTGTTCTTTTTTAATTGGATAAGGCTATCTTTCCCGAAGAAGTGATACCGATAAGTAGGAGGAAAGTGTACAACCGACCCTTCTGACGGAAAGTTTACTAAAAATAAAAGTAATTAAAAGGAACAGGGCTATAATTCGGAAAATGAAAGTTATTTTGTGCATTCACTCACGAACAACACTGGACAGAAAAGGGTACCACTGATCATGAACCCAAAGGTTACACTAATGAACGAAAAGGAGGTAATTAACGGTCGCCAGCCGACTAGGTCAATTTACATCCAAAACCCTGTACAAGATGATGGGAAAGAAAAAACATGAATTAAACACTAACATGGCAACTAAAGGTTGCCACGTTTCTTTTCATTTTTTTTTTTTACACTGCTTTTAAGTGAGTATGTAATGATAAAGAAAACTGAGAAGTCACTCTTACGTTATGTTTGGCATTAAATTCTGAAAAAGGCAATCGAGTAATGATTTGAAATTATGCAATTCAACGGTATGTTAGTACTGAACTTCGTTGCGTGAACAATGACTTTCAGTGACCTCAGCATAACGTCATCAAAGAAATTTAGAAAAAAAACAAGCACTTTTTACTTCACCATTACTTATTTTGCAAATTGGATTTCATTTTATTGTCTGAACAACTGAGCCTTTTTTTTACTGACTTGAACAGAATTAAATACTAGAAAACGTACCAAACCAAACAGCCATGTGCTCCAAGCTATATGCAAAATAGATAAAACTTCCGCACTCTTAATTTGTGCATTTCTTTAGATTTGGATTTTCTCCAGTGATTGATTCTCAAACTTGAAAAATGAAATTGCTTTACTTTAGTCATATACTGAAGCCTCTGTTGTACAACAGTTAATTGAAAGTAGACTGAGGCTAAAATTCTTAAAAGAGAAATTATTCATTAATAAACTGACTAACTATTCAATTTGTTTCTTATGACACTCTGTTAGCATATTAGGGGAAAAAAAGAACAAGGATCCTGTTTGGTAACAATGCCTGGGGGCAATGAGGACACAATCGCCCTGAGTTTAACTGATCATTATTTAAATAAATGTTATCAATCAAATCACATTCAGTTGTGCTGCTGGGTAAGCCGTTAATACTTTCTACCAAATAACAGTCTTACTTCAGTGCTACGCATAAGACGAAACTAGGAGCCGACGACGAAACTGTGTTGCTGGAACTGCTGCTGTTGTTGAAGACCGTAGCGTATTGTGGATCCACGGCTAATTATAGGAACGGGCAATCGTAATTAATACAGCCTCTTCCGCCCGTCCACTGTCCGTACTCCTGCTCTGGACATCTGGCCGGCGCTCGTGCATGATGCCACCGAAATGGTACTCTCTATTGCGAGAGCGTTAACACCACACTTCCGCACACTACAAGCGCTGGAGCCCGTCTGTCTCTCTCTCCGCGCTCTCTGAGCAACAACTCCCTACCCAAAGATTTTACAACGCACAAGCACTGCTGTTATCGTTGCTAGTCCACGCAAATAGCAATTCCTTTGGCTTTTTCCCAGAGCTTATAAGTTTCACAGTAAAATACAGATAAATACAATGAAACGCCAACAGACTTCTACCTAAATGTACGTATACAGTGAAGAAATGTCCTTACTTATTAAAAGAAAGCATTTAAATTACAAATATTTACGTACCATTAAAAAAAAAGTTATATATCGGTAGCAGGTGCCATTTATCGTGCATTTTCGGTGTTACAACACCAATAAGGAAAATGGAAAATACTACTTTTATGTGGTGAATGTAAACGAAATGCTGTAAAAATAGTACAGCGGTATAGAGCTATCCATTTCATGTCCGGCGCTCCAGGCAAATGCACGAATTATTAAGATTCTAGTGCGGACAGGCTGCTTGAGCGTCAGAGGACAAGAAAGAAGAATGCAACTGACAGAGAACTCGAAGAAGCTGTTCTGGCAACGGCGCAAATGAATCTGGACAGTAGTACGAGACATACTGCACAAGGACTGAGGAATTAGGCAGACGAGTCTCATTCGCATCCTGCATAGACAGAATTTCCAACATTATCATCTGTCAGTAGATCAGACACTCGACGACGCTGATTTAGAACGCCGTACACAATTTTGTCGGCTTTCGCTTCAGCAACTGAGAGACGATCTTACATTTTTCCAACGTGTGCTCTTTACCGATGAAGCAACGTTTACTAACCACACTAATGTAAATTTGAATAACCTGCGTTACTGGGTAGCCGAAAATCCACATCGGCTTCGTCAGATGCAACACCAGTGGCCATGGAGCGTAAACGTATGGTGCGGCATCATAAGAAATTACATTGTGGGACATTACTTCGTCTCAGGCGTTCTAAATGGACATTCGTACGCACTCTTTCTTACGAACATTCTGCCGGTTCTTCTAGGAGGACACCATTGGATATTCGACAGTATGTGTGGCTGCTATACGACGGTTGTCCAGCTGACTCGTCACCTGTTGCGACTCAAATACTGAATGAGAACCTTCCTAGACGTTGAGTAGGACGAAATTCTCTTGGCAAATGGCCTCTGAGGTCCCCCGATTTGACTGGCTCTAAATACAAATCGCTCTAAGCACTACCCTGGGATTTAACAGCTCAGGTCATCAGTCCCCAAAACTTAGAACTACTTAAACCTAACTAACCTAAGGACATCATACACATCCATGACCGAGGCAGGATTCGAATCTGCGACCGTAGCAGCCGCGTGGTTCCGGACTGAAGCGCCTAGAACCGCTCGGCCACAGCGACCGGCCCCGATTTGACTCCTCTTGATTCCTTTCTTTGGGTAGCACTCACAGAAGCAGTCTATGACGAAGCCCCAACTACGCCAGATAATATGCATGCTCTACCGTGTCATCCACTGTAATTACCTCTATTCATCGTTCTTTCGAACGACGATTCCAAATGAGCCTTTCAGTCCATGGTCAACATCGTGAACACACACTTAAATAAAGGGTAAAGTTATTTTCCTGGAAGGCAAAGTCTATGTTATGTAGTTTCGGTGGTTACCAAATCATTGTCAATAAATTCTTTATTTCATTTACGTGCGTACGAAATTGCATTGCGATATTAAACAAGTCGACAGCGTGTATTGCACGTAGATGTTAACACTGTCATTACGCTCTAACGTTCAGCATGAAATCACGTTTCGTGCAGGTGGTCACCAAAGTGTTTTTAACAAAATGTTTAGTTCAACGAATGTATGCCATGTGATATTTAGAGCAGTGTGGATACAGACAGTTGTCAAATATATTCAAATCTGTGTGAATTCCTTCTAACATTTAGACATTTCATACACTAGTTGATTTTTACAGCCTATAAGATCTCTTTATTTTTGAAGAATGAGTAGTTGATTTCTCCGTTTCAGCTCACGTAAATCTGGGAGGAAACACAAATGTGAAATAGTTCCCCTAAGCCCTTTTTATACACTAGAGTTTAGCCTATGTCGTATTTCCATATATAACATTCATTGGTGAACCTAGGTCTAAGTTGCTTCAAGGGGAAATGAAGCTTTATTCTCGTAGCGCAGGCCTACCTTACGGAATACAACTACGAAACCTGGTCAGAGACGCCTGCTTGGCAGTGTTTGCACCGTAAATGCCGTTTCCGACTACCGTGTTCTCACATTCTAGGATTTTTCTCGAATTTTTATACGATAGGTTTCAATGTCAACATTAACAAACGCTATGTCACTGTAACTGTCCTCTCAAGAGCTATCGAATGCAGTTATGAAAAGTATACGGTTCCATTAAAAAAAAAAAAAAGCACTTACTTCACTATCTCAGTTGATACCAGAGCTAAAAACATTAACAAAATAAAAACACCCGTGCTCCTCGACGCTCTAACATTTGCCGAAAACCGCGTTTCCATATGCGTAACCTTTCATTATATAAAAGGGGGTTACGCCTTATGTGACCCACACCGTATAACGTATGTCTGGTTAAGCTGTATTTCGATGATCGTGCACCTTCTAGTACCTTGGAACAGAAGAAGGTCTTTTACCATGTAACATGTTATACTTGCAAATGGACTGTGTTTCTTTAATTTCCTAATAATTTTACCCCTCTTGAAAATGGAAATTGGTTTCAGTTTCCTACAGCTTATGTTTCAAAATGTATTTAACTTGTAACTGGTTGTTGATAATATCTCTGCTTAATTTGACTTCAAGTACTCACTATTGCTGTGCAGCAGAGCAATAAGGTAACAGATAGACGACTCAATATAGTACTGACAGGACTTTCTCGATTGGAGTGCTGTTAAATTTCAATATAATATTTTTTTCAGGGTATTTCACCTTGGAATAAGTTTTGACAGTTGGAAGAAACTTAATTTTCTGGTGTGATTTTTGTAAATTCAGAAAAAGGCCGCAGTGTTTAAAAGTGAATGCCAACATTCAAAAATGGAATAAGAAAGTATATTAAACTTTTATTACAGAGCTGGATAGAGGTGGAAGTAAGAAAACTGTTCCATGGTACAACATTTTCCCTCATTACCCATAATCTTCTTCATTCTATTAGCGTTTTTAGCGAGGGAAAAATGACTGTCAGCATGTCTAGATAAGCGCCTAAGCCGGAGTTCTAACTTCCGCCATTAAGAAGTCGTTCACGCTAGGGAATCACACAAACATGACGCCGTTTGACCATCGCGGGCAGTCACGTACAGACGACATAGCAGTAAGCATCCCCGGCGTAGAGAAACAACTGAAAGATTTGCAGATAAGAAAGTCTCCAAGTCTGGATGGAATCCCAGTTCCGTTTTACAAAGAATACTCTATAGCATTGGCCCCACACTTAAGCTTCCATTGATTGCGAATCTCTCGCCCAGCACAAAGCTCCAAACGACTGGAAAAAGCGCCGGTGACTCCCCCATAAAAGAAGGGTAAAAGAACGAACCCGCAAAATTACAGACCAATATCCTTAACATCTGTTTGTTGCAGAATTCTTGAACATATTCTGATTTCAAATATAATAAATTTCCTAGTGACCCCGAACCAGCACGCTTTTAGAAAGCACCGCTCGTGTGAAACTTAGCTTGCCATTTTCTCATCCGATATACTGCGAAATATGGATGAAGGGCAACGGGCAGATTCCGTATTTCCAGATTTCCGAAAAGCATTTGACAAGATACCCCATTGTATACTGTTACCGAAGATACGAGCATACGGAGTACGTTCACAGATATGTGAGTGGCTCGAAGACTTCTGTGTGTTGCCCTCGAGGGGTGGGTGTTCATCAGAGACAAGAGTATCGTCAGGAGTGCCACAGGGAAGAGTGACAAGACCGCTATTATTTTCTGTGTACAATAGGGTGTCCCAAAAATTCGAAGTAGTTTTTATTTGAACGCATACCGTCTTCATTTATTTGTACGATGCCAAAACAAGTATATGTAAAATTTCAGAACCTTAGGATGTTGGCAACCCGTGCCGACTTGCATTGAGACATGTCAGGTTGGCTGTACTTGGTAAGAAAGGCGAAGGCGCGCGCCCTTGTGTCTGTCGGTGTGTCTCTAACATTGTTACTCTAAATTGTTGTCAGTAAGTTAAAATGTCAATGGAATTACGTAGTAGTTCTAAAACGCGTATATTTTTAATAGATGCTGTAAAACATCAGATAAAAGGTTCAAAACTGCCATCTAATGGGCAAGTTCTAGCAGTTTTATTTTATAATATCCAGGAAGTGAATTTAACTGTCAGTGGAAGTGCAAATCTTACTATTCGGGAATGTATGATCTTTCGGAAAAAGACCCATATACCTACCAAACCTGTACCTAATTGTGTAAAGAAATTAGTGAACCTACATCAACTTTGGAGGGAGTTGCAAAAAAATGCACGAAAAACCCAAAAGGTATTTGAGCAGCACCGACAAGAGTTTGTCAACAAGTTGGATGATTTGTTCGACATTGCACATGCTGATGCACTTCAGTTAATGATAATAAATGAAGATAAAATCTTTTTACACCGAAACGGAAAGAGAGTGCGGAAGCTATAAAAGTTAACTCTCAAAACGAGGTACCAGATGTGATTGTTCATTGGGATGGCAAACTGTTGCCTGCTACACATGATCGGGAATCAAAATATGAACGTCTTCCGATAGTTATTACATATTGAAATAAAGAGCAACTTATTGCTGTGCCAAGGTTGGAAAACTCTTTAGGATGTGAACAGCGAAAGCTGTTTGGAACGCGATTGTGGACTGGGATCTCGAAGACAGAGCAGTTTCTTTGTTGTGATACTACTGCTTCAAACACAGGTCATATCAATGGTGCCTGTGTGCTACTTGAGCAAAAACTTAACAGAAGTGTCATTCTTTTTCCTTGCCGCCACCACGTATATGAGATAGTGTTAAAAAACGTGTTCCAGGTAAAAATCAGTTCAGTGACAAGTCCTGATATTCCACTCTTCAAAAAGTTCCGAGATAACTGGAAAAGTGTAGATCCAGATAAGATACAGTGCTGCAAAGAAAATGTCGCAATGCATCTGGCTGTCTCAGAAATTGACAATCTGCTTGACTTTTACCTCACTGAACTGATAAAAGAAATAATCAGAGACGATTACCGAGAGTTGATAAAGCTTTCTGTTATATTTTTAGGTGGAGATACAGACAGAAAATTCAAGATGCTGCCTCCAGGTGCCATACACCAAGCTCGATGGATGGCGAGAGCTATATATTCCCTAAAAATATCATTACTTTGTGCTCAGTTAAAAATTTCGCTGTTTTAAATTTGCATGTTCATAGTGACATCCTACGTCAAGCCATGGCTCCAGTGTATTTTGGCAGTAAAGGCACCCTACCAAGATTAGTGCTCTTTGAAGTCAATGAAGGCATACGAAAAAATAGATAAAGACATCTCAAAAGTAGCTCTACAGAAGATAAACCAGCATTTATGGTATTTGACTGATCATGTTTCTGTCTTGTCACTGTTTGATGATGATGTGGATCTAGAAACAAAAGTAAAAATGGTTGAAAATTTCACCAAAGATAATTTTTCAGCTGTTACCTCCCTTCGAAGGAAGAACTTTGCGGTCCATTATACGGTGAGTTAAATAAATGAATAGCGACGTTGTTTCTTTAGTTTCTTGTTTACATCACAATTTTCAAATGGTTCAAATAGCTCTGAGCACTATGGGACTTAACTTCTAAGGTCATCAGTCCCCTAGAACTTAGAACCACTTAAACCTAACTAATCTAAGGACATCACACACATCCATGCCCGAGGCAGGATTCGAACCTGCGACCGTAGCGGTCGCGCGGTTCCAGACTGTAGCGCCTAGAACCGCTCGGTTACCACGGCCGGCATCACAATTTTGTTAACTGGTTGGCTCTCTCTTAATTACAAAGAAAAACATCTTCGACTTCATTTCAGTCAGAAGCAAGTCATTGTTCCGTCGTCTTAAAATTGATGACAGGTTTCTCCACGATTGTCCTCCCATGCGGTCGTAGGTTCGAGGTTCGAATCCTGCCTCCGGTATGGATGTGTGTGGTGTCCTTAGGTTAGTTAGGTTTCAGTAGTTCTAAGTTCTAGAGGACTGCTGAGCTCCGCTGTTAAGTCCCATAGTGCTCAGAGCCATTTGAACCATTTTTGTCCTCCCATGTGGTCTAACAATGCTTCCTTTCGAGAAACCAGAAAGAAGGTTTCAGCACTGAGAGCAGTGAATGATACAGCTGAAAGAGCGGTCAAGTTGATGCAAGACTTTCATGGTTAAATCTCGTTTGAGGAGGAACAAAACCAATATTTGTTACGTTGCGTACAAGAACAACGAAAGATTTATCCTGACTGCAGAAAACAAACTTTGGAACGAAAATTTAGAGACTAATGTTTTTACATGTTAAATAGTGAATAAACACGATTTGGTCAATTTGGTGTTTTATTTACCAAACAATTATTAAGTTCCAGAATCCCTCCATTCCCACGTAGTAAAACCTTTCAAGTCTCGTGTTTAATTGTAATAATATTTAGTATGTGAGTTATTAAAGTCAAAAAGAAAAAAATAGAGGGTATGCGTTTTCGATTCCACGAAAAAAAAATGCCCATTATATCTTGGGACACCCTTATGCACATAAATGATCTGCCTGATAGGGCGATAGTAGAACCTTTCATATGGACGAAATGGGTCACAGTTATCATTTTTGAAATGCAGTGAGGTGGTCGGAGTTTAAAGTAGACTAAGGTAGGTGCTCTAATTAAGGCCCAATTAAGGTGCAGCGGATTTTGTATTATTAATTTAGAGATTCGTGGAAATACTATCCACAGTATTAGAAAATCAATATGTATCTCTGTTAGGGGAGAAACGGGGAAACTAAGAATTTAGTAATCTTCACTTGGATAAATAATTGAGAGTCAGTCATCAAGTTGACGTCATTAAAACCGTGAGTTCTAAAGAAGCCCCAGTGGGTCTGTTTAATAAGGCCTGTGCTGTCAAATTACTATAGAAGTAAAAAATAACTGAAACCATCAGATTGAAAATGTTATATTGTTGTTACAAAGTAATCTAATTGCAAATGACACATTTTAGTACAAAAGTAGTAGCTGTCACGTATAAAAAAAATAGTTTGTATTTACAAACACAAAAATGTAAGCAAGGAAAACAAGATCAAAATGAAGTATGAAATGTCCGCTTTTTCGTTAGTAGGTGCCACTTTGGATGTGACTGCATGAAGTTCTTACAGATGTTCAGAATTCCTTAGCATCGATTCCCACATTCATTCTATGTACAATAGCACCTAACGGTCTCCCTAAACCCTCTTGCTACCACTGTTTTCGCTTTTCGGCTTCGTTATTAACACTCATGACTTTTTCATGAAAGGGGGAAGAAATATTCGTTAATTTAGGTTTATTTATTATATGGACGTAAATTACAATCTTCAGCTCTACACTTCGTAATGGCCTCCCCGTTACAACAGCGTTCACAGGCGCTAACTCTCACACAGTTATTTACGGTGGAGGCAGTATGATATGATTCTCAGTAAAGAAAATTAATCATCCGTGTTACTACACCAAGTGCATTAAACAAGGCACATCTGGCAGTTATTAGAGACTTTGCAATTTTCCTCCTTCAGTTACTGACTACTTCCACACCACTATTAATTTCGTAAATTTAATTAGATAGATTTAAAGACAAATAAACGAGCTTTCCAGACATACATGATACACAATAGATTACTTACAAATTACTCCAGATATTTGAAAGGAGTCACACCCACCGGAGCCTGACAACCGTAGCACCCAAAAGCAACAACAGAAAGTGGAGTGAAACGAATAGTAGTTGAAAAGCCATCGAGTGCTTACTAGCGGAACTCCCGCTTTCAGAATTGTTGACACACCTGCCTCATATGACACCATGTGTTTATTTTAAACTGCGACCACTCCACCGCCTTTTAACAATGTACGCTCAACGTAATATTTGACTGTAACACAAATGGGCCTGTTTGACGAGTCATACTATGCAAATGCGTACACAGCTTGTACACTTGTGAGGAATACAAAATAAAATAATATTTTGATCCAAACCACTGCGATACATTGTCATCACTCATTTAAATGAAAATGAGTTTAAGTGATCTTAAGCAAAAGTGAATTAATATTACTTTTAAAATCATCAGCATGATTAACTGTTGAATTCAGAAACACAAAAACAGAGAGAATAGAGCAGCGTCTGTAAGCAATTAAACACAGAACATGCGTAAATAAAATTCATAAGACTCAGTTTTGTATCATTAAAAGGTACTATGAGAGAATCAGGTAAAAACGGTTTTAAATGTTGTGGCGTTATCAGTTACTTGAGCTCAATAAACGATTAAATTCCGAGCCTCGATTTTATTACGCCACAAATCCATTTTTATGGATTTCATCTAAAAACAATGTTGAATTACGCCAGCTGCAGTCCATTCCAGGAGTTTGGATGAAGTTACAGTGTTGTGTGTACCAAGTAAAAAGTCAAAACATTTATTCAGAGTACGCAGTTATTAGTAAACACAATTCACAGGTTTATACGTATCGGACAGGTTTCTTCCGTGTAGTCACAAAAATACAGGCATTGTTGCTCACAGGGACATCTTATCTCACACTGAACTGCCTGCGGCATTTCTTAAAAGTCCGTACATACACGTGGCTCTCCCTACAGGTCCTAAAAACGAAGTACAAAAATGTAGCCCATTTCATAGCAGAGTTAATCTTCCTGATGACTAGCATTCTTGTAATTTATATTAGTTTTAACATAAAAGAGTTTGTCCTTTAAACGTTAAATTAATTGCAATGCATATTAATACGATAGCAACAATAGTGACTGAACTGTTCTTTCCACAATTCATACTACAATATTAGCAAAGTAAGATAAATGTAATTTTTATGAACGGCTATGAAATGATGTGTGTGAAATGTCTCATCTTAAGCGATTTTTATGCTGATTCCAAAACTGGACTTTGAATTTGCGAGTCTGTAATGTTTAAAAATTATGGAGAATATAGAATTATGATTAATATTTTATTAATATTAACTCACCTGATGCGTTTAGATTATTACTGTACGCGTAGAACATCATGTTTCGTCCTGTAGCATTATTTGAGTGAACTTTATTTTTGAAAACACTTCTTTAACTGAATTTCAATATTGCGTAACGGATCCCTTTGTCAATAAATGACATAATTTTGGAATTAACCAAAAGAGCTGGTCCACCGCGAAACCGACTGTCATGTTATGATCTTTGGTTGTTATAAATCCTAAATTCACGGTAACAAAATATTGGGTTATGAATTTAACTGGTTTCGACATTCGAAATATGGATTACTTACAGGATTCCCAAAAATACAATTTCGGAAGGATTGTTTGGTATCTGTGGAATTAGCAAGCAATGTTGCGATGCTCTTAAAAACATGGCTTATATAAGTTACACGAAAGAGGAATTTACATAACATCAGTGTAGGTTAGCGTCAAAGAGCCTATTGCAAGGTGTCGTGGTCAACTTTGTTCAACAGGTGATGATCGATTTCTTAAATTATATCGCAATGTCACCTGCAGTAGCAATGCTATGACGATATATCACCTCTGCAGTTGTGAAGATATGTAAGTAGTCATCTCCAGTCCGTGGAACTGCAAGCACATCAAGTTATTATCACTAATAAATGTGTAATTCTGACTAGCAATAAGACCAATGAGTGCAGCTGCGACACCCATTGCAGCTCTGTTCTACATGTTAGCTGAACGACCTTTGCTGCCTCTTACGTGCATCTGGCACCTGCTGATTTTAACAGCGTGTTTAGTGATGACTCCTTAGCTGACTACTTGCAACAAATTTGCGACGTGCACCAATATTCCTGTTAAAGGAGTTAAATAATTAATACATTACTTCAAATATCTAATATTACAACTAAGCACAAAGGTTACAAATGTTGAAATACACATTTGCACCCACTGGACACATCGATGCCACACCGCACTATAGATATTGTCAGATTGTAAGCACACTCAGGTCGAAATTCAAAAGCAGGGTCATCGTTTATTATGAACACCAACGTACAATCAGAACAAAACTGAACTAATAGACTGGTATTTATGCAACCATCGAATATCCAGAATATACAAACATTACAAACACAAGATATTTCACAACCTCTCTAGAAATGATAAATGCTCAATAACAAACAATTATTGGTGGTGAGATTTGAACTTGCGACCCGCCGCACACCGATCAGCGATGCTAACCAGTACGCCACACAGCACGCATCAGATCCATCAGCATTGCTCCCTCTCCTACAGCAACAGTGATCTGCTGTTACTGAAGTTCTCATTGGAGCGAACTACGGCACCCTGGAAGTACACTCCTGGAAATTGAAATAAGAACACCGTGAATTCATTGTCCCAGGAAGGGGAAACTTTATTGACACATTCCTGGGGTCAGATACATCACATGATCACACTGACAGAACCACAGGCACATAGACACAGGCAACAGAGCATGCACAATGTCGGCACTAGTACAGCGTATATCCACCTTTCGCAGCAATGCAGGCTGCTATTCTCCCATGGAGACGATCGTAGAGATGCTGGATGTAGTCCTGTGGAACGGCTTGCCATGCCATTTCCACCTGGCGCCTCAGTTGGACCAGCGTTCGTGCTGGACGTGCAGACCGCGTGAGACGACGCTTCATCCAGTCCCAAACATGCTCAATGGGGGACAGATCCGGAGATCTTGCTGGCCAGGGTAGTTGACTTACACCTTCTAGAGCACGTTGGGTGGCACGGGATACATGCGGACGTGCATTGTCCTGTTGGAACAGCAAGTTCCCTTGCCGGTCTGGGAATGGTAGAACGATGGGTTCGATGACGGTTTGGATGTACCGTGCACTATTCAGTGTCCCCTCGACGATCACCAGTGGTGTACGGCCAGTGTAGGAGATCGCTCCCCACACCATGATGCCGGGTGTTGGCCCTGTGTGCCTCGGTCGTATGCAGTCCTGATTGTGGCGCTCACCTGCACGGCGCCAAACACGCATACGACCATCATTGGCACCAAGGCAGAAGCGACTCTCATCGCTGAAGACGACACGTCTCCATTCGTCCCTCCATTCACGCCTGTCGCGACACCACTGGAGGCGGGCTGCACGATGTTGGGGCGTGAGCGGAAGACGGCCTAACGGTGTGCGGGACCGTAGCCCAGCTTCATGGAGACGGTTGCGAATGGTCCTCGCCGATATCCCAGGAGCAACAGTGTCCCTAATTTGCTGGGAAGTGGCGGTGCGGTTCCATACGGCACTGCGTAGGATCCTACGGTCTTGGCGTGCATCCGTGCGTCGCTGCGGTCCGGTCCCAGGTCGACGGGCACGTGCACCTTCCGCCGACCACTGGCGACAACATCGATGTACTGTGGAGACCTCACGCCCCACGTGTTGAGCAATTCGGCGGTACGTCCACCCGGCCTCCCGCATGCCCACTATACGCCCTCGCTCAAAGTCCGTCAACTGCACATACGGTTCACGTCCACGCTGTCGCGGCATGCTACCAGTGTTAAAGACTGCGATGGAGCTCCGTATGCCACGGCAAACTGGCTGACACTGACGGCGGCGGTGCACAAATGCTGCGCAGCTAGCGCCATTCGACGGCCAACACCGCGGTTCCTGGTGTGTCCGCTGTGCCGTGCGTGTGATCATTGCTTGTACAGCCCTCTCGCAGTGTCCGGAGCAAGTATGGTGGGTCTGACACACCGGTGTCAATGTGTTCTTTTTTCCATTTCCAGGAGTGTAAATCTTGTCAGTCGTTCTCGGTATGGCGGCGTCGGCTGATCCCAAGATTGTGGTTGGGTTTCTGCAACCTCTTCACACTGATAAGCATCGGAGGTCTCACCTCTCATCGAAGCTTCGCTATCGCTGATTGAGTCTTCAGTTCCCTTGAACCTCCCATCGTCGAGGATGATGTTGGTTAGTCGGGCGTTCGACAGAGAGGTCATCAGCGCCCATGCAAGTTCCCAATCTTTCCAGTTCCAATCTCGTCACTTCCCGAATGATGATGAGATGAAGAGGACAACACAAACACCCAGTCCCAGGATGAAGTAAATCCGCGACCCCGCCGGGAATCGAACCCAGGATCCTGTGGTCCAGAGGTAGCAACCACGAGCTGCGGACCCTCCCATCGTCGATCTGTGCTTCATGACTGTAGTAGGGCTTCATCTAATGCACATGGTCGACATCTTTTCGCTTTTGGCCTCTTGATGAAGGGTCACACTCCTCGACTTCATATGTGGCCTCTAACAAGCTGCAAAGGCCACGATGCGGCGCACTGCAGCAGTTTAGTAACTGTTCCGATAGTCTCACTTTCCAGACGAGCGTATATATCGTTACCAAGTCTCCTGGGCTGTACCTCACTGGCCAACGCTTGACGTTATATCATTCTCGTCTTTCTCCTGGGCGTCCAGGGTCCGCATGCGAGCTAGCTCCCTTGTTTCTTTGGTCCGGGTGATTAGATGTTTGACGAAGTCATCCTGAGTATCCTCTGGTTTACCCATTGTTAACTGGCCTCGTGATCGTGGGGCACAAAGAACAGTGTGAAACCTTTAGTGTCTTGCTCCATGTTGTATGAGAATTTCACGAGGTGCAGTAGCGTATCCCAACTTCCCTGTTCGATATCCGTGTACTTCGAGAGCATATCTGCCAACATCTTATTAAAGCGTTCTATGAAGCCATTTGTCTGTCGATGTCAGGCAGCTATCATCCTGTGAGTGATGTCACATGTGACATTACCTCTGATATTAGTCCCGACTGAAAAACTTTTTCACCATCAGAGAGGATCACATGGGTTTCTCTTTGGTGCAACAACGCACTTCGCAGTTTCCAGAACTTTGGCAGTCGGCACCGTTGGTGACAGCACAGTGCGTGAGACAATCAGTGCAAGCTATTATCCATCGATTCCCATTTGTAGACTTCGGCAGTGATCCCAAATTGTCGATTCCAGTTCCATGGAATGGCTTAGTTGCAGGTGGGTTTCGTATTAGCTTTGCTGGAGGTAACTGCAGCATGTACTTCTGTTCTTGGTATTCCTTAGAGTGGCTCACATTGTGCCTGGCAGATTGGTGGAGACCGAGTCATTGATACTAGTGCCTGTGTCTGTCTAAAATCCTCATGAACCCCAGGTGACCAGATGTTAGAACATCGTGGAAATTCTTCAGGATAGCCAGATGCAGATGAGCTGGGAAGTCAAGCAATCATTTCCACTCCACTGGTGCATAGTTCCTCTTAGAAAATGCTCCATTTACTAATGGGAACTCTCATTTGGGTAGTTTCTTCTGCTTCAAGGCTTCTATGGTCTTGAACAGTGGTGAATCTTCCCTCTGTTCAGCAGCAATGTCACTTAATGCAGCGATGACTGAGATTTCATACACGCATACCATTGTGAAATTGAATTTTATCCATAGAGGATGCTGTCGAACTCCGTGACTGTTCCTTTATGTGAAATTGTACTCCAGAAGCCTCAGTTCCCATCATGCCAGTCGATCTAGCGGATCCTTCATGCCAGTCAGCCAGCATAGATGATGGTGGTTCATCTCAAAGGTGAATGGTTTGTCAATTAAACAGAGTCAAAACGTGTGATTATCCAAACGACTGCTATGGGCTCTTTCTCGAGTAGGTCATCTCAGACTTGGAGTGTACTCTGGAAGTATAAGCCAACACCTTTTCAGCACTTCCCTTAATTTGCACTACAACCGCATCTATCTCATAACTGCTAGCATCTGCATGAAGTTTTGTCTCGGTATTCTCATCATATGAAGCTAGATCTTCTTCAGAAGGACCACAGAAGAGGACCCTGAGCGCTCTGAAGCTTCAGTGATGCCATCTTGCAGCATTTTTTCCATTTCCTCCTGGATTATCTGCCGTTCAGCAAGCGACATTCTGTATGAGCTGGCTAATTGGAAGATAATTCCGAGTTCTGTACGTTGTTTAACCATCAGCCGTTTGATCTGCCTTTCCTCCTCCAAATCTGGAAGTATCTGAAAGTTGATGCAGAACGGCTGTCGTTTGCCAGTGTTGTTCCTCGGTCTGGCCAGACCCGATCGACACTTCAATAGTACCGTCCCCCTGGGTCGTCTGTAGTGATAGCGGACCACAATTCTTCGGCGTTGGTACTAAGCTGCTATTCCTGGACTGGTTCAACTGTCCCTATGCACATTCCTTTATGGATGTATTGTGGCAGCTCGTGACAAGAAATGATCCAAAGTTTGATCTGAAGTTCTTCCTCATCGTCTCAATGCTTATAATTGTCGCTGGTTGTTGTTGTTGTTGTGGTCTTCAGTCCTGAGACTGGTTTGATGCAGCTCTCCATGCTACTCTATCCTGTGCAAGCTTCTTCATCTCCCAGTACCTACTGCAACCTACAACCTTCTGAATCTGCTTAGTGTATTCATCTCTTGGTCCCTCTACGATTTTTACCCTCCACACTGCCCTCCAATGCTAAATTTGTGATCCCTTGATGCCTCAAAACATGTCCTACCAACCGATCCCTTCTTCTAGTCAAGTTGTGCCACAAACTTCTCTTCTCCCCAATCCTATTCAATACCTCCTCATTATATACGTGATCTACCCACCTTATCTTCAGCATTCTTCTGTAGCACCACATTTCGAAAGCTTCTATTCTCTTCTTGTCCAAACTCCTTATCGTCCATGTTTCACTTCCATACATGGCTACAATCCATACAAATACTTTCAGAAACGACTTCCTGACACTTAAATCTATACTCGATGTTAACAAATTTCTCTTCTTCAGAAACGATTTCCTTGTCATTGCCAGTCTACATGTTATATCCTCTCTACTTCGACCATCATCAGTTATTTTGCTCCCTAAATAGCAAAACTCCTTTACTACTTTAAGTGTCTCATTTCCTAATCTAATCCCCTCAGCATCACCCGATTTAATTTGACTACATTCCATTATCCTCGTTTTGCTGTTGTTGATGTTCATCTTATATCCTCCTTTCAAGACATTGTCCATTCCGTTCAACTGCTCTTCCAAGTCCTTTGCTGTCTCCGACAGAATTACAATGTCATCGGCGAACCTCAAAGTTTTTACTTCTTCTCCGTGAATTTTAATACCTACTCCGAATTTTTCTTTTGTTTCCTTTACTGCTTGCTCAATATACAGATTGAATAACATCGGGGAGAGGCTACAACCCTGTCTCATTCCTTTCCCAACCACTGCTTCCCTTTCATGCCCCTCGACTCTTATAACTGCCATCTGGTTTCTGTACAAGTTGTAAATAGCCTTTCGCTCCCTGCATTTTACCCCTGCCACCTTCAGAATTTGAAAGAGAGTATTCCAGTTAACGTTGTCAAAAGCTTTCTCTAAGTCTACAAATGCTAGAAACGTAGGTTTGCCTTTCCTTAATCTTTCTTCTAAGATACGTCGTAAGGTTAGTATTGCCTCACGTGTTCCAACATTTCTACGGAATCCAAACTGAGGTTCGCTTCTACCAGTTTTTCCATTCGTCTGTAAAGAATTCGCGTTAGTATTTTGCAGCTGTGACTAATTTAACTGATAGTTCGGTAATTTTCACATCTGTCAACACCTGCTTTCTTTGGGATTGGAATTATTATATTCTTCTTGAAGTATGTGGGTATTTCGCCTGTCTCATACATCTTGCTCACCAGATGGTAGAGTTTTGTCATGACTGGCTCTCCCAAGGCCATCAGTAGTTCTAATGGAATGTTGTCTACTCCCAGGGCCATGTTTCGACTCAGGTCTTTCAGTGCTCTGTCAAACTCTTCACGCAGTATCTTATCTCCCATTTCATCTTCATCTACATCCTCTTCCATTTCCATATTATTGTCCTCAAGTACATCGCCCTGACCTTGTCGCTGGTATGTAGATTTATTTTGTGAACCTGAGCAAGTTTTTGCAGTCGATAAAAGCTTCACGGTGTAACTGAGCATCTCGGCTGATAGATGGAACTTGTGTGGTCGAAGATGCAGCACAACAACGTTTTCAACGGCAAACAATCTCCGAGAGCAATCTATATTGGGTGTGCTTGTTGAATAGCTTCGTCAGTCTTGATGCCTGATCTTCCACAGTCCAGGTCTGATTGCGGTGCCTGCATGAGTCCCATCCCATGATAACATTATGAATTAAAACGGTAAATTCGAAGGGCTGTGTTCTGTCATTGGTAATTACCCTCGCAATACACGTACCTGTTCGCTGGATGTATTCCTCCTTGGCGACTTTCAACACTGTTTCGTATTATAAGCGTCCTACTAAACTACACATTGGACTCACATTCGGGAGGGCGACGGTTCAAACCCGAGTCTGGCCATCCTGATTTAGGCTTTCCGTGACTTCCCTCAATCGCTTTAGGCAAATGCCGGGTTGGTTCCTTTGAAAGAGCCGGCCGAATTCGTTCCCCATCCTTCCCTAATCCGACGGGACCGATGTCCTCGCTGATCGATCCCCTTCCCCAAATTTACCAACCAACCAACTAAACTACAAGGTGGGTCTTTGCACTCAGAGCAATCTCTGTTTACACGGTTTAGTTGATTGCCGTCCTCTCTAACTGTGCGAGAAGATTATAATTACCAGAAACAGCTGAAAGAATAGGTCGTATCAGCATCCTATATGCGGTCTCCTTTCACACATGAACCACACTCTCCTAAAATTCTCCCAATAAACCAAAGTCGACCATTCACCTTCCCTGCCACAACTCTCACATCCTCGTGCCACCTCATATCGCTCTGTGCTGCATCGTCAACGACCCCAGTTCCAGTGTCTCCCCCCTTGGTCTTTCGCCAGCTCATTGCTCACGGAAACATTGACGCAATTAGAGAAGTTTTTTCGGACAGCAGTCTGTTGTTCGAATACTGTAGGATTCTACTTTCCGAGACGCCACACACCGACCGCGCGGCCGCGCCGTCGCCGTCGGAGATCGCCGCTACAACAGGAATATTACGGTGAGATCGCTCCCACTTCGGTCTGTGTTAGGAGTAACGTTAAACAGTTGGATCAATTGCAATTGCTGTTCCCACAGAGGTTTCACGGTACTTTGGAGCGTAGTGGTTCTTCGTATATATATGTTATAAGAGATAGCGTTTTGGACCGATTTTAACACAGTTACTGCCAATGCCAGTTCGGAGGATAATTTGTAAATTGTTCATTGTGTTTTATTCAGCATTGATGTGAAGGTTATAATAAAATTATTTGGATTCAGTAGAGCCTTTACTTTCAGCAGTTAATCGTGAATTCACCATTTTGCTTTATTTTATTTTTGTGTATGTGTTTGTAAGGTGGCAACGGCCTTGCACCTTACATGAGTCCATTTAGCGTGACACTTTAGGTTTTGTAGGAGTAATACTCTAAATTACGGTGTAGGAAATCTATGTGGAAACGCATCTGCACGCGAGACTTCCGCGATTTTGTAATTACAAGATTTTGCGGAAAGGCAGTACGCGAGACAGAGCTCGGCTACGACCCCGCCTAGCCGCCGAAGGCCACAGCCTGACGGTATGAATGGTGAACTGGGGAAGTTCTGTAATCCGTTTAGAGAGGCCTCAGCGGCTGACAACCTCTGAGGGACGTGCGGCTGCAGGTGTTCAAGTGTTTACCAAAACAGAGCAGTGGATAGCTGGACAGGCTTTCCTGTGCGTGCTCTCGCCTATGTCCCACTAATTTTACGCCTTCGAGTAACTCAAGCGGGGTAGGCCAGCAGTTCCGAATAACTAACTTTCAATGTAAGAATCTGTGCTCTCTACGACGGGGAATCTTGATGGGAAAATCTCGAATGGTCTCTTGGCAGAAAACTTCCAGTAAACGTGTTCTTGCCCACAGCTGTGGTTCTTCCCAGCTGGCGAGGGTGGAGTTTACTTGTGAAATTTTGTAGAAATAAAAGAATTGTGGAAAATAGTTCTATTCCCATGCCGTACATTGGTCGGCACTGGCAAACTGGGTATTTTGAGAGCTTCTAGTGATGTGATTCGCTCGGTAAAAGTTGAGGTGAGAGAACAAAGGTGAAGAGCGATCTTGCTGGACTCTCGGTAGAGGTCTTCCGTTCTGGGCTGTCGAACTGAGAGGATGTTAGCCAAGTCGTCTCCCCTCTCGGTCTTTCGTTCTGAGAGGACGTTAGCCGTGCCAGCTCATTGCTGACGGAAACATTGTCGCAATTGGAGCAGTTTACGGACAGCAGTCTGGTGTTTGAATACTGTAGGATTCTACTTTCCGAGACGCCACACGCCGACCGCACGGCCGCGCCGTCACCGTCGGAGACCGCCGCTACAACAGGAACATTACGGTGAGATCGCTCCCGCTTCGGCCTGTGTTAGGAGTAACGTTAAACAGTTGGACCATGTGCAATTGCTGTTTCCATAGAGGTTTCACAGTAGTTTGGAGTGTAGTGGTTCTTCGTATATATATGTTATAAGAGATCGCGTTTTGGGCCGATTTTAACACAGTTACTGCCAATGCCAGTTAGGAGGATAACTTGTAAATTGTTCATCGTGTTTTATTCAGCATTGAAGGTTATAATAAAATTATTGTGATTCAGTAGAGCCTTTACTTTCAGTAGTTGATCCTGAATTCACCCTTTCGGTTTATTTTATTTTTGTGCATCTGTTTGATGTCATTGAACACTCTAAGTGTTCGTGATCGTTCATGTTTGGAAGTAAATATAGGAGTGATTTGTCGTCAGCACTACCACCGCAGATTAATTAGCGGTGACAGGGCCACATTTAAATCTAGCGTTATCCATTTTTGCATACAGTTCCACTCCCAATTTCTCTGTAAGTTGTTTGTCAGGGGAGAGCACACGCAAAAATCGGACAAGCAACGGGTGGGGTGTTACAATTGCTCTGTGCTGCATCGTCAACGACACCAGTTCCAGGTGTCAGCCGAGATGCTCAGTTACACCGTGAAGCTTTTGTCGACTGACCACAAAAGAAAGATCAGTGCATGAGATTCTTCTTCTCTGGTTTCATATGTTGACTGAGTCCCTTGTCCAGACAGAGTATGAGCAACTGTGGTTAATTTGTTTATTCGATTTACGGTTTATAATCTCCGTAAATGTTGGCTCCTAGCCTCAGCTCTGAAAAAGGCTACGGCTGGACGACTTCTACATCTACGTCTACATCTACATAGATATTCCGCAAGCCACCGTACGGTGGCATCGTTACTAGCCATTTCCTTTCCTATTCCATTCGCGAATAGAGCCAGGGAAAAAGGCTCTGTATCTGCCTCCGTATGAGCCCTAATTTCTCGTATCTTATGTTCGTGGTCCTTACGCACAATGCATGTTGGCGGCAGTAGTGTCGCTCAGCAGTCAGCTTCAAATGTCGATTCTGTAAATTTTCTCAATAGCGTTTCTGGAAAAGAACGTCGTCTTCGCTCCAGGGATTCCCATTTGAGTTCCCGAAGCATCGCCATAATACGTGTTATTTGAACCTACCGGTAACAAATTTAGTATCCCGCCTCTAAGTCTTCCTTCGATGCGACCTGGTACGGATCTCAAACACTCGATCAGTACTCAGGAATAGGTGGCATTAGCTTCCTAAATGCGATCTCCTTTACAGATGAACCACACTCTCCTAAAATTCTCCCAACAAGCCGAAGTCGATCATTCACCTTCCCTGCCACAATTCTCACATCCTCGTTACACCTCATCTCTTCTTTTATGACCCTGTCTCAAAAAACCATTTGTCGTTTTAATAACAGATAAGATCGAGGTAAAACTTTTTGACAATACCGTCAATAGAAACGGTAGCTTGCACTAAACACATCTTGGGACATGGCGATCGGATGGTTGAAGCGGGCACGGCGGGTACGCAAGGAAAACATTACCGTGTATGACGCTGGAGAGAGTACTAGTGACGTCACGGAAGGAAGTGCAGCTGTGTAAGAATGGCAGCAACAGCCAGAACATACTCACCACTTTACATTAGCCGAGAAGCAGTCGGCCGATAACTTCTGAATATTTAACCACTTGACATAACTGGAAGTTCGACAGAATTTTTATCAAAACTCCAATATCTTTAAGTGGTTAAAGGCAATGGAAATTCTTGACAGAACATTCTCTTCAACCTCGACAGGTGTCTCCTACAGAAGACCTTCCGTATGACACCCACAAGAAGAAATCAAGTTAGGTCAGATTAGATGTGCGAGCTGACCACGAAACGAACGTTCAGAAAATGTCCGACGCAGACGTTCAAGATCGAGAGGCACAAATTGAACGTAGAACCCAATCGTCCACTTGCTGATCTCTGGTAAGCCTTGAGTACCTGAAAGCTGATGTTGCGTCACTGAACAGCTGAAACAGATGCGCCTCGTGATGACTGGGTGTTGTGTGATGTCCTTAGGTTAGTTAGGTTTAAGTAGTTCTAAGTTCTAGGGGACTGATGACCAAAGATTTTTAAGTCCCATAGTGCTCAGAACCATTTTTTTTTTAAACAGATGCAACGTTAACTCGTCTGGATGACGACACCGCTGTCAAGTTTCTTTTCCTGCTTCACCACGCACAGTCAGAAGATTGTACCGTCTGTTGAGCCTCCTAGAACATAAATATAGCCAGAAAGAGACGGTGAAAGAGGGGAGAAATGTCGTACAAGTTGCTATTCTACGTAAACAGTTATAAATAAATATAAAGTTATTAATATCTGCTTATTTTGCCTTTTATATTGCCTCATAGGCAGCCATCAACATTACTCTCCAATTCATACTTAAGTATTCGGAAAGCATTCGCAGAATCACTTTTAGACTCTTTCTCGACCGCATACGAAAAAAATAGAGCTGTAAATGGAGAACATCAAAATCAAGAACTGAAAAACTGGAGTCTATGGCATAGAAAACTTAGGATGTGTAGTCATTCTTTTGCATTCCCGCTGTTACCATCATGAAGACACTGATTCTCACTAGATTTTGTCCTTATTCTTAACACTAGCAAAGAAAACCGCTGGGAAGCTGGCGTTTTTGCCAACCGCAGCCACTGCAAATAGCCGTATGTTGGAATACTGGTCGGAAAATGTCGGCATCGAAGTCGTTTACTGCATTACAGGGCATACGACAGCGACATAACAGCAGCTTTTCGCGGCGATTAAAACTGATGGAATAACAGCTTTTAACGGTAATTTGGCATCGCTCCACACAAGCCTGCTGTGATTTTCCAGTGGGGAGTCTCTCTGTATACAGTAAAAAAAGACATTCTGTGTGTTGTATTCTGCAGTTAGCTGCAGTAATAAGCCCCTAAACACTGTTAATGTGTATTTGACTAGCTACTTTTTCAAGCACCAGCTTGTCAGGACGAACATTCCGTGCACAGGTCTAATCGGATGTTGCGTGTAAACTAACGCCTACGTCACTACGCAAATGTTATATTAAAGCAGCAGGGGAAACGTATTTTTCGCCACAGTACCATCAGACTCCTAATAGATTTTGTACTTATTCTTAACACTCATAAAGAAAACTGCTTTCGCCAGCTGTGTTAACTACAAGAAACCATATTTTGGAGTGCTAATCGAAAAATGTACGAATCGAGACGTTTTAGTACATTAAGCGACATGCAGTAGGAACATAACCGTTCTTGCAGAGTTTAAAAGCGATAAAGTAAGAGCTTTTAACGGTGATTCGGGAGCACTCTGCAGCAGCGTGATGTCATATTCCAGTGAGGAGCCTCTCTGCATACAGTATGTGAGGGTACGGGTGTGTAGTATCTGTAAGTGGTTGTTCTTTGGAGGGCGACAATGCCCAGTGGCGCAGAGAGTCGCAAGTAGAGGCAGTTGTTGAGAGGCTGTGGAAGGTGTAGGCTGCGTGAGCCAAAGGCGGTTGCGTAGCGAAGGATTTATCTCTGTGTTTAATAGCAGTGGCACACAGTTTGAATAATAGTGTGTTTCTGTTTGTGCACTGTGATAAAGGAAATAAATTAAATTTTACCAGTTGTTAATGCGTCTCCATCAGTTAGTACCACACCGTTACATTTAACAATGGACGAAGTCTCGATATATACGGTCAACTACAACAAGAGGATTGTAACATAATAATCATTAATTAACTCATATAATCTCCAAGGAGAAGGGAGATTATAAGTAAAAAATACCAATCTTTGTGCAGTGAAGTTTGTCTTTTCGAGTCATCAGTCTTCTAACGGGTTTATGCGTCCCACCATGAATTCCTCTCCTGTGATAACATTTTCATCCCAGACTAGGACTTGCAATGTATGTCCTCAATAATTTTCTGGATGTATCCAGATCTCTGTCTTCCTCTACACTTTTTACCCTCTGCAGCTCCCTCTAGTACCTTGGAAGTTGTTCTACGGTGTCTTAACAGATGTCCTGTCATCCTGTCCGTTCTTCCTGTCACTTCTTTCCACATATTCCTTTCCTCGCCGATTCTACGGAGTACCTCCTTATTGCTTACCCTATCACTGCACCTAATTTTCAACACTCTTGTGTAACATCACATCCCCAATGCTTCGATTCTCTACTGTTCTGCTTTTCCCACTGTCCATGTTTCTCTATCATACAATGCTGTGCTCCAAACGTACTTTTCAGAAATGTCTTCCTCAAATTAGGGTCTATGTTTGATACTACTAGACTTCTATTGGCAAGGAACGCCCTTTTCTCTAGTGCCAGTCTGCTTTTGACGTCATCCTTGCTCCAGCAGTAATGGGTTATTTTGCTACCTAGGTAGCAGAATTCCTTAAATTCATATACTCGTGATCACCAGTTCTGATGTTAAGTTTCTCGCTGTTCTCATTTCTGTTACTTCCCATTACTTACGCCTTTCTGCGATTTACTCTCAATCCATATTCTGTACTCATTAGACTGTTTATTCCATTCAACAGATCCTGTAATTCATCTTCACTTTTACTGAGTATAGCAATGTCATCAGCGAATCTTAACATTGATACTCTTTCACCTTAAATTTTAATTGCATTATTGAACCCTTCTTTTATTGTCATTGTTTCTTCGACTTATGGATTGAACATAAGGGGCGAAAGACTACACCCCTGTCTTACACACTTTTTGATCCGACAACTTCGTTCTTGGTCTTCCACTTTTATTGTTTATTCTTGGCTGTTATACATATTGTGTATTACTCGTTTCCCTGTAGCTTATCCCAATTTTTCTCAGAATTTCGAACATGTTGCACCATTTTACATTGTTGAACATTTCGAAGGTCGACAAATCCTATGAAAGTGTCTTGATTTTTTTCACCTTGCTTCCAGTATCAACCGCAGCATCAGAACTGCTTCTCTGGTGCCTTTACCTTTCCTAAACCCAGACAGATCGTCACGTAAACCATCATCAATTTTAATTTCCATTTTTCTATATATTATTCTTGTCAGCAACTTCGACACCTGAGCTGTTAAGCTGACTGTACTATAATGCTCGCACTTGTCTGCTCTTGCAATCTTAAGAACCGTACAGATGATGTTTTTCCGACAGTCTGATGGTATATCGGCATTCTCATATGGTCTTCATATCAAGGTGAATAATTGTTTCGTTGCCACTTCCCCCAGTAATTTTCTGCCTAGTGATGACTGGGTGTTGTGTGATGTCCTTAGGTTAGTTAGGTTTAAGTAGTTCTAAGTTCTAGGGGACTGATGACCATAGATGTTAAGTCCCATAGTACTCAGAGCCTCCCCCCAGTAATTTTAGTTCCGATGGATTGTTATCCATCCCTTCCGCCTCATTTTACCTGAAGTCGGTTGAAGCTCTTTTAAATTCTAATACTGAATCTCCAATTTCTTCCCTTTCGATTCCTGTTCTACTATCACATCATCAGATTAGTTCTCGCCCTCATAAAGACCCTTAATGTACTCTTTCCGCCTATTCGTTCTCTTCTCTGCATTTAACGGTGGAATTCTCATTACGCTCATAATGTTACCGCCCTTGTTTTTAATTCCATCTAAGGTTGTTTTGATTTTTCTATATGCTGAGTCAGTCCTTCCGACAATCACTTCTTTTTCGATTTCTTCACGTTTTTCATGCAGCCATTTCGCCTTAGCTTCCCTGCACTTCCTGTTCGTTTAACTCCTGAGTGACTGAGTGACTTTCCGTATTCCTGAATTTCCCTGATAATTTTTTTACCTCCTTCTTTCGCCTGTCAACTGAAGTATTTCTTCTTTTCCACATGGTTTCCTGGCAGTTAACCTCCTTGTACCTACGTTTATCTCTCCAGTTTCTTTTATACCCTTTTTAGAGATGTTCATTCCTCTTCAACTGAACTGCCTAGTGAGCTGTTCCTTATCGCAGTATGTGTAGTCTCAGAGAACATCAAACGTATCTCTTCATTCCTTAGTATTTCCGTATCCCACTTCATTTTGCACTGATTCTTCCTGAATAGTCTCATAAACTTCAGCCTGCTCTTCGTCATTACTAAATTGTTATATGAATCTGCTCTGCCCCGGAGTACATGTTGCAGTCCAATTTCTGATTTTGGAACGCTGCCTGGTCATGATCTAATCTAACCGGAATCTTCCTGTATCTCGCGGCCTTTTCCGAGTATATCTCCTCCTCTCTTGAACAGAGTATTCGCTATTACCGTCTGACATTTATTGCAGAACTCAATTAGTCTTTCTTCTCTCTCATCCATGCTATCTAGCCCATATTCTACTGTAACTATTTCTTTTACTCCTTCCCCTTCAACCGCATTCCAATCCCACATGACTGTTAGATTTTAATCTTCCTTTATTTACTGAATTACACATTCAATATCATCATATACTTCCTCTATGTCTTCATCTTCTGCTTGCGACATCGGCATGTGTACCAGAACTGTTGTTGTCGATGTTGGTTTGCTGTCGTTTATGATGAGAACAACGCTATTACTGACCTCTTTACTCTCTGTTCTACCCTACTCCCATTACACTATTTCCTGCTGCTGTTGGTATTACAGTATACTACTCTAACCAGAAATCCTTGTCTTTTTTCCATCACTGACCCCACTACATCTAGACTGAGCCTTTGCGTTTCACTTTTGAGATTTTCTAGTTTCCCTGTCACGTTCAAACTCCTGACATTCCACGCCCCAACTCATAAAACGTTATCCTTTCCTTGGTTATTCAATCTTTTTCTCATGGTCACCTCCCTCTTGGCAATCCCCAACCCCCGTAGATGCAAATGAGGGACTGGTCCAGAATCTTTTGCCAATGGAGAGATCATCATGATACTCTTTCAGTTTCAGCCCAGGCCACATGTCTTGTTCATATACGTCATGTGTCTTTGATTCAGTGGTTTCCATCGCCTTCTTTATCCTCATGCCGTTGATCATATGCTGATTTTTTCCCCTTTTGGGGTAGTTTCCCTCCCTGTTTTGATACTGAATTAATAAGCCCCTAAAGCCGGCCGGAGTGGCCGAGCGGTTCTAGGCGTTACAGTCTGGAACCGCGCGACCGCTACGGTCGCAGGTTCGAATCCTGCCTCGGGCATGGATGTGTGTGACGTCCTTATGTTAGTTAGTTTTAAGTACTTCTAAATTCTAGGGGACTGATGACCTCAGAAGTTTAGTCCCATAGTGCTCAGAGCCATTTGAACCAATAAACCCCTAAACACGATTAATGTGCTATGTATACGAAAAACAAAAACTGGAAATGTAGGGCATGTAAGTCAAGGAACAAAAACTGAAGTGAATGGCGTATACATCAGCCATAAAGGAACGAGTAGCGATGTCATGGTTTTGTGACCAACTTACAAGTTCTTAAAAGTAATGCATTAAGTCTGTTAGACACACTGACTCCTTTAGGTATCTATACCTGCTTTCTATTCCTCTTACTATATTTTGTCCTTATTCTTCTGCTAACAAGGAAAACCGCTGGGAAGGTGGTACAGCCATGGTAATTCCAAACGGCCATATGTTGGAGTACTGGTCAAAGAATGTCGGAACAGGGACTGTTTACTGCATTAACGGACATATGACTGCTACGTAAACGTATCTGCAGATTTTAAAAGCGATGGAATCACAGCTTTTAACGGTGATTGGGCAGTGCTCCACTGCAGGTTGGTGTCATATTCCAGTGGGGAGCCTCTTTCCGTACAGTAAAAAAATCGAACCTCTGTGTGGTGCTCTGCAGTTTGTTTACTGGAGTAATATGCCCCTAAGCACGGTTAATGTGTTGTGATAGGAAAAGCTACAAGTACTGACTAGGTATTTTTGCAAGCTCCATTTCGTCAGGACGAATATTCCGTGCACAAGTCTAATCGGATGTTGTGTTGAAACTAACACCTACGTCATTATGCAATTGTTATACTAAAGCCGCAGGAGAAATATATTTTTCGCCACAGTATCTTCAAGCCGTGTAATTTCGTAGCACTTAAAAAAAAGAACCAGTATATCAAACGAAAACTATCATCTACCTGTCTGTAGTTCTGGAGTCCTTCTAACTGCACCCTTCGGTAGGAAATGCTCTGCATGACTGGGGTTGGACATCGAGGAAAGATTGGGCTCCAGGTCCCACTAACATACACTATAGAGCATGTTGTTGTTGTGGTCTTCAGTCCAGAGACTGGTTTGATGTAGCTCTCTATGCTACTCTATCCTGTGCAAGCCTCTTCATCTTCGAATAACTACTGCAACCTACATCCATCTGAATCTGCTTAGTGTATTCATCTCTTGGTCTCCCTCTACGATTTGTACCCTCCGCTGGCCGCGGTGGCCGTGCGGTTCTAGGCGCTTTAGTCAGGAACCGCGAGTCTGCTACGGTCGCAGGTTCGAATCCTGCCTTGGGCATGGTTGTGTGTGATGTCCTTAGGTTAGTTAGGTTTAACTAGTTCTAAGTTCTAGGGGACTGATGACCTCAAATGTCAAGTCCCATAGTGCTCAGAGACATTTGAACCATTTTACCCTCCACGCGTCCCTCAAACACAAAATTCGTGATCCGTAGATGCCTCAGTTGCACCTACGGTACGGCTGTCTGTATCGCTGAGACACGCAACGGCTAGGTCCAAGGTTCATGAGTGGAGGACTACAGTGAATGCGTCGCGAAAATTCACGTTTGAGCGCTGTGGCGCCATGGTGTTCCCAAAAATTATATGTATGTTCGCCTCTAGCAGGCTGGTACAAAAAATAAAACTACTTGATGATGCGATAGGTATACGTGAGAGCAATTTTTGGAACTCGACAGCACCGCAGCGCTCACACCTACATTTCCTCAACTGTAAGGAAGTTCGTTTGCAACAACTGGTGAAACGTCCCCTTAGAAAAATTAATGAATTACTGTGCTGATAAACCTCTTATGTTATTTGCTTTTCAAACAGCTGAACAAAACTGAACGTTCTCAGACATTACTGTCTTTCCTTATTCCGATCAACATTAAACTGACACACAATATTTTTAGCGCAACGCAATCTGACTTTCAATAATCCCTACAAAAGAATGGCCCTGACTGACATCAACCTATACCTTTCACAAATCACTTACCTCACAAAAATCTTCGTTACTCGAACTACTGCAATACAGCGAGCGTCACTACTGCCAGCTAAATAAAAGATTCAGGCTACTGAAGGCACTAACTACTGATAGGCATAGTTAGCAAATGAAAGATTTTTATAGAGAACAAACAATGTATTTACCTTAACAGTGTTCAAAAGTCATAATATATATAGCAGTTCATGACATCTAGTCTTACAAATGTACTGTCTCTGATGGACACACGTCCAGATCATCCGCTCTCAAAATTCGCCATCTCTCTCCCCACATCCACCACTGCTGGCGGCTCACCTCCAACTGCGCAACGCTACGCGCTGTTAACAGTCAGCTGCCCAACGCTACAATGGTGAGTATTACAACAATGCAAAGCAGCCACAGACTGCACACAACACAACCAGTGATTTTCATACAGAGCGCTACGTGGCGTTACCAATATAAAAACCCAAACAGCCTACTTGCACTGGGCTTGCGACCCAGTCTCTCCTCAGTGACTGCGAGAAACACACTGTACAGAGCATTTCATGGCTAAGGTTACCGTTAAAACCATTCCACAACTATAGATAGGTACATGATAGTTCGCGTTTGATGCGCTAGATTTTTTCTTCTTAAGACGTACGAAATAAAATTGCTTGACGGTATTAAGGCGCCGGCCGGAGTGGCCGTGCGGTTCTGGGCGCTGCAGTCTGGAGCCGAGCGACCGCTACGGTCGCAGGTTCGAATCCTGCCTCGGGCATGGATGTGTGTGATGTCCTTAGGTTAGTTAGGTTTAATTAGTTCTAAGTTCTAGGCGACTGATGACCTCAGAAGTTAAGTCGCATAGTGCTCAGAACAATTTTTTGGTATTGAGGCAAATGTTACTCCTGCTAATTTAATATAGCGCCTGCATAGTGATATAGGCATCTGTTTACACACAACATCCGATACCGTCAGTAAACGTTATGTTCCTTTTGACAAATTGGGGTGTGGAAAAGTACTTCGTCGATGTAATGAACTAATTCGATACTTTTAACCCAAGACCTAAATGTATCGAGTCTCTTTGTCACCATTTAACGTCGTTCAATTATTTTAGATTATCAGTTTTAAAAAAATTGAGTCCCGTATTAGTTCCTCATTTTTGTTTTTCTCTTTCTGTCTGCCTGCCTGAATGTAAGGACGCTTTTGTGTGCTTTCACTATTACAAATAATAAGCAATCTACTTAGTTAGATTTAAGTGTCTGTTTTATTGCAGTAAATTGAACTCCTGAACTATGTTTCACTTTTAATTATGCTGTAATTCGATGCCTTTAATAACATGCTGATTTGCGAGCCATTCGTGTATTGTTGTGTGTGTATTTGCAATCTACAAAAAATTAAACCTTGTAGTCTAAATTTCTTGTCATGAAATATGATCAAAGTTTTTAGGAGAATGCAAATCAATCTGTTGCATGGTACTTTACATTATGATCGTCCACTGCGACAGAACTTATCTGCTCCCAAAAAACGACTCTTAACCTGACAGCTACTAAATCAGGCAATGGATGAAAATGTTTATACTGATCATTAACACTGCATAAAGTGTGGATTGGTCGCTAATCAAAAAGCAATGCTTCAAAAATGTTGTAACTTTATTGTTCGTAATATGATGTGTTTCGGACGTATCCATCGTCAGATATGTAGGGGGAACATGCTGCACGTAGATATAAATGCTACCAGTTGTGCATGTAACAGTCTGCTAGCGAATGTTACGTGTACTTTTTGTAACCTTTATATCTACGTGCTGCATGTTCCTCCTAGATGTCTGAAGATGGCTACGTCTGAAGTGCGTCATATTACGAGCAATGAGGCCTGTCTATTTTTGAAGCATGGTCTTTTTACTAGCGACCACTTCAGCCTTTATGCAATACTGCTATTAATTAAAAATTGACTTGGCCAGCAGTAGGAAAATTTATTAACTGAATTTATTATACAACACCATATGTTGTTTCACTCCTCCTGTGATCACTGTCGTGTGTCTCACCGCCAAACAGCAAGCTTTCAGAAGAACGCAACATTAGCATTTCCGGCCAGTTACCTTTTTATCTTTTTTTATTGTATGGGATACGTGACATATTGCCCGTGATGCGGTAGACACACTACAGAATGCCACCCAGAGATTGGCATTTTTTTACTGTGTGCAGTTGGGCTTCACACCGGAATATGGCACCAAATTCCTGCGGAGAGTGCTTCCGAATTACCGTTAAAACTTGTTTTTCCATCGGTTTTAAGCTCTGTAAAAACGGTTACGCAGGTACTACATGTTTCTTAATGCAGTAATCGGCCTTGATCCAGACATTTTTTGATCAGTATTCCAACGTTTGGCTATCTACAGTTAAAATGGCTGCCAAAAGTACCACCTTCCCAGAGAATTTCTCTGCCAGCGTTAAGAACAAGGACAAAATCCAGGAAGAATCATGACTATTGTGGCGGAAAATGTGTTTCTCCTGCTGCCTTAGTATAACACTTACATAGTGACGAAGGCACCGGTTTTCACACTACATTTGATTCGACCAGTGCACGGAACCTTCGTCACGACAAGCCGGAGCTTGCAAAGGTGCCTAGTCAATACTTTAGCTTTTTTTTCATATACATAACACATTAACCTTGCTTAGAGGCTTGCTTAGGACTAGGTGCACACCAACACCTAGTTCACCACATTTGGAAGCAAAGTAAAAATACTTTTTTAAATAGATTCAGATGTGAGTGGAGCTTCGTAAAACAATTTTTTTCTCGTGTCAGTTAACGCAGTAAACGGTGTCGATTTCGACATTTTCGATCAGTACTGTAATATATTGCTATTTGTGGTCACTCTGGATAGCAGAATCATCACCCTCCCAGCGGTTCACTTTGCTAGTGTTAAGAATAAAAACGAAATCTAGGAAGAGTCATTGTCCCCGGGAATACAGAGAAAAGCTATATACCTCTAGAGACCTGACTGTCCTACCGGCAAAGATATACCTGCCTAAAAAGTCAATGTGTATTAGTTACTTCTGAGTACGTCGCAGATTTTCCATGTTGCAAACTTCTTTGAATTTTTGGCTGGCTGGCAAAAAGGTCAAAGAAAAGTTCTGTTACTAAATCCTTATCAGTTTCTGTATATACATTTACACAAAGAAAATAGCCCTTTCTTTATGTTTGTTTGGTGTGGTTTTAATGCCGCGCGGGATTAGCCGAACGGTCTCAGGCGCTGCAGTCAGGGACTGTGCCGCTGGTCCCGGCGGAGGTTCGAGTCCTCCCTCGGGCATGGGTGTGTGTGTTTGTCCTTAGGATAATTTAGGTTAAGTAGTGTGTAAGCTTAGGGACTGATGACCTTAGCAGTTAAGTCCCATAAGATTTCACACACATTTAAACATATTTGTGGTTTTAATAAAATCCAGCTTAATTTTCAACTTATAATTTAAATTTACATCCGAATCATTTATTTATTTCTCCAGCTAGTAATTTGACAATTACAAAGCAGTAGGTTTCTGTGACCTGTCTCTTTTATGTCTATTCCTTCCCACAAATCTTCTAGCTGAGAGTATTTTACCTCCTACAGTGTCTCCTGCGTAGCACTGTCGTTGTAACACTCCATATCTATCTGGGTGTACGCTGCCGGCTCTTCTGCTGTACATTCTTGTGGAATTTCGGTGCAGAGCTTCACCGAGCGAGACGGTCCAGTGGTTAACACAATGAACTCGCATACGGGAGGACGACGGTTCAGACCAGCGTCCGGCAATCCTGACTTAGGTTTTCCGTGATTTCCGTAAAGCGCTTCAGGAAAATGGCGGGATGGTTTCTTTGCAAGGGCACGGCCGACTACCTTCCCCTTCTCCGATGGGACTGATGACCTCACTGTTTGGTCCCCTCCCCCAAATGAACCAACCAACCGCGCAGAACTTCGATTTTCAACTTTTGCCTTAAAAAAAAAAAGAAGAGAGAGAGAGAGAGAGAGAGAGAAAATAATCACTGGTATCGTATGTCATGTTTGATCCAGTCTACAGTTATAGAGCATGTACGTTTACTTATTTTTATTTTATAGTAATTCAGTTTTCTGTTCCACTCGCAAACGGAGCCAATGTGAAATGAGTATCCATATGCTTCCCCCCTCCCTACCCCCCCCCCCCCTTCAGCTGCGCGGTCGCGTCCATCATCCATCATGGTGGTAGTGGGTGCCGAGTAGCACGAAATAACGTTGTGAATTAGCTTCCCAAAATCGACTGCGTGCTGAATTTGTGTCAGGCGACGCAGCTACGTGTGTTGTGGACTGGAGGGGGCGAGGAATTAGTACTTCACAAAAATGCACTCAGTATAGAGCTCGCAGGCTGTGTGACATCCTGGAACTGTACAGTTTCTCTCTATGTTAATGTGGTGCTGACACATACATGGATGCAGGATGTGCCCTTTTCCAGTATTCCAACGTGTTTTCTTGCCCATCTCGAATACTGTCTACATTACTTTCCAGATTGAATCAATAGATGTGAGGTACAATTATCATGAGAAAATATGTTCGAAGGTCTTTTTTTAACAGTTGGGACGGTAATGCAAGCGCGTATTTACTTATCCCTATGACAGAACAACAATCAGACTGAAACGCTAACTACTAATTCTAGACACATCTCGCAGATGCTTCGTGGTTTATGTGGATTGTGATACAGCGCCATCACAAAGGCATACTATTCTAAAAACTACTATTCTGCACGTTGCATGAGTTTCGAATTCTTTCCGATCTGAGCAATTGATATAGATGCAATACAAAAATCCTGATACTTTCCAGTATTCCAACGTTTATTATCTTACCCATATGGGTAGCTCAGTTGGCAAGTTTGGCGTCCGAGGTGACCATGACATCGACAACGTGTGTCCCGTGTAAGGATGTAAAAGACAGTCGGTGGTCGTTCTTTCAGACAATGGATTGCTTCTTTAGTGGGTTTGCAAGGTTTGTCTTTCTTTATAGTGGATGCAGTACCCCTACTTCTTAACGCCAGGCAGATAATTCTACCAATTTATTTGTACCTACAAGCAGTGGAGCAATGGCACATGACTGAAAAATAAATCAGACACTTTTGAGTACAGTTTACATTGCGTCATTGTGATTAGCTCTTGCTTGAGTGCTGTTTTCGGTGAAGATCTATACTTAACATCAGGCAGCTAAGTACACTCATGCTCAAAAAATGGGGATAATTGCAGAATGTGGTGCCACACAATGCAGCAGTACACAAAACAAGTGCTAATAGCATAGGCACGTAGGGAAGAGATACGACACAGATCTGTAAATCCACGATATTGGTGATAAGTTGAGAAAACCGTCCCGAAACACATGTACTACTAAACGCCACTGCTTCCTTCGCATGTACCCCGACATCAATACGGGATATGATCATCATGCACAAGTACACAGGCCACACAAGGGGTTGGCATACTCTGGATCAGGTGGTCGAGCACCTGCTGAGGTATAGCCTCCCATCCCACCAGTGCCTGTCGGAGCTCCTGAACTGTCCTAGGGGTTTAAAGACGTGCAGCGATACGTCGACCGAGAGCATCCCAGACGTGCTCGATGGGGTTTAGGCCTGGAGAACAGGCAGGCCACTCCATTCGCCTGATATCTTCTGTTTCAAGGTGCTCCTCCACGATGGCAGCTCGGCGGGGCCGTGCGTTATCATCCATCAGGAGGAAGGTGGGACGCACTGCACCCCTGAAAAGGCGGACATACTGGTGCAATATGACGTACCGATACACCTGACTTGTTTCAGTTCCTCAGTCAAAGACATGCAGGGGTGTACGTGCACCAATCATAATTCCACCCCACGCCATCAAACCACGACTTCCATACATGTCCCTTTCAAGGACATTAAGGGGTTGGTATCTGGTTCCTGATTCACGCCAGATGAAAATCCGGCGAGAATCACTGTTCAGACTATACCTGGACTCGTCCGTGAACATAACCTGGGACCACTGTTCCATTGACCATATACTCTGTTCTTGACACCAGGCTTTACAGGCTCTCCTGTGACCAGCGTCAGTGGGATGCACCTTGCAGTTCTCCAGGAGAATAAACCACGTCTGTTCAGTCGTCTGTAGACTGTGTGTCTGGAGACAATGTTCCAGTGGCTGCAGTAAGGTCCCGAGCAAGACTACTTGCAGTACTCCGTGGCCGTCTGCGGGCACTGATGGTGAGATATCGGTCTTCTTGTGGTGTTATACACCGTGGGCGTCCCGTACTGTAGAGCCTGGACAAGTTTTTTCTGCCTGCTGGAGTCGTTGCCATAACCTTGAAATCACACTTTGTGGCACACGGAGGGCCCACGCTACGACCTGCTGTGTTTGACCTGCCTCCAGTCGCCCTAGTATTCTACACCTCATAACGTCATCAATATTTCTTTGAGCCATTTTCAATACACAGTCACCAGTAGCACGTATGAAGACATCTGCACACGTACTCCGACATGCACCAACACACCTCTGCGTATGTGGACTGCTGCCAGCGCCACCGTGCGATGACCGCAGGTCAAATGCACCGCATGGTCATACCCCGAGACGATTTAAACTCGCAAACCGCCCACCAGAGCGTTGTTTCTCCATGTATCGGCATTACCCTTAATTTATGAGCATGGGTGTATTTACGTTCTAAGAATCTTTTTCTGCATTTATACAGTATGCATTTTGACACAGCGTATCAATGTTCTACCAATTTCCAGATTTGTCACCAATCGACTAATATTTTGTGGATTACGCTATGATGTCGTTATTTTTTTATACTTTCAAAGTATCTTACTGCCACATACAACGTAAGTATGTATGTAAGTATGTATGTATGGCATAATTTTGGCCATATAGCGGCTTTGTGTGTGTGTGTGTGTGTGTGTGTGTGTGTGTGTGTGTGTCGGTGTGTGCCTGTGCTATTATTGTATGACAGTCCATTTTAAAATGTGACATATTTATTTACATAGTATGTTATATACACTACTGGCCATAAAAATTGCTACACCACGAGGATGACCTGCTACATATGCGAAATTTAACCGACAGGAAGAAGATGCTGTGATATGCCAATGATTAGCTATTCAGAGCATTTCCACAAGGCTGGCGCCGGTGGCGACACCTACAACGTGTGGAAATGAGGAAAGTTTCCAGCCGATTTCTAAGACACAAACAGCAGTTGACCGGCGTTGCCTGGTGAAACGTTGTTGGGATGCCTCGTGTAAGGATGAGAAATGCGTACCATCACGTTTCCGACTTTGATAAAGGTCGGATTGTAGCCTATCGCGATTGCGGTTTGTCGTATCGCGACATTGCTGCTCACGGTGGTCGAGATCCAATGACTGTTAGCATAATATGGAATGGGTGGGTTTAGGGGGGTAATACGGAACGCCGTGCTGGATCCCAACGGCCTCGTATCACTAGCAGTCGAGATGACAGGCATCTTATCCGCATGGCTGTAACGGATCGTGCAGCCACGTCTCGATCCCTGAGTCAACAGATGGGGACGTTTGCAAGACAACAACCATCTGCACGAACAGTTCGACGACGTTTGCAGCAGCATGGACTATCAGCTCGGAGACCATGGCTGCGGTTACCCTTCACGCTGCATCACAGAGAGGAGCGCCTGCGATGGTGTACTCAAAGACGAACCTGGGTGCACGAATGGGAAAGTTCTGTTCACAGCATCATGATGGTCGCATCCGTGTTTGGCGACATCGCTGTGAACGGACATTGGAAGCGTGCATTCGTTATAGCCATACTGGCGTATCACCCGGCGTGATGGTATGGGGTGCCATTGATTACACGTGTCGGTCACCTCTTGTTCACATTGACGGCACTTTGAACAGTGGGCGTTACATTTCAGATGTGTTACGACCCGTGGCTCTACCCTTCATTCGATCCCTGCGAAACCCTACATTTCAGCAGGATAATGCACGACCGCATGTTGCAGGTCCTGTACGGGCCTTTCTAGATACAGGAAATGTTCGACTGCTGCCCTGGCCAGCACATTGTCCAGACCTCTCACCAACTGAAAACGTCTCGTCAATGGTGGCCGAGCAACTGGCTCGTCACAATACGCCAGTCACTACTCTTGATGAACTGTGGTATCGTGTTGAAGCTGCATGGGCAGCTGTACCTGTACACGCCATCCAAGCTCCGTTTGACTCAATGCCCAGGCGTATCAAGGCCGTTATTACGGCCAGATGTGGTTGTTCTGGCTACTGATTTCTCAGGATATATGCACCCAAATTGCGTGAAAATGTAATCACATTTCAGTTCTAGTATAATATATTTGTCCAATGAATACCCGTTTATCATCTGCATTTCTTCTTGGTGTAGCAATTTTAATGGCCAGCAGTGTATATTTATTTATTTACATTTTTATACATATATAATCAATTTACAATCATTGTGACACTGTATGCTTCCTGAGTGCTTGGGAGTCCAGACAAACACAGTGTAGAAAGCTGCTGCTGTGACTCAGGCAACCGCAGGTCGTGGTACACCTCCGTGTCCCAGGCCAGCAGTTCTGCCAGCACTGGATTAGGGCATCATTGGGATGTGGACGGTTTCTACTGTGGCCATGCTGTGGCACAGTGGAAGCACAAGAGGTTCACTAGGTCATGCAGAAATTCTGTGGAGAGGGCCCACTGCCGGTGCTGAGGTACTAGTGAGTCGTGGAACACATCCATTTCCTCATCTGTAACAGGCACAGCTGTAGAGAAGTTCATCGCTTAGAAGGAGGCAGCACAGGGTCTATATGTATCTCAAAGGGAAAGTAGCGAGCCATGAGTCCACACCGCGACCTACATATGGTGTACAATGACGGCGCAAAAGTCATCATGTAATCGGACAGCCTTTTGCCCGGCGTTGTCCAGCAACTCGATGTGGTATGAACTCAACAGGTCGATGGAAGTCCCCTGCAGAAATATTGAGCCAGGCTGCCTCTATAGCCGTCCATAATTGCTAAAGCGTTGCCGGTGCTAGATGTTGGCACGAACTGACTTCTCGATTATGTCCCATAAATGTTCAATGGGATTCACGTCGGGCGATCTGGGTGGGCAAATCATTCGCTCGAATCGACCAGTATGTTCTGCAAAATAATTGCTAACTATTGTGGACCGGTAACGTAGCGCATTGCCATCCATAAGCATTTCATCGTTGTCTGACATCCATGGATGGATGCAAATGGCCTCAAAGTAGCCGGAAATAACCATTTCCGGTCAATTATCGGTTCAGCTGGACCACAGGACACAGTCGATTCCATGTAAACACAGTCATACCGTTATAGAACCACCACCAACATGCACAGTGTCTTATTAACAATTTGGATTACTGGCGTTCTGGCGTTGTGGGTTCTTCGTCACACTCGAATCCTACCATCAGCGTTCTCGCTTCCCACGCCCGGGTTCCCGGGTTCGATTCCCGGCGGGGTCAGGGATTTTCTCTGCCTCGTGATGGCTGGGTGTTATGTGCTGTCCTAAGGTTAGTTATGTTTTAGTAGTTCTAAGTTCTAAGGGACTGATGACCATAGATGTTAAGTCCCATAGTGCTCAGAGCCATTTGAACCTACCATCAGCTGTTACCAACTGAAATCGGGACTCATCTGACAAGGCCACGGTTTTCCAGTCATCTAGGGTCCAACCGGTATACTCACAAGCGCAGCAGAGACGGCACAGGTGACGTCGTGCTATTAGCAAAGGCACCCACGTCGGTCTTTTGCTGCCATAACATGTGAATGCTAAATTTCGCCACACTGTCTGTCGGATACATTCGTCGTGCATCCCACGTTCATTTCTACTGTTACTTTGCGCAGTTTTGCTTGTCTGTTAGTACTGACAACGCTACGGAAACGCGGCTGCTCTCGGCCGAACGAACACTGCATTGTCCGAGGTGAGAGGTAATGCTTGAAATTTGCTATTACGGCACAGTTCTGGCACTGCGGATCTCGGAATACTGAATTCCCTAAAGATTTCCGGCCTGGAATGTCCCATACTACCATTCCTCGTTCAGAGTCTGTTAGTTCCCCTGGTGCGGCCGTCATCAAGTCGGGAACCTTCTCAAATGACCACTCCGCCAATGCACTGCCCTTTTATACCCTGTGTACGCTTTACTACCGCCATTTTTATATGTGCATATCGCTGTCCGATGACCTTTGTCATGACTGTGTGATTGTGAGGTTTACGACGGCGTAAAGTGTTACACCGGCGTAACGCCGAAATTTATGGCGCAATTACGCCAGGTGTGTGTGCTTTTACAGGGGTGGAATAAGACAGAGATGGAGGAAATACTTAGTGATATGTATTCCTGGGACATGTCACAACTGTTTCTTGTGTGGTAGGCAATTCCAGCAAAGACATGTTGTATTGGTAATGCATCTTCTTTCCATGCTGTCGCAGTGCCATTATTTGTTGAACAATATTCCTCCTGTATGCATTCATACGCTTCTCTGTTATCATGCCTCTCCATTCTTGGCGCAGAAAGCTGTGAGCACATTTCTCTGGTGTACGTTTACAATGGACAGAGTTGTTAAACTCTTCTTTGCTCAACTGAAGCACCTCGTCAGATGAATACATGAGACCTGGATGTCTGTACAGAGCGCAAACAAATGATGGGGCCCGCAGTATCAAACTACAAAAATTAAAGTTGTGAGTGTGTGGCTTTTATTCTGTCAAGTTGCGTAATGGATTGATCCAACAGGTACCCTTTGGCTCCTGCAAGAAAAAATTTCCATCTCACACTACTACAGAAGTCAGACAGACGCTCCCAATGTACCAACAAGAACTGCTTGAAAAACATTTAGCAACAAATATCATCTGGAGTCGTCCGCTGTAAAGAAAAGACACAAAAATATTCTATATTCTTACATAACCAGTGGGATACTTGGGTACAGGAGTATAGCTAGTTAGTCTAAGAAAATCATTAAACGAATGAAAAATGTAATTTATTGCTAAAAAAAATTCTGAGAAATCAAGTGAAACTTTTTCTTATAAATTAATAAATTTCCAGGTTCTTTTCAGAACAGTAGATTGCCTCTTATGGATAGGAATGCTATTATTTTACAATGTATTGAAAGGTTCTTTTCTCCCTTTTCTTTAAGAATGTTATTTACTCAGCAGAAAGGCTGAGAGCCGCGCCTGCACAACTTGAATAACCTTTCTAGGTACAGTCAAGGCCGTCGCATGAGAAATGTAGCGGAGTGTACTTTTATGGAGGACTGATGGGGCTCGCATACACTGTAGCGCACAATACCGTGATCTGTGACGACTGCTGCCTGTGTCGCTCGCTGCTGACAAATAACACAACTGTCCCTTTCCATCTGGATTGACCTTCGCCAATCAAACTATCCCTACGCCTTGATGAAGTCAAGGACTCCTATCCGCCCATAGTCTAACTATTGGCGTGGTACACCAGTCAGATAACCAGTCCACCGCGATGCCACTCAATACTCGCTGGCAAGCGTTTAACTAGTACTCTGTCCGAGTTCACACTGCACAATAAGTGTGGCGGCCAACACAGTGAACAATGCTCAATCGCGAGCGACTCAATATAGAGTGTCACTCCGATTCACTAATGACAGAGGTGCTCTCCCAGTGAAGTACTGAGGAGAGACTTTGTTCCTCACTCTTTGCGTTTACATACGAGTGCACTCACTCTCGTTATGTGTTCCTGCTTCAAGAACAATAACGGAACGGCCCCATTTTCTGGAAAAGTTGCAAGGGCATATCATTCGCTGCCTTCCCTCACTTCTCTGACTCCTTGAGTCAGAAATATTCTGCCGATCAGCGTTGCTCTTTTTCAACCTCGCTGCGCACTTGTGATTTACTTATTAGATTTGCATACCGCTTACATGAATTCATACAAAACTGACTCTACCTTATCGAGCTTGGGTTCAAATGAAGCGTCTTAATGTGCAGAATACGATTGTGAGGATGGAATTTGTAAGAAATGGTCAGGACACCACGCCACCTTACAAAGTTACTCCATGGATGGGGGTGCCGAGCTTGCACTACATTGGTGCTCCAAGGCCCCTCCTCGTTTTCGCAGAAGCGTATAATGGCGTTGGGTACAGTGGGGAGGGGAGGACAGGGGGAGGGGTGAATTCCGAGAGTTATATGAATGCGTGGAATCTTTTCTTAGGGACATGTCCGAAAGAACAGACAGCTTGCATTCATATAACTGATTCGCCTCGATGGACAATGAATCCACCACATTCAGAGTGGATGCGCAATTACGTCCGACCTCCTGCAGTGATCTTCAAGTTGCGAGTGTGGAGCACATAGACGGAGACTGCAGATAGGTGGCGCTGGGTGGGAACGTAGGTTGGCCGAGAGGTGTGCCAATATGGTCCACATAATTGGGATAAACAATGTGTCCAGGTGGTGCAGTGCCTAGTGAGCGGAAGATTTCTGGTTCAAATCCCGGTTCTGCACACATTTTCACTCGTCGCCGCTGATGTTGCACAAAGTCCTGATGCAGCTGATATCTATAGTCTTCTTTTCTCCCCCCCCCCCCTCCTCATTCAGTTTACATAGTTCCGAGAGAAATGTCATTGCCTCAAGTGCCGGATGACGTGTCAGTGATTCTGAGAAAGTTGATGCTGATTTCACCGATTCCAGGGATGGATTTTCTGCCTAGAATATGCACTGCTGATCTACTGATAACACTATCACACATAATGATGACGTCAGACCATCAGTCTGGATGCGTGAAAGGGTTTGTGTTACGAGCTTGGTAGAGGGTGGCGAATGATGGAGGATATTCATATTGAGGGACTATTTATTTATTATATTAATTTAAACTCAGGCTGTATTCATTCTTACACAAACTACTACTTATTCTATCAACAACACTTTTTCTTCTATACATGGGCAACTAATTATACAATGCACATCGTTACATCCAAAAGTACTTCCTATCATCTTAACTGATTCTACCATTAATAAAAGCTACACCCACTACAAAATCTAATTGTATCTGCTAGTATTTTAATAACGTCAGCTCTTGTCTTCAACATTCCACATCGCACTCCATCGCTCCTAGGTCCGTAGGCATGTCCTTGCCTTTTCCTCGGGTGCTGTGGTGGGTGTTGTGACTGCATCAGTCGTTGTCTGTCGGCTCCCTAGTTACAGCGGACAGCTCCCCTGTTCTGAGGGAGTGGCGTTGCTGCCACTGAGAAGTGTAGACACACGCCAGACTACGTCATGCCTGTCTGGATCCTCGGGTGGCCAGATGCAGCCCTCGGCTGTAGCCTACTTACTCTCTGGTGTTTTTTTTTGTCAGGGTGGCCGAGCGGTTCTAGGCGCTACAGTCTGGAACCACACGACCGCTACGGTCGCAGGTACGAATCCTGCCTCATGCATGGATGTGTTTGATGTCCTTAGGTTAGTTAGGTTTAAGTAGTTTTAAGTTCTAGGGGACTGATGACCTCAGAAGTTAAGTCCCATAGTGCTCAGAGCCATTTGAACCATTTGTTGTTGTTGTTGTTGTTACGATCGCCAAGGGTGTGGGGTTTGCTGTTCGTCTGTAGTGACTGTTGACCTCAGTTGTCTCGCTATATTGGGCAAGCGTTTTACCAGCTGAACTACCCAAGCAAAACTCATGACTCGTCTTCTCAGCTTTACTTCCGCCAGTTCCCCATCTCCTATCTCCCTAACTCCCTAACTTGCAGAAGTTCTTCTGTGAAACTTGCGGGACTAGCAATTCTGGAGGAAAGGATACTGCGGGGAGATACCTTAGGCAGAGTCTGGGAGGGGGGGGGGGGGCGGTTTATTTCGAGAATGACTTTTCACTCTGCAGCGGAGTGTGCGCTGATAGGAAACGGGTTGTGAGTGGTAGATGACTTACCCACGAAAGGCAAAGCTCTCGAGTTCGAGTCTCGGTCTGGCCACAGTTTTAATCTGCCAGAAAGTGCACACACCGCTGCAGAGTGAAAATTCATTCCATATAACTATAGGTGACCGATAAATTAATAATGGCCAGATATTCCAATATGAAACGAGTAGAAGGACAGAGTTATTAACGCCAACATCTGTACTCTGGAACAATAACTTCGTAAGTTATACTATATTAGGTGCGTTCGCAGTCACAAATTTCGGATCTTCATTAACATTGAACTTATTGTGAGAAACAAGCTGTTGGTTGTTGATCACCTCTTGTTAAGGGCAATCAATTCAGGTCACAGAATTTAGATACCATGCCTGACACAGGCGTGATAGTGCGGGGTACACTGAGGGGACAAAAGTCGAGGGACAGCGATATGCACGTATATAGATGGCGGTAGTATTGCGTACACAAAATAGAAAGGCCGGCTGGGGTGGCCAAGCGGTTCTAGTCACTACAGTCTGGAACCGCGTGACCGCTACGGCCGCAGGTTCGAATCCTCCCTCGGGCATGGGTGTGTGTGATGTCCTTAGGTTAGTTAGGTTTAAGTAGTTCTAAGTTCTATGGGACTGATGACCTCAGAAGTTAAGTCCCATAGTGCTCAGAGCCATTTGAACCATTTTCTTTATAGAAGAGATAGAGGAAGATCCAAATAAGAGCGGTGCGTTTCGTCACGGGATCGTTTAGTTGGCGCGAGAACGTTACCGAGACGCTGAAGAAACTCCATTGGGAGTCGTTATAAGCGAGACTTTGCGTATCACAGAGAGTTTTATTATTGAAATTTCCAGAGATAACTTTCCATGAAGAGTCGTACAATGTATTACTTCCTTCCACATACATCTCGAGTAACGAACTAAAGAGAAAATTCGAGAAATTAGAGCCAAATCAGAATCTTACCGAAAATCATTCTTCCCACTTGCCATTCACGAGTGGAACTTAGTAGAAGTGATCAGTTAGTGGTACCAGTAGTACCCTCCACCACACACCGTTAGGTCGCTTGCGGAGTATGATGCAGATGTGGATGATCTTGTCCTCACGATCCCTACGGGAGCGATGTCTATGGAGGAGGTTATAGTATATTACTAATCATTGAAAGCTTACTTCGTAAGTAAGTGAATGCAGTCAAAATATGCTGCCATTTATGTCACATATATTGACAATCGCAAACTCACTCATTTACTTTACTTGTATTTTCAAGACCCTGCCAGTTCAGTTCTTTAAACATCTCTGTGACTCTGTCCCGCAGGTCAAACAGAACTATGACTATTCGTGCTGTCCTTCTCTGTATGCGTTTAGCATATCCCCTGTCAGTCCTCTCTGGTGCAGGTCCCACGCACTTGAACAATATTGTAGGATGGGTCCTCGAGTGCTTGGTAAGCTATCTCTTTTATGGACCGATTGCATTTCCCCAGTATTCTACCAGTAACAGAAGTCTACTACCTGCTTTACTCGCAACAGAGCATATGTGACCGTTCCATTTCATATCCCTAAAAAGTGTTACGCCCTGGTAATTGTACGAATTTACCGATTCCAGTTGTGAACCACTGATCTGTAGTCATAGGATGTCCGCAAAGTCATTGATGTATTAGCATCAGTAACAAGGGTCCTAACACACTTCGCTGCAATACATCAGAAGTTGATTCTACATCTGACGTTGACTCTCCATGCAAGATAACTTGCTGCGCCCGCGTACTCAATCCAGTCACAAATCTCGCTTGACACTCCATACGATAGCACCTTTGGTAATATGCGTAGGTGTAGCTATACAGGGTGTCCCAAAAGATACGGAAAAACTTTAGGGGCAGGTTCCTTACACCAAAACAGGAACAAGATGTCTAGTAAGCAAGGGCTCTAAAGCTCTCTGTACAGGGTGTCCCAAAAAAAAGACCGACAAACTTTAAAGACAGTTTCCTTATACAGAAATAAGTGAAAATATCTAGTAAACATGCAGTCTAAAATGCATATCTTAAGAGATTATGAAACGTCCCCTTTGAAGAATTATACACGACTGTGCTTAACCTGACATACAATATTTTTAGCGCAACGCAATCTAACTTTCAAAAATCCCTACAAAAGAATGGCCCTGACTAACATTAACCTATACGTTTCACAAATCACTCACCTCACAAAAATCTTGGTTACTCGAACTACTGCAATACAGCGAGCACCACTACTGCCAGCTAAATAAAAGATTCAAACTACGGAAGGCACTAACTACTGATAGGGATAGTTAGCAAATGAAAGATATTAATAGAGAACAAACAATGTATTTACCTTGATATCATCATATATAAATATAGCAGTTCATGACAAATTTCAAAACTCCGCCATCTCTCTCCCCACATCCACCACTGCTGGCGGCTCACCTCCAACTGCGCAACGCTATGCGCTGTTCACATCCAGCTGCCGCTGCCCAACACTACAATGGCAGACAACAATGCAAACTAGCCACAGACTGCACACAGCACAGCCAGTGATTTTCATATTGAGCGCTACGTAACGTTGCCAATAAGAAAACATAAACAGCCTACTTACATAGAGAAAACATAAACAGCCTACTTACAAGATATAAGCCCTTGTTCATCTTAGATACTATGAAAGACACCTGATCTGCTGCAAGCTCTTTGCTTTCCATATTTTGGGAGGAGGTAGTATGGACCAAAACAAGAAAGATCTTCTTATGAACATGGGCTCTAAATGCTTACCTTAAGAGTTATGAGCACTTGTAGGAGAGATGTCTTTCACACTAGCGGAGACGAAGTTACAGAATGCATTCCAATGTTCTTTTAAAAAAAATAATGTAATAAACTTCACGATTACGTTGAACGAATGTCTGATCTGTGGACTCGATACTTAACTCGAATTATCATATAGCGTGTTGTAACTGCAAGTGATACGCTTGCTCTATGTATTGTTAGCAAAACTTTACACGAATTGATTGGGCAATGCAACTCCCAATACCAATAACTCCATCGTCTTTCCCTCACAGACAGCTACCTACAACTGTGCGCCACGCGCTCTCTTACTCCAACACTATAATATCTCTGGGTCTGCGATATAAAGACATACATCGTTTATAAAATCATATTCGGATGCCACACACAAATGTGCCCCAGTATACTCCTTTCGGCATCTTAGACCACAAATTTAAAAGACTTTTTTTTCTTGTTTTGCTCAATGTTACCTCGTACCAAAATATGGAAAGCAAATGCCTCGCATCTTTTTTTCTCATTTTGTTCGCTTTTGTTCGTTGCATCTGCTCGGGGCGGAAGTCGTAAGACATCCGTTTTAAGTTCGTTGTTGATCGATTAACTCAGTTTTTTATTACAGAGGGCAGCTAACCCTCTGACCGAACACGCTTGTAAGTAGGCCGTTTAGGTTTTTATGTCGGTAACGCCACGTAGCGCTCTGTATGAAAATCACTGGCTGTGCTGTGTGCAGTGTGTGGCTGGTTGGCGTTGTTGTAATATTCGCTATTGTAGTGTTGGCCAGTTGGCTGTTAACGGCGCGTAGCATTGCGGAGTTGGAGGTGAGCCGCCAGCAGTGGTGGATGTGGGGAGAAAAATGGCGGAGTTTTGAGAGCGGATGATCTGGACGTGTGTCCATCAGAGACAGTACATTTGTAAGACTAGATGTCATGAACTGCTATATATATTATGACTTTTGAACACTCGTAAGGTAAATACATTGTTTGTTCTCTATCAAAATCTTTCATTTGCTAACTATACCTATCAGTAGTTAGTGCCTTCAGTAGTCTGAATCTTTTATTTAGCTGGCAGTATTGGCGCTCGCTGTATTGCAGTAGTTCGAGTAATGAAGATTTTTGTGAGGTAAGTGAGTCATGGAAGGTATAGGTTATTGTTAGTCAGGGCCATTCTTTTGTAGGGATTATTAAAAGTCAGATTGCGTTGCGCTAAAAATATTGTGTCTCAGTTTAGTGATGATCAGAATAAGTAAAGAGAGAAATGTCTGAGTACGTTCAGTTTTGCTCAGCTGTTTGAAAATCAAATAACGTAAGGGGTTTATCAGCACAGTAATTCATAAATTTTTCTAAGGGGAAGTTTCACGCTGAGTTACCATGCCGGCTATTAGAAGAGACTTGCTTCATAGTATCGAAGATGAACAAGTGCTCATACCCCTGAAGATAAGCATTTTAGATTGCATGTTTACTAGAAATTTTTTACTTATTTCTGTATAAGGAACCTGTCCTTAAAGGTTGTCCGTGTTTTTTGGGACACCATTTACATACATGGTTTGTCTCGTCAGACGCACTCTCTCTGGTGTTTCCGTAGATATTCGCAATTTCATTTTTGCGTGTGTACCTGGAGTCACACCAGACAAGTAATGCTGACTACGTTTTCAACGCGACACCCTGCATCGACGGAAAGTGTCGGTTTGATACCCAATACAAACAAAATTATTTTCAATGTGAAATTTTACGTGCCCATTCGGTAGAGCGGTCCCTCAGTAACCTAGTGTGAAATTCCTGTTGTCGATATGTAGAAACAGGGACAGTGAAAAACGGAGAATAAACAGCAGTCCAGTAGCGACTCAGCAGCGCTGCTTGCTTCACGTTAGCAGTCAGATAAGGGCCACGCAGTAGTGTCAGTGCTGAAGTACTGGATGTTCTTCGAGTTTTACTGTCCCTGCTAACACATATCGGCAACAGGAATTTCACACTAGGTTACTGAGGGACCACTCTACCGAATGGGCACGTAAAATTCCACTTTAAAAATAATTTTGTTTGTAGTGGGTATCAAACCGACACTTTCCGTCGACACTGGCTGTCGCATTGAAGACGTGGTGGGTATTACTTGTTTGGACTGACTCCGGGTACACTATGCAAAACCGAAATTGCAAGTATCTGCTGAAACGCCTGAGAAAATGTGCCTGACAACTTGTAGAAGAGATATGCAGTATAATGGAACGTTTCCAGAATGAGATTTTTACTCTGCAGCGGAGTGTGCGCTGATATGAAACTTCCTTGCAGATTAAAACTGTATGCCCGACCGAGACTCGAACTCGGGACCTTTGCCTTTCGCGGGCAAGTGCTCTACCATCTGAGCTACCGAAGCACGACTCACACCCGGTCTCACAGCTTTACTTCTGCCAGTATGTCGTCTCCTACCTTCCAAACTTTACAGAAGCTCTCCTGCGAACCTTGCAGAACTGACACTCCTGAAAGAAAGGATAATGCGGAGACATGGCTTAGCCACAGCCAGTTTCATATCAGCGCACACTCGGCTGCAGAGTGAAAATCTCATCCTGGAAACGTCCCCCAGGCTGTGGCTAAGCCATGTCTCCGCATTATCCTTTCTTTCAGGAGTGCCAGTTCTGCAAGGTTCGCAGGAGAGCTTCTGTAAAGTTTGGAAGGTAGGAGACGAGATACTGGCAGAAGTAAAGCTGTGAGACCGGCCGTGAGTCGTGCTTCTGTAGCTCAGACGGTAGAGCACTTGTCCGCGAAAGGCAAAGGTCCCGAGTTCGAGTCTCGGTCGAGCACACAGTTTTAATCTGCCAGGAAGTTTCATAATGGAACGTGTTCGTAATTATGTGAAAAGAGTTTTCGTAGAAGGTTTCCGTAACTTTGAGTAATATGCTCCGCTACACTCTGTGTGTAGTAACCAAAACCAACTGAGGGAATGCCTTGGGCTGCGGATCGGAGCCGCCAGGCGGGGAAGCCGGAACCAGAGCCAGGGAAATGTCAACAACGAACAACGACCAGAACGCAGTACCGCCGAGATAGAGACGCAATCCAGAGCGAGTACCAGACTGACTGGACTAGGGATTTTTTTTCTTTATTGTGATTTCATCCCCCTGCCCCATATGGGCAGGGGAGAGCTGTCAGCTGCACAATCCGCTGCTCTTCAGTCGAGTGACACTACAACTAAAACAAGAATAAAATGATACATACATAAGGAGATAAAAAAGGGGAACATAAAACAGAGTAAGGGGAGAAAATGGAGGTAAAATATACACTGACATGGAGACGTTCATGGGGGACAGTTAAAAAAGTCACCAGAAAGTTAAAAAGACAGTTGGCGATTCTTAAAACACAGAGAAGACACTGAATGCGCAGGCACAGGTTAAAAGTCGGCCACAGTAGTAAAAACACTCCAGAACAACACACTTAAAACCCACTTGGAGCACACACGACGAAGAATAAAACTGCCAGGTGGGACCTGCCGAGGGAAAAGGTCAGAGAGGATGGAAAAGGAGGGGAGAGCATGGGGCAGCTGGGGAAGCGGCGGGATGAAGAGAGGAGGGGCATCAGTGGGTGCACAAAGAGGCAGGAGACCCGTGGGGTGGGAGAGGAAGAGGGAAGACAGGGCAGGAGGGAGCACAGAGACACTGAAAGGAGGCACAATACATGGAGGGGGAGTAGGTGGGGAAAGCCACTCAGGAGGAGGGAGGGGGAGGAGCGGGAGCCCTGAGGAGGAGGCAGGAAGAGGGGGTTAGAGTTGGTAGGAAGGGTGGATGTCAGGGTGAAGCTCATCATCCGAGAGGGGTAGATGGTGGAAGTTGTGTTGGGAAAGGAGATGGAGGGTGTGGAGACGGAGAGAGGGTGGGACACAACGGTAAAGGTGCGGCAACTGGTTGGGGGTGGAGAGGATGGGAGAAACCAGGGGGTGAGGGGGATCAACACGGCGGACAATATACAGTGTGCGGATGAGTTCAGGGAAAAGGAGAAGGTGGGGGAAGGGGATGAGGTCGTAGAGGATGCACGTGGGGGATGGAAGGCGAATGCGGAAGTCGAGGCGGAGCGCATGGTGTTCGCTGGACTAGGGTTTTTTTTTTCCTTTATTGATTTTCAATTCCCCCCGAAGGGGGCGGGCTGGCAGTAGCTTAGTACGCTGCTCTACAGCCTACAGACTTTTATTTTAAAGAACAGAAGAAGAAAAGAAACAAGAAAAACAGGCGATAAAATGGTGATGTCAAGTGTAAAATGACGGAAAAATGAGGAAAGTAAAAACAGAAAGCAAAAGGGGTTGGCAATGTTAATAAAAGACACAGGAATCAGACAAGTAACATAGAACACACACAATTAAAAAGAACACGGCGACAGTCTGGTTTCTGTTCGCAAGAGATAAAAGGCACACCCAGCGACACTATGATGGCCGTTCGCAACACTTTCCAAAAAACACAACACGGAACACTCACTGTAAAACACGCACTGTAGAACACTCACTGTAGAACACTGCACGAAAGTGGCGGCACAAAGATGACACTCCCGAGCCAAAGGCAGATGGGGGGGGGGGGGACCTGGAGCAGGGGGAAGAACAACGAGGGAGGAAGGAAAAAAACGAAAAAGGGGGGGAACCAAGGAGGGAGAGGACTAATAAAGGGGGAGAAGGGCAGACGCGAGAGGGAATGAGAGGAGGCAGAGGAGGGAAAATGTAAAAGGACTCGGGGGAGAGAAGGAGGCAAAGAGAGGGGAGGTGGGGAAGAAAGAGGATGGAAGGGGGGGAGAGGGAGCTTGGGAAAAGGACAGAGGAAAGGAGGGGGAGTGAGGATCAGAGTTGATAGGAGTGATAAATGGAGGGAGAGAGGGCATCATCCGGGAGGGGGAGTTGATGGAAGCCACCTTGGGAAAGGAGATGTAAGGTGTAGAGATGGAGGGTAGGGGGGACACAACAGTGAAGATGTGGCAGGGGGCAGGGATGGGAGAGGAGAGGAGCAACCAGGGGGTGAGGGGGTTCAAGGCGGCGGGAGGTGTAGAGGATGCGGATATATTCAAGGAATAGGAGCAGATGGGGGAAAGGAATGTGATCATAGAGGATCCGCGTGGGGGACTGGAGGCGTATATGGAAGGCGAGGCGGAGTGCATGATGCTCAAGGATCTGGAGGGGGGGGGCAGATATCCAGGCAGGACTGGCATAACAGAGGATGGGACAGATTGGATTTGTAGGTGTGGAGGATGGTAGAGGGATGCAACCCCCATGTCTGGCCAGAGAGGAGTTTGAGGAGTTGGAGGCGGTTGTGGGCTTTGGATTGGATGGAGCAGAAATGAGGGATCCAGGTGAGGTGACGGTCAATGGTGAGGCCAAGGCAGGTGAGGGTGGGGGTGAGGCGGACAGGACAGGCACAGACAGTAAGGGAGAAATCCAGGAGCCGGAAGGAGCGAGTGGTACAACCTACGATGATTGCCTGGGTCTTGGAAGGATTGATTTTCAGGAGCCACTGGTTACACCATGCAGCAAAAAGGTCAAGGTGATTCTGGAGACGGCGTTGGGACCGTTGGAGGGTAGGAGCGAGGGCGAGGAATGCGGTGTCATCAGCATATTGCAAGAGGTGTACTGCAGGGGGGGTTGGCTGGACTAGGGCAGAGCGGGTCCCTATATACGAAACCGGAGGGAGCGTCTGTTGGCCGTGGTCTGCACGTGGAGTAGCGGTGGCGCCCCCGCTGCGCGGAAGAGCTGCCACGTCCATTTGTTCTGGCGCGTGTTCAACTTCTGCAGCGGGAGGCACTAGAATGTGTAGGGCTCCTTTAGGTGTACCTAGTCTTGCTCTATGAGCCCACATGCACTGGGGTGACGAAGTCATGGCATTCCTCCCAATATCGCGTCGGGCCTACTTTTGCCCGGCATAGTGCAGCAACTAGACGTGGCATGGACTCAACGACTCGTTGAAAGTCACCCGCAGAAATATTGAACCCTGCTGCCTCTATAGCCGTCCCTAATTGCCAAAGTGTTGCCAGTGCAGCATTTTGTGCACGAACTAACCTCTCGAACACGTGCCGTAAATGTTCGGTGGAATGCATGTCGGGCGATCTGGGTGGCTAAGTCATTCGTTCCAATTATGCAGAATGTTCTACAAAACAATCACGAACAGCTGTAGCCTGGTGACATGGCGCATTGTCATTCATAAAGATTACATCGACGTTTGGCTGCTGATGGTCTCCAAGTAGGCGAACATAAACATTTTCAGTCAATGATCGGTTCAGCTGGACGGCAGAGGACCCAGTCCACCCCATGTAAACACAGCCCACAGCATTATGGAGCCACCACCAGGTTTCACAATATCTTGTTGACATCTTGGGTCCATGGCTTCTGGGGTCTGCGCCAGGCTCGAACCTTGCCATCAGCTCATACCAACTGAAACCGGGACTCCTCCGATCAGGCCACGGTTTTCCAGTCGTCTAGGGTTCAATCGATACGGTCAGGAGTCCAGGAGAGGCGCTGCAGACTATGTCGTGCTACTAGCAAAGGCACTCGCGTCGGTCGTCTGCTGCCATACCCCGTTAACGACATATTTCGCTACACTGTCCTAACGAATACGCTCGCCGTACGTCCCACATTGATTTCTGAAGTTATTTCGCGCAGCTTTGCTTGTCTGTTAGCACCGACAACTCTATGCAAACGCCTCCCCGTTGCTCTCGGTCGTTAAGTGAAGGCTATAGGCTACTACGTTGATCGTGATCAGAGGTACTGCCTCAAATTTTGTATTGTCGGCACACCTTCACAACGCGGATCTCGGAGTATTGAATTCCCTAACGATTACCGAAATGGAATGTCCCATGCGCCTAGCTCTGACTACCATCCAAATTTCAAAGTCTGTTAATTCCCCCCATGCGGACATCATCACGTCGGAAACCTTTTCAGATGAATTACCTGAGTGAAAAAGACATCTCTGCCATTGCACTGCCCCTTTGTACACTTCGTACGCGGTACCACCGCGATCTTTATATGTGCAAATCTCTATCCCATGACTTGTGTCACATCAGTGTACCTGCAGCGTGATATAGAGGGGATAGGCAAAATAATGTGAACACATGCACTTACTTGGGAATGGTTTATTAATAAGAATTCGACCCCCATTCGCCCTTAATACAGCTGCGATTCTTCTTGCAATACTAGGATATAATGATTATATTCCCACAACCTCTTCTAACCCCTGTTGTGACGAGGGAGGCGGAAATCTGCTCTGGAGTCTGCGCTCCAATACCGCCCACAAGCGTTCGACAATGTTCAAGTCCAGGCTACGCTGGCCAGGAAAGACTCTGCAGTTCAGTTGCTCCTCATACCACGACTATACTGTTCTGGCTGTATGAGTGGGTGCATTATCGTCCTGGAATATGGCACCATTGTTGGGGAACAACATTTGAATCATGAGGTGCACCTGATCATCTAAAATGTTCACGTAATCGTCGGCTGTAACACGGCCTTTGAGAGTAATGGTGGGACCAGCGGAATACCATGATATGGCTGTCCACACCATCACAATTCCACCTCCATGTTTAACAGTTGCAATCAAGCAATCAGGATTTTAGCTTCTTTTGGCGTTCTCCGGACTTAAATCTGGCCCGATGTTGGAAAACATTGACTCGTCGGACCATACGACGTATTTGCATTCATCAGCCGTCCAGGATTTATCCTCCTGACACCACGTTTTACGCTTCTTTGCGTGGGTTGTCGTCACTAATGTTTTCGGTACAGCAGCTGATCCACGAATATTCGCTTTATAGAGTTCTCGGCGGACAGTGTCGACAGATACGTGCACTGAAAGATGACTATTGAGCTCTGCAGTCACTTTAGCCGCCGCAGTTTTGTGTTGTTTTGACACAATTCGTGTTAGCGTACGACGATCTGTATCATTTGGTTTTGATTTGCGCCCACTATTACGTTTACACGATGATGTCTTTCCGTGTTTTGTGTAGACTGTCATGACTGTTGCAACAGTTGTTCTTGAAACATTCAATTAGTACACCACTGGCCATTAAAATTGCTACACCACGAAGATGACGTACTACAGACGCGAAATTTAACAGACAGGAAGAAGATGCTGTGATATGCAAATTATTAGCTTCTCAGAGCATTCACACAAGGTTGGCGCCGGTTCCGACACCTACAAGGTGCTAACATGGGGAAAGATTCCAACCGATTTCTCATACACATACAGCAGTTGACCGGCGTTGCCTGGTGAAACGTTGTTGTGATGCCTCGTGTAAGGAGGAGAAATGCGTACCATCAGGTTTCTGACTTTGATAAAGGTCGGATTGTAGCCTATCGCGATTGCGGTTTATCGTATCGCGACATTGCTGCTCGCGTTGGTTGAGTTCCCATGACTGTTAGCAGAATACGGAATCGATGGGTTCAGGAGGGTAATACGGAATGCTGTGCTAGATCCCAACGGCCTCATATCACTAGCAGTCGAGGTGACAGGCATGTTATCCGCATGGCTGTAACGGATCGTGCAGCCACGTCTCGATCCCTGAGTCAACAGATGAGGATGTTTGCAAGACAACAACCATCTGCACGAACAGTTCGACGACGTTAGCAGCAGCATGGACTATCAGCTCGGAGACCGTGGCTGCGGTTACCCTTGACGCTGCATCACAGACAGGAGCGGCTGCGATGGTGTACTCAACGACGAACCTGGGTGCACGAATGGCAAAACGTCATTTTTTCGGATGAATCCAGGTTCTGTTTACAGCATCATGATGGTCGCATCCGTGTTTGGCGACATCGCGGTGAACGTACATTGGAAGCGTGTATCCGTGATTGCCATACAGGCGTATCACCCGGCGTAATTGTATGGGGTGCCATTGGTTACAAGTCTCGGTCACGTCTTGTTGTCATTGACGGCACTTTGAACAGTGGACGTTAAATTTCAGATCTGTTACGACCCGTGGCTCTAACCTTCATTCGATCCCTGCGAAACCCTACATTTCAGCACGACCGCATGTTGCAGGTCCTGTACAGGCCTTTATGGATACAGAAAATGTTCGACTGCTTCCCAGGCCAGCACATTCTCCAGATCTCTCACCAATTGAAAACGTCTGGTCAATGGTGGCCGAGCAACTGGCTCGTCGCAATACGCCAGTCACTACTCTTGATGAACTGTGGTATCGTGTTGAATCTGCATGAGCAGCTGTACCTGTACACGCCATTCAAGCTCTGTTTGACTCAATGGCCAGGCGTATCAAGGCCGTTGTTACGGCCAGAGATGGTTGTTCTAGGTACGATTTCTCAGGATGTATGCACCCAAATTGCGTGAAAATGTAATCACATGTCTGTTCTAGTACAATATAATTGTCCAATGAATACCCGTTTATAATCTGTATTTCTTCTTGGTGTAGCAATTTTAATGGCCAATAGTGTAGATTGTTTTGCTTAGTGATACTCCAGCTAATCGAGTCCCCACAATCTGCCCTCTTTGCACGTCGACCTCGGCCTCTGAATGCAAATACGAAGTGTGCACTACTCGTAAACAACCTGCACTGATGCCTAGTCCGTACTGAACACACACAGTCCAGTGCGACGCGGGCCTTACCTGCGTTGTTGACCATCAAACACAACCAACCCATTGCTTCCACTGTTCACATTATTTTGCCTATCCCCTGTACGTGCTAAACGATATACTTGCTAGAATTAGCTTTAGTACACTGGCGAAGTACCAAAGCGTCCTTTCTTTCTCAACACAGAAGGCTGAATGCATCATACCTATTATGCACACACACACACACACACACACACGCACACACACACACACACACACACGGCGGCTGAACTCACTACTGGCACGGACACAGAGAGTGACTCATTTTTTGTGCGGTGAGCTAGGCTTCCGGCGTGGAACACCAGCCAAATGGCGGGGCTCGTCCTGGAGAGATTCCAACTCGCACACAAGGAGCTCGGAATCGGCAGGATGTAACGAAAGGGCGTAGCAGCTGACGCCAGCAGCGTCCCCTGGTGAGGTAGCGCGGCCACGTGCGCGACACGCCGAGAGATTGGTCGTAACGAGGCGTGATTGACGCCGGCCACGCCGACTGGAGCACACGTGAGCGCCGTGCCACGCTGGCACGTTCAGCGGCCTGATGGCTGCCACACAACTTCTGATTTCTCACTCTCCCTGCACAACGTCCACTTTGGGTACAAAATTTCTTGTAGGGTTGGCTGTGACAAGTACTGTTTCTTTCTTCTTTGCGCTCTTGTGAAACTCCGTAACTGTGAGGGCCCGTAATTCCACTGCGGTCGCCTTACTGGTAGATTTTACACCGATCAGCTCTTGCTGTCCGTTTATAAGGTTTTCATATGATTCCTCCACTGTTGTTTCACCTTTACTGTACTGCGACAAAAGACATATGAGCGCTCTGCACTGTGTTTAATGTAATCTGTGGTGCGCTTCGTCTACATCTACATCTACATACACACTCCGCAATCCACTACACGGTGCGTGGCGGAGGGTACCTCGTACCACAACTAGCATCTTCTCTCCCTGTTCCACTCCCAAACAGAACGAGGGAAAAATGACTGCCTATATGCCTCTGTACAAGCCCTAATCTCTCTTATCTTATCTTTGTGGTCTTTCCGCGAAATGTAAGTTGGCGGCAGTAAAATTGTACTGCAGTCAGCCTCAAGTGCTGATTCTCTAAATTTCCTCAGTAGCGATTCACGAAAAGAACGCCTCCTTTCCTATAGAGACTCCCACCCGAGTTCCTGAAGCATTTCAGTAACACTCGCGTGATGATCAAACCTACCAGTAACAAATCTAGCAGCCCGCCTCCGAATTGCTTCTATGTCCTCCCTCAATCCGACCTGATAGGGATCCCAAACGCTCGAGCAGTACTCAAGAACAGGTCGTATTAGTGTTTTATAAGCGGTCTCCTTTACAGATGAACCACATCTTCCCTAAATTCTACAAATGAACCGAAGACGACTATCCGCCTTCCCCACAACTGCCATTACATGCTTCTCCCACTTCATATCGCTCTGTAATGTTACGCCCAAATATTTAATCGACGTGACTGTGTCAAGCGCTCACTACTAATGGAGTATTCAAACATTACAGGATTCTTTTTCCTATTCATCTACATTCGTCGTCAGTAAGTCCTGCAACACTAGGTCATTCTTATCAGAGGCATAGTACCGTACAGTTCGATTTTACAGAAAGAGATGTGATATTTGTGAATCTGGGAGAAATTGCCTGAAATACGAGGTCTGTTCAAAACATTCAGGAACACTCGTAATTTCGCCAAATGGTGTGTTGGAACTAAATGCGGTTGGCATCCCTGCACGTGTGTGTGGTTAATGTGTAACCGCCGAAAGTTTCATTGTTGTATGTCGGTCAGTTATTGTTCAGTGCTGTATTGCGTAGAACGTTAAGTCGCATAGTTTGCGAATTTCGAGACGGCAGAGTAAGAGGAGCAACGCGTCTGCATTAAATCTAGCGTGAAACTCAAGAAAACCTTTACACAGACACACCAAATGAGGCAGAAAGCCTATGGTGATGAGTTCTTAAGCCGTACTTGGTGGTACGAATGGTTGACACGGTTTAAAAATGGCCGGACGGAAGTTAAAGATGACCCTCGTTCAGCACGCCCTTCGACGTCTGCCGACGACGCTGACGTCAGGAACCTCAACGAAATTGTGCGTGCGAATCAAAGACTGACTATCCTAGACACTGCAGAACAATGTACGATTTCAGCTGTATCATGACATGAAATCTTGACGCAGCATCTTGGAATGCACCGTGTTGCCGCCAATTTCGTCCCACGGCTCATGAGTCAAGACCAGAAAGACCTTCACCTCGCAATGTGTAAAGAGCTTTTGGATCGCGCAAATGAGAACGAGATGTTCCTTGAGAGAATAATAACTGGTGATGAAATGTGGGTCTACAGTATTGATGTTCAGACCAAGGTTCAGTAGTCCCAGTGGGTCGGGAAAGGTTCTCCAAGACCAAAAAAAAGCTCTTCAAGTCAGGTCAAATGTCAAAACTATGCCGGCAGTTTTCATTGACTTTGAAGGATTAGTTCATCATGAACTGGTGCCGCAGGGACAAACTCTTAATCGATGATACTGCCGAAACGTGTTGCCACGCCTGCGAGAAAATGTGAGAAGGGAACGTCTTGAAATGTGGCGAGACAATTCCACGATAATGCACCCGCATATTCATCCCTGTTGGTGCGTGGCTATTGCACAAAAAAAGGAAAAAACTGTGCTGCCTCATCCTCCGTACTCTCCAGACCTGGTCTCTGCTTTTTGGTATTTCCAAATTTGAAAACCCAGTTGAAAGGGCGAAGATTTGCAACGATAGACGAGGTTATTCAATCTGTGTATTGAGCAAGCAGTAAAGGAAACAAAAGAGAAATTTGGAGCAGGAATTAAAATCCATGGAGAAGAAATAAAAACTTTGAGGTTCGCCGATGACATTGTAATTCTGTCAGAGGCAGCAAAAGACCTGGAGGAGTAGCTGAATGGAATAGACAGTGTCTTGAAAGGATGATATAAGATGAACATCAACAAAAGCAAAACGGGGATAATGGAAGGTAGGCGAGTTAACTCGGGTGATGCTGAGGGAATAAAATTAGGAAATGAGACACTTAAAGTAGTAAAGGAGTTTTGCTATTTAGGGAGCAAAATAACTGATGATGGTCGAAGTAGAGACGACATAAAATGTACACTGGCAATGGCAAGGAAAGCATTTCTAAAAGAAGGGAAATTTGTTAACATCGAGTATAGATGTGTCACGAAGTCTTTACTGAAAGTATGTGTATGGAGTGTAGCCATGTATGGAAGTGAAACGTGGACGATAAATAGTTTAGACAATAAGAGAACATGTAACCTCCTCACAGAAAATTAAAATGTATATTAACCTCCCAATAGAAAATGTTCCGAAACCTCCCAACAGAAAAACATAACCATAACATTGACATTTAGGGTAACCTCCCAATAAATAAATTGCGTAACCTATCAATAATAAAGTGTGACTAATCTCCTAATAAAAAAAATGTGACTCATAGACAACCTTTCAATAACTGACTGTGAATTTAAATTGGTAAATTTTGGACGTCAGCAGCGCTGCGTCATGGCCCTGAAATATCATTCTGAATAAAAAATGAAAATTCTTACCTCAGTTAAGTCGCCGGATAACGCATATATACCTGCTCCTATAAGAAACGTTTCTGGCACAGCCCAGTGCAATGCTGGCCGGTAGATTTGTTATGTATAAAAAGAACAACTGATTTTTCTTTGCAATAATCGGGATGACCAAGGATTGGAGAAATTAGTAAATTCTTTAAATTGAAATGAATGATTGTCAAAAGTTACTTTTTATGAGAAAGATTATTATTAAGAGAGTTTTTAAAACATTTACATGGGACTTGATATAACAATACTACATATGCGCGAGGCTGCTTTTACCTTATATTATACCGCTCAGGCTCCGCCATCGCTCCCACGACCGGCCCAGCCAACTCCATACACCAGACTGCTCGCTACTACTACACAGTTCCTACTGCATACAACACTTCTATCTGGTCTGAGATTCTCTAACAGCTTACATATCGCAGGCAGCGCGTGAGCAATCCATCGAAATAACATCTGCTCGAGTGCGCTAGCAACAAATTCCTTAATCATGGACCTCTTACAAACAGAAGCTTTCGAAATGTTGTGCTACAGAAGAATGCTGAAGAGTAGATGGGTAGATCACATAACTAATGAGGAGCTATTGAATAGAATCAGAGAGAAGAGAAATTTGTGGCACAACTTGACTAGAAGAAGAGATCGGTTGGTAGGGCATATTCTGAAGCATCAAGGGATCACCAATTTAGTATGGAGGGTAAAAAGCGTAGAGGGAGACCAAGAGATGAATACACTAAGCAGATTCATAAGGATGTAGGCTGCAGTAGGTACTGGGAGATGAAAAAGCTTGCACAGGATAGAGTAGCATGGAGAGCATAACAACAACAACAGACGAGGTAAAAGAAAATTCGCAGACCGCGCTTCGCACGATCCAGCAAGAGGCGAACCAAGACTGCTTCCGGAAGAGGAAACGGCGTTGGAGGGGAGTATTTAGAAAGAGGCCAGGCACAATAAGTAAAAGGTAAGGGCAGAAATATTTTGTGGGCAAACTTCCGGACTTTTTTGAACAGAACTCGTACTTTATTTATTTACTTTTTTTTTTTTTTGAGATGAAAACTTGTTTGTAAAAAATTTTCTTGACTACACGGATGGAGAGGATTTTTTTGAGGAATATTTCAGGGTAACCAATGAAATGTCTAAGTTTTTGTAAACAACAGCAAGTCGCACTTTCAATTTTTTATTTACTGGTTTCGCTCTTAAAATGAGCAAGCGCATCATCAGAGTGTACAGTTTAATGTAGGCTGACAGCATTAAAGACTGTGTTTAAACTTGGCTGACAGATTAAAGTGGCTGTACTGTGGTACTTAAACTTACGTTTAAGATTGATTGATTGGTTGGTTTGAGCAGGAGAACCAAACAGCGAAGCCGTCGGCCCCATCGAGTTAGGGGAGGGTGGGGAAGGCAGTGGGCTGTGGCCTTTCAAAGGCCTAAAACGATTCAGGGAAATTACGGAAAACCTAAATCGGGATAGCCGGACGCGAGTTTGAACCGTCGTCCTTCCGAATGCGAGTCCAGTGTGCCAACAAAACTGCGCCGCCTGGCTCGAAACTTAGTGTTAAGTTTAATGTAGGTTTGTAGTACAGAAGTAAATCACACTGATACCGCCGAATACATTTGTAAATAACTAGAGTTTAATTTTCCAAGAAGGCTGTAACCTGGCCTTACATGCCAAGAATGGCAATAAATTAAGAATGTATAAGAACTCGTTGCAATTACAACTTACAGGTATTGCAATATTAAAAAGTAAGTGGCCAGAAACACAGCATGAGGTATCAGACGCCAGGAATGGCAGTGAATCAGGTTTTAAGGCCTACTGCTAAAATACAAATATCGAATTATTTTGTTTTTAAGCAGATGACCACAATCACGGCTGAAGGCCTTACACGCCAGGAAGGGCAATTACATAAAAAATTTAGAAACCTGCTGTGAAACAGCAGATACAACCAAAGGTTAATTAAAGAAACAAGCAACTGACCACCAAACGGGTGAAATAAGATGATGGTAACCTTGTAACAAACCCTTACACTGCTATATTTATTTCAGAAGGCGACGGGAACTATTAACTAGACACACATAACCTTTAATGTAGGCATTACAAGGTATGGTAATAAATAATACAATAATAAAACACAAAGACTTTCGCGAGCGATGGTATAGGCAGCCAAGAGTTGCATTCACTCCACAAGATGGTAACTCAGACTAGTAGCAGTCTAACGAATGACTAATGATAATCTTGCTGAAGCTACCTGACGTCCGATAAACCAAATGTAACAATGGATCAACACGCCAAAACCGGAACAGGCGGTCTGCACTACGTCCCCAGAATACTGTGTTTAGAGCGCCCGGAACGAGAAAGGAACCACTACCAGATTTCCGTCTGATTCCACAAACCCGAAAATCCAAACAAACAAGCCACAGTACAGAACACCAGACAAACTAACAATAACTAAAACCCCACTGGATTTGCGTGCGAGGCAAAACCGAAATGTGACCAGCCAGCATTAGCAACCACACGTCATTGCGGAAACAATCGCAAAGCGAGCTAAAACCAAGTACCAAATGAGTTGCATCAAATTCATTAAGCACACAAATGCATACTAAACTCTCTGTGACAACTCTGACGACGTTAGGCAGAATGAAACAAATCTCTTCACTGCTTTATTAATTCACAGTTGAGTACCACACCGTCTAATCGCTGAGCCAAGTGCTTTTAACACAGTAAGGTCTTCAAGTGACTAAGTGGTACGCAGATCCACCAAACTGCACATGACGGCGCGATGACAATTTGTCACAACATCACATACATACTACGAGATCCACAAGGGTGACTGACTCCACTCTACTTGGATTGAAATGCTCTCATCTTAAAGCTTGCTGGATCCGGTTTACAACGAGGTCGTGCACCCTCGTGACCACAGCCCTTCCATCCGGCAGCCCATGGGTGCCGTCAGCGGTCCTGGCGTGTTCTTGCACTGCGCGGACCTGACACCTCCTTGGTCCCCAACCGAACTGCTACACTCACACGACACGGAAAAACAAACGTCGTCGCCCCAAAGATAGGGCAACAGTCACTACATATCGATAACCGCCACTGCTGCCACTAGCGGACAGGCAACACTTGCGAAACGAGTGGCACCCGTCAAGGCGAGAAGAAGACAAACAACCGCAACCACGCCAACTAAAGGATACGGTCTGGCCTCCAACAGAGGGCGGAATCCTACAAACGGCACCAACGCGAACCGCAGCTCGGCTCAACGCTTTTCTTTAAAATAAAACCCTACTCCATCACTCTTAGTAAAGTTTTAAATACTTTGTCGCGTGTGCATCGCACCTTAGGCCACACGCAGCCACAGATTGTTTGCGACAAGCAGAGACAGATTTAGTAGTAAGTAGATTATTTTTCTTCAGCTGCTGCATTTGCTGATTTCAAATTTCTCTCGTGAATGTCAGTACAACAGACACATAACAGTATGCTGAGCAAGAGGTAAGACACTTTTCTTTCAGGAAAGATCTCATTTTGCATTCTTGTGAGCAAATAGTACATAGCACAATTTTAAGGCGTTGTGCTAAGTAAGCAGATTAAGTTGTAGTACACAATGAAGCTAATTTTAAACGTTTATTTTCTTCCGAGTTGAGCGGTATTTAATTTTGCGGATATTTCAAATCAGACTTGCACTTCACGTTACATAACTTTGTGCAACGGTCTTGCTGCGGTGGATCCACCGGTTGCCGTCAGATCACCGAAGTTAAGCGCTGTCGGGCGTGGCCGGCACTTGGATGGGTGACCTTCTGGGCCGCCATGCGCTGTTGCCATTTTTCGGGGTGCACTCAGCCTCGTGATGTCAATTGAGTGGCTACTCGGCCGAAAAATAGCGGCTCCGGTCAAAGAAAACTATTACAACGACCGGGAGAGCAGTGTGCTGACCACACACCCCTCCTATCCACATCCTTATCTGACAAGGGAACCTCCCCATCGCACCTCCCTCAGATTCAGTTATAAGTTGGCACAGTGGATAGGCCTTGAAAAACTGAACAGAGATGAATCGAGAAACTGAGTAGTCCATGCTCAAGATAGACAACATCAAGGAAAGTGTGAGCTCAGGAGCGCCGTGGTCCTGTGGTTAGCGTAAGCAGCTGGCGACCGAGAGGTCCTTGATTCAAGTCCTCCCTCGAGGGAAAAGTTTACTTTCTTTATTTTCGCAAAGTTATGATCTCTCCGTTCGTTCATTGACGTCTCTGTGCACTGTAATAAGTTTAGTGTCTGTGTTTTGCGACCGCACCGCAAAACCGTGCGATTAGTAGACGAAAGGACGTGCCTCTCCAATGGCAACCAAAAACATTTTATCGCAAGATTCTGGGTCAAACGATTCCTCCACAGGAAAACAGGTCTGATATATTCTATGCGACACTGGTGACGGCGTGCGTCACATGACAGGAATATGTTGTCGACGCACCTAACTTGTACACTTAGCGAATGGGTAAAAAGATTCTTCTACCTTGCCCGATTTAGGTTTTCTTGTGGATGTCATAATCACTCCCAAAAAATTGATGAAAACATAAGAGTTTGTCGCATAAACTGCAACAAATGAATGCAACTGTTTCAGTCGCACAGTTTTCCCTGTGCTCTGTCGAAACATATGTTTTTATCGTTTTCAAATTTTTCCGTGTGTAGACCGTCAAATCCTGCATATGTCCAAGCAAATCTGAACATGTCTTGGAATTTTGGAGAGCGAAGTTGATTATGTGTGAGTGCCTGAACTTTGATAATTGTCTGAAAATAAAAAATTAAACTTTTCACTCGAGGGAAGACTTGAACCAACGACCTCTCGTTTCGGAGCTGCTAACGGTAACCACGGGACCACGGCGTTCCTAAGCTCACAGTATCCTTGATGATGCTTATCTTAAGCATGGACTACTCAGTTAATATATTTTGCTTATTTTTTTCGTAGTTCCACACAACTTCTTCCTGTTTTCTCGATTCATCTGTGTTCAGTTTTTCAAGGCCTATCCACTGTGCCAACTTATAATTAAATCTGAGGGGGGTGCGATGGGGAGGTTCCCTTGTGAGGAGGACACGGCGGTCGGATGGTCCCGATGGGCCAATTGTGGCCTGAAGACGGAGTGCTTACATAACTTTCATAACATACTTCAGTATTGAGTTTCAGTTAAATGCTTTTACTGAGTAAATGCTTAGTTTCTTTTGGAATTAATTAGATTTATTTTAATTTTTTTTAAATTCAGCATTTGACTAAGATTAAAGTTTTGTTTCACAACGCTGTTCACAAGCGCAAACCAGGGCCAACCAACAGTCAGTACTGCTTACTGTTGAATACCGACATCTGAAGGACACGTTACATGAGGAAAAAGTTTTTGGAAAGGAATATTCAGTATTGCATATACAGATAAATTACATAGAAAGCTTACAAGTTGCCTGGGGAACATCTGCGTTACTGGAACACACTCCTCGCTAACGTCTGAATTCCCGCAGACCTATGTGGAAAGACGACGTCCCATTGCATTGCAGTCCTCGCTCTTCCACTGTCCGGGTCCGAATTAACCACGTAGATCTGGTGACATCTATACTAAGTCCGAACAGGCTGTCCCCACAACTAGGGCTGCCCTACACAGATGAGGCATCGCCTATAGCCCCGAAGGTGACTGTGAAGCTCCAGAGCAGAACGTGAAGCACTTTTTCCAGCACGGTTCCACGAGAAGATACTCTGCGAAATTGAGTGATGTTTTAGGTGCTACAGCTGAAGCTATTAACTGGAGGGGGGAGGAGGAGGACATCGAGTTCATTTGAGATGGGCAACAAACTCGGATTAAGGAAGGATAGAGAAGGAAATCTGCTGCGGCATTTCAAAGGAACAGCCTTAAGCGATTTATGGAAATCATGGAAAACATAAATGAGCTGGTGCGCTGCTGGTGCCAGTATCCATCGATTGTCATTCTGGTCGTCGTGAGTCGATTTTCGATGCCTGCTTGTCTTCTTAGCATCTTTGGAAGATGGCTATTTAACTGTGGCGCGCACGCTCTGCTGGCCAGATCCTTGAGTGTCATGCGCTCCGCCTCGCCTTCCGTATACGCCTCCTGTCCCCCATGTGGATCCTCTATGATCTCATTCCTTTCCCCCATCTGCTCCTATTCCTCGAACATATCCGCATCCTCTACACCTCCCGCCGCCTTGGTCCCCCTCACCCCCTGGTTGCTCCTCTCCTCTCCCATCCCTGCCCCTTGCCACGTCGTCACTGTTATTTCCCCCCTACCCTCCATCTCTACACCTTTCATCTCCTTTCCCAAGGTGGCTTCCATCAACTCCCCCTCCTGTATGATGCCCTCTCTCCCTCCATTTATCCCTCTTATCAACTCTGATCCTCACTCTCCCTGCTTTCCTCTGTCCTTTTCCCGGGCTCCCTCTCCCCCCCTTCCCTCCTCTTTTTTCCCCACCTCCCCTCTCTCTGCCCCCTTCTCTCCCCCGAGTCCTTTTGGATTTCCCTCCTCTGCCTCTTCTCATTCCCTCTCACGCCTGCCCTGCCCCTCTCCCCCATTATGAGTCCTCTCCCTCCTTGGTTCCCTCCCCCCCTTTTCGTTTTTTCCTCTCCTCCCTCCTTGTTTTTCCCCCTCCTCCAGGTCCCCCCCCCATCTACCTTTGGCTCGGGAGTGTCACCTCTGTGCTGCCATTTTCGTGCAGTGTTTTACAGTGAGTGTTCCGTGTTGTGTCGTTTGGGCAGTGTTGCAAACAGCCATCATACTGTCGCTGGGTGTGGTTTTTTATCTCTTGCGAACAGAAACCAGACTGTCTACTATGTTACTTGTCTGATTCCTGTGTCTTTTATTAACATTGCCAACCCCTTTTGCTTTCTGTTTTAACTTTCCGCATTTTTCCGCCATTTTACACTTTAAGTCACCGTTTTATCGCCTGTTTTTCTTGTTTCTTTTCTTCTTCCGTTTTTCGTTTTTAAAGAGGTCTGTAGACTGCAGAGCAGCGTACTGAGCTGCTGCCAGCCCGCCCCCTTCGGGGGGGGGGAATTGAAAATCAATAAAGAAAAAAAAAAAAAAGCTCTGCTGGGGCTGTAGTTAGGGGATCAGCTGTGTGAGCGACAGTGATGTGTGGCGAGGCGAGTGACCGAGTCGGTGCGACGGAGGGAGTCGTCGAAATTAATTGAATACCCAAGTGCACTGAAAACTATCTTGGTTGTTTCAGTTATTTGTCATTGTACTTGGTCTGGGCGCCTGATACGTTGATGGTATGTAAGGGAGTGCTAGCTACGCACAAAAAATAGACATGAAGCCATGCTTGATGCGTAGCTATAGGTCATGGCAAATAGCACATAAGTCTGAGCCTAACGTTCAAGAGCGGGCCGAAATAATTTTCCTATTTCCTGTTCCTATGTTATGATTTTATTTCTTTGTTCTAGAGAAGTGGCTAATCAAATTTTAAGATCGGGGTATCATGGTGGAAGAGGGAAATCTAAGTATCTGGAATGGTGTCTGTGGTTACGTTGTTAGCGTCCTTTAATTCCATGTTTCCGGTGGAGCGTTGTGGTTTTCTGGAATCTTAATTGTAGCCCAAAGTTGAGTATAGTTCCATTTTACCTTCCTGTCCATGAATCTCCTCTATCTGGTAGCACCTTTCGGTCTGCTCACGTCCATCACTAATTTTCAACGTCAAAATTGTAATGGCTCCATCTTAAGACTATTTAATATCCTATTATTATATTCTGGCCATGAAATGTATGTGAACCACGTACCTGTCAGTAATACTAAAGAGGAGCTTAGTCGAGTGCATTAATCTGATAATACTTTTAATTTGTTATAATTCCTTAAAATCAGTACATGGAAGCAGTTTTAGAATTTGAAATGGAAGCCAGTTCCTGTGTAAGTAATGAAGCATTCAGTTATGTCAGTTAAATTTTATTAATGGGGTTTTATGAACGTTGTTTTAATTAGAGAAAATGGCTTGAGTAAATTTTGAAAGATCTGGGTGCGTTAAATTTAAATGCATTAATGTTCCAACCTGAGTACTGCTGCTGGTTCTGTAGGCCAGGTGCCTTTTATTATAATCGTGTTACTCTTGGTTTCATTAACAGCATGTGTTTGTAACAAAGAAGTGTTTGGCAACTACAAACTGGTTATGTGTTTAATTTCGATGTGTCAGATGGCCACATGCAGGTTGTTAACTAGATATCAGAAGGTACTGATAGGGATCTGAGAATGTGGAATGTTGCGTTAAAGGAATTTTTTCATAGAATCTGTACTGTAGGATAGTTAGAGTAGAATGTACTAGCTGGCACCATGTAAGGGCATAAGCATGTGTGTGTGTGTGTGTGTGTGTGTGTGTGTGTGTGTGTGTGTGTGTGTGTGTGAGTGTTTTCTGTGTGTATTTTAGTTTATCCTGAAAAGGCATTCGTTCACTTTGTGTAATTTTTTAGTCGCATTTTTAATTTGCAACTTATAGGTCTTAGTTTATCGTATGCTATTTAATAAATTGTTTTGTGGTGAAAGTTTACGCTATTTGTTATTAGTACCCTAGTAACTGACACCCAAGTGCTACGTAGTAGCTAGTTTTGACTACAGTTTCAGTCCTCATTGAGGTTCGTTTCTAGAACTCCAATGAAGTCTCGGTAAGAATTAATATCATGAGAACATTAGTGTGCAGATAACGGCTGCAAGTTCTCCAGTTCCAATAACAACATCAATCTGGTTATGTTTGCTACAGCTATATATGCCGCCCGGCCTTGCTTGGGACCTCGAATACATTCGATTGTATCCTTAGTGAAACACTGCCTGTCGTTTAGCGAACAAAATACGAGCTACTGTCGGACCAGATGGTGGTTAGCACACTGGACTCGCATTCGGGAGGATGACGGTCAAACGTCGCACGGCCAGTTTCCTTCCTCATCCTTGACACTATGGGAGCTTGTGCTCCGTCTCTAGTCTCTAGTCAACCGAATGTTAGACACAATCTTCCTTCCTTCCTTCCTTCCTTCGGACGAGATCTGTAATTAGTTTCAAGTCTTCCCCCCTCAGATAGAACTCAACACGTCGTCCTTTACTGAATAAAAGTGACAGGTGTCGAGGTAATTTAGGGAGTACCCTAACTGTGTTTCATAGAGGCTTTACTGTTTATATTAATGATGTGATGGATAACGTTACACACATTGTGTAGGGTGATGTTGGCAGTTTGTTTGTACATCAGTGGGCGAGCTAGTCGGTTTCCCTGCTGTAGCCTGTTGGTCAGCTTTAATAGCAGCTGGCATAACCAGTCAACGTTGCTGATATGCAGGGGCTTGCCGACGCTTGTCGCTTGTTGGTGTATGTTAGCTTGCCATAGGTGGTTATGCCAGAAACCTGATTGGTAGGTAAAGTCAGAGAGCGCACAGGATAAGGTTAAGGTTGTGGATGGGGCCGTAAACAGTTACTGTGAGTTGCACGATCAAACACACATCTTTATTTTTCTAAGAACCACTTATTTACACATTGGCTTAAAAGATGACAATTAAACAATACAGCTGAAGGCCCAGTTAAAGAAAAGTTGAGATGCTTTCTGGGCTGAAGGCCCAAAACCACACAGCAAACACAAGAATGACTGAAGGCCTGGCTTAGAAATCAAAAGCAATTAAAAGTAGAAAGTAAAAAAAAATTGTTTTTAAACAAATGTGCAATGAAAACAATTAATGGCTTAAGGCCTACACTACATGTGTGAAAGACAACTATATTTTTTTTTAATACCACTGGTGCACTTCACTGATAAGTAACAGACAATTTAAAAATTAGTCACAAAATAGGAAGACGACTGCAAGATTCCGCCAACTCCAACACAACACACGATGCTGCTAGCCGGAATGGCCAAGGGCGCAACACCCACAAATGGACAAAGAGATGTCACAATAGATGAGGTTTCATAGCAGATTAACTGATCACTCAACTTCAGCGGCCAGGTTCGGTGGGCAACGAACTTGTCGCTCTCGCAGCTAGCGCCTCACGATCCAACAGTGCGTGCACACCGCCAGCGGCCCCGGCCTCGCCTCACGCTGCGGAGACTTGCTTGCTGCTCCGTCTCAACTGGCTCACTCAATCCAGCACGCAGACAGCATTAAAATAACTGCTCAGGCAAAACCACACAAGCTACACACGGTTGCGCGAAAACACTTCCACAAACAACTCGAACAATCGAAAACGGTCACTGTGGAACAACAAGGACGAATCACAAGTCGACACACACAGAGAACCCAGAAGCGGTCGGCGACCAAGTACACGTCGTCCGATGTGAGGACCGACTGGACGACCAACCAAGGCCCTACTCAAGTCACGTGTGTCGGCAATGGCCGGGCAAGTCATGACTGTCCAGACCCTTACTGCTGCTTCATTCCGACTCCTTCGGACGCCCGACGACCTGGAGACACTGGCTCGAACCCAACCATGCAGAGGGAACACTTGTCCATTGGCCATCCGACATTTCTGCACAAGTAAGGAACCGACCCAAGTCCCACAAGATGATCAATTGAAGGGGCCCAGAAGCGATCGGAAAACCAAATACACGTCGCGCGATGAGACGACCGACCAAAGGACCAACCAACGGTCGTCGCCGCTCAAGTCTCCTTCCGTCGTGCATGTGTGTGTCCCCAGCGGTCGGGCGACTACTGGCTGCCCAGCCCTCACTGGAGCTCCATCTCGACTGAGCTCGGCACACCACGACCCGGAAATGCTAGCGGTCGCCTCAAAGATAGTAAGACAGTGCTCTTATCGATAGCGCTGCTGCTGCCACTCATGGGCAGGCACACCAGCAACTTAGTGACACCAGTAAATCGAATAAGTAACGGGACGGCAGTACCGCAAAGGCAAGATGTCAAGCAATAAACGGCACGAACATAAACCGCGCACGGCTCAATGCCCTAGCTAGTACTGTAGTGTCTTTGGCCGCTTATGCTTGAAGCCATGGTTATGATCAAAGTTTCCCAGAGTAAAGGTGAAAGGATTGTTCGAGTGTTCCTGGATAGTCGTGTGGCGAGTCTTTTGATACTTGGTTGACGATTTCAAGGTGGTACTGATTGTGAAGATCCACGATGCCTGTGTCTTGTGACAGCCAGAGCGAGAGCACCAGCAGCAGCGAGTACTGTTTGTATAAAGCGTTTTTGTACTTATTTGCTGCGCTTAGCTTTTAAATAGTTTTTCTGGGAAAACCTAGCGTAGTTTTCGCGTCTCGTATTTCAGTGAGTGTTTCTTGATTATCAGAGTAGCTCATCAGAAGATTATCTTGGGAATTTGTCACCGTATAGAGTAGGGTAAACATAGTCATGTGTAGGGACTGTGGTTGTTGTGAGCGGACGCAAGGAGAATTGGCCACTCTTCGGGGGCAGGTGGAGGCTTTGTCTGTTAGGCTCATCGAGCTCGAGGCGCAGGCGTCGGCTCGTAGTGGCGTTGGGGCAACTGTGGTGAGACCTATGCCTACTTCGGTGGCCTTGGAATCACATGGAACCCCTGATGTCGCTCCGTCTTCCGGCAGTGAGCATCTTACCGGTCAGCCATCACTCCAGGGTGAATGGCGGACAGTGGTGGGCTCGCGCGTGCCTGGCCGAAAGGCAAAGGTGGGATCTGGCCGCGTGGCAGCTGCCTTACCCCTTTCCAACAGGTACGGGGTGCTTCCTAGTGGTGATGACATCGTTTCCGAGCCACCACAGGATGCCTCGCCTGTTGGGCCAGTGGCCGATTCTCCGGCAAGGTCCCGACAGTCACAGAGGGCGGGCCTATTAGTTATAGGGAGCTCCAACGTTAGGCGGGTTATGGAGCCCCTCAGGAAAACAGCGGGTAGGTCGGGGAAGAATGCCAGTGTGCACTCGGTGTGCTTGCCGGGGGGTCTCGTCCGTAATGTGGAGGAGGCCCTTCCGGCAGCTATTGAACGCACTGGGTGTGACCGGCTGCAGATAGTAGCACATGTCGGAACGAATGACGCCTGCCGTTTGGGTTCTGAGGCCATCCTTGGTTCCTTCCGGCGGCTGGCTGATTTGGTGAAGACAACCAGCATCGCACGCGGAGTGCAAGCTGAGCTTAATATCTGCAGCATAGTGCCCAGAGTCGATCGCGGTCCTCTGGTTTGGAGCCGTGTGGAGGGTCTAAACCAGAGGCTCAGACGACTCTGCGACTATAATGGTTGCAGATTCATCGACCTCCGTTATTGGGTGGAGAACTGTAGGGCCCCCCTAGACAGGTCAGGCGTGCACTACACACCGGAAGCAGCTACTAGGGTAGCAGAGTACGTGTGGCGTGCACACGGGGGTTTTTTAGGTTAGAGGGACCCCCCCTTGGGCGAAACGATAAAATACCTGACGGCTTACCAGAGAGGACATTATCATCGTTGATAAAGAACGTCCGTCCTCAGAGACCAAAAACAGGAAAAGTTAACGTAATATTGGTAAACTGCAGGAGTATCCAGGGCAAAGTTCCTGAATTAGTATCTCTTATTGAAGGAAATAGTGCGCATATAGTATTAGGAACGGAAAGTTGGTTAAAACCGGAAGTGAACAGTAACGAAATCCTAGACACAGAATGGAATATATACCGCAAGGATAGGATAAACGCCAATGGTGGAGGAGTATTTATAGCAGTAAAGAATTCAATAATATCCAGTGAAGTTATTAGCGAATGCGAATGTGAAATAATCTGGGTTAAGTTAAGTATCAAAGGTGGGTCAGATATGATAGTCGGATGCTTCTATAGACCACCTGCATCAGCAACCGTAGTAGTTGAGCGCCTCAGAGAGAACCTGCAGAACGTCGTGAAGAAGTTTCGTGATCATACTATTGTAATAGGGGGAGACTTCAATCTACCAGGTATAGAATGGGATAGTCACACAATCAGAACTGGAGCCAGGGACAGAGACTCTTGTGATATTATCCTGACTGCCTTGTCCGAGAATTACTTCGAGCAGATAGTTAGAGAACCAACTCGTGAAGCTAACGTTTTAGACCTCATAGCAACAAATAGACCGGAACTTTTCGACTCCGTGAATGTAGAAGAGGGTATCAGTGATCATAAGTCAGTGGTTGCATCAATGACTACAAGTGTAATAAGAAATGCCAAGAAAGGAAGGAAAATATATTTGCTTAACAAGAGTGATAGGGCACAAATCGCAGAATATCTGAGTGACCACCATCAAACGTTCATTTCTGAGGAAGAGGATGTGGAACAAAAATGGAAAAAATTCAGAAACATCGTCCAGTACGCCTTAGATAAGTTCGTACCGACTAAGGTCCAAAGCGAGGGGAAAGATCCACCGTGGTATAACAATCATGTACGAAAGGTACTACGGAAACAAAGAAAGCTTCATCATAGGTTTAAGAGTAGTCGAATCATAGCTGATAAGGAAAAGCTGAACGAAACGAAAAAGAGCGTAAAGAGAGCAATGAGAGAAGCATTCAACGAATTCGAACATAAAACATTGGCAAACAATCTTAACAAGAACCCTAAAAAGTTTTGGTCATATGTAAAATCGGTAAGCGGATCTAAATCCCCTATTCAGTCACTCGTTGACCACGATGGCACCGAAACAGAGGACGACCGAAGAAAGGCAGAAATACTGAATTCAGTGTTCCGAAACTGTTTCACTGCGGAAAATCGTAACACGGTCCCTGACTTCAGCCGTCGCACGGACGCCAAAATGGAAAATATTGAAATAAACGATATCGGAATTGAAAAACAACTGCTATCACTTAGTAGCGGAAAAGCATCCGGACCAGACGAGATACCCTTAAGATTCTACAGAGATTGTGCTAAAGAACTTGCCCCCTTTCTATCAGCAATTTATCGTAGATCGCTGGAAGAACGTAAAGTACCTAGCGACTGGAAGAAAGCGCAGGTCGTTCCCATTTTCAAGAAGGGTCATAAATCAGATGCGAATAATTATAGGCCTATTTCGCTTACGTCAATCTGTTGTAGAATAATGGAACATGTTTTGTGTTCTCGTATTATGACGTTCTTAGATAATACAAATCTCCTTCATCATAACCAACATGGATTCCGCAAACAGAGATCATGTGAAACTCAGCTCGCCCTATTTGCCCAAGAAATTCACAGTGCCGTAGACACTGGCGAGCAGATTGATGCCGTATTCCTGGACTTCAGGAAGGCATTTGATACGGTTCCGCACTTACGTTTAGTGAAAAAAATACGAGCTTACGGAATATCGGACCAGGTTTGTGATTGGAGTCAGGATTTTCTAGAAGAAAGAACACAACATGTCATTCTTAACGGTTCAAAATCTGCAGATGTAGAGGTAATTTCGGGAGTACCGCAGGGAAGCGTGATAGGACCTGTATTGTTTACAATATACATAAATGACTTAGTTGACAATATCGGTAGCTCCGTGAGGCTATTTGCAGATGACACGGTTGTCTACAAGAAAGTAGCAACATCAGAAGACTCGTACGTACTCCAGGAGGACCTGCAGAGGATTAATGCATGGTGCGACAGCTGGCAGCTTTCCCTAAACGTAGATAAATGTAATATAATGCGCATACATAGGGGCAGAAATCCATTCCAGTACGATTATGCCATAGGTGGTAAATCATTGGAAGCGGTAACGACCGTAAAATACTTAGGAATTCCTATCCGGAGCGATCTGAAGTGGAATGATCACATAAAACAAATAGTGGGAAAAGCAGGCGCCAGGTTGAGATTCATAGGAAGAATTCTAAGAAAATGTGACTCATCGACGAAACAAGTAGCTTACAAAACGCTTGTTCGTCCGATTCTTGAGTATTGCTCATCAGTATGGGACCCTTACCAGGTTGGATTAATAGAAGAGATAGACATGATCCAGCGAAAAGCAGCGCGATTCGTCATGGGGACATTTAGTCAGCGCGAGAGCGTTACGGAGATGCTGAACAAGCTCCAGTGGCGGACACTTCAAGAAAGGCGTTACGCAATACGGAGAGGTTTATTATCGAAATTACGAGAGAGCACATTCCGGGAAGAGATGGGCAACATATTACTACCGCCCACATATATCTCGCGTAATGATCACAACGAAAAGATCCGAGAAATTAGAGCAAATACGGAGACTTACAAGCAGTCGTTCTTCCCACGCACAATTCGTGAATGGAACAGGGAAGGGGGGATCAGATAGTGGTACAATAAGTACCCTCCGCCACACACCGTAAGGTGGCTCGCGGAGTATAGATGTAGATGTAGATGTAGATGTAGTGTGGAGCATCGCTAATGATGCGTAGCACTGTGTTCTGTATGATCTGCAAGTGGCACAGGCATGTAGGAGCTGCGTATCCACAGGCGGGAGATGCATACGTCATCAGCGATCTAATCAGTGTCATAGGACCTCGACACCCTCCTATTTAGTGTACTTTCCCTGTTGGCAACGTATTCGATGTGGTCCCCCCATGTAAGTTTCCGGTCCAGCAAGACACCGATATATCTGACTTTCTCTCGGAAAGCCGGCCCCGGTGGCCGAGCGTTTCTAGGCGCTTCAGTCCGGAACCGTGCGACTGCTATGATCGCAGGTTCGAATCCTGCCTTGGGCATGGATGTGTGTGATATCCTTAGGTTAGTTTGGTGTAAGTAGTTCCGAGTTCTAGGGGACTGATGACCTCAGATGTTAAGTCCCATAGTGTTCAGAGCCATTTGAACCATTTTTCTCTCGGAAACGTATTGGGCCTGTATCTAGTGTTACCTGTCTACGGTGTTGATGTCTGCGCAGTAGTTTCCGTCTGCGTGTGAACAGAGCTGCTTCGCACATGTCGACGTTTACATCTACATCTACATTGATACTCCGCAAGCCACCCAACGGTGTGTGGCGGAGGGCACTTTACGTGCCACTGTCATTACCTCCCTTTCCTGTTCCAGTCGCGTATGGTTCGCGGGAAGAACGACTGTCTGAAAGCCTCCGTGCGCGCTCTAATCTCTCTAATTTTACTTTAATATGCCATTGTTCCAATCTTGGCTCGGCAGTTCTGAGTGCCGTCTGTATTCGTGAATTCATGTTCGGCCGTTTCCAATCTTGTGCAAGGGTGGCTATGTCATCCGCATAGATGGCTAACGTCGTGTTCTGTGTTGCTGGGAAGCCATTAATGTACAGGCTGAACAAGATGGTTCAAATGGGTCTGAGCACTATGGGACTTAACGCCTGAGGTCATCAGTCCCCTAGAACTTAGAAGTACTTAAACCTAACTAACCTAAGGACATGACACACATCCATGCCCGAGGCAGGATTCGAACCTGCGACAGTAGCGGTCGCGCGATTCCAGACTGTAGCGCCTAGAACCGCTCGGCCACTCTGGCCGGCTGAATCAGATGGGCCCTAGGATGCTTCCCTGGGGTACTCCAGTTTGGATACCGTGTTGTGTCGATTTTTTGCCCTGTACATCAGTGTTAAATCTGTTCGTGAGACCTGAGTACATGAGACGTACGAGTCTGTCCGGGAAACCAGCTTCGGCTAGATTGCGTATAAGGCCGTTGTGCCAAAGACGGTCAAAAGCTTTTTCAATGTCCAGAAACACAGCCCCTGTGGCTTTGTTCATGTTGTAGCCGTGTGTTAAATGTTCCACTACGCGGAGAGTCCCTGTGCTGTGCTGCGCGGGGTAGCCGCTCGGTCTAGGTCAGGACGTCTTGTCACCGTCCTCGCTGCTCCCCCAGTCGGAGGTTCGAGTCCTCCGTCAAGCATGGGTGTGTGTGTCGTCCTTAGCTTTAGTTTAAGTTAGATTAAATAGTGTGTAAGCTTAGTATCCGATGACCTCAGCATTTTGGTCCCATAAGACCTTACCAAAAATTTCCAAATTTTTTGAGTTGTGATTCCTATAGCCGAATTGCTCCGGTCTTCGAGTGTCGTTGGCAATGCCGTATCTAGTGATGTGTTTTAGTATTACGTTCTCAACAATCTTGCTGAGCGAGCACAGCAGACTGATGCGTCGGTAATTATGTGGGAGGGAGTGGTCTTTCCCTGGCTTCCTGAATATCAGGACCTTGACCGCCTTCCAAAAGTCAGGGAAGTCTTTGTGTCTTAGGATGGCATTCATTATGTGTGCAAGGTATTGTACGGGTCTATTCGTGAACTCCTGGAGGACATGGTTTTGAATACCATCAGGCCCAGGGGCTTTCCTAGCGTTAGTATGCTTGATAGCCCACGTAATTTCGTTTGTACTAGTACGTCTAATTTCGTAGCGCGAGGGCTGGGCTACAAGTCGTGCCATTTTAAACTGATATCTATGCTCACATTTTTCATAAACATTAAGTGGTTCCCCTCCTCCCACACAGTTGCATGGTGACCATTCAAAAAGATCTAATGTCACCCTCTCTTTGGTTAAGATATAGAAAGAATTCTGTTGAAAATGGAATAAAAGCAGCTATATATTTTCGCCTTTCAGTTGTTGCCATGTTGAAATGTGTTTCTTTTACCAAAGCACAGCAGAGTTTTCCACAACGTCCCCTCACTAACATGCTGTGCAGATGCAGCTGCAAGACACTTCTCAAACAATGTATTATTAAGCTTATTAAGTGAGGAACTGAGGAAAGAAAGGTCAATAGCTTATGAAAAAGCATAGCCTCGGCACAAAAACAAATGTGTAATGTCTTCATCTACGTTGTTCCGAAACCCACAGCATTTCTCGTTTCACCAGCTATCGATGGCCATTAAAATTTACATTCTTCATTGAAAAAGTCGGTAGTTAGTCGAATAAAACGGTAGATAATAAAGTTTTGCGTAATAACCATACGGGCAAATACTCTCCTCTTTGTGTGCTATCATTTGCCAAAATCTCATTTTGATATCTGAAAACCGCTTATGAAATATGGGGAATGTTGTGAATGTTTCATTCTCACTTTATCACTGGCACACACGATCTCGAACGAGTCTGCTACATGTGAGCAATTTTCTCAACTCTAAAGAAAAATTCAGTACGTTAGGTAAACTTCATATAAAGCAACTTATTATGTGATATGCAACAAACGTAAAATCATAGCGATGCCTGTTTTTCATTGCAAAACTTTGTCGAATTTGGGGCAGTGCCTTATTTAAATGCAAATATCACAATAACTATGACTATTACAGAAATAATGGGCACATCTTCATGAATCTGACATATAAAGCAAGTAACGATTTTTTTTACCAAATAATTTCTACAAAATCTTTTGACAAAGACTGCAGGGCGTGCGCCTCGATTCTGTCGCCGCAGTGCATCGCCAAACAGCCTCTCCTTCCGAACAGACGAGTGAATTGACCCAGCGCTTCGCATGAAAATTATTCACTTTGCATGAGCCACCAGTATCATCTGAGACATCTACCAGAAGAATCGACCACCACAAACTCTAAGGTGGCTTGTGGGATGTAGATATTGTAACCTCCCCACAGAAATATTTAAATGATGAACCTAGTGTAACCTCCCCACAAAATTATTAATTAAAAATGATGAACCATGAACCAAGCGTAACCTCCCCACAGAAATATTTAAATTAAAATATGAACCATGAACCAAGTGTAACCTCCGCACAAAAATAATAATTAAATGAATTTTAAATATTGTAACCTCTGAACAAAATTGGCTCCCATTTATTATCTCTGTGCAGAAATGCATTCACATTTAATGTTCCCACAAAATTCTTTTCTCATTTAATGTTAAGTCCGAAACAGAAAAATTCCTAAACACCAAAATAATTAAAAAAATTCAGTAACCTGGTAAATTTTATGACGACAGCAGCGCTGCGTCTCGGCCCTGTATTCTGAAAAAAAGCAAAAATTCTTACCTCAATAAAAACTGCGAATATATCTGCTCTTACATAAAAAAGATTTGGCACAGCTCCGTGCAATGCTGGCCTATGCTTTGTGATTCGTGAAAGGAATAATTATTCATTGGATAAAATCTTTAAATTGAAATGAATGCTTTTTTTTAAAAAAAAATTACTTTATATTATAATAATTATTAGTGGGGCATTTTTTAAGAAATTGATGACAGTTAATATACATTACTAGATATTCGCAAGGCTGCTTCTTTACCTTCTACAATAATACCCATCCTCCAGAGTCTCGACCAGAGCAGATTCCCGACACGCGCACACTACTGCCGACTACTGCCGACTCACGCAGACTACACAAGACTACTGCCGACTAGCGACAAGCAACAACTAACTACATACTGCTCTCTGGTCAGAGACTCTCCTCTGCCTCGCCTATTACAGGCAGCGCATACATCGTATACCTCTTACATAACCCTCCACTGAGGGGGGGGGGGGGGGGGGGACAAAAATTTGGCAGCGATGGTGAGTCAATTGGACTTGCCATGAGCAACAAATTTTTCCTAATTAACTAAGTTTACAATCACAGAATATATACATATATATAAGTGCAGAACATGAAATAAAATATAGTGCACATGCACTGAGTACAGAATATATCAAGTAATGACAATATGTATACGTAATGAGTACAAAACATACTAACAAATTACAAAAGTGCACACGCACTGTAGTACAGAACGTATCAGGAAATCACAAAATGTATACGCAATGAATACAAATCATATTAACAAATGACATACATCTACATCTACATCTACATCTATACTCCGCGAGCCACCTTACGGTGTGTGGCGGAGGGTACTTATTGTACCACTATCTGATCCCCCCTTCCCTGTTCCATTCACGAATTGTGCGTGGGAAGAACGACTGCTTGTAAGTCTCCGTATTTGCTCTAATTTCTCGGATCTTTTCGTTGTGATCATTACGCGAGATATATGTGGGCGGTAGTAATATGTTGCCCATCTCTTCCCGGAATGTGCTCTCTCGTAATTTCGATAATAAACCTCTCCGTATTGCGTAACGCCTTTCTTGAAGTGTCCGCCACTGGAGCTTGTTCAGCATCTCCGTAACGCTCTCGCGCTGACTAAATGTCCCCATGACGAATCGCGCTGCTTTTCGCTGGATCATGTCTATCTCTTCTATTAATCCAACCTGGTAAGGGTCCCATACTGATGAGCAATACTCAAGAATCGGACGAACAAGCGTTTTGTAAGCTACTTCTTTCGTCGATGAGTCACATTTTCTTAGAATTCTTCCTATGAATCTCAACCTGGCGCCTGCTTTTCCCACTATTTGTTTTATGTGATCATTCCACTTCAGATCGCTCCGGATAGTAACTCCTAAGTATTTTACGGTCGTTACCGCTTCCAATGATTTACCACCTATGGCATAATCGTACTGGAATGGATTTCTGCCCCTATGTATGCGCATTATATTACATTTATCTACGTTTAGGGAAAGCTGCCAGCTATCGCACCATGCATTAATCCTCTGCAGGTCCTCCTGGAGTACGTACGAGTCTTCTGATGTTGCTACTTTCTTGTAGACAACCGTGTCATCTGCAAATAGCCTCACGGAGCTACCGATGTTGTCAACTAAGTCATTTATGTATATTGTAAACAATACAGGTCCTATCACGCTTCCCTGCGGTACTCCCGAAATTACCTCTACATCTGCAGATTTTGAACCGTTAAGAATGACATTTTGTGTTCTTTCTTCTAGGAAATCCTGAATCCAATCACAAACCTGGTCCGATATTCCGTAAGCTCGTATTTTTTTCACTAAACGTAAGTGCGGAACCGTATCAAATGCCTTCCTGAAGTCCAGGAATACGGCATCAATCTGCTCGCCAGTGTCTACGCCACTGTGAATTTCTTGGGCAAATAGGGCGAGCTGAGTTTCACATGATCTCTGTTTGCGGAATCCATGTTGGTTATGATGAAGGAGATTTGTATTATCTAAGAACGTCATAATACGAGAACACAAAACATGTTCCATTATTCTACAACAGATTGACGTAAGCGAAATAGGCCTATAATTATTCGCATCTGATTTATGACCCTTCTTGAAAATGGGAACGACCTGCGCTTTCTTCCAGTCGCTAGGTACTTTACGTTCTTCCAGCGATCTACGATAAATTGCTGATAGAAAGGGGGCAAGTTCTTTAGCATAATCACTGTAGAATCTTAAGGGTATCTCGTCTGGTCCGGATGCTTTTCCGCTACTAAGTGATAGCAGTTGTTTTTCAATTCCGATATCGTTTATTTCAATATTTTCCATTTTGGCGTCCGTGCGACGGCTGAAGTCAGGGACCGTGTTACGATTTTCCGCAGTGAAACAGTTTCGGAACACTGAATTCAGTATTTCTGCCTTTCTTCGGTCGTCCTCTGTTTCGGTGCCATCGTGGTCAACGAGTGACTGAATAGGGGATTTAGATCCGCTTACCGATTTTACATATGACCAAAACTTTTTAGGGTTCTTGTTAAGATTGTTTGCCAATGTTTTATGTTCGAATTCGTTGAATGCTTCTCTCATTGCTCTCTTTACGCTCTTTTTCGCTTCGTTCAGCTTTTCCTTATCAGCTATGATTCGACTACTCTTAAACCTATGATGAAGCTTTCTTTGTTTCCGTAGTACCTTTCGTACATGATTGTTATACCACGGTGGATCTTTCCCCTCGCTTTGGACCTTAGTCGGTACGAACTTATCTAAGGCGTACTGGACGATGTTTCTGAATTTTTTCCATTTTTGTTCCACATCCTCTTCCTCAGAAATGAACGTTTGATGGTGGTCACTCAGATATTCTGCGATTTGTGCCCTATCACTCTTGTTAAGCAAATATATTTTCCTTCCTTTCTTGGCATTTCTTATTACACTTGTAGTCATTGATGCAACCACTGACTTATGATCACTGATACCCTCTTCTACATTCACGGAGTCGAAAAGTTCCGGTCTATTTGTTGCTATGAGGTCTAAAACGTTAGCTTCACGAGTTGGTTCTCTAACTATCTGCTCGAAGTAATTCTCGGACAAGGCAGTCAGGATAATGTCACAAGAGTCTCTGTCCCTGGCTCCAGTTCTGATTGTGTGACTATCCCATTCTATACCTGGTAGATTGAAGTCTCCCCCTATTACAATAGTATGATCACGAAACTTCTTCACGACATAAAGTGCACACGCACTGTAGTACAGAACATATCAGGAAATCACAAAATGTATAGGTAATGAGTACAAAACATATTGACAAATGACATAAAGTGCACACACACTGTAGTTTTTTTTTACTATTTTACAAGAACTAGGGTAGGAAAGGGAAGGATTGCATCATGGTTGTAGCACATTAGGTTGCACGCAGCTGTACTGGAAGTCCATATCTTTCTACAGAAGCACAACACCAAGTGAAACAATCTGAAGTTCTTTTCCCTGAAGTATTAATCAGTGTAGCCAAGACACTGAAATGTCGTATTAATATTCCATGTTATCATTTTGGTAGTACATTAGGTACACCAAACAGTGGGACCATAATAACATCTCCATCGCTCAAGGTGGTGGACAGCATGTCGTGTCAACACCACATTCTTGTAAGGTACACCAACGTAGAATTAGTGCAAAAACCAAATATAGTGCTCCATGAGCATGAGGATAGACAGGACAAACGGATATTCTAGTAATTTCTGATAATTAGGTCAGAAGGTGAAGGACATTAAGTCTTATGCCAGTCATCATTGATAATTACTAGTCTATCAACTGAGTTGATTAATTAGTGGCACTCCTCGCCCAGTTACTAAACATTTCTGTTCCATGTATGAAGTATCACAGAATAATGTTCATAAGTTATCTGTTTACAGAGAACATTGGCACTCATTGACCAGTTACAAACCATCAGAAGTCATCAATCAAAACATGAGCTAATGAGTGTAGCATCAAGCTACTGGTATTCATATATATAACATGAAAGTGACATAATACAAATTTAAAGTATAAGAAACAGTGGCATTCGTTGGTCAGCAAGTATTAAATATTACAAAACATTTTTCATCATTCAAGTGACATATGACATATTTAAAAATAATTATTGGTCCTCATTGGCCAGTTACAAATCATCAGAAGTCATCAGTAAAAACAGGAGCTAAACAGTGTAGCATCAAGCTACTGGTATTCAAATATATAGCATGAAAGTGACATTATATAAATTTAAAGTATAAGAAACAGTGGCATTCATTGGTCAGCAAGTATTGAATATTACAAAACATTTTTCATCATTCAAGTGACATATAAAATATTTAAAATGTAACACTCTGTAGCTATGACTCAAAGTCTGTGGTTGAAAAAAAAATTATTCAGTATTACTCATAACTCTTTTAAATTGGTATCATTATTTGGGACTGGCAATACATTTTTTTGTGTGCTAGCAATGCATTGCGTTGGGATCGATAATTAATTGCTGGGGCATAACAATATTTGCATTTGACTTATTGCTGCAAATGAAGATGTGTAACGTCATTCGTCATGAGTCAGCTGTAGCAAGGTTATGAAACAAATAGAGTATATGTGATCACATTCATGAATGACACAGGTTTAATGACCAACTGCTTATAGCACATTAATTTCGTGAATAGCTTCTCCTGGAAAAATACAAAATGGATTATTAAGCTGAAAGAAGAAACGCTTATTATGCTGAAAAGTAGTGAACTTCGAATTAACAGGTAATGAAACGTGTATTAAATATATATCTTCTCTAGCTGTCCTTTCCAAAACCCTCAGTCATCATACCATGCGACATAAGACATACTGTCAAAACGAACTGCAACAAATACTTAAATAACTATATAGCATAAATACATAAACTTCAACATTATCCTCATCTGCAAAGAAAAACTTCATTATCATTGCTATCATCACCTGCAAAGAAAAACTTCACTATCCATACCATCATAACTCCATTATTATCATCACCTGTAAAGAAAAACTTCATTATCCATAGTAGCATATTCTTCATCACTATTCATCATCATTCATTATCATCTGCAAAAAAGTCACTCATTATTCATTATACAACTATTCATAGTATAGAGTTCCTTATTTCTAGCAAATTTCATCACTAAAACTAAGATGTGTAATTCTGTCTGACAGCCTGCATCAATCGCTTCGTATTCTGAAAGAAAAAATTAGTTAAGACTGCTGTCATACGATGTGTATAGTATATTCTTGTTAATGCTTGTTAATTCTGGTCCATTTACTCTTCGTGACGAGGTATTGCATCTTCTTTCGTTCATTCCGAAGGTGAAATTCCCATTTCTGTTTAACTTATTTCTTTTACACGTTATTTCTTTCTGAAAATTATGAACAATGATTAATGTCTTGCGTTTAAATCACATACCCATTAAATAAAAGCTGGTTTCTAGTGATAAAATTGAGCATACAGCATAGCATGACAGAAAACGTAATATGTCAAAAACATAGACAGTGTTCAGATGCAAAAAATGTACACAGAGTATCACAATGTAGCAGCAAAAATTGTAAAATAGTCACGATGTTGAGATATCACAAGGCAAAATGTCAAAATCAACTGGTGTTTGTTACATCCTAAATATTTCAAAGTGCATACAAACAAAACCGGAAAACAATCATACATACATGAAGAATGGAAAATGTGCACAGTCTGATGTGTAACGTCAAGAAAAGCGACCTGCTAACCTTACTTTGCCGGGCACTTGCCAAGAAAAAATACGATAATCATCAGTAAGTAATCACATAAATATAATTGCATAAGTGGTCATAAAATGTGTAAGTTTAACTGGAAAAATGTGCACGGTCTGAGGTGTAACGACAAGAAAAGCCTCTGTTGGATAAATAGTGCGTACGTACTAATATCTTCTGTCCAATGTGAAAGTCACGGCGTGTACAAACCTGTTTTTGATGTCTTCTCCGGCGCTCAGCGGCACGTTTGATGTTTTTCAGCGCAATGTCAATTATTTCATGGTGTCGTAGTCGACGAGATGTAGGAAAGGTTACTAATTCTTTAATTTTGTTAGGTGGTTCAACATTTTTCAGTATAACAGACGGAAATAGCATAGTAGATTCATTTGGTATGGAATTAATTACATCCTGGAATGAGAGTATGTGTGTGTCCCAATCAATATGTTTTTTATGGCAGTATATTCTACACAGTTTGCCAATTTCTTTCATTAATCGTTCACAAGGGCTCGAAGAAGCATGGTACCTGGATATATAGATCGGCGAAATGTTTATAGCTCGTAACATACGTGTCCATATAGCAGATCGAAACTGTGATCCATTATCGGAAATAACTTTCAATACATACCCTACATGAAATAGAAAATGTTTTACAAATGCTTTCGAAACAGTTTTAGCAGTAGCTTTGCGTAACGGGGTGAAGGTAACAAATTTTGAAGTGAGTTCAACAGCGAAAAAGATGTAGCAAAAACCTTTATTAGTTCTGGGAATCGGACCAAAAATGTCTACAGCGGCCATGTGTCTCAATTTAACAGGTACAATGGGATGTAATGGAGGAATATGTGAAGTCGTATCTGATTTAGCTTTCTGGAATATTTTACATGACGCTAAAACTCGTCGAATACGTTTCTCCATGTTGGTAAAATAACAGTTCTGTCTCAGTATAAGAAAACATTTTCTGGCTCCGTAATGTGCGTAACTTAAATGAGTATACCAGATTAATTTGTTAACAGGTTCGTCAGGAATGCGTAATAACCAATTGTTGCTGTCAGGGTGAGAGCGGCGAAACAGAATGTCATTGCGTACAGTGTAATGGTTTCTAATGGTAACATTATTCCTATCTTGCCAAAGGTGTTTAATTTCTTTCCATACGTTGTCTTTACTTTGCTCTTGTGCTATGTCTTGTAATGACGACGAAATGAAATTTTCAAATGCAACTTGTTGAATGTACATGACGCTGAAATTTGCTTTACAAAAGTTGGTTGCGATGTCTTGCTGATTGTTGCTGAGAGAACGGGATAGTGCGTCTGCTACAATATTTTGTGTACCGGGAATATGAACAATTGTAAAATCAAATTCCTGTAAATAGAGTTTCCATCTACTTAATCTGTCGTGTGTAAATTTAGCCGAAAGTAAAAACTGAATCGCTCTATGGTCTGTGTAAACGGTCGTATGTCTTCCATAAAGGAAATGCCGAAATCTCGTAAATGCCCATACAACACATAATGTTTCGAGTTCTGTAACAGAATAATTGCGTTCAGCAGGTGACAGAATGCGACTCGCAAAGGCAATGTTTTTAATTACTGTAGTGCCATCTTCTTCAATTTCCTGAAAAATATGTACGCCTAAAGTGGTGTTAGAACTGTCGGTGGCAATGGAAAAATTTCTAGTAAGATCTGGGTGTGATAAAAGTGGTGCATTCAACAAAGCATGTTTCAGGTTCATAAATTCAGAATGTGCTTGCTTATCCCAGGACCAAATAGTGTTTTTACCTGTCAATTGACGTAATCTAGGGGTGTCTAAAGCAGAGTAATGAATAAATTTACGAAAAAAGTTAATTAAACCCAAAAAGCTGCGTAGTTGTTTCTTCGTCGTAGGAACAGTAATGTCACGTAAAGCTTGAAGTTTTTCCGGGTCAGGCGCAATGCCTTCTGCTGAAATTACATGTCCAAGAAATTTTATAGAAGTTTTACCAAAGTGCGATTTACCGAGATTAACTGTGAGTCCCTGTGCACGAAAAGTTCGTAACAGTTGTTCAAGAATCAGATTGTGTTCAGACCAGTTAGCTTCTGCAATAAGAATGTCGTCTACATACGTTGTGATTCTGTCTTTAAGTTCTGTCGGAAGTATTGTATTCAAACCGCGAATAAATGCTGCTGAAGAAATAGTTAAACCGAACGGTAATTTACAAAATTGATAACAGTCACCAAAACAGAGAAAAGCCGTGTACTTTCTGCAGTTCGGATGGAGTTGAATTTGCCAAAATCCCGATTTCAGATCTAATGTGGAATAAACAGTATTACCATGAAATTTCTGTAGAAGTTCTTCTAGTGTTTGAGGGCGATCTGTTTCATTAATAATAATGTCATTGATGTGACGCGAATCAAGTACGAGGCGAAGTGAACCATCCATTTTCTTAACAATATGGAGCGGGTTTATGTACGGACTAACTGCCGCTTCAATAATTCCTTGGTCAAGCATAGCTTGCAATTCTTTCTTAACTTGTTCTCTGTGAATATACGGAATGGGATAATATTTCGCTTTAAATGCGTCGTGCTGTTTAACTTGAAATTCATACATAAAACCGGACATAGTACCAGGAACGTTGTCAAAAACTGGAGCTTGCTGTAAAAGAATTGTGCGTAGTTGTGTGCGTTCGTCGTCTGTATTTGCACTGCTCTGTTTAACTTTATCAGAAATCATCTGTATAACGTCATTGTCGGCTTCGTCTGGAGTACGTGTGTACGTACGTATCTGTGAACAATGTGGAATGACAGTCTATGTTACGTGATACGGAAATGACCTCTGTACGATTAATTGCTTGTTTTTCTGCAGATAAAGATTGCTGAAATTCTAAAGCCAATTGTAAATTTTCGTCCTTTAACATTAAATAGGAGTTTTGAAAGTCAATAATTGCGTCGTGTTGTACCAGAAAATTCGTACCTAAAATAACGTCTGTCGTCAATAAGGGAACAATCCAAAAATTTGAGTGAAATGTATGACCTGCAATACAAAATGATAAATTTGTCTGTAATTTTACATCTACTCCTTTACTAGATACTGCTCCTTTTAGTTTCGTTTTGCCTAATGGTAACGTAGGATAGGTATTCTCTTTGTTACATTCGTTGAAAGTTCCCTCATTTATGACTGACATAGGAGATCCAGAATCGATTAGTGCTGAAAATTTGGATGATCCAATTTGTACCTTGATGACAGGGTGTGAAATAGTTTTTTGAACAACTGGTCTTTCCTGCAAAAGAGTGTCTCGGATGTCGTCAAAAGTAATAACATTTTCGTGAACATGATTCTCTGTGTCAAAAGTATTGCTTACGTTGCTGGAAGATGCAACCTGTACTGTATCTAGTCAAATTCTATCTGATGTGCTATTATTTTCGGGAGGATGCTGTGGCATTTCCACTATTTGTACTGTTCTATTATTTCTTCCTGACGTATTACGTTCGGGATGATATCTACTGTCTGGTTCATTCATGATAATCTGTTGTTGCGGATGATTCTGTTGCTGATAAGACCGACTGTTATTAAACGTACGCTGAAAACTGTGTTCATTACTTTTACGTCTGTCATGACAGTCATTTCTATATGGCGCATTGCGATAGGAATTGAAATGGTGTGTTTTCTGTACGTACTGGTTCCCTTGTTGCTGTGCGTTACTATTTGTTGGAGCTGATGCTATACGTGCACGCGGCGAAACATTAAAGCTTGGTTGACCTTGTACATTACATTGTTGGTTAGGTATGCTAACCGGCTGGTTTTGATGCTGTTGTTGGGAAAAACCTCTATTGTTACCAAAATGTGTTTGCGACTGCTGAAAATTTTGTACATACTGATGATTAAAATTTTGTTTGTTATTAAAATTACGACGGTAGTTGTCATTTCGGGAGTGTCTAAAGAGAACTGTCATTTTCGGTAGCCGGCCGAAGTGGCCGTGCGGTTAAAGGCGCTGCAGTCTGGAACCGCAAGACCGCTACGGTCACAGGTTCGAATCCTGCCTCGGGCATGGATGTTTGTGATGTCCTTAGGTTAGTTAGGTTTAACTAGTTCTAAGTTCTAGGGGACTAATGACCTCAGCAGTTGAGTCCCATAGTGCTCAGAGCCATTTTCGGTAGAATTTGTCATATCAGTTTTTCTTTACTCATTCCTAATTATAGATAGATCGATAGTTGAAGAGCTGTTTTGATAGATATAAAGGATAGTAAAAGAAGGTAGCATTGCAGAAAACTAAAGATGAAATAGCACTACTACTGCTCGGGGCCCTGTGCACGCTACGGAACATATTCATTAAAGCGTAATGAATCCCCTGAGGTCAATTACGCGCTGCAGATAAATTTTAGTTTCTGCGTTACAGGCAATGCCGGTGAAAATTCAAAAGCTAGTTGTTGTATCAAACCCAATTCTAGTTTCTGCATTACACGCAATGCTGTTGAAAGTACAAAAATAAATCGACGTATCCAGTTCAAAGCGTGTACCTGTGCTCTGTCATTTTTAAATACCTTAGATTTTTTTACGGATAAAAATTGCTTATGATCAACGTTATCGTCTCTGAATTTGTGAACAGGTTCAGGTTTGTGTGAGAATCTGTTTATCTGTGACACTTCGTATTCTAAGTCACGAAGTCTCTGTAAATTACCTAAGTTACACTGGCTGTGTGAATGTGACAAATGTTCGGAATGTGCCGTATGCTGTGACGTGTTAGTGACTGAAACATTGACGTAATCGCAATGTGATTGACGTATGTAATCACACCTCCATACTTATCAAGAGGTCCGAAACAAATAATACGGACTGGTGCTATCCTGCTGCGATTACGGGCAGCATGGGGTTCACGCCTGAGCCTCAAGACGTGCGCTAGCAGCGCATGTCGGGTGTTTCAAGCGTCAACTTCGCGTCTCAATATCTCGGGATGTAATGGGAATATTGCGATGCAATCAACGCCATTGTGTATGTACTTCGTCATGCTATGGATTTCTGAAGAAAAAATATAGGAGGTCCATTTAAAAAAAACATAAGTTTGTGTTAAAAAACACATATTCTTTCGTTTTAGAATGTTTCTAAATATGTACATTCATGGGCCCCAGCCCTACATTGATACCGGTGAAAGTCGTTTCCCAATAGCTGTTATTGTTCCAGAGATATTTTGGATGGACAAGACAGCTGGGACACCCTGTATATATATATCAGTTCATGACATCCAGTCTTACAAATTTCGTTTTTCTGACGGACAGACGTCCAGATCGTCCGCTCTCAAAACTCTGCCATCTCTCCCCGCACGTCCACCACTGCTGGCGGCTCACCTCCAACTGCACAACGCTATGCACTGTTCACATCCAACTGCCCAACACTACAATAGCGAATATTCCAACAATGCAAACCAGCCACAGACTGCACACAACACAGTCAGTGACTTTCATACAAAGCGCTATGTGGCGTTACCAACATAAAAACCTAAACAGCCTACTTACAGTTGGTGGAATTGTTTTCCCGGATCCGTGTGTATTTCGTGGTTTTGAATGAGCAGTTATTTGAATGCTGCCTGCGTACTGGATTTGGGTAGTAAGGCGAACGGACATCATTTCGGTTGGGGCGCAGTAGCGAGCAGGTCCGTGCAGCGTGAGGGCAAGCCGGGGCCGCTGGCGGCGTGCTGCCACTGCTGGATCGAGAGGTAGCTGTGAGAGCGACGACTTCATTGCACACTGAACCCTGGACGTTTAAGTTGAGTGAAGAGTTAACTGCTAAGGCAACCTCGACTATTCTGAGATCTCGCCTTTGGTCGGCAGTTTGTTGCTCCCAGGGCCGCTGAGCCTGGCGGCAACGAGTGAAGTGTTTAAAGGCGGTGAAATATTGCAGCCGTCTTTCTCTATTTGTTATTCATCAATGAATTTAGTATTATTCTTATTAGTGATGCGCAGCCAGCGGTATTTTCTGCCTTGTGGCCGCTAACGCCCAGTTACCTGCCCTGGAGGTTAGTGCTCTTTTTCCGGCAGTGTACCTTTCCTCCTCGTGTTGATGTTGTCCGACACGGTGTGTAGTTCGACAGCCTCTTGTATTGTACTGCGCATGGTTTTTGGGAGATCTGCCTTGGTTCTAGTGTTTCCTTCGGCCTTGAGTGTTTTCTGAAGACGTAGTGATGTCTGTCTCTTCGCCCTTCCCTAAAAATATTTCATTGTTGTACCGGTGATCAGACGTTAGGCAGATTGGTCAATCGGTCGGTCGGTGCGTAAGCTGCCCCTAGTTTGAGTTGCCATCCTGTTACGCGAGTACAACTCTTGGCTTCCTGTTTCACGTTGCCTTATGTTTGAGTTACCTTCTCAGGCCGACCCTTGGAACACTTGCTGAGAACCGCTTGTCCTGATTCCATAGATTGTGATGTTTTTTTAAGGATATTTATCATTTTTAATTATTATTGGTGTGGCCTTCAGCTGAGCGATAATTGCACTTCTTTCGTGATAAGCCCTTCAGCCGTGTTACAGTAAGTTTTTTTAAGCAAACTTGTTTTAAAAGCAAGGGATTTACTTTAAAAGTGTTATTTGGAATTGTTTTTTGACTTCTAATCCAGGCCTTCAGCGATTTGTTATTTGAAATTGTTTGTGGCCTTCAAGGGAGTAATACTTTCACTTCTTTTATAATAAGGCCTTCAGCTGTGTTACAGTTTGTTTCAAAACGAAGTATTTATCTTAATATGTGCTGTTTGGAATTGTCCTTCTGACTTGTAATTCAGGTCTTCAGCCGTTTGTTATTTGATGTTGTGTATGGCCTTCAGGCGGGCAATAATTTCACTTTTTCATAATAAGGCCTACAGCTGTGTTTTAAAACGAAGTATTTATCTTAATATGTGATATTTGGAATTGTTCTTCTGACTTCTAAATCAGGCCTGCAGCTGTTTGTTGTTTGAGGTTATTGTTGGTGGCCGAATTGTGGAATTTTTTTGGTGATAAGGCCTTCAGCCGAAATACAGTCAATTGTGTTTTTTTAAGAGACTGTTTTAAAATTTTAATTTCTTTAAATAAAGTTTACGTATTTGTTGTGCCCCGTCCACAATCGTAACCTTATCCTGCCCCATCCTGAGAAATCAGCTCTCATGCACCGCCCAAAATGCCTTTCCCGGGTGAAGACATTCCTGCCATTTGTTGAGGACAGCTGGAACTGTGTGTAGAAGGCCTACCTTACTTAAAGGACAAGGAGTGTGTCTGCTGTCGCGAAATAAAATATACCACTGAGTCAGGTAGTTTTACCCTACGTATAGAACGTCGCCCTTCATTGCACATCTGTGGAGAACGTACAACACCAGGGAGGGCAGTGTCAACCACATACTAAAATCTAGCAAAGGAATATTATGATCCTTTAAAGGGCCGAAGACGTCCCACCATCAAAGCTTATGCATGGCTAGACACTTCACGGTGACCTCTGTGTCATACATTACCGGTCAGACTGCATACCGACAGCTTCGAGAGGTTGTTCTATACACTTAGAGACCCGCTAGGTGCATTCCACTCCGCTCAAGCATTGTGCGTAAACACAGGAACAGTGATGCAATTTCCAGGTCACACATGAACAATGGTGCACCATGGAGTGTTGTTCTCGGTGGCTGCTCATCTGCCGCTCCCCACAGACAGGTTACAACCCTGCCAGTGTTGTGCAAAGTTAGCGATATGACGGCGATGGAGTTCTCGTCCGGTATTATCATGTTAGTAACGCGTATACCTCTGCGTGTATTTCGTACGGCTACTATGAAGACTGCAGTCTGTGACGCTGGTATCATGCAACGACATGTGCACGTTTTATGTGTGCTTGAGGGCCTGGGTTCCGTTTGATGGATTTTTACGTCATAATCGAAGCGTTTGAGATGTGGTGCTGTATAGAGAAATTGAAAATTAGGTGGACTGATAATATAAGAAATAAGGAGGTACTCTCCAGGATCGGCGAGAAAAGGGACATGGGAAAAACACTGACAGGAAGAAGGTACCGTTTGATATGACGTGTGCTGAGTCGTCAGGGAATAACCTCCGTGAGACTACAAGGAACTGTAGAGCGTAAAAGCTGAGATAGAGACCGGAACACATCCAGCATATAACTGAAGATTTTGCGCTACTTCAGGGATCCTAGCGCAGACTGTTGGCCTCGTGGACGAATAAACGCATTATCGCTTCATAGTGTGTCTACAGTGGGCTTCTTGTATGGGCGTCTCTAGAAATTCATCCAAGAGGGATGCCGTCTTTTTATTTTAACTCATTCGGTGAGTCTGAGAATGTACCATGCCCCAAGCAATAAATTTGACAGAAAGTACAAGAAAAATTACTGCATCTCAAACGTTTGATAGGTAGGCACTCAGTATTTTCTGAAAACATATATTGTTGAATACCATAAAAAACAGTAAAAATGTCACTAATAAATAACCCTTGAAGTGAATAACATTAAATAAATTTCTAAAGACGCTAATTCAATAGGCTTTTTTTCCCAAGTTAAAAATATGGATCTGATTGTTGTTATCCTGAGGGACTACAATAGCATTTTCTGTCAATAAGCTCACAATATATTTGTTTTTTTTATAGGATCAAGGCTTAAAAATCATTAAATTTCGAGATTTGGCCACGTGATCGAAGACGCTCTGTTAGTGGCTATAGCTCTGGTGACGTCACAAGCTGGGAGTAAGGCGAAGCTACATGTGAATTATGTAAGAGTGTTAGCCGAAGTTACTAGGTTTTATATACTTTTTCTGCAAACAGTTCAGCTCTTAAGTGATGGAAAAAGCATTTGCAATTTTAAGTAACAATAAAGAGTAATTTTGTGACCACTGGTAGTGGATTTCGTTTAATTTTTTTGTTCCATGAAGATTCCCCATGTGTGAATAACACGCTGTTCAGATTTGATGTAATTCTGAGGTATGGTTCTCTTCTATAGCGTTTTGAAACCGGAACTTTAATTGTGGACATCCTGTACGTAGAGCCTGCTATAAACCACAGTGTTTCCCCTTCCACTGGGCAGTGATAAGAGCTACAGTTCTGACAGTCATTTCTGTGAATTCGGAAGAATTATGTAATGGACAGAAAGTCGGTACACCAAATTCCAGCTTCCCTCAGTCCGCCAACCTAACTTGCGAACGCCTATAGCTCCTAGCAGTCCGATTGAACGTGGATGGCACGTTCTAGGGCATGACCTCCAGCGAGTACATGTATTCCAGTGAGAGGCGTTATGTACTCATTCATACCAAGAGCCTACCATTTCAACAATCCTTTGAATGTCATTGAGACAACCTTGTAAAATGGCGCGAAGTTTCTTATCGAGAATTGCTCACTGCGTGGTATTCGCTTCTGCCTACTTCCAGGAAGTTAGTGACACAGATCACTTAAGTGCGCTTCCAAGATTTCATGAGGCATCCGTGCGTTACGTAGTTTTGGAGGTCTGGACAAAACTGTTACAAGAAACACGCGCGCCGCCACTTCACAAAGGAAAATTAATCGCTATTGTGTAAAAACTTGGCAGACGAACCAGCCAACCGCCGTGCATTGAGATCTGGCCTTAATGGAGACAGTGAGTTTCGCAAACCTGGCACCGCAGAATCGACACGAGGCGCAAGATGGCGGCCTCGGGGTGGTCGTGACCCGGCCACTAATAATAGACAGTCCGCTGGCAGAATAGACTTCCGCCATGCGGGCGGCGAGCGCCCGATGAAACGGGATCTCCACAGCGGCGGGTCGCGACACGTTCATCCTAAATAGCGGCGTGGCGCTTGTCCAAGTCATCAACCGCGGAGTCCAGAAAGGCTTACTTAAACGCGGTATCGTCTCGCAACCAGAACGTGTACTTGTAGAGTACGGGTCTAGGTGTGTGAAAGGACTGAAGACGGCTTTGGAAACAGAACTACGTCACGAGCACGAAAATACCGCGGCGCTTGCTAATGAGGTGTAATTGGATCCCTGCTGTTCACAGTATACTAGTTATTTCCTTAACAGTTCAGTACGTCGAAACGAGTTTTTTGATAACGGTACGAGGGTTACGCAGATAGTAATGCACCGCATTTCTTTTATCAGTCGAAAACAATTCGACGAATGCGAAACGTTACGTATGTATTATCTTAAGTCTGCTGAGCGAGCGTGCCAAGTTCCCGTCACTTCCGACAGATAGCGTAGCTGCAGGACAGTTTCAAAATGGCGTCTGTAGATGATGCAAGTTACAAGCAACGTGCCGTCATTGGATTTCTCAGTGCAGAGAAAGACACTGCGGGAAGTATTCACAAAAGCTGGTGCAAAGTCTAAGGAGCATCTGCTGTCAACAGAAGGCGATTCCGCGGAGCTGCACGATTTGCAGCGGTCGGGGAGACCATCCACGGCTGTCACACCTGACATTTTGCAGCGAGCTGATGTTGTCATTTGCGAGGACAGACGCATTACGTTTCGGCAGTTGGCGCTGCATCTCTCAATCAGCAAAGTGTCGATGAAATTATCCGCATTCATGGATATTCAGAAGTGTGTGCAAGATTGGTCCCGCGGTGTCTAATGGTGGATCACAAATCGGACAGAAAACACATTTGTCTTGATTTGTTGCAACGTTTTGAAGCCGAGGGGGAGGCTCTTGTCCGGGATTGCGACAGGCGATGAAACCTGGCTTCACCATTTTGAGCCCGAAACAAAACGCCAGTCGATGGAATGGCGCATGATCTGCGACAGTGAAGGTGTGATTCTCATTGATGTGATGCCAAGAGGTGGTACCATTAATTCAGAAGCGTATGTCAACACATTAACAAAACTCAAGAAGCGCTTCCGGCAACTTCGGCGCCACAGCAAGCCAAGAGATGTTTTGCTGCTACACGATAATGCTCGGCCCCGCACAAGTCTGAGGACAGCTGAACACATCGCAAAACAGGGTTGGACATTGTTAACCCATCCACTCTGCTGCCCTGACACAGCCCCCTCGGACTTGTTTGGGCCATTTGAGGATGCCGTTCGTGGAAGACGTTTTGAGGGCGATGAGGAGGTGATTCACACAGTGAAGCACTGGCTCCGCGACCTGGGCAAGGATTGGTACCGGCGGGGGATAGACGCCCTTGTCTCGCCCTGGAGGAATGCGACAGAACGGGATGGAGATTACGTGAAAAAATAGCGTGTGCAGATAAAATACGATTCTTTCGTGTATGTAATTCTCATTACGTTCAATAAAGAATTGTTAAAGAAAAAATGCGCCGTGTTACTTTCAGGACAACCCTCATAGTACGGATACTTTGTATTTGATACGAACCCCTCTCCTGTTCTAACCTCTTCATTCAGACTAACACTTACATTCAGCGTCCTCGATAATTTGTTAAGTACAGGGTGTTTCAAAAATGACCGGTATATTTGAAACGGCAATAAAAACTAAACGAGCAACGATAGAAATACACCGTTTGTTGCAATATGCTTGGGACAACAGTACATTTTCAGGCGGACAAACTTTCGAAATTACAGTAGTTACAATTTTCAACAACAGATGGCGCTGCAAGTGATGTGAAAGATATAGAAGACAACGCAGTCTGTGGGTGCGCCATTCTGTACGTCGTCTTTCTGCTGTAAGCGTGTGCTGTTCACAACGTGCAAGTGTGCTGTAGACAACATGGTTTATTCCTTAGAACAGAGGATTTTTCTGGTGTTGGAATTCCACCGCCTAGAACACAGTGTTGTTGCAACAAGACGAGGTTTTCAACGGAGGTTTAATGTAACCAAAGGACCGAAAAGCGATACAATAAAGGATCTGTTTGAAAAATTTCAACGGACTGGGAACGTGACGGATGAACGTGCTGGAAAGGTAGGGCGACCGCGTACGGCAACCACAGAGGGCAACGCGCAGCTAGTGCAGCAGGTGATCCGACAGCGGCCTCGGGTTTCCGTTCGCCGTGTTGCAGCTGCGGTCCAAATGACGCCAACGTCCACGTATCGTCTCATGCGCCAGAGTTTACACCTCTGTCCATGCAAAATTCAAACGCGGTAACCCCTCAGCGCCGCTACCATTGCTGCACGAGAGACATTCGCTAATGATACAGTGCACAGGATTGATGACGGCGATATGCATGTGGGCAGCATTTGGTTTACTGACGAAGCTTATTTTTACCTGGACGACTTCGTCAATAAACAGAACTGGTGCATATGGGAAACCGAAAAGCCCCATGTTGCAGTCCCATCGTCCCTGCATCCTCAAAAAGTACTGGTCTGGGCCGCCATTTCTTCCAAAGGTATCATTGGCCCATTTTTCAGATCCGAAACGGTTACTGCATCACGCTATCTGGACATTCTTCGTGAATTTGTGGCGGTACAAACTGCCTTAGACGACACTGCGAACACCTCGTGGTTTATGCAAGATGGTGCCCGGCCACATCGCACGGCCGACGTCTTTAATTTCCTGAATGAATATTTCGATGACCGTGTGATTGCTTTGGGCTATCCGAAACATACAGGAGGCGGCGTGGATTGGCCTCCCTATTCGCCAGACATGAACCGCTGTGACTTCTTTCTGTGGGGACACTTGAAAGACCAGGTGTACCGCCAGAATCCAGAAACAATTGAACAGCTGAAGCAGTACATCTCATCTGCATGTGAAGCCATTCCGCCATACACGTTGTCAAAGGTTTCGGGTAATTTCATTCAGAGACTACGCCATATTATTGCTACGCATGGTGGATATGTGGAAAATATCGTACTATAGAGTTTTCCAGACCGCAGCGCCATCTGTTGTTGAAAATTGTAACTACTGTAATTTCGAAAGTTTGTCTGCCTGAAAATGTACTGTTGTCCCAAGCATATTGCAACAAACGGTGTATTTCTATCGCTGCTCGTTTAGTTTTTATTGCCGTTTCAAATATACCGGTCATTTTTGAAACACCCTGTATATTCCAGTCTGTGTGTTCCCACAAAATTTCTACCGCCTCCCTCTGGTACAATGAAAGTTATTCCCTCTCTGTCTTAACATGTGTCCTATAATTCTGCCCGTTCTTCCAGTCAGTAAAAAGTGAAGTCGTACGGCATTGTTGGTTTGGACACACGGAAGGGTAGGCCAACAGCCGAATTGGAAAGTTCCTTCTTTCTTTCTTTTTCACTTCGCGTGCAGTGGCGCCTTCCCTTCGCGAAGTGTGGAACTGATGTGTTTTAAGTGTATTTAATTAGTGCAGGGCGTACACTGGGACACAACCGGCGAAGAACAGTGCGGCTCGTGTTCGTGCCGTTATTGCTTGACATCTTGTCTTGGCGGTACTCTCGTCTGGTTTCTTATTCGAATTACTGGCGTCACTAAGTTGCTGACTTGCCTGCCCGTGAGTGGCAGCAGCAGCGCTTTTCGGTAAGATCATTGTCGTATTATCTTTGGAGCGACCGCTAATATTTCCAGGTCGTCTTTTGTCGGGAGTTCATTGGGGACGGAGCAGCCGTGAGGTCCGACAGCCATGACTCCCCTGCCCGTTGCCGGCACACATGACTTCAGTGGGGACGACCTTGGTTGGTCATTCGGTCGGTCGTCTCACCGGATGACGTGTATTTGGTCGCCGACTGCTTCCGGGTTCTCTGTGTGTGTCGACTTATGATTCCTCCTACTTGTTCCACAGAGACTGGCTGCAGTATTGTTCGAATTGTTTGTGGAAGTGTTTCGCGGAACCGTGTGAAGCTTGTGTGGTTTTCACTGAGCAAGTTATTTTAATGCTGTCTGCGTGCTGGGTTGAGTCAGTCGGTTGGGACGGAGCAGCGAGGAAGTCTCCAGGCCGGGACCGCTTGCGGCGTGCACGCACTGTCGGATTGTGAGACGTTAGCTGCGAGAGCGACGAAGTTCGTTGCCCACTGAACCTGGACGCTGAAGCTGAGCAATCAGTTAACCTGTTATGAAACCTCAACTACTGTGACATCTCTTCGTTCATTTGCGGGTTGTTGCTCCCTGGGCCATTCGTGCTAGCAGCAACTTATGATGATGTGTTGGAGTTGGCGAAATCTTGCCACCGTATTCCTACATTGTGATTAATTATTAAATTTACTGTTACTTGCCAGTAAAGTGCACCTGTGGAATTTTCTGCCTTGTTGCCATTAACGCACCAGTTACCTGCCCTCGTCGTTAGTGTAGTTTTCCGGCAGTGTGCCTTTCCTCGTCATTTTGATGCTGTCCTGCATGGCGTGTAGTTCGACAGCATTTTAAGTTGTTTGGTTTATATTTGGCTTTTGGTTATTGTTCCCTTGGCTGTATTTAGACGCCAGTTTCTGAAGACGTAGTGCTTTTCATATCCTCGTCCTCGGCCGATATTTTCCATCGTTGTGCCGTTGGTCGGACGGAATTGGTTAAATTGTTGGTCGGTCCTTGGGCCATCCCTAGTTTGGGTTGCCATCCGATTATTTAACTTCAACTCTTGGCTGCTGTCTCTCCTCACCTTACGTTTGAGCTACCTTCTCAGGCCGATCCTTGGAACACTTCTGAGCACCACTTGTTCTGTTTGTTTTAGATTGTGAGTTTCATTTTAGTTTGAAGCATTGTGCGAGGCCTTCGGCCGTGTATTAATTCAGTTCTTTTTAAATTTTATGTAAAGGCCTTCAGCCGTGTTAAGTTAAAATTTTGAAGATTGATTTTATTTAAAAAAATTTTTTTCCTTAAAATTTGTTCTTTCTGAAATTGTTTTTAACCCAGGCCCTAAGCCATTAGTTGTTCGATGTGTCATGTGTGACCTTCAGCCGAGGATTTACGTAAACCCATTTTAATAAGGCCTTCAGCCGTGTGTATTCTTTAAAGGAATTTTTTTTATAAGAATGAAGAGGTTTATTTTATATTGTTTGTCTGACTTGTTGTTCAGGCCTTCAGCCGTTGTTTCAAATTTGTTTGTGGCCTTCAGCCGTGCAATAAGTTAATATTTCTTTAATTAGGCTTTTGGCCATTCTGTTGTAAATTTAAAAAGAAATTTCTTGGTTAGAAAAATTGTTTACTAATGTGTTTTAATTATAGTTGTCCTTCACATGTGCAATGTAGGCCTTCAGCAGCTAATTGTTTTAAATTGCATGTTTTTTAAAAAAAAATTACCTTCTGTTTTTAATTGCTTTTGATTTCTAAGCCAGGCCTTCAGCTGTTCTTGTTTTAGATGTGGTTTTGGGCCTTCAGCCCAGAAAGCATCTCAAGTTTTCTTTAACTAGGCCTTCAGTCATATTGTCTAATTGTGATCTTTCAAAGCAATGTGTAAATAAGTGGTTCTTAGAAAAATAAAGTTGTGTGTTTGATTTTGCAGCTTTCAGTAACTGTTTACGGCCCCATCCACAATCATAACCTTATCCTGTGCGCTCTCTGAGTACCTCTGACCAGTTTTCAGACAGGGTAGGGCAGAGCAGCGAAGGAAACACATTGGCGACACAGTGAGTGCGCGTATTGGGAGGCAGTTTAAACACTGACGCACGTTCTTTCCTTGTTGATCTAGTGCCCGTTCTTTCCTTGTTAAGGTACGGCTTAACTCATGAATGTTAGTTGAGAGTCGTATTCTGATGAGAAAATGTATATGCTGATGTTGCTATATAACACTTCAAATCGGAGCAAATCAGAATCGAAAAGCGGATATATGAATAAGAGAAATACTCACGGCTAATTCGCTTTGACGTCTGAGTTTTCTGATAAACAACAGTTCACCAATAACTTCCGCTTGGACCGGAGTCAGTTCCTCGAGGTTGACGAGCTTGTACGGAAATCTATATTTTCTGAAAGCTGTAATCCCCGAAAACCAATTGGAAGTAAAGCGTTCTTGTAAGTTTTACTGAAATTTCTTATGATGTAAGGACATAAACAAGAGTCACATACGTTCCTTAGGAGAATTGGTTGGTTGGTTTGTGGGATGAAAGGGACCAGACTGCGACGGTCATCGGTCCCTCTTAGGAGAATTAATTAGGGAAATTGTCGTTATTATTCATGAGGTGAGCGATCCAGCAGCCGTACTCGAAGGTACGTTCACTGAGTTCTGAAGGAGTGTGGAAGATGCACCGCTTGCCTTCGACAAGTGTAATGGATGTGAAGAACTTGTTATGTCGTAATTCCTAAGTGGATCGAGCTCTCGAGGTGGAGACTGTGAATTCCTAGGACGGATGCTACAGTTTGCGAAATCACTTCAAATAATTTACCACGGGTGAAATACTGATTTGTTGGTGGCATGTTTTTAGTTCTTTGGTAGGGTGGGTCACTGGCAGATTTTCAGTCTTTAAACTTTTTACGTTGAGTCCTTCTTTCTCTTGCCCCTTGCTCACACCGCATAACAGATTGTTGTATAAGCTTGGATACATCAAGTTCCTTCATTTTATTTGGTTGTTTCTTACTACATTGGTGATTCACTAGTGGGGAATTGTCAAATTCTGCAGGCCTTTTGTCTGAGATATAACTTCCTCATAGCTATCAATATTTCCTATACTTACACCTTCGTTGTCGTCATTTTGAGACACCGCCCTGCGGGAGCGTGTGTGGTGCTCGCGAATCATACTATGTTCCGAAGGCTGAAGGAGGCATTGTGCTGCCCTGCGCCCAAATTTGCGTCGTTTATATCTGCACCCGTGAGTCACAAAAATTTGTGCCCCGTTGCACTGCCCTTCGTTGCCTGCGTCCCAACATGCGCCTGCATAACGGGTCTGTGTAGTGCGGTGTAACGTATGTACTGGATGACGATGCGAGAAGGGAGAGGAGGAAACTCAGTGCGGCCACATAGCCTACAGTCTGTCCAAAATTACTTTAGCATTGGCAGCGAGAACAGAAGCGGTAGGGGTGAGGTCGGGTGGAGAGGGAAACCCACGTGGCAAGTCCGGACCACTTTCCGCCAGTACCACGCAGCCTGCAGCTGCAGCAAATCCCCAAAGTGGCCAAATCTTTAGCCCACACAACACTTCCTGCTTGCATCGGTCTTCAGTTGCAGCCAGCTTGCTGTCCCGTGTGTAGTTGTTGCCGTTATTAGTTTTACCATTATTTGTTATTACTGTTATTCGTTGTGTGGTACTCAACGATGTCAACGGAAAAGTTTGTAGAATGTCACAAGTGGAAAAGTTCGACGTCGTTCTCTCAGCCAGGAGATTGCCATACGAGGGCAGCCAAGGGAAATGATTTGCGCATTTTGTGCCTATTCTGGGAATGAAAAACTTCATGGTGGTCACTGAACACAGGCCCACTGTGAATGCTGCGGCCTACATTAAAACCTTGGTTAAGATGCGTCGTGCCCTTCTGGACAAACACCACAACTTTACTGTTGACTGTGTCAATCTTCTTCATGCTCACGCCCATGTTGCTGCTTCTGCTAGTGAGAAAATCGCAAAATTTGTTTCGGAGGTGCTCCAGCATCCACTATACAGTATAGATATTGCACCATCGGACTTTCATCTGTTTGGTCCCATGAAGAAACTCCTGACTGGCAAACGCTTTGCGACATATACGGAGCAGTCCGCAGATGGCTGTATTCCAACCAAATGGACTTCTACGAAAAGGGCAAATTGAAACTGGTACCACGATGGGAGAAATTTGTTGAGAAACCCGGCGACTGTGTAGAAAAGTAGATAAAAGGTTTAAGTTCATCTGTGAGTTTTTTGTTTTGTTATATATTAATTTTTTTGACAGTAAAATCATTGTACGCTACTTTCCTCATCATATCAAGATTACAGCGCAACAAACCACCGTCCAGCCAACGGGAGAAGAAGCGCCGTAAACGCCTGCCCTACCGTACGAAATGTATGCAAACGTATGTTTGTTATTATGAATGTCATATGAGGTGTTCAGATGTTCGGATTGAGCAATGAGGCACACCATTAAACGATTGTGAGCAGGCAGTCTTGCACTCTGAATGTCGGCTCATCTTAGTAAGGGTCGCGTCTTCGGGACTCGACTTTCCTTGTAGAGCTTTTGTTTTAATTGTCTCCAAAGATAAAAGTCCAGATGTGTTAAGTCTGGTGAGCGTGGAGACTATTTATGTTTCCAGAGCGACTGAACCAGCTGCCTCCAAATGTTCTGTTGGGAAGGTCTGTAATTATCTGTGCGGAACGGGTCGAACTACTGTTGTCTTGGTAGAACGTGGGTACAGTGTGATATTTTCCAAAAACTTCAGCATTATATATGGTAGGGACTGTAAATGTTTGTTCTTATTTCTAGATCCACCACTTAAACATGAACGCATGTTTCTGGAAAAGCCCGCCGCACCGCTTACCAACGGGCCAAGGTCGTTGTTTAGCCACTTCTCTCAGCCTGCTTTGATTTTCAGCTGACCAGTAGTGGACATTGCGAAGACTGATTTGCCTGCGATTTCTTAACGATGCTTCATCGCTAACAAACATCTTACAAATGAGCATTGCGTCATTTTCCAGTTTATTACGATGTTCACACAGACAAACTGTGAGGTACTGGCATACCTCTCAGCTTACAACCACACCGCTACTCTAACAGTCTAACAATTTGAAAATATTCGCCACAACGCAAAACCATATGTATTTTTCGAACTGTCGAGTGCATTACGAATGTCTGAATAACTTCTCCACCAACTTGGCCCATGGCCGCAACAGCAGAGCAAATGCTGACATGCTTCAAGAAAACAGGTAGAAAGAAGAATCGTATCTCAGGTACATGGTTGCATATATTTGATACAGTAGCGCAGATGTTTATGGGACATCTCCTCGTGACAACAGGGCAGACGTAGGCGCCGCTGTTGCCCTGATACTGTTTGTCCAAGCTCCACGTGTGTTATGGCGCTGAAGTCCTCTTCGATGGATCCAAAAACAAACAGACAAAGAGTGTATAGTTCCCACAAAATATCGGTCTGTATACGTCAGAAAATGCTCCATTTTGCTCCCTATAACTTGGCAAAAATTGCACCTCGACGTACGGTGGTGTGCAGAACTGAAGGAGGAAAGTAAGTTTCGCATGATGGGTAACTGCTAAGTAGCATAGCTTGATGAGTTGGACCGTACACAGCAAGAGCTGCTGCAGTACAGTACAGGACAGTATGGAAGATAGCAGAAAGAAATACGCAATGAGACGAGCAGAAATGATACTTTATTCAAAGACAATATTGTTGTTGTGGTTTTCAGCCCTGAGACTGGTTTGATGCAGCTATCTATGCTACTCTATCCCGTGCAAGCTGCTTCATCTCTCAGTACGCACTGCAGCCTACATTCTTCTGAATCTGCTTACTGTGTTCATCTCTTGGTCTCCCTCTATGATTTTTACCCTTCACACTGCCCTCCAATACTAAATTTGTGATCCGTTGATGCCTCAGAACATGTCCTACCAACCGGTCCCTTCTTCTGGTCAAGTTGTGCCACAAACACCTCTTCTCCCCAGTTCTGTTCAAGACCTCCTCATTAGTTATGTGATCTACCCATTCAATCTTCAGCATTCTTCTGTAGCACCACATTTCGAAAGCTTCTGTTTTCTTCTTGTCCAAACTATTTATCGTCCATGTTTCACTTCCATACATGGCTGCACTCGGTACAAATACTTTCAGAAACGACTTCCTGACACTTAAATCTATACTCGATGTTAACAAATTTCTCTTCTTCAGAAACGCATTCCTTGCCATTGCCAGTCTACATTTTATATCCTCTCTACTTCGACCATCATCAGTTATTTTGCTCCCCAAATAGCAAAACTCCTTTACTACTTTAAGTGTCTCATTTCCTAATCTAATTCCCTCAGCATCACCTGAGTTAACTCGACTAAATTCCATGATCCTCGTTTTGCTTTTGTTGATGTTCATCTTATATCCTCCTTCAAGACACTATCCATTCCGTTCAACTGCTCTTCCAAGTCCTTTGCTGTCCATGACAGAATTACAATGTCATCGGCGAACCTCAAAGTTGTAGTTTCTTCTCCATAGATTTTAATACCTAGTCCGAATTTTTCTTTTGTTTCCTTTACTGCTTGCTCAGTATACAGATTGAATAAAATCGGGGAGAGGCTACAACCCTGCCTCACTCCCTTCCCAACCACTACTTCCCTTTCATGTCCCTCGACTCTTATAACTGCCATCTGGTTTCTGTACAAATTGTAAATAGCCTTGTTTGACCCCTGCCACCTTTAGAATTTGAAAGAGAGTATTCCAGTCAACAATGTCAAAAGCTTTCTCCACGTCTACAAATGCTAGAAACTCTTTCTTCTAAGATAAGTCGTAGGGTCAGTATTCTACGGAATCCAAACTGATCTTCCCCGAGGTTGGCTTCTACCAGTTTTTCTATTTGTCTGTAAAGAATTCGAGTTAGTATTTTGCAGCTGCGACTTATTAAACGTATAGTTCGGTAATTTTCACATCTGTCAACACCTGCTTTCTTTGGGATTGGAATTATTATATTCTTCTTGAAGTCTGAGGATATTTCGCCTGTCTCATGCATTTTGCTCACCAGATGGTAGAGTTTTGTCAGGACTGGCTCTCCCAAGGCTGCCAGTAGTTCTAATGGAATGTTGTCTACTCCCGGGGCCTTGTTTCGACTTAGGTCTTTCAGTGCTCTGTCAAACTCTTCACGCAGTATCATATCTCCCATTTCATCTTCATCTACATCCTCTTCCATTTCCATAATATTTCCCTCAAGCACATCGCCCTTGTGTAGACCCTCTATATACTCCTTCCATCTTTCTGCTTTTCCTTCTTTGCTTAGAACTGGGTTTCCATCTGAGCTCTTGATATTCATACAAGTGGTTCTCTTTTCCCCAAAGGTCTCTTTAATTTTACTGTAGGCAGTATCTGTCTTACCCCTAGTGAGATAAGCCTCTACATCCTTACATTTGTCCTCTAGCCATCCCTGATTAGCCATTTTGCACTTCCTGTCGATCTCAAAGACAATAATTACACTTAAGATTTATGATGGTCTATCGGACATTACAAAAGGCGGAGCAGCGGTCTTAATAGGGTGTGTGATCAGTGAGCACCACGTACGGCAAAGTATCCTCTCCAACGAGCTCAACTGTTGGCCACTAGGTTGGTGAAGAGTTCTTGTGGTAGACCATTTCATTCCTCCACCAGTGTGTCTGATAACTGCAGGATGCTCATTGATGCGTGTGGGTGCCCCGCAATACGTCTCCCAACGCATCCCACACGTGCTGGATAGGATGTAAGTTGGTAGAGCGGGCAGGCCAGTCCATTCTCTGAATACCCCCTCGTTCCGAGAGGCTCTCCACCTGTACTGGTCGATGCGGTCGCGCATTGTCATCCATAAAAATGAAGTCAGGGCTGAATGCTCACATGAAAAGACGCACCTGGGGAAGCAGTACACTGTCACTATACAGGGTGAAAAGTATCTAAACCGACAAACTCTGGGAGGTTGTAGGGGACATCAAAACAAATATTCTTCCCTAATGTCATTTTTTCCTGTGAGGATTATTTAAACCGGTGGAGGCCGAATTACGCTCTTCAGTTGTTAGAGGCCGTATTACGCTCTTCAGTTGTAGGCAACTGCTGTTCACCAGTGTAGCAGTGCATTGTCTCTGTTTACTAATGGAGCGATACACCTGGAGTGAGTACACTGATATGGTTGGTGCGTACTATGTAGCGCGCCACAACGGACGAGCTGCACAGCGGGCTTATCAACAACAATATCCTAATCGCCGTATCCCGCATCATACGACCTGTGCTGCTGTGTACCAACGTCTGCGTGAGACCGGGTCATTTAGCAGATTACCTGGACAGGGTCGCCGTCGCACGGTAAGAACGCTGCAATTTGAGGAAGCTGTCTTGCAGCATGTGGAGCGGGATCCTTCAATGAGCACTCGTGCAATTGCACGTAACATGGAGATGAATCAGACGAATGTAAGAACATTCCTTCGAGAGCAATTGTTACTTCCATTTCACTTACACCGTGTCCTCAACCTGGAACCAGTTGATTATCCACCCAGGGCACAGTTTTCGCAGTGGTACCTGGAACAGTATGAAATGCATCCTACATTTCCATCCTCTGTGTTGTTTACCGATGAAGCAACGTTCTGGCGTGATGGAGTCTTCAACATGCACATTTCGCATGTTTGGAGTGAGGATAACCCGCATGCCACAGTTACTAGCGCTCATCAAGTGCTGTTCTTCGTTAATGTGTGGGTCGGTGTTGTTGGGGACTGTATAATTGGGCCGTATCTGTTACCTAGGTCATTAAATGGCAGGGACTATTACAATTCTCTCGCCAGAGTATTGCCAGAATTGCTGGAAGACGTCCCGCTCCCTATAAGACAACGCATGTGGTTCCAACATGACGGGGCTCCGGCACATTTCAGTCGTGTGCGTCGATTCCTGGACCGACGGTTCCCAGAAACGTGGATTGGCAGAGGTGGTCCTGTACCACGGCCTGCTCGACCCCAGATATGTCCCCTCTGGACATTTTTGTGTGGGGAGAGATGCGCAACCTTGTTTACGCAAGTCCTGTTGCATCAGAAGAGGATGTGGCTGCCCGGATAGTAGCAGCAGCAAGAACAATTCAGGGTACTCCTGGGGTTTTTGCCCGTGTCAGACAGAACATGATCCGACAGTATAACCTTTGTTTAAGTCTCAATGGGGGCATTTTTGAAAATCTACTGTAATTGAAATTGGGTTGTGTTAATGTGTTGTCTCTTGGTCATAAAAAAATGGAAAAGTGTTTGTTCGGTTTAATTAATTTGCCGCCAGAGAAATCTTCCCCCACCGGTTTAAATACTCCTCATAGGAAAAAATGACAGTAGGGAAAAATATTTGTTTTGATGTCACCTACAACCTCCCAGAGTTTGTCGGTTTAAATACTTTTCACCCTGTAAATGTTGGCCGGGTGGTGTACCGTGTTCAAAGATTTGGAAATCAGTATCCCCATGCAACATTATGTCTCCCCAGACTCAGACCACCAAAACGATCGTGTTCCACAATGTTCCTGGGTGCATTACGTTTTCCACCTACAGCCATATGAGGGTACGTCCAGAATCACGACTCATACTGTATCCCCTCCAACCCAAGAAGAGCGTGCTGTCACACTTCTCATTAGTTCAGTCCTTAAGCGCTCGGCACCACTGTAAATCCTCAAACAGGGTCCACTCACCAGTCTGCCTTATTGGAACACTGTACTGTTTCCCATTATGTGTTTGGCCTGCCCTTTCCCCCAACTTAAATCCCATCCAGCACATATCAGATGCATTGAGGAGACATATTCCGGTACATCCACTCCCACTGACGAGCATTGAGCAGTTATCGACCGCACTGTTGGAGGGATGGAATGCCCTAGCACAAACAACTCCTTACCAATGTTCGGTACCTTATATTGACACATCATGTGAAAGTTACTTTCGTCCATAGGTTCTGCACACCATCATATTAGGACTTAAGAGTTTGAGGACTTGTGATTTTTCTAAATAACCTGCAGTACTGAAAATTGATTGCAGAAAGGGGCCCAAAATGTACGAGGTGTGTTTTTTAAGTACAGTTTAGAAATTAAAAAAAGACGTGCTAAGGTACCTCAATAATTTTATTTTTACATGAAAGCCTGTACCTTAATCTACTTCTCTACATAATTTCCGTCAATACTGAGGCACTTGTCATAACGTTGTACCAGTTTTTGAATACCCTCCTCATAGAGGTCTGCCACCTGGCTTGTTAACCAATATGTCACCACTGTTTTGACTTCGTCATTGTCTTGAAGACGCTGACCTCCAGGTGTTTCTTCAAGTGCAGGAACAGACGGTGGTCACTGGGCGCAAGATTGGGGCTGTACAGAGGATGATCTAGAGTTTCCCATCGAAAAGATGTGGTGAGATCTTTGGTCTGATTCGCCACATGCGGACGGGCACTGTCTTGCAGCAAAACGATTCCCTTGCTCAACTTGCCACGTCTTTTGTTCTGAATTGAATGGTGCAGATTGTGCACTGTCTTACAGTAGCCTGCTGCATTGATTGTCTCATTATGAGGCAGAAATTCCACAAGCAATACTCCTTTTCTCTCCCAAATATCTGTGCACATGATTTCCCGGGCAGAAATTGTTTGCTTAAACTTCACTTTTCTGGGTGAATCTGAATGCCACCATTCCATGGACTATTGCTTTGATTCTGGTGTGACATAGGCTACCCATGTTTCATCGCCTGTAACAATTTAGCTTAAGAAATCATCACCGTTGTTGTGGTACTGCTCAAGGAAAGTCAATGCACTGCCTAAACGTTTGGTTTTGTGCACATCCGTCAACATTTTTGGTACCCAATGTGCGCACTATTTTCAGTATTCAAGTGCTCGGTCACAATGCCATACAAAACACTACGAGAAACATTAGGAAAGTCATCCTCCAAGGAGGAAATCGCAAAGCGTCTGTTCTCTCTCACCTTATTGTCCACTTCCTGCACCAAACTTTCATTAACCACCAAAGGATGCTCACTCCGTTGTTCATCACGCACATTTGTGCGGTCATCTTTAAATGCTCTCACCCACTTTCTTACCATTCCATCACTCATAATGTTTTCTCCGTAAACTGCACAGATCTCAAAATGAATATCCATCGCTTTTAGGCCTTTAGCACTGAGAAATCTTATAACAGCCTATACATCATGGTCGATGGGACTCACTATTATCGGAGGCATCTGAAACACCAGTACGCAACGTAAACAAGGAAGAATCAGACTGTAATGGCGTCAGTGCGTAGACAATAGATGTAGGTACCCAGTGCGCATGCGTAGAACGCCGACCGCAGCGCTGCGGCCGCGGTGTGGCAAAACGGTACTAACATAAAAACCACGCCTCGCAATTACCAGAGAGGGGGTAAGAAATGCGACTCTGAGACCAACTACATCACCTAGTTTCCTTTACCTTCCCAGTCCAAGTTCCTCAATTAGTGGCAGTAGAACTGCAATAACCGCGTTAAGATGGGCAGTTTCACCACTGTCTTTTGCACCTAAGCTGCTCTGGGCACGAACACGCTCTGTATGTAAGTTGCCTCAACTATACGTCGACCTGCAATTAGCTCCGCGTAAGTACCGAACCGGTCGTCAGCCCCCGCTTTACTTGCGGCGAGTCCTGCTTCTGTCCGGGACAGCGACAAGGCGTCTGCGGCCGGTGTGGTCGCTTCTCGGCCAGGCCGGAAGACAAAAGGGCTCTGTGTTCCCCCGATGGCTGCCCGCCAAGTTGCGGCCCCGTGGGCAAGGCGTCTGCCGTGAGTCCGCACCTGTCTGGACTTCCCTCATTTGTTGGATATCAACCTGTTCACCTCAGCGTACGGAGTTCGCTGTTTTCATGGTTTAGCAAATTTATTTTTTTAAATTTCAACATAGTGCCCAGATGCCCTTTATGTCGCCACAACCGTCGTTCAACCTAAGGGAGGGAGGTAAAGTGCGCCATCTGTCTTTAAATTGCGTAAACTTTGTCCTGTGTCTTATCGTTCGTTATATGCATGGAGGTAAAAGAAGAAGGGAAGTGGCGTTACGTCACAAACTTGAAACCAATGGCCGCCATCTTAACTAGCCGAGACATTAGGTTCAACGCATTCATTATGGAGGGATGCTGACTCAGTTTTCCAGGATAGCAAATGGGAAATTGCTGTACAGAAAATGGCCCAGAGATCACTAGTGTCTCTCTCTCTCTCTCTCTCTCTCTGTGTGTGTGTGTGTGTGTGTGTGTGTGGTGTGTGTGTGTGTGTGTGTGTGTGTGTGTGTGTGCGTGTGTAGCGTGTGAACTGTTATGAAACAATGTGTGTATAGTGTGTGCAGTGACTGATAGTGAAATATGAGTGAACAGTGTGGCATTACATTATTTAATAAGTTATTAGTAAAAAAAAGGATTGTATACCAGAAACAAAATCTAATGATTAACTAGAAGCCTGTAAATATATGTGTATACGAATTAGCTTATTTTAATTTGGTCTAAACGTGTAAATACTTTGACATGTCCTTTGTCCTTGTAAAAAGAGATCTACGGATGAATAAAGCTATTACTACTACTACTACTACTACTACTAGTACCCCCGCGGTGACACTCCCGCGTTACGTCACTCTGACTGTGTCGTATTACTAGAGCAAATACGCATTCGGGAACAGAAAAACATTGAAAAACATTCGAAATCGCCTTCCTGACACTGTGTTATTCATGTAAGCTCTATAGTTTTTAGTATTTGAAACAGTTATTGCACGCACACGACAGAAATAATCAACAAGAAGTACTCGTAAACAGTAGTCTGCTGATGTCTTGGGCTACTTAAAATGTCGGCCCCTCTGGCTACAAAACAACGTACTGTCTGTACTGCCACCTCATTTCTTTTTTATGTCCATGGTTATCTTCTTGTGTGTCCTATTATGTGAAGCGGATATCGAGGGACCCGACTAGCATTTGCGTAAACAAGCTTCAAAAATGTAACGTCTGATACATTGAAATTAGTGAAGTCAAATAAATCACAAAGTTACAGGTTCGAAAATGACCCAAAAGAAAATGAGCTTTACACGGATCCAATAACTGTCGCGCCAGATGGGTATACATATACTGGATGGTCGGAAATTCCCGTTACAGGCTTGTAGGACTTGTAGAGGGGAGTGAGTACATCGTATTTTGAATAGGAACCCATGTCCGGAAACGTCATCCAACGAAACTACAGAGCGTGAAAGCTATAGGCACGGGCATCTCTAAATGTACGTATACACAGGGTGATTCCCTGATGATGTTACAGACTTTCTAGGATGATGGAGAACGATGAATGTATTAATTTGAAGTAAGGATCCCTGTACCGGAAACGAACGAGTCGAAAGGAAATGAAAACCGTTCTGATACCTCTGACAGTTGAATAGATGTACTGGTTCTTGTGTTGCGAAGAGTGTAGGGCTGGTAACTTTCAGTGGTGGTAGTGTGGACAAAAACAAGAAAAAATGTCCAATAAACGTGGGCTCTAGAGTGAGTACCTTAACAGCTATGAACACTTGCTCAGTAGAGGAGATCTGTTTCGCATTAGGGAAGATGAACGAATGGTCATAGCTCCTCAGGTATTGGACATTTTTTCTCGTTTTTGTCCACACTACCACTACTGAAAGTTACCAGCCCTACACTCTTCGCAACACAAGAACCGGTACTTGTATTCAACTGTCTGAGGTATCAGAACGGTTTTCGTTTATAGCTTTCGACTCGTTCGTTTCCGGTACTGGGATCCTCACTTCAAATTAATACATTTAACGTTCTCGATCATCCCAGAAAGTCTGTAACATCATCACGGAATCACCCCCCGTATTCGCACATTTACAGACGCCCGAGCCTATAACTTTGATGCTCTGTAGTCTCGTTGGATGACGTTTCCAGACATGGGTTCCTATTCAAAATACGATGTACTCACTCTCCTCTACAAGTCCTACAAGACTGTAACGGGAATTTCCTACCACCCTGTATAATGGGCAGTCAAATGAAAATGAGACAGCTGCATTAAAGAGTAAGTAAATTAAATGAAACTGTATGGCTCCAGAGACATTTTCTTACATACATCAAAAAAAGTTTTGCATCATCTCGGTTCCGCGACTTCCAGAACCTGTACAGAAAAATGGCATAGAGATCAACATAAACATCATATCCTCTCTTTTTATTGCTCATGAAAACCACACATTGCTTGTTGTAACACCGTACAGCGAGACCTTCAGAGGTGGTGGTCGAGATTGTTGTCCACACCGGTACGTCTAATACCCAGCAGCACGTCCTCTTGCCTTGACACATGGCTGTATTCGTCGTGGCATACTGTCCACAAGCTCATCAAGACACTTTTGGTGCAGATTATCCCACTCCTCAACGGCAATTCGGCGAAGATCCCTCAGAGTGGTTGGTGGGTCACGTAGACCATAAATAGCCCTTTTCAGTCTATCCCAGGCATGTTCGATACGGTTCATGTCTGGAGAACACTCTGGCCGCTCTAGTCGAGCGATGTCGTTATCCTGAAGGACGTCATTCACAATATATGCATGATGGGGGCGTGAACTGTCGTCCATGAATACGAATGCCTCACCAATATGCTGCTGATATGGTTGCATTATCGGTCAGGGGATAGCATTCACGTATCGTAGAGCTGTTACGGCGCATTCCATGACCACCAGCGGCATACGTCGGCCCCACACAATACTACCCCAAAACAGCAGGGAACCTCCACTTTGCTGCACTCGCTGGACAGTGTGCCTAAGGCGTTCACCCTGACTGGGTTGCCTCCAAACACGTCTACGACGGTTGTCTGGTTGAAGGCATATGCGACACTCATCGGTGAAGAGAACGTGATGCCAGTTCTGAGCCGTCCTTTCGGCATGTTGTTGGGTCATCTGTACCTTGCTGCATGGTGTCGTGGTCGCAAAGATGGACCTCGCCGTGGATGTCGGGAGTGAAGTTGCGCATCATGCAGCCTATCCTCCTTCTCGGTACTGCAGAAAGACTTGGCAGGAATGTAGCCACTGTACAGGATTGCTGGCAGCGGTTGTCACGAGAATGTACGGTCCCAAGAAGACTGAGCTCCAGATGGCCACGTGGAACTGCCGAGAGGGAAGACCATGGCGTTTATTTTATTATTTATTTATTTATTTATTTATTGTTCCGTGGAACCAAATTAAGGGGAAGTCTCCATGGTCATGGAACGAGTCAATACATGAAATTATCACACGATATTAGAAACAGATAAAATGAAATATAAAAAAACATATTCAGGTGATAAGTCGTCAGTTTAAATGAAGAAAATCAACAATGTAGCACTGGAATTTGCTTAATTTTTTAGCTCTTCCAGGAGCTCCTCGACAGAATAGAAGGAGTGAGCCATGAGGAAACTCTTCAGTTTAGACTTAAAAGAGTTTGGGCTACTGCTAAGATTTTTGAGTTCTTGTGGTAGCTTATTGAAAATGGATGCAGCAGAATACTGCACTCCTTTCTGCACAAGAGTCAAGGAAGTGCATTCTACATGCAGATTTGATTTCTGCCTAGTATTAACTGAGTGAAAGCTGCTAACTCTTGGAAATATGCTAATATTGCTAACAACAAACGACATTAAAGAAAATATATACTGTGAGGGCAATGTGAGAATTCCCAGATTTTTGAATAGGGGTCGACAAGAGGTTCTCGAACTTACACCACATATAGCTCGAACAGCCCGTTTTTGAGCCAAAAATACCCTTTTTGAATTAGAAGAATTACCCCAAAAAATAATACCATACGACATAAGCGTATGAAAATATGCGAAGTAGACTACTTTTCGTGTTGAAGTGTCACTTATTTCAGATACTGTTCTAATGGTAAATAAAGTAGCATTTAGCTTCTGAACAAGATCCTGGACATGGGCTTTCCACAACAGCTTACTATCTATCCGAACGCCTAGGAACTTGAACTGTTCCGTCTCGCTTATAATATGCCTATTCTGTCTGATCAAAATATCGGTTCTTTTTGAATTGTGAGTTAGAAACTGTAAAAACTGAGTCTTACTGTGATTTAGCATCAAATTATTTTCCACAAGCCACGAACTTATTTCATGAACTACATTATTTGTTACTGTTTCAATATTACACACAAGATCCTTCACTATCAAGCTGGTGTCATCAGCAAACAGAAATATTTTTGAATCACCTGTAATACGAGAAGGCATATCATTTATATAAATAAGAAACAGCAGTGGCCCCAGCACCGACCCTTGGGGAACGCCCCACTTAACAGTGCCCCATTGGGACTGAACATCACTACCACTCTCAATATTGCGGAGAATTGCCCTCTGCTTTCTGTTCTTAAAGTAAGAGGCGAACCAATTGTAAGCTACTCCCCTTACTCCATAATGGTCCAACTTCTGCAGTAATATTTTGTGGTCAACACAGTCAAAAGCCTTCGGTAAATCAAAGAAAACACCTAGCGTTCGCAACCTTTTATTTAATCCGTCCAAAACCTCACAGAGAAAAGAGAATATAGCATTTTCAGTTGTTAAACCATTTCTAAAACCAAAGTGAATATTTGACAGCAAATTATGTGAATTTAAATGCTCCAGTAACCTTGTATATACAACCTTCTCGATAACTTTAGCAAACACCGATGGCATAGAAATAGGTCTAAAATTGTCAACATTATCAATGTCTCCCTTTTTATAAAGTGGCTTCGCTACCGAGTACTTTAATCGGTCAGGAAACCGACCACTCCTAAAGGAAAAGTTACAGATATGGCTGAGAACTGGGCTAACATACATAGCACAATACTTCAGTATTCTGCTAGATACCCCGTCATATCCATGAGTTCGGCTAATGATTCTGATGCATGGTACTGCAACTACAGCATTAATTTGAGCAGCAGTTGGCACAATAGAGAAACAATAACTGTTACAAATCGGTTACCTCGAGAACAGTTCCGAGCCAGACGCCCTGTAGCGTACATTCCGCTGATCCCAAACCACCGACATTTGCGACTTCAGCGGTATCAAGCGAGAGATCACTGGAAGGCAGGGTGGATGTCTGTTGCGTTTTCTGATGAAAGCTGGTTCTGGCTCGGTGCCAGTGATGGCCGTTTGTTGGTTAGGAGGGCATCTGAGGGCCTACAACCAACCTGCCTGCGTGCTGAACACACTGGACCTACACCTGGATACGACTTCGTGAGGCAGCAGGAGCGCTCTCGTTGTTATCCCACGCATCCTGACTGCAAAGTTGTACATCGGTCTGGCGACTCACCCTGTTGTGCTGTCATTCAGGAATAGCATCGAGGGGATGTTTTCCAACAGGATAACACTTGCCTACATACCACTGTTGTAACCCAATATGTTCTACAGAGTGTCGAATTGTTGCCGTAGCCTGATCAATCACTAGATCTGTCTCCAGTCGTCGGGCACGTATGGGACATCATTAGATGACAACTCCAGCGTCATTCACAACCATCATTAACTGTCCCTGTATTGACCGACCAAGTGCAACAGGCATGATACTCTGTCCCACAGGCTGCCTCACTGCACCTGTACGACACAATCCACGCACATTTGCATGTTTGTGTTCAACATTCTGGTGGTTACATCGGTTGTTAATATATAAGCATTTCACGTTTGCAATAGCTTGTCTCGCGCTTACATTAACCTGTGATCTTCCAGTGTTAGTCACTGAAATATGTTACCTAGATAAATGTTCAAAAAAATGGCTCTGAGCGCTATCGGACTTAACTGCTGAGGTCATCAGTCCCCTAGAACTTAGAACTACTTAAACCTAACTAACATAAGGACATCACACACATCCATGCCCGAGGCAGGATTCGAACCTGCGAGCGTAGCGGTCTCGCGGTTCCAGACTGTAGCGCCTAGAACCGCACGGCCACTCCGGCCGGCCAGACAAATGTTATTTCCGAAATTTTATTACTCTACATTACTTTTCGGAGTCGCAATATTTTTCCGACAATACAGGAACATGTAGCGTCATCTGCTGTGGAGCTCCATGTTTAACAATATGTGCTGAACGATATGCTCTGAAACACTAGTGTCTCCACCAGAAATTGTGTTCATTCATCAGATCCGCCGACTGTCCTTCCTCAGACAGTGGGCAAGCCTCCAAACTCCTTGCTCTGTGATAGTGTGCGGACGTCCAATGCTTGTTCAAGGTTTCACCGTCCTTCAACCACTTTTCGTAGATGTTCATGACAGTAGGACGCTATCAGCCGACCGACTTCACTGTTCCGGAGATGGTCATTTCCAGGTGCCAGCCATAACAATCTGTCGCTTGTCAGACAGCTTTTATGAATGGATGTCCCCCATTTGTCACCCGTATAGTGGAGAGAATGGTTCCCCATTCGTCGCTCCACCGTTTTTTTATATGCACTCTGAGACAAAAGAACGATGCAACATGAAGGAATAATCCGAATGGGACGGATATCTGTAGATGTAATGTACATGTACAGACAAATGAATGATTATAATTTCAGAAAAATTGGATGATATATTCAGGAGAAACAGTGTCATAAACTGAGCAAGTCAGCAACGCATTGGTCCACCTCCCGCCCTTAAGCGAGCAGTTATTCGGCGCCAGTCGATGTGACCGAGCGGTTCTAGGTGCTTCAGTCCTGAACCACGCGGCTGCTACGGTCGCAGTTTCGAACCTTGCCTCGGGCATGGATGTGTGTGATGTCCTTAGGTTAGTTAGGTGTAAGCAGTTCTAAGTGTAGGGGAATGATGACCTGAGATGTTAAGTCCCATAGTGCTTAGAGTAATTTTTAGTTACTCGGCTTAGCATTGATTAATAAACTGAAGAGCCAAGGAAACGGGCATACCTGCGTAATATCATGTAGGGTCCCCGCGACCACGCAGAAGTATCGCACCATGACGTGACATGGACTCGACTAATGTCTGAAGAAGTGCTGGAGGGAACTGACACCATGAATTCACAAATCCGTAAGAGTACAAGCGGGTAGAGATCTCTTCTGTACAGCACCTTGTAAGATATCCCAGATATGCTTTGTGTTCATGTTTGGGTAGTTTTGTGGCCAGCGGTAGTGTTTAAACTCAGAAGAGTGTTCCTGGAGTCATTCTGTAGCAATTCTGGGCGTGTGGGCTGTCGCATTGTCCTGCTGGAATTGCCCAAGTCCGTCAGAGAGCACAATGGACATGAATGGATTCAGGTGATCAGACAGGATGCTTACGTACGTGTCACCTGTCAGAGTCGTATCTAGGCGTGTCAGGGGTCCCATATCACTCCATCTGCACTCGCCCCACACCACTACAGACCCTCCACCAGCTTGAACAGTCCCCTGCTGACATGCAGGGTCCATGGATTCACGAGGTTGTCTCCATACCCGTACACGTCCATGCGCTCGATACAATTTGAAACGATACTCGTCCGACCAGGCAACATGTTTCCAGTCATCGACAGTCCCATGTCGGTGTTTACGTGCCAATGCGAGGCGTAAATCTTTGTGCTGTGCAGTCATCAAGGATGCACGAGTGGGCCTTCGATGATGTCTCGTTGAATGGTTTACACGCTGACACTTGTTGGTGGCCCACCATCGAAATCTGCAGCAATTTGCGGAAGGGTTGCACTTCTGTCACATTGAACGATTCTCTTCACTTGTCGTTCGTCCCGTTCTTGCAGGATGTTTTTCCGACCCAGCGATGTCGGAGATTTTATGTTTTACCGGGTTTCTGATATTCGCGGTACACTTGTGGAATGATCGTACGGAAAATCCGCACTTCATCGGTACCTCGGAGAAGCTGTGTATTTGAATACGCATGTCTATATTAGTCTCTTTGGCGCTTCGGTGTAGATTTGTTCGATGCCCTCCTGAGGGATATCGTGTCAAATTCTGTCCAACTGGCGTGTTAGATCGCCAATGTCCCGAGATGGTTTGAGGTCCCTGCCCATAATGCTCCACACGTTCTTAACTGGGGAGAGATCAGTTTAAAGTGTTGCGTCTAATTCTTATGACGCACAAAACATCCTCGAGCGTTTATATGTTGACAGAAATCAATACAAGTGTGTCAGTTTGCAAGTCTGTTCTTCACGTTTGTGTCTGATAGTCACTGCTCCTATGATATTTTCTCGAGCAGGAACTTCAGGCGCAAACGTCAAGAACAGATTTGCAAACTGACACACTTGTATTGATTTCTATCAACATATAAAAGCTCCAGGACGTTTTGCGCGTCATAAGAACTAAACGCCACACTCGAAACTGACAGTAAGTCGAAACAAGCTTGTAGTCTAAATAACTGTCACAAGCTAAATAAAAACTGTAGCAGCTAAACTGGACTACAAATATTCCTGAATAGTGTCATACTTGGACGTCTTTCAAGCTGTGAGGTCAATGGAGAAAAAAAACTATTATTAAGAGAATAATCGGCAATTAAAGAGGTACAATTAAGAAACCTGTATCACAGTGTTAATTAATGAAGAATTCTAAAATTTGCTACAACTATGTTTCAGGACTGTAATTTCTGAGTAGAAATGTTCCTACATCTTACGATTGTAAATGCATCAACACAAAAAATAAGACATCAGTATAAAGTACCAAAAATAGGAAAGGTGGATAAAAACAGTAAAATGAAAACAAAATTTACTTTTTATTTCTCAAGCACACTATAAAAATTTCACTATTAACAACAGCTTCACCTGATTCGCTACTGATATTAGCAATTTCACAAGGAACACCTGCCACATGTTTTGGAAACACACCCCTCTTTAGTCTATGCCTAGTTTTATTAATAAAATTTTCGAAAAAATGATCTTCACAAACAAAATAAGTAGGACAGTTCACATCAGGTGACAGTTTAAGTTTGCAAACACTTTTCCACTTCAGAAGCTTGAGGTTGCTTTGGGAACCTGTAGAAATGTTCGTTGCTAACATTTTCCGTTGAACCCACGTAATACCCAGATAAACAGCTAGGGAATTTACAGGAGTATTTCAACGTCAACTTGTTGTGTTGAATATTCTGAAAAACCATAAAATTCTTCCTTAAAAAAACTCCTACTGACATATCAAAGTTATTTAAATAAACAAATGGAAACCACACAGCTTAAATCACGATAGAAGAGAATACATTTCATTTATAGGCTATGAGATAATTTACTGAAAATTAAATGTCTTACCTTAGGATTTATTGCAGAAATTTTTTCAACAGGAAATCTCTTAAATTGCACAGTGAACTTTGTGAAATTTAAAGTAAAAACCAGGTTACGAGGGGCGTTTGAAAAGTCCGGGCAAAGCCCGAGAGATGGCACCACCGGTGCGTATCGAGGTCATATTTAGTTACTAGCATCTTTGGAAAAAACGCACACCAAGTTTCAGCCATATTGGTCTATTTCATTGTGTTTGGCATTCTTTTGAATCAAAGAAGTCGAGTGATTGTCAAAAAATGGACGAAAAAAATTTTGTGTGATGATTAAACATTACTTTACGAAAGGCAAAACGCCTCAGGAGATTAAGGAGAAGCTTGATAAACATTACGGTGACTCTGCACCTTCGATTAGAACAGTTTATAAGTGGTTTCAAAATTTTCGGAATGGCCATATGGGCACAAGTAATGCTAAACGTTCTGGACGCCCTGTGCAGGTTAAAACTCCAGAAATCATTGATAAAATCCATGATATGGTGATGGATTCCAGAAGAGTTAAGGTGCGTGAGATTGCTAGTGCTGTGGGCATCTCGAATCAACGGGAACATAATATTTTGCATAAAAATTTGGACAGGAGAAAGTTATCCTCAAGATGGGTTCCGCGATTGCTCACGGTTGACCAAAAACGGAATTGTGTGCAGTGTTGAAAGGATGGTTTGCAGCTGTTCAGGCAGAATCCGTAGGACTGTAAGCGTCGTTTCGTCACTGTGGATGAAACATGGATACATACTCCAGAGACCAAAGAACAATCTAAACAATGGGTTACCAAGGGAGAGTCTGCAGCAAAAAAGGCGAAGACCATTCCTTCTGCTGGAAAGGTTATGGCGACTGTCTTTTGGGATTCGCAAGGGATAATCCTCATCGACTATCTGGAAAAGGGTAAAACTACTACAGGTGCATATTATTCATCGTTATTGGACCGTTTGAAAACCGAGCTGGAAGAAAAACGCCGGCGATTGGACCGCAAAAAAGTCCTTTTCCATCACGACAATGCACAAGCACACACCTCAGCAGTTGTGGTTACAAAATTAATGGAAATAGGATTCCAACTCGTTTCACATACCCCCTATTATCCAGACTTGGCTCCCTCAGACTACCGTTTGTTACCCAATTAGAAGAAATGGCTGGTGGGACAAAGATTTTATTCAAACGAGGAGGTGATTGCAGCAACTAATAGCTATTTTGCAGACTTGGACAATTCCTATTATTCGGAAGGGATCAGCAAATTAGAATAACGTTGGACGAAGTGTATAAGTCTAAAAGGAGACTATGTTGAAAAACAAAAAAGGTTTACCCCAAACACGTAAGTAGTTTTTATTTTTGCACAGACTTTTCAAACGCCCCTCATATAATGAAGTTCAGTAGTATGTAAATATGAAACATATACAAAGACGACTCTAACTGTAGACTTCAGTACAGAGCAAGACGATATAACATCAACAACCGTCATTGGACAGCTTTCATTGGTCAATTCCAGCTTCGTTTGACCCATAGAACCTCTAGTGGTCTGGAAGAAACTACGTTACGTGGCTTGTTGCCTCTTCCCCCATGTAGCTTTCACACCCGTGGTACCACCTGCCATCTTTTCTAGTGGAGGGTCCGTCTCCCGTGACATCTAGTGGCCAGTTCTGTATTACGCAGGGGTGTCTGGATACGTTTGATTAGATAGTCTGTATGTTTCTATGTACTGCATTCGATAAAACTCCAGACTCCGGATACACAGTTGTGAAGCTACCCTCTGTCTCGAGTCGTCCTAATAACGTGACTTATTTACCGATTTATTCTGCGTATTTCAGGGTGTAAAACATTGTTTCTTACAGTCGTAGCACGAATAAGACTGCATTCATTCACATACGACCCGCTGACTGATGTTGTGGTGTCTGATAGCATTGTCTGGACCCACCAAAAGTACCACTGTTCGCCTGCCAACACTCCCTTTTTTTAAGTCCGATGTCTTAACTATGGCCGTTTATCATCGGAAAGCAAGCTCCTTCTTGGCAAAGGTACTTTAAACTGAGTCATGTCTCTTCTTAATTTCATAGTTACTGGACGGCTACAATCGTAGCGAAATTTGTCATCTGCACGGGCAACGACGCTTACAGCGTATTTCGTACAATTTCTCAGAGGAGCTATTTCTTTACGCGCACGTAACAGAATCTCCGAGTTACGGAGATAAATTGCGTCGAGACGAACCTGTAGCAAATGATTTCTGTTAACTACTTATGAAAAATTTCACTGGGTTTTCGATCATACAAGGGTGAGTCAATGAAAACCTTAAATTTGTAATAACAAATCGATTTTCGCGCCATTATCCTGTAACTTGGTAGGCGTGCTACAAACAGCGTGCAGAATGTCCTGTAGGTGGCAGCATAGTGCAGGTGCACACATACCGTCGCAGTATCAGTATAAAGATGGCCGCCACACTTGCAACTTGCACCAGGGAAGAACAGCGTTCTGTTTTTCGGTTTTTGCGTAGTGAAGGTGTGAAACCTATTGAAAGTCATCGACGAATGAAGGTTCAGTACGGTGATGCATGTTTGTCACACAGCACCAAGTCTACGAATGGAGTAGGAAGTTCGCAAATGGTGTGAATTCAGTGGAAGATGCTCCTCGTGCAGGTCAGGCACAACGAGTTGTGACTCCACAGAACATTGCAGCAGTTGAAGCCGAAGTGAAGGAAAAACGCCGAGTGACACTGAATGACACTGCAGCATGTTTCACGAAGTGTCTGCAAGATGGGTGCCACAGCAACTGACTCCTGAAATGGGAGAACGACGTGTTGATGCTTGTGAAGAACTTCTTCGGCACTTTGAACGAGAAGGCGATGGCTTCCTTGCAAGAATCGTTACTGGGGACGAAACCTGGGTTCAGTTGCAACAATCACAGACCTACATTTTGAGTGTCTTCCTCATCCACCATACTCAGCAGACCTTGCCCCAAGTGATTTCCGTATGTTTGGACCACTCAAAGACGCAATGGAAGGAAAGAAGTTCCGTTCTGATGGAGAGGTACGCCACGCGGTGTATGAGTGGTTGTGCAGACTACGAAAAGAGTTTTTTTCTAAAGGAATTTATGCACTTTGTAAGCGCATGAGGACTTGCATTAAGCGTGGGGAGATTATGTTGAAAAGTGATATAGCTTTGTACCACTTCTGCACAATAAGTAATATTTAAAAAAATATTTAAGGTTTTCATTTTACTCACCCTCGTACATTCAGTTTCGAAGTATCACAGAATTATTATTTTGCAAGATCACAAAATCCGTTCTGTTTCGCGCTTTGCTGCCAGACTTTGAGGCCACCTAATAAAGAATACACGACAAATTTTGTCATCTAAATGCCGTATTTCGAAACAAAATACGGATTTTCTCGCCATATTTCTCATGCTGCAAATTCACTGGCGTGTCACTTCGAAAGCGTCTGTCGCTCTCAGTTTCTGTGTAGCAACACGGACCTTGCATTTCTTGAACACTAGGAGAAAAAAAGGACGCACCATTAAGGAATTACCCGACAAAAAAAGATTAAAATTTCTGAAATTTATTCAAGAGAAAGAGCTTCACAAGTCTAGTGACTCAGTAACGTATTGGTCCACCTCTGGCCCTTATGCAAGCAGTTATTAAGGTGGCTTTTATTGACAAAGTTGTTGGATCTCTATCTTAGGGATGTTGTACCAAATTCTGCCCAATTGACGCCTTAGATTGACAAAATCCCGCAATGATTGAAGAGCCCTGCTGATACTGTTCCAAACGTTCTCAAATGGGGGGAGAGATCCGGTGAGCTTTGCGGCCGAGGTGGGGTATGGTAAGCACGGAGACAAGCAGTAGAAACTCTTGTTGTGCGTTGGCGGGCTTTATCTTGCTGAAATGTAAACCCAGGATGGTTTGCCATGAAGAGTGTAGACTATCGCCGACGTACCACTGTGTTGCAAGGGTGCCGCGTATGATAACCAAAGCGGTGCTGGTAATGAAAAGAGATGGCAGCCCGGACCATCAGTTCTGGTTGTTGGGCCGCCTCCAAACACGTCTCTGGCCTGGAATCTCACTCACTGGAGAAGAACTGTGTTCAGTGATGAGTCTAACTACTAGCTGAGCCCGGACGACCAGCGAAGGCGTGTTTGGAGCCACCCTGGACAGCAAGGAATGATGGTAGGGGGGGTTACCATTCCATTCCATAGTAGGGCTTCCTTGGTTGTCATCCGCGGCACATTTACAGCAAAATGGTACGTAGGCGATATTCTACGCCCCGCCCCGCTTTATTTCCCTTCTTGGCAAAGCATCCTGGGATTACATTTCAACAAGATAATGCTCGCCCGCACTCGGCGAGAGTTTCTACTGCTAAACTTCGTGGTTCCGAAACCCTACTTTGGCCAGGAAGGACGCCGAAATATCTCCTTAATTGATAACGTTTGGAACATTATGTGAAAGGCCCTCTTTAGATGTAAGTAGGCTCTTTAGGTTTTTATGTTGGTAACGCCACGTACTGCTCTGTATGAAAATCGCTGACTGCGCTGTATGCAGTCTGTGGCTGGTTGGACTCATTGTTGGAATATTCGCTTGTGTAGTGTTGGGCAGTTGGATGTGAACAGCGCATAGCAGTCGGAGGTGAACCGCCAGCAGTGGTGGATGTGGGGAGAGACGACATGCCAGAGTTTTGAGCCGACGATCTGGACGTGTGTCCATCAGGAAAAAGAAATTTGTAAGACTGGATATCATGAACATATATATATATATATATATATATATATATATATATATATATATATATATACTACTGGCCATTAAAACTGCTACACCAAGAAGAAATGCAGACGATAAACGGGTATTCATTGGACAAATATATTATACTAGAACTGACATGTGATTACATTTTCACGCAATTTGGGTGCATACATCCTGAGAAATCAGTAACCAGAACAACCACCTCTGGCCGTAATAACGGTCTTGATACGCCTGGGCATTGAGTCAAACAGAGCCTAGATGGCGTGTACAGGTACAGCTGCCGATGCAGCCTCAACACGATACCACAGTTCATCAAGAGTAGTGACTGGCGTATTGTGACGAGCCAGTTGCTCGGCCACCGTTGACCAGACGTTTTCAATTGGTGAGAGATCTGGAGAATGTGCTGGCCAGGGCAGCGGTCGAACATTTTCTGTATCCAGAAAGGCCCGTACAGAACCTGCAACATGCGGTCGTGCATTATCCTGCTGAAATGTACGGTTTCGCAGGTTTCGAATGAAGGGTAGAGCCACGGGTCGCAACACATCTGAAATGTGTATGTATATTATGACTTTTGAACTCTATTAAGGTAAATACATTGTTTGTTCTCTATCAAAATCTTTCATTTGCTAACTATGTCTATCAGCAGTTAGTGCCTTCAGTAGCTAGAATCTTTTATTTAGCTGCCAGTATTGGCGCTCGCTGTATTGCAGTAGTTCGAGTAACGAAGATTTTTGTGAGGTAAGTGATTCATGAAAGGTGTACGTTATTGTTAGTCAGGGCCATTCTTTTGTAGGGATTATTGAAAGTCCGACTGCGTTGCGCTGAAAATATTGTGTGTCAGTTTAGTGATGATCAGAATAAGTAGAGAGAGAACTGTCTGAGTACGTTGTGTATTACTCAGCTGTTTCTGTATCAAATAACGTAAGAGTTTTTCCAGCACTGTCATTCTTACTTTATCAAAGGGGACGTTTCAACGAGCTCGGGATTTTTTCTGTCTAATACGCCAGTTTGACGGAATTTGGCACGATATGCCTTAGGAAGACAACCAACAATTCTATCAACAACACCAAGCGGAATAAGTGCTTCCATAAGAGCCAGAGGTGGACCAACGCAGTTACTGACTTGCTCAGATTGTGAAGCCATTTTCTTGGATAAATCATCCAATTTTTCTGAAACTGTAGTCATTTACTTGTCGATACATTTACATCACATCTACAGGTTTCCGTCCCATTCGGATAATTTCTACGTGGTGTTGTTGTCCCAGAGTGTATTTTGGTGTTCTATGGCTTACGCGTGTACTCCTCAAGCCGCCAGACACGGAGAGTTCGTAGTATACCAATATCCCTCCCGTCTCCATTTCAATTCCATGCACGGATGGTGGTGCACAGGGAGAAATATTGTCCGAATTTATCTAATTTTATCATCTTAGTTACCACACGAGATGTAACTTCAGCAGACAAAATATTAGTCATCCCGTTAATAGAGCACACTGGTCGCTTTGGATCGCAGCGACGTTTTTAAATCTGTCGGTCACGTGACCACCACCGCTGAGGTGAGGCATGGCGGAGAAGTGGTGTTTGTGGGCCAGTCAGTTATATGGAATCATTGCAGTAATAAATGAGAGTGCAGGAGGATGTTCGCAGGATTCTCCCAGCCGCTCAGAGAACTGCCCTTCGCACTCCGCAAAGGCGTTTTGTCGATGTCGTGTAGTGTCCTTTGGGTGCAATTCTTTTTACTTGTAAATGCATAACACAATCTTAAGGGTGTACAATAAAGATCTAAACTCACTTTCTTAATTTCTTTGTTCTTTCCTTGAAAAAAAAAATCATGAATATCGGTTCCAAAATCGAGCATGATCCTGATGCACGCCTTCAGTGATGTGTTGTTGTTGTTGTGGTCTTCAGTCCTGAGACTGGTTTGATGCAGCTCTCCATGCTACTCTATCCTGTGCAAGCTTCTTCATCTCCCAGTACCTACTGCAACCTACATCCTTCTGAATCTGCTTAGTGTATTGATCTCTTGGTCTCCGTCTACGACTTTTACCCTCCACGCTGCCCTCCAATGCTAAATTTGTGATCCCTTGATGCCTCAAAACATGTCCTACCAACCGATCCCTTCTTCTAGTCAGGTTGTGCCACAAACTTCTCTTCTCCCCAATCCTATTCATACCTCCTCATTAGTTACGTGATATACCCACCTTATCTTCAGCATTCTTCTGTAGCACCACATTTCGAAAGCTTCTATTCTCTTCTTGTCCAAACTGGTTATCGTCCATGTTTCACTTCCATACATGGCTACACTCCATACAAATACTTTCAGAAACGACTTCCTGACACTTAAATCTACACTCGATGTCAACAAATTTCTCTTTTTCAGAAACGATTTCCTTGCCATTGCCAGTCTACATTTTATATCCTCTCTACTTCGACCATCATCAGTTATTTTGCTCCCTAAATAGCAAAACTCCTTTACTACTTTAAGTGTCTCATTTCCTAATCTAATCCCTTCAGCATTACCCGATTTAATTTGACTACTTCCATTATCCTCGTTTTGCTTTTGTTGATATTCATCTTCCACGGTCGAATTATTGGCTCACAATCTCGTTTTTTTTCACTTCATTATTGAAACTGTCAATTTTACTCGTCAAGCTGTTTTTTAACGTGTCAGTTTTACAACTTATACTCTTAATTAGATCACTCATCATTCCAGCGACTTTATTAATCATTCTCGACCTTTTTTTATTTTTTTCCGCGACGTTATTATTAAGATCATTGAATTTTTCCTGCATAAATGATATTATCTGTTGCTCTAATCGATGTAATGTTTACATAAAATTGTTTAGCTTTTTCTTTCTGTATCAAATCCTCCCGGCGGATTAACGACACCTCAGTTACAAGATTCGCAAACACTTAGAAAACTTTCGCTCACTTCCATATGAATAACACTAGACGCAGACATTTGGAGCACACACATACCCTCCTGGGGCGCCGGCCGGGGTGGCCGAGCGGTTCTAGGCGCTACAGTTTGGAACCGCGCGACCGCTACGGTCGCAGGTTCGAATCCTGCCTCGGGCATGGATGTGTGTGATGTCCTTAAGTTAGTTAGGTTTAAGTAGTTCTAAGTTCTAGGGGACTGATGACCTCAGAAGTTAAGTCCCATAGTGCTCAGAGCCATTTGAGCCAGCCTCCTGGGGCGAAACGGGAAGCCATCGGACTACACCTTAAACTAACCATGCCTAATCCGTTAATAACCATGCCGACCTTGTTCCACAGCGGGACAAGGGCACAAGCAAAATAAGAAGATTGTATTTAATCGTCTATGTCTTACATAATTACTCTACTGAACATCAACAATCAGCAAGTAAAACCAGATCAAAGAACAGTATTATCAAAAGCTAATTACAAGCTAAATACATTTTAAAATTGTAGCTATGGGAAACGAAAACCAGTTTCCATTTTCAAGACAGGGAAAATTATTAAGACAGTAAAGAAACTCAATTCATTTGCAAGTATCGTATGTTCCACCTTAAAAGACCATCTGTTTCAGGGAACAAGATGGTGCACCACCGACGAAGCACGGCTTACTGTCCACATGTTACGTAAATATCTTAAAAAGTATAGCATTTCTCTCGGCATAAAATTCTGTACACGAACAATTAACAATATATTCCAAATAGATTTAATTTGTTACGAAAGATAACAGATGACGGGCGAAGTAGAGAGGATACAAAATGTAGACTGACAATGGCGAGAAAAGCATTTCTGAAGAAGAGAAATTTGTTAACATGGAGTATAGGTTTAAGCATTAGGAAGTCTTTTCTGGAAGTGTTTGTGCGGAGTGTAGCCTTGTATGGAAGTGAAACATGGACGATAAGCAGTTTAGGTGAAAAGAGAATAGAAGGTTTCGAAATGTGGTGCTACAGAAGAATGCTGAAGATTAGACGGGACGATAACGTAACTAATGAGGAAGTACTGAATAGAAGTCGGGGAACAAGAAATTTGTGGCACAATTTGACAAAAAAGAGGGATCGGTTGATAGGACACATTCTGAGACATCAAGGGTTCACCAATTTAGTACTGGAGGGGAGTGTGGGGGTATATGTCGTAGATTGCGTTGCGTTGTTTTGAGGGAAGAGACCAAACAGCGAGGACATCGGTCTCATCGCATTAGGGAAGGACGGGAAAGGATGTCGGCCGTGCCCTTTCAAAGGAACCATCCCAGCATTTGCCTGGAGCGATTTAGGGAAATCACGGAAAACCTAAATCAGAATGGCCGGACGCGGGATTGAACCGTCGTCCTCCCGAATACGAGTCCAGTGTGCTAACCACTGCGTCACCTCGCTCGGTATATGTCGTAGAGGGAGACCAAGAGATGAATACAGTAAGTAGATTCAGAAATATGTTGGTTGCAGTAGTCATTCAGAGATGAAGAGGGCCGCACAAGATAGAGTAGCGTGGAGAGCTTCATCAAACCAGTCTTCGGACTGAAGACCACAACAACAGTACTGAAATGTGTAGAACGGAAAATATTTACAAATGTTGTTCAAAACACAACCCGATGTCTAACAACAACAGAAGACTGTAGAAAATAGCGAAAACTGTTAACGGCGTTTCCTAGCGCGCGTTTCGTCGAGCGATTCTAAAATCAGACGCTAGGCTGTAGTACCAGCCATAAAATATCGTGGATTCCTGGGTACACTACCCTCTACGTACAGCACCCTCCCGTACACTTCACTGCGCGGCTGCTACGGTCGCAGGTTCGAGTCCTGCCTCGGACATGGATGTGTGTGATGTCCTTAGGTTGGTTAGGTTTAAGTAGATCTAAGTTCTAGGGGAGTGATGACCTCAGATGTTAAGTCCCATAATGCTCAGAGCCATTTGAACCATTTCGTACAGTTCATGCCAGTTTGACGCTTGTTGCATGCCACCTTTACGGTGTTGTAGTTTTAATAATCCGGCAGTGTAGATGAACCAGAACAGCGAGCAGGCGGCCGCGCAAACTCGCATGCAGTCCCCCGCTTATCGGCCGCTTGCGTGGCTGGCGACAACTATCTCCCAGGAGCGTCCAGCGATAACTCAACCAACGAGGAAGTCGCCTGCTTCCGATAAGGGGCGTGCTTGCTACGAAAAGCGTACGCGGCTGTGCGCTCGTGCTGCAGTGTCACAGAAAACGTTCTACCTCCGACAGTCTTATTCATTTTCCCTAACTTTCGTGACTATATTACTTAGGTATGATAATGGAATGAAGTGCTGCCACGCAATATTGAATACGATTCCTTTTCTGATCAAGCCGCACTAGGTTTATGGAAAACAGTGGGAAAAGGAATAAGGCTTGAATAAAAAAATGAAATTTATACGTAATAGTGTTACTTAATCTGTATACTGAGCAAGCAGTAAAGGGAACAAAAAATTCGGAGTAGGAATTAAAATCCATGGAGAAGAAATAAAAACTATGAGGTTCGCCAATGACATTGTAATTCTGTCAGAGACAGCAAAGGACCTGGAAGAGCAGCTGAACGGAATGGACAGTGTCCTGAAAGGAGGATATAAGATGAACATCATCAAAAGCAAAATGAGGCTAATGGAATGTAGTCGAATTAAATCGGGTGATGCTGCAGGAATTAGAGTAGGAAATGAGAGGCTTAAAGTAGTAAATGAGTTTTGCTATTTGGGGAGAAAAATAACTCACAATGGTCGAAGTAGACAGGATATAAAATGTAGACTGGCAATGGCAAGGAAAGCGTTTCTGAAGAAGAGAAATTTGTTAACATCGAGTATAGATTTAAGCGTCAGGAAGTCGTTTCTGAAAGTATTTGTATGCAGTGTAGCCGTGTATGGAAGTGTAACGTTGACGATAAATAGTTTGGACAAGAAGAGAATAGAAACTTTCGAGATGTGGTGCTACAGAAGAATGCTGAAGATTAGGTGGGTAGATCACATAACTAATGAGGAGGTATTAAATAGAATTGGGGAGAAGAGGAGTTTGTGGCACCACTTGACTAGAAGAAGGGATCGGTTGGTAGGACATATTCTGAGGCATCAAGGAACCACCAATTTAGTATTGGAGAGTAGCGTGGAGAGTAAAAATCATAGAGGGAGACGAAGAGATGAATACACTAAACAGATTCAGAATGATGTAGGTTGCAGTAGGTACTGGGAGATGAAGAAGCTTGAACAGGCTAGAGTAGCATGGAGAGCTGCATCAAACCAGTCTCTGAAGCCCACAACAACAACAGAGTTAAAAAAAAATGCTTCAAATGGCTCTGAGCACTATGGGACTTAACTTCTGAGGTCATCAGTCCCCTAGGACTTAGAACTACTTAAATCTAACTAACCTAAGGACATCACACACATCATGCCCGAGACAGGATTCTAACTGCGACCGTAGCGGTCACGCGGCTCCAGACTGTAGCTCCTAGAACCGCACGGCCACTCTGGCCGGCAACAACAGTGTTTTTTGAAGTTTAATTTCACCGTCTTAGTTACAGCTTTGGTCTGTAACACCCTTCAAAAACTGGCTACTGTGTTCTCTCCATTGCAGGAACCTGTTCCTAAGCCAAACCAAGGCCTCGATTATTACGCGAATTGGTAAGAAGTACGGTTAGAAGGGAGGAAGGTAAAAGTTAACATCATGTCGCTAGATGAGGTCACTAGAGACGGAGTATAAGTTGAAATGGGTAATGATGGAGCTAAATGGCCTTGGACTTGCTCGAGTAGCCATTTCGATATTCATATGAAGCCACTTAGAGAAAACATGGAAATCCTGAATCAGGATGGCTAGGCCTGGCTTCGAACACCACATCTCACGAAAATCACTTCAGTGTCTTTAAGCATTGCTCCATTTCGCTTGCAAGCGTGAAGCACAACAGAATCTGCTCAAACTCTATGCGTTCTGTGCAAGTTAGTAGCAGTGGTAGTACTAGCACAAGTCTGGTGTGCAAGACGCAACTAACATTTGAATGATGTCTCACTGACAAGTAACAAGCTAGATGAAGCTTGGATCATATATGGAAAGAACTGCTACGATCTAGTACAGTACCTAACCGAACGAAATACGCGATGAAACGAACAGAAATCACACTTTTATTCAAAGAAACTAATTAAGATGCGGTATATGCAATGTGACAAATATGGAAGAAAGAACGCCAGAAATCGGCCAGCTGGAGCATGGAAAACTAACGAATACATCTCCAGGACCACACGCATGAGTTAACAGCGCTGGAAATCGTAACACCGAACGATAAGTTCACATTACAAAATTAGTGCTACAAAAAGCTGATTCTAACCTAAGAAACAAGAGCAAAACACGACAAAATGTAACATAGCAGCACATTGTATCTACCACATAATACGTTTACTGTATGTATGAAAAGAAACATGTATTACAGGCCACTGAATATGCTTCCCAAATAAAAGAATCGAAACGCGTATGTCAATAAACAAACTGTCTTCAATTAGTTGCATAGGCGGAACATACCTCCACGAATTAAACTGAGGCCACGTGATTTATGATAATGATCAGGACATTACAAAAGGCGGGACATGGTTCCTAAAAAATGTGTCTGATCACTTCATAAAATTTAACCTCTTTGTTGCGTTACGGAAGTTAATACTAAGATTCTTGATGTTGAAGATTGGGTGTATCTCTTCACTGCAATTTCTCTCCACCTGTAAGATGTTCTAGGTTCACTGTAATTTCAAGATCAACCCGTCTTTATTAAACAAATCTAATAAAATGGTGCAACGGAAATGAATAACTGTGCTTTGTAAATTCTTTAATGAATCACAGATGACATCACACTGAGCTTCAAGAAGTCTATGGTCAAACTGAATTCTCTTCGGCTGTTGGCGCCGTTCATTATATACTTTACAACAATCGGAACGGAAGTACAAGCATTGTTTAAAACTGTTCCGTATTTTATAATCAAAAATTATTTGATTTTCTAGAGAAAGTTAAAGAATTTGGATTCATAAGTCTCTACAATCACTTCGGAATAATAATCAAGCTCAATCAATACATTTACCATTGCCAAAACATTTAAGACAGCTATTTACAATAATACTTAATTTACAAAACGTAAAACCTTTTTAAGTATAGCTTTGACTTTTATGGTAACATAAATCCTCGTCATTTGCATAAAGCTGAAAATTGTTTACAACTAGATTTCAGTGTCTAAATTTTCTGAGTTTCTACTATTGTTTCTGTTTGTTGAGTATTGTTATGCTCAAACTACCACTGTTTGATGAATTTACTCAATTAATATCGTTACAGCGTGTGCTCGCCAGCAATCGCGGTTTCCATTCAGAGTCGTCCTGTTCTGTTACTTAGCACACACCACTAAAGTATCACACATAATATGTATGGTTGAGACTTTGTCGTAGTATTCACATATCAGGATATGACTATGTTGTACAGTAACATGTACGTGTACATATGTTTGTGTTACATAATTTTAGTAAGTATTATCAACTTATCATATTACTTGAATGTGTTTAGCAAAGAAAATTTTAACAAATATACATACAATGTCTTAACATAGATTATTACAGAATCTTTTGTTTCACATAAGTGTTTTTTACATGCCTTTTCCTTCTCCATAAAATAATTACTACAATGGGAACTCGTGATCAGCATTTCACCCACTGACATCTTCTTCCTCCTTGAGTCTTTTCATAGTGTTTTGGTTTTCTATGACACAACACAGAATCTTTATTACCAATAACTCAATTAGAAAACAACTACAGAGAGATTATAAAGTTCTCTACATGATCAATGCATGATTAAAATCTTATAGGTTTGAATAGCATACAGTTAAAGTGTAAATGTCAAAGAAACCGTGTCATCTACCAATCCTGGTACAAGACAAAATGGTGTTATACGTACAGTCTTAACAACCACACTATTTTCTTCGAACAGTAGGGTTGCCTATAGGTCATGTGAGGCCAAATTTTACAATATTAGGTAATAGTGAAATATAATGCTGAACTCAATCCTGGTGTTTTGTCAGCTTATCCAATAATAAGTACAGTGTAATATATTATATGCAGTCATATGGAATATAACCATGAACATTTAACACAGTGCACAAAATAACAGCAAACATAAATACGATACCGAACAAAATATTAACTACTGTGAAAATTTTATGATAATAATTTATGTAAATAGTTTGCGTTACACAGATAAAATTGCAAAACCACCATAACATATAGATAAACTTATTTAAAAGCTTACTGTAGCGCAAGCTTAACGGCTCACGTAACAAATAACTAGCTACTGAAAAGCATGCATCTTGGTATTACCTCTTATCTTAAAATTCTTATCGTTGTTGTTTTAAATATGCAGTAATAAAACTCTAAAATTAGGAAACCGCCGCTATAAAAACTCACGTGATTACGATCTGTAGTCCGTTTACGCCCCAAAACGACTAACAGTAGTCTGTAAACAGTCGTTCGCTGCTGTGGTTTAGTGCAAAAGTTACTAGTGATGGTGGAACAAACATGTGTATTTACAGACTGTGCTCTTTTACGATACATGGACATGTGCGCTCGCACCACTTAGCAGCATTACCAATGTATATAAAAGGGAATGACAACGACGTACAAATGTGTCAGCGTGTATAAATTTGACATGGCTTAAAGCCAAAACATCTGCCCTTGATAAAGGCCGAAATTGCAATAGGGGAAATAAAAAGTTTAACAGTCACTGGCGTAAACATGATGTCTTTCATCGTTGTAATTATTGCCTTTGAATAAAAGTGTTATTTTTGTTCATCTCATTGTGTATTTTTTTTATGTATTTTCTGTTCTATGCTGTTCATCGAGATATAAAAGTGTTACTTTTGTTCATCTCATTGCGTATTTTTTTATGTGCTTTCTGTTCTATGCTGTTAATCGAGATATGTTACAGTACTTAGCAGTGACGCATTACGCCAAAGTTTAAGTTTTGCAGACCTGTACAGTAGTAGATATACAAGTAAAGTCTGTGGCGCTCAATCCGTAAACGGGCTGTAGGCAGAGTACAGCTGCAAGGCAAAGGTTTTATGTAACAGACGAGCAAGTTGGTATTAAAACGGGCCAGTTGCCGACGATACATGTATAGTAATCACACACAACTAGCAACACTCAACTGAGGAAATTGTAAATAATGTCTTTCAGAAAATTATGAAGTGGTTCTCTACAAATAGACTCTCACTAAATTTTGAGAAAATTTCAGTTTATGCAATTCTGTACAGTAAATGGCTTAACACCACTGATAATTATAGACTATGAAGAGAAGTCTCTTGCTGAGGCAGGATACTCCAAATTTCTGGGGGTGTGCATTGATGAGAAATTGAATTGGAAGAAATACATCGATGATCTGCTGAAACGGTTAGGTTCAGCTACTTATGCTATTAGGGTTATTGCAACCTTTGGTGATAAACGTATCAGTAAATTAGCCTACTATGCCTATTTTCATTCACTGCTTTCATATGGCATCAAATTTTGGGGCAATTCGTCATTAAGAGAGAAAGTATTCATTGCACAAAAGGGTGTCCTCAGAGTAATAGCTGGAGCCCACCCAAGATCACCTTGTAGACATTTATTTAAGGAACTCGGGATATTCACAGTACCTTCGCAATACGTATATTCACTTATGAAATTTGTCATTAATAACCCACCCCAATTCAAAAATAACAGCGAAGTGCATAGCCACAACACTAAAAGAAAGGATGATCTTCACTATTTTGGATTAAATCTCACTTTGGCACAGAAAGGGGTGAATTATGCTGCCACAAAAATCTTTGGTCATTTGGCAAATAATATCAAAAAATGGTTCAAATGGCTCTGAGTACTATGGGACTCAACTTCTGAGGTCTTTAGTCCCCTAGAACTTAGAACTAGCTAAACCTAACTAACCTAAGGACATCACACACACCCATGCCCGAGGCAGGATTCGAACCTGCGACTGTAGCGGTCTCGCGGTTCCAGACTGCAGCGCCTAGAACCGCACGGCCACTTCGGCTGGCTAATATTAAAAGTCTGACAGGTAGCCAACCAGTAATTAAAAGCAATTTAAAAGAATTTCTGAATGACAACTGCTTCTACTCAATAGCTCAATTCTTAGATATCAAGTAGTAACTGTAAAAAAATGTATAAAAACAAAATTAAAAATAAAATAAGAAATAAAAAATTAATTAACTATTTTGGTAAAGAAAACTTATGTTAAAGTGACGCGTTCCACATCATTACGAAATGTCGTATTTTTGATCTATGGAATAGAGATTAATGTATGTATGTAGGCGACGTGGTCTTCGAAGAAGCCTCAATAAAAATGTGTTAATCATCAGTTTCATGAATTCATTGACAGAATTGATTTCAAAATTAAACTGAGAGAAAATATGTAATAACAAACGCCAAAACAAAGTTATTTCATGCTTGTTCACGCAAGCATCATACGACACAGGTACTCCAGCGACAGTGGCTGATCTACCATAAGCAGTGTCTCTGACAGCAGTCACCAAGGCTGTCTGTCTCTCACCAGACTGTCAGCGACTATTTGTTCACTTACATTCCCACTGTCTTCTCGGATAATGTACATTTTATTCGGGGGTATTTATTACTGTACTCTGTGGTAGGTATAGGGTATTAGAACTTCATTCTATTAACCCCCGATGGAAACAGACGGATGTTACAGGGTGTAGCGTTCGTGCAGTAATAACCTGTACCTCCGTGCATACCTATGTATATATCTTTGCTATATTTAGGATCTTTGGGTCTGCTTCGCCTGGAGAGTTGGAAGGAGTCGATTGTTTACTCTTGCACTGTGATGTTAACCTGTGAACGTTATCCGAATAAATCGTTATTGTGCTGTAAGAAGTTGGTTTATGGGACTCAATACCTACCAAAAATCTGCAAGGGTTCTGTGTGTCGCATCGTAGCTGTCAGACGAAAGGTCCGATTTTAATGCAGTTCTCTTATTTGAAAGCTAATTTAATGGAGATGGTTCTCAAGTATGTTCCACGGAAGTCTGTTCAGCCGTTTAAATTTCATCGGCAAAATTAAGTAAAAATGTTTTCCACCAGCACGCCTCTTGATATGCGCTACGTGATACATAATAACTACATCAATATACGTAGCACGAGGTCGAACAGCTCAGAAAGATCTAAATAGAAGTTCGCTACAAGACAGGTTTATCTTTAACGGTGAGCAATACTGATGATTTTTGTATTTTGAAGTCGCTCGTTTCAGGACCTGCAAAGCAGAAAGAGAGTGATTCTGATAACCGTATACTTGTAGTTCTTTTTGAGGTCTACAATTCAGTACCAAATCAAATGATTTTGAGCTAATGGTTTAGGCAGCCTATTGCAAGAGAGCGCAATGGCAACCCACTTTCTTCCGACTTGATTTAGAATAATCGCCACTGCAAATCGCTTAAGTTACCTAAATTAGCTAAATATGTACTGAAACATAGTCAATAAATGTATGTGTGAATTAAAATAAGAAACTAGTAAATCGCATTAGTGACAATGGTAAAATACGATGATAGTGTTTAATGCATTTTACTTACTAATAGTAGTTACAGGTGACAATTGCAAAATATCATAAATGTAAAAATATGTGATCTGAGGCTTTCCCGGCGAATGTACTGTATCCAAGGATGTGCTGTATCTTCCATCAGCACCATCTGATGATGGCGGAACGGTTATTCGCCGAAATATCGTAGAACTTCGACGATCGAATCCGGCTGGACACCCGAGAACCTTGGATACAAATGTAAAAATATTTTTAAATATTGCACTGCTAAGTTAGTATCATGAAACCACTCCAGGATATAAGCCTATTGAGATAGATTAGTGCATGAAAATAAGTTCTTGCCTAATTATATAAAAATATGATGTGAAGTAAATAGGTAAATGTATTGTTTAACAATGTTAGGCTAATAAAAGACGGGTTGATTTTCTTATTTTATGTAATAAGTAATTATAACTTCATTCGCCATTTTGAGGTGTGGATGCGGGACACGCAGGAGTGGAAGAGGTGACGCCAAACGGAGGAGACTCATACCCAGCAAGAATGAAAGTATGCTGTTCTAGAAAGGATGGCTGCTGTTAACTTCTTATATTTTTTATTTACTTAGTGGTCCCCCGACGCGACGACGTTTGGGTCAAAATACTAATTCTGATATTACACTTATAGGGTCAATACATCCAACGTTTTTTTTTTTTTTTTACTTCTTAGAGCTTTTCCGTGTCGGGATTCTTTTATTTTTGAGTCAACGCTTTTTATCAACACGTTTCCGTAAAGTCTGCAGCTAGTCTAACCCATTTACGCCCACTGCCTGTGCAGCCGATCTACTGGTGGACTGCACCGACCACGTCCCCCAAGTAGGGTGCCAGCGCCCCTAATCAGTGGGTTCTGCAACGCTGTTGCTTTCTTGCATAAGTTGGCTGCCTGTATTTTGAACCGTTCTAGTACTTCTAGCACTTTCGTTGCTTCGTACAGGTGTTCAGCAGGAAAGTTGCGCGGTATAAGAAATATTCTTCGTAGTCTTCGTTTTGTTGTGTTTACAGCCGATGCAGGTAAGTCCTATCTGCTGTGCCAAATGTAGTGTATCCGTAATCCATGACGAATCGAGAGAACGTCTTGCAAGTTGCGTTTTCAGGGACCTGGTCGCTTCCGAATTGGCCGTCCGGCTCACAAGTTGTCCAGGAGCGGCTCCGCTTATGACGAACACTGCAGCGACGATAGGAACTTCGAACACGGCGGACGCAGCGATGGACGAAGACTTAAGAGTGGACGTATCTTTCCCACCATTCTTACGTAGAAAGTGCTGCGTACCTACACGCTACAGCAACCCACAGACGGGAGAGAAGAGACGACAACAATACGCCAGGTGGCGAAGAGCAGTTGGGATTCAGAGGGATTCGTCGATCCGCCGAAGAAGAGACAAGCTAGGCGAAGGAAAAGTCACAAGAGTAACGGAACTGCAGACCAGTAATAGATACGAAGCTTGTGACAGATCAACTGCAGCGACCGTCAGGTTCCAACGCACCAAGCCGTTTCGCGTGCCTTCCATTCAGTTAAAAAACAAAAGTTAAACTTTCTTTGCAGTCCTCCACTTTAGAATCCATAGCGAGGACCGTAAATAAATCGGGTTATCCATTACAGTTGTGCACATTAATTATAGTAGCTTGAGTCTTAAAGGCGTGTCCGGTATTGCGTCCCTCTACTGGTTCAAATGGCTCTGAGCACTATGGGACTCAACTGCTGTGGTCATTAGTCCCCTAGAACTTAGAACTACTTAAACCTAACTAACCTAAGGACATCACACACACCCATGCCCGAGGCAGGATTCGAACCTGCGACCGTAGCAGCAGCCCAGCTCCGGACTGGAGCGCCTAGAACCGCACGGCCACCGCGGCCGGCCGTCCCTCTACTGTAATTTATTATTTGATATATTGATTTATTAGTATCAACTGTTACGTAAAAAACAATAGAGGCCATAATAAGAAAACTGAGTTGTAGTTATGATTTACTTGAGAGCCAGGCTCCCTACAAATCATTTCAAATGCTCTTAGCGTGATGGAATTCCGGCCAAGTCCACTGACCTAGAAATAATTGCATCTCTGAAAATATTTAGTTTTTGCCGAAATAATATTATTGAACTTTTCCACTTTAAATAACTTAATGACTTGGAGTGTTTTTTACTACGCTGGCTATTGAAGTAATCTGCACGAAATAGCAATTTTAAATATGCCGCGTAAGCAAGAGAACAAACAGAACAAATAACAAATGCTATCGCTATACGTAATCACTCCAATACAAATGCGATCGTACCTTACAGACAGCAGACTAACAGCAGAAGGAAAATTCACTGTCTTTTTTCAGTTTATATATAAGAACAAAGATCATAATGATTGCGTCTATACGTTATATACTACGATCTCATCCATTACATATAATGTCTTTTTTTTTACATTACGAACGATATAATATTTCCTTGAAATTAATTTGATAAATTTTCATAATAAATTTGACGCTCCTGTCCATTTAATATTATTCACAGACTCTTTTTTTTCGTCATTTCATATGTACTGTCCTTAATATTTAAAAATTGACACTACACCGGCTCTTAATTTTCTGGGTCAGTGTAACATGTTACACGCACTGGGCTTTGCAATGTTTAAGTTTTAATTAAATTACCAGGATTTTTGTATGAAAGGTTGCTGAGGGATGAACGGGCTACCAATATGGGGGACTCTCTTACACGCTCATACATGTGATAAATGTTACAAAACGTTGCCATTTGATCGAACTACGCTGCCCTTGACGCGACCGGTGGATCGAACCCCAACTGCGGTCGCTGGAAAATTATACACGATTACAATCTTGAGTTAACGCAGTCTTCTCTTGTCTTTTCTTGACAAGTATGAAGTCTTGTGTCTATGAGCCAGGCCAGATTTGCATGATCGGAGCAAACTGAAGCAACACTCATTAATGATACCAGGAAATCACGCCGCCATGTCTGTATGAGAAACTGAATAATACGCAGAGGTGATAAAAATCGTGGGATACCTCCCAGTATCGTGTCGGACCTCCTTTTGCCAGCTGTATTGCAGCAACTTGTCATTGCATGGACTCAACAAGTCCTTGGAAGCCTCCAGCAGAAATTTTGAACCATGCTGCCTCTACAGCCGTCAGTAACTGTTAAAGCGCTGCCAATGCAGGATTTTTTGCACGTACTGTCCTCCTGGACTGTCCCATAAATGTTCGACGAGATTCACGTCCGGCGATATGTGTGGCCAAATCATTCGTTAGAACTGTCCAGAATGTTCTTCAAACCAATCGCGAACAATTGTGTCCCTGTGATATACCTTTTGCCTCCATAAAAATTCCATCGTTGATTGGGAACATAACGTCCATGAGAGGCTGAAAACGGCCTCCAAGTAGCCGAATATAACCCTTACCAGACAGTGATCGCTTCAGTTCGAGCAGAGGACCCAGTCCATTCAGTGTAAACGCAGCCCACACTATTATGGAACCACCAGCAGTTTGCACTTTCCCTTGTTCACAACTTGCGTCCATGCCTCCGTGGGTTCTGTACCATACGCGAGCCCTACCATCAGCTCTTACCAACTGAAATCGGAATTCACCAGACCAGGCTATGGTTTTCCAGTCGTCTAGGGTCCAACCGATATGATCCCGAGACCAGGCGAGGTGCTGTAGGTGATGCGCTGTTAGCAAAGGCACTCGCGTCGGTCGTCTGCTTCCATGGCCCATTAACGCCAGATTTCGCCGCACTGTCCTAAGGGATACGTTCGTCCTACGTCCCACATTGATTTCTGCAGTTATTTCACGCAGTATTACTTGTCTGTTAGCACTGACAACTCTACGCAAATGCCGCTGCCCTCGGTCGTTAAGTGAAGAGTGTCAGCCACTGCGTTCTCCGTGGTGAGAGGCAAGGCCTGAAATTTGGTGTTCTCGCCACACTCTTGACACTATGGGCCTCGGAATACAGAATTCTTCAACGATTTCCGAAATGGAACGCCGCTGCGTCTAGCTGCCAGTACCATACTGCCTTCAAAATCTGTGAATTCCCGGTGCGACCACAATCACGTCGCAAACCTTTTCACATGAATCGTCTGAGTACAATCGATAGCTCCACTAATGCACTGCCCTTTTGTACCTTGTGTACGCGATACTACCGCCATCTGTATATTTGCATGTCGCAATCCTCTGGTTTTTTCACCTCGGTGTGCCGCGCGGGATTAGCCGAGCGGTCTGGGGCGCTAAGTCATGGACTGTGCGGCTGGTCCCGGCGGAGGTTGGAGTCCTCTCTCAGGCATGGGTGTGTGTGTTTGTCCTTAGGATAACTTACGTTAAGTAGTGTGAAAGCTTAGGGACTGATGACCTTAGCAGTTAAGTCCCATAAGATTTCACACACATTTGAACATTTTTTCACCTCGGTGTATACTGCGAGTGACTTACAGCAATTCTTTACTTGTGATTGGTAGTTTGACTAAACTGAAGTTTATTTGTTAGCGAGTTGGCCGGACTTCATCACATATTTTGTAATATAAACTCGTTTATTCAACCCTTTGAAAATAATTTCTGCCCTAGGTATTGCATCTCTTCATCCAGAAATCATAAATCAGAACAATTTGTCCCAGTGTCATCCCACTGATGCACATTATTCTCACGAGGACAACAGGCTACTGTGTATGCTGTGCACAATACAGCATCACAAACAGAGTAATTTCAGTTACAAGAAGCAGCGCAGCAACAGCATTTTCAGTAACTGAAGCAACTTCAGAGACAAGGTAATAACATACGTTAGGCAAAATTAATTATCTTTTAGTTGCTTACACATATTACCAGCCCTTGAAGCAGGATAAGAAATATCATTATCCAAGAGAAAATTCGTTTATTTTCGAATTAAATACGAGTTTGAGCGATATAAACCTGATGCCTAATCGAATGTCAATTTAAAGTAGAAATTACTATATCAGTGGCTTTTATTATGCTTTCCACAAAGGGGTCGGATGACTATACGTCAATCATCAGGTGATTTATTTCAGTTAATAAAGCATGGAGGTATTACGTGTACAATTTTTCTCTCTCTCTCTCTCTATCTATCTATCTATCTATCTATCTCTGTCTGTCTGTCTCTCTCTCTCTCTCTCTCTCTCTCTCTCTCTCTCACACACACACACACACACACAAGCACACAACGTCAACATTATATAGAACTTAAAAATATTATATAAATATGCCACTGTTGGCACCGTTAGCTCCTAATACGCCATCTTTGTTTAGTTCACGTTGTTATAGCGAGTACATGCGAATACGTGATACAAACAGGACTGGAAAAGGTGACTGGCCACAGAGAAGCATTTGCAGTTATGTAAGTGTCCACATATGCAGTGAAAATATCCACATAGCTTTGAACTATGCCCGACAGTGCCATACTTCACCAAATAAGTCGTAAACAGAATACAGAACTTCAGTGTCTTCTTAATTCACAAAAATCCACCGTACAATGGAGGTATAATCTCATAAACGCTTCATGGAAAATATAGTAGAAATATAGTTTCAGTTTATTAGAGTTGGGAGGATATTTACGTGAAAGCGGTAGTTTGGGTATTTTTAGAAAGAGATACACGTTCTGTGGAACATGAAATTTTTAGCAATCGCAGCAGTCATGATTTATCTCTACTCTGATACAAGGAAGCCAGATAACGAGGATATGGCGGGGCTTATTAGCTATCAATACGGCGATGACCAGGTGATTTATGATAACGCCCCTACAGTGTGGTGTCTGACGTGGGTCGATGACGAGAACTTAGCAGGCCGTTGGTGGACCTCAGGTCAAATCACCCATACGGTCAGTAGATTGGCCACCAACCACTGAATAAGACATGCAAGAAAATGAAGACGTAACAGCGTAGCAACAGCACTCCAACCCCCCAATCGTCTTGCAATACCCAAAGACGTACCGTATATCACCTGTATGACTGGCTCAAGAGCAACCGAAAACATCTCTTCACCGGCAGACAAGCTGGTAATGATAAGCTGAAACTTACGCTCTCAGCCATCCAGGATTACGCCAGCGTTATGGATATAGCCATTACAAGAAGAATTGCGTGCTTAACCTTTTCAATGGTAAGCCGCAAATGCTGAAAGCGGCTGTCTACGGTACGCCGAACACTTCTGTAAAGCAAGTGGGAGCCGTTAATTGTGACATCGCGTACGTAGTGCTGCATAATTATCGTAACTGGAAAACATAAAATATGTTTTTCAAAGTAATTTGTGCACCAAGAGTAACCACATGGTTGGAAATAACTCTACCTGTCGACCCCCACAACGCTATAAAAGAATATTAAGAGATGTATACCACCTGATATTGAATCGCTAGGTGACTCGAAATCGTGAATGCTAAAGTAAAAAAATTCGACCATCAGAAATGGGACTGGCTCCAATTTCTTCCGATAACCTTTATTCATCATAGTCGCAGTGTTCCACATCCGTAGTATATAAAGTGTCAAAATATAATTTTACGCTGTTACTGAGTCATCCTCACACAGCAGGAATCCTTTAGCGTGTGTACGTACTCTCCCACTATTTGACACTCTTCGGTACTATAGAGCGGCAGTATGCGACAGATTTCCTTTCAATACTTTTATTAGACAACTGATCACATTTTTTTACCCGTCCCCGTAGTTACTAACGTATCATTCACCCTATGCCATACAGAGTTTTTGTCGAGCTGCGTTATGTTCTCAAGTTAATACCGTTATGCACGGACGTTCCAGATATTGACCTGTGCCGGATTTGTTATCGCTAGTTGCGGGGACTACCACGTAAATTATGCACGTCACCATCGGCAAAGATCGTTGCGTGCAAGCTCCCCTTCATACAACGTATTGCCATCAAGTATCGTGCGGCACACACTTTGTGGATGCCCATTGCTGTCCGTCCCGAAGACTCCAGCTGTGTTACTAACACTGAGGAAGCCTCGTCTTTCTATTACAACAGTACTGAAATATCAGTATACGCTTTCTACTAAGTTCTTACACACGGAAAGCGGAATTTGCTACCGTAATTCCCAAAGTCTAATGAAACCTGTCCGTTACAGGACCCTAGAGTACACTGTAAGCTCAAACAACATGGCTATCCTGGACGAGAACATTCTCTCAAAGAATTTACGAAAAAAATCAGTCGTGTGACAAAAAGTTGTTTGATTCACATATATCGTGCAAATGATGGATGCAGATGAAGAGTCGGTTCCAAACGGAACTCGACATTGTGTAACACTGTTGACTAATAATTGAGATGCGACCGCATGATGGTGCGTCTTCCCAGATATGCAACTGGCTCCATGGATTTTTGACTTGTACAACTCAGTAGACAATAGCTGACGGTGAAAGCTCAACAGAAATGAAAGTGACATCTGGATAGCAGTGCGTGTTAAAGCGCTGCTCCCGGGATGAGGAGGTGCACCCGGCCAAGACTGAAGCTGCTTGGAGGATTAACGGCGTGGACTGGTGTGAAGGCCACTCAGAGGATGTTGTTTTTAGGCGGTATTCCACGTCCCACCAGGTGAATAGCGAGTCCCACCTCTCACCACGCAGGCTGTTGGCGTACACATATTCTGTCCGTCCCGTGAGACGGGGAAGGCGGGGGGGGGGGGGGGGGGGGGGGGTGAGGGAGGCGAGAAGAAGGGCATCCGGCCCAGAGGTGTACATATACCGCTTTTAAACTGCCCATGCTTGTCTGGTAGCCAGGCAGGAAAGCCAGCGCACGTTCTCACAATGAAAACTCCCCATCGCAGCCCCTCAAATTTAGAGGTATGAGGGGCCCATCACAAACTGAACACAGAGCAGGAATTAGAACAGGAAGAAGGTGTACTGAACTGCGGAAAAAAATAGAAACAGTGAAAACTGCAGATACAAGTGCTTACAAAGAGGGGCGGTGGCAAAGGGGGGGGGGGGCTATGGAGGCTATAGCTGCCCTGCCCCAATGGAGTATCGTATTACCTTGGATAAAATGACTTCAGAAATCAGCTAATATATTATTTCAACAGAGTCAATCATTTTTTTATAATTATGTAGCAATAAAGGTGAAATGTATTTCAAACACATTTTAACGAAAGAATGCGAGTGGCAAATAGCTTACTATCTAAACCAATAAATATCATTTAACTTAAAATGGGCCTTATTATTTATACATTGGATGTATATTAATGTACGAGTACCACTTACGATTCAATAAAGCTGAATATTACGGGAATGCCTACCAATACTTAAATTGCTGACCCCAGACAAAAACTCCGAAATTGCCGGAGATCTGGGTCAAATCTTACTATTTTCCCGGTCACACACATTCTGTAGACACGTTTTTACCCTGAACTCCAAAACAGTTACCAAAAACTACTTTAAGCAACACCAAATTTTGCCAGTTTGTCGGTGGAGGACCCTAACTCTCCTTTTGTTAAGCGATACCCCATTCCGCCCCCCCCTCACCCCCCCCCCCCCCTCGCCATTAGCTTCCTCCCCCTTTGACCGACTTCTAGAATCGCCTCCGCTTACGAAAGCTGTGTAAACAAAACAATTACGCAAAGCAAGTTGATTCTTGACTTCCTTATAGCATAATCCTTATTGCACGACATGTACCGTCACAACGAAAACAAATTTTCATATGCTGTATAACACCGCCACCTTTCAGACATATTAGATCATCGATACGTAAGCCTACGTTCTCAAATACCACACACACGACCGATGTATCGCTGGCAATCTCGACAGCAATATCGCCCGCCATCAGACGTTTCCTTCGACACCGCCACACACGAGAGACTTACCAAACATTTTAAATTACAAACGACATTTTGCAGTAACGTTGTGCTGTGGAAAAGTTATAATTATATTTTGCAGAAACGCAACTGATAAGCGTATGTTGGCTAATACAGCAAATGAAAGAAAATAGAGTTGAAATTTATTAAATATATTTTGGAACGCTTTTCTTGGGTCTCCAGGCTGTGTTACGTAATACATGACATTTTTCGCTATAGTCCGAACCACGAACGATGGCGCTTCGCGCAAATTGAAGCACTGATGAGGACTGTGTGGTGTCACCGCCACAGGCTTTAAATCGGTAGCCTTTAAATCGGCCGCGGTCCGGTAGTATACGTCGGACCCGCGTGTCGCCACTGTCAGTGATTGCAGACCGAGCGCCGCCACACGGCAGGTCTAGAGAGACTTCCTAGCACTCGCCCCAGTTGTACAGTCGACTTTGCTAGCGATGGTTCACTGACAAATTACGCTCTCATTTGCCGGGACGATAGTTAGCATAGCCTTCAGCTACGTCATTTGCTACGACCTAGCAAGGCGCCATTATCCTTTGCTATTCACCTTGTGGTACATGTACCGTCAGACCGATATTCACCAATTATGGATTAAAGTTAAGTATTCCAGAAGCTACGTACTTTATTTGCTAGTCTTCATTACTTGTCCTGTTCCAGACCTCACGCCATCCTGCGTGAGCTTAAACACGTGCCTTTCGGCTTCACCTCATAGTGGCTTGGCTGTCTTGCCAAGTCACAACAGACTGCATCGTTGCCGATTCCAAGCGGCAGTTGCAGCATGCGCATGCACATTCTTTGCGCTTGAAAAAAGCGTATATCCTTCAAATTACGTCTCTCCCTTGCTTATGCAGAATTTATCATTTGCCACCACCATCAGCGAAGACAACTCGCAACAAATGGAATAGAAATTAACTAAACAACTCGCTACCATCATGCCTAATGCTCAAATAAACTACGGTGTTAACAGCAGAGTGCTCTGAACGCTAATTGGCTCTCGGAGAATGCATGGCGCAAATGCTCAGAACAAGCCTAAACTCGACCGCCAGGTGCGTTGCGCACATTTTTTCTAGTGCGTATTCCTCAGATACATTTTAAATACTCAGTTCTTTTTTTCATTCTCGTAGTTGAACTACAAGTGTTTATGTTAGGGCTTTGGAAAGTTTATGTATCAATAAATATGTCAACAATAGCACGGCTGCTGGTTCCCATAACTCTCATTGTGAATTGTATGTGAGAGAGATAAATTCTATGAAATGGGAAGAACATTAGGTCACCTTTAGAATAGATAGTATGTGCTAAAAAATTAAAGTATCTTCTTAATATTACCTCGTCCTGTTTAGAAGTTTAAAATTTAATAAAGCGTCAAGTTGTTTCATGAATACCTAAGATATCTCAGTCACTAGTTAAAACTCTGTATATTGTAACGCCACTGTAACGTCGCGAGTCAATACGAGATAACTTTATTGCAGTAAGCTACTTTGCAGAACAGCCCGTAGCATTGGAGCCATTGGCTGTGAAGGAGACGGCAAGTTGTGTCTTAGCAATGAGTCATTCACACCTGTCGCTATGCTAGCTTTGAGAAGCGGTATTCGTGTCACTTTGAGCATCTGTATATTCAAACCCCTAAGAATCTAAATAAACTATATTAAATATAATTCAATCTAGTTAAACATCGGTACACTACCTTTTGTTAATCAAGAGAATATTGTCCAAGAATTTATGCTTTCTATCTGTCATAGTTTCGGAGTTAGAGAAATTTACTTAAAAAATCAGAACCCGACACTTATAAGATTAAATTCAGTTAGAATCTATAATAGTTTATCTTTTGGTATCATTAGAAAACATTTCTAGGACTCTCAATGGACAGCACTATTTAATCAGGATTTTCACATTTAAAAACTTTAACTACTTTTCATTTTTGTAAGATAAAAATTCAAGAAAAAATTGATAACTATTTGTTTTGCTGTTGTGGAATGAATGAGAATGAGTGAGACTGTGTATGTGGGACATACGTAAAATTTCATTATTATATTGTATACACCATTACGTAACTGTGTCGTGGGAAATTGTGTTTTACCCACATTGCTTATGACGTATGTCTAAGTGTACTTGCTTTTCTAAGGAGGCATCCAGAATAGCCGTTTTCAGAGTAATAAGTTTCTAAATTTATTACAAGATTAGTTTTCTATTTCTTTGGTCATGTTAAACATTATATTAATATTTGCATATTGAAATTACGTAAATGCATCTGTGAATAGTGATTGGCGCAGGACAGTTCTGGCGCGAGAATAATCTCGAAGGATAGTTCTGATTGGCTGATCATTTTGATCGACCAATCAGAGTTAAGCAGTTCCCGCACACTGCTAGGTAGTTATACTGGTAGAGAAGCAGACTGGAGAGGAGTCGGTTGTCAGCTATAGGACGTACAGGTCATGTTGAACGCTTTGTTCTTTATTATGTGTAAAATGAAGAAATAACTGGCTTCTCAGGTCCAGATTGTGTGGCCGCAATAGCAGTTGCATTTACGGACAGTTTTGTGAAGTTTGGAAGTTTTTGGATTGTTTTGTTGGAAAGAGAACCGCATGTGGACTTTCGGCCTTGGTAAAAATTCCGCCTGGCATGTTTCGTATTCGTTCATGGAATATTTGGCGAGCAGTTTCTTTAATATAAATCCACTGAAAAAGACTGAATGTGAAACTCATACATTGTAGCGGAGTATTTGACTGCAGATCATATTAGAATTCGGGACTTAAGTGCATTTCTGACTCCTTGCGTGTGAAATGTATTGCGTGACTGTGAACTGAGAACGGTGATCTTCTTAGATAAGTAAATTCGGGCTGATGGCGGGTGTTTTTTGTTGAACTAAGAAAATAAAAATACTCGTTTCAGCATTTTGACCTTTTATTAAAGAGATGAAGCAGTCGCCCTCCACCCGAAGATTGTTATAAGATATTACAGTATAGCTTGCTACTAGTGTTTACGCGGAATTTGCAACGTATCGACAACATTTTTCATCAACGCTGCTTTCAACGTCGCCTGAACAGTACCTACGTATACAGAGTAACGGGCTGGTGATCAGACGCCGTAGTGAGGTAGGTGGAGCTTTTGTAGTGAACAGTACGACGAGAGACAGTGATCAAACATTTACGCCGCAATTTCATTACCCGCCCCGCCCCACCACGTACGGGGGATACGTCGTCAGCGACTCATCTACATCTACATCTACATTTATACTCCGCAAGCCACCCAACGGTGTGTGGCGGAGGGCACTTTACGTGCCACTGTCATTACCTCCCTTTCCTGTTCCAGTCGCGTATGGTTCGCGGGAAGAACGACTGCCGGAAAGCCTCCGTGCGCGCTCGAATCTCTCTAATTTTACATTCGTGATCTCCTCGGGAGGTATAAGTAGGGGGAAGCAATATATTCGATACCTCATCCAGAAACGCACCCTCTCGAAACCTGGCGAGCAATCTACACCGCGATGCAGAGCGCCTCTCTTGCAGAGTCTGCCACTTGAGTTTATTAAACATCTCCGTAACGCTATCACGGTTACCAAATAACCCAGTGACGAAACGCGCCGCTCTTCTTTGGATCTTCTCTATCTCCTCCGTCAAACCGATCTGGTACAGATCCCACACTGATGAGCAATACTCAAGTATAGGTCGAACGAGTGTTTTGTAAGCCACCTCCTTTGTTGATGGACTACATTTTCTAAGCACTCTCCCAATGAATCTCAACCTGGTACCCGCCTTACCAACAATTAATTTTATACGATCATTCCACTTCAAATCGTTCCGCACGCATACTCCCAGATATTTTATACAAGTAACTGCTACCAGTGTTTGTTCCGCTATCATATAATCATACAATAAAGGATCCTTCTTTCTATGTATTCGCAATACATTACATTTGTCTATGTTAAGGGACAGTTGCCACTCCCTGCACCAAGTGCCTATCCGCTGCAGATCTTCCTGCATTTCGCTACAATTTTCTAATGCTGCAACTTCTCTGTATACTACAGCATCATCCGCGAAAAGCCGCATTCATGTCATCTGATTGCCTGGGAATAACGAGACATCAGGGGTCCGTCGCTGCCACCTGCGCACAGACCTGTGGTAGGAGGCCAGACCGGGCGGTCTATTGCTGCAACCTGTCTCTCGTTTGCTGCGCCCTGCACGTCCAGGATTTCCCGCTTTATGATGCGCCTTTGAAATAGGGAGCCGAAGTAAACTACACACATCCCAATAAGTTTTGCATTACCTCGCTTCCGAGAGTTCCGGAACCTGTACAGAAAACTGGAGTAGAGATCAACATAAACATCATTTCCGCCCTTTTTTTTTGCTCGTGAAAACCACACATTGCATGTTGTACCACCATACAGCGAGACCTTCAGAGGTGGTGGTCCAGATTGCTGTACACACCGGTATCTCTAATAGCCAGTAGAACGTCCTCTTGCATTGAGGCATGCAATCGTCGTGGCATATTATCCACAAATCCATCAAGGAACTGTTGGTCCAGATTGTCCCACTCCTCAACGGCGATTCGCCGTAGATCCCTCAGAGTGATTGGTGAGTCACGTCGTCCATAAACAGCCCTTTCCAATCCATCCCAGGCATTTTCGATAGGATTAATGTTTGGAGAACAAGCTGGCCACTATAGTCGAGCGATGTCGTTATCCTGAAGGAAGCCATTCACAAGATGTGCACGATGCGGACGCGAATTATCGTCCATGAAGACGAATGCCTCGCCACTTTGTTACCGATATGGTTGCACTATCGGTCGGAGGATGGCATTCACGTACCGTACAGCCGTTACGGCGCCTTCCATGACCACCAGCGGCATACGTCTGCCCCACATAATGCCACCCCAAAACATCAGGGAACCTCCACCTTGCTGCACGCCGGTTGTTGTGGCCGAGCGGTACTAGGCGTTTCAGTCTGGAACAGCGCTGCTGCTACGGTCGCAGGTTCGAATCCTGCCTCGGGCATGGATGTGCATGATGTCCTTAGGTTAGTTACGTTTAAGTAGTTCTAAGTCTAGGGGACTGATGACCTCAGATGTTAAGTCCCATTGTGCTCAGAGCCATTTGAACCATTTGATCCTTGCTGCACTTGCTGAACAGTATGTCTAAGGCGTTCAGTAGACTGTGTCTGTGATACAATATCCACAGGCAACGTCTATCTTCCGGAGTTCTGAGAACCGGGGTGCTGCAATACTTTTTTTGATGTATGTATATCCATTTAATAATTAAGGAAGGTTGCACCTAGATTGCTGATAGTATATACTTGCCGACAGTGCGGCAAATTTGGACTCGAACAGCAATCATTAACATCGTATTGAGCAACTCGTGAAAGCTAACGAGAAATTATCTGTAGAGAAATATCACACAGGAAATAACTTACACGATGTTCTCTGATTTAATTAAGAGTTGTTGCTTCAGTGGCAGTGTGGACGTCGTACGGCACGACAAAGGAAGAAAAATATTTCATCTAAGATGTCTGTGTCGTTTCATTATGATGAATAAGTGTGACACAGATTTACTATTGTTACAGACATTTATATATTGGGAATCAATTTCCACGTCGTCGCTAGCGTACTTCACTGTGAAACACATGGCGACCTGTATACTGCTTGCTTAGTGCTTCATCACTGAAATTTATGGTGAGCTTGTTTTTATAGCATAAAACAATGTGTTGTTAACTCTGTAAATGTTGGACGGAAAATGCTGGTCTCCATTATACCGCAAGAAAACTCAGGCGTTGAAACATAAGGAAACATTTCTATCTAGTGTTCTAACCGACTCAGTAACTCACAGGATTTTTACGATAGCGCTAATTCTTGGAATCGAAGGAAATGAGGCATGCAGGAACGGCAGCTGCGTACTGTGGCATCAGATCTTTCTTGTATCGTAGTTAAAAATAGCCGCTGCTATCAGTTTCCGAGGTCGCTAGTTCCACATACGCCGGGTGAAAGTCGCTTCCGACTGAGAGTATAATATTCGCTTCGCTTCAGTCTCGGCCATTTTAGTAACGTGTGCTGCAAAATGGCACGGTTTTGCTGTTACATCAACATTGACTGTCATCTATAAGGTTGTGTTCATCTGTTTGTTTTCGCATAAAAACCACTCTACCAACAAAATGCAATCATAAATAAAATGTTTATGAACAACAATGCTTGAGTAGTAAGTAAGTAGTATGTGCATTAGTTTTTATGTAGTAGACCGGAATGAGCTTCTTACTCTTCAACAGGTTAGTGAAACGCATAATCGAAAGTGGCAAACTACAGCTGTGTTAACAAATTTCAAACAGTTTGTCTTCGTCTCAGAATCCTTTAAAAACAATCGATCAACATCGTCAAGGTAGCGACATTGTGGGGATGCGTTAAAGATACAATCTATGAAATAGGAAGCGAAAAATATAACGTGGGCCATAACTTCTCTTCTGAGGGTCCGTGCTACGAACCGTAAGAAGGTCGAAGTTTTTGGAAAGTGTTCTGAAAAGAGAGCAAATTAACTATCCTGTTTGTTATTGTGGTCTAATTTAGCGCTGTACTTAGAAACGATTTAAACATTTGATGCATATATATATATATATATATTCGGATTTTTAAGATTTTTTTAATTTCTATAAAGCAGTGGATATTGGCGCAGCAAACACGATGCATATATATATATATATATATATATATATATATATATATATATATATATATATATATATATATATATATATATATATATATATATATATATATATATATATTCGGATTTTTAAGATTTTTTTAATTTCTATAAAGCAGTGGATATTGTCGCAGCAAACACGATGTCCTCCACTTATCAGAGTGAAAAAAAGATAACTGGCAATACATGTGAACAACTATATCTTCAAATAAAAAAGACAGACATAACGTAATGTTAATTACGTGTGATGAGTGTAGGCTGATCAGGACTCAAGACTATAGCCACTCAATACCACATTTACCTATCTGAAAGTAAGTGTAACATCAATTCTTAAAATCTTAAAAATGGGATTTCTGGATAGTTGTGTTTAAAATTCATACCAGACTGCTGAGAGGACTGGACATTTGTGGAATGAAAGGAATCTGCTGTCATGGCGGGCAACAGAATCCTCTACTCCACATTAGAAAAGCCAGTACAAGTTACATATCTATGCTAATTACCTTTACTTGCTACATATATAACTTGTTGGCATGGGCGTATCCAGCGAGGGGCCTGGTGTATAACAATTCCCTTACCCCCCCCCCCCCCTCTATTTCCCACCCAGAGAGTCCTGCCCGACGACACATACAGACATATCATTTAGTATCAGCCTGGAAAAAAAAAAGACAGAACATGTAAAAGACATTGGCCAGCAGTAGCAAGTGCACCCAGAACCATTTGCCATGAAATTTTCAAAAGTATTTCGCCTTTCACTGTGAAACTAATACTGGGTGGCTATTCACACATGAAAAAAAGAAAAATTCCGTAAGCCAGATGGTGTCATAAGAAGTTCCTGATAATTAACGATGACTGGATGGATGGGAAAGGGGGGGGGGGTATCGCACAGTAACGGTTTTTCTTTCCTCTTGGCCAGGTTAGTATGACCGCAGTTTTTAAACGTGGAATAATATTGATACAATTAACATACTTTGAAATATCAAGTATTCTGAAATCTGTGATTTATAAACCTCAACACATTCAAATTCCAATGCTAGGTTAAAAACACATAATTCCCTGAGATTTTACGAAATTCCCAGGGATTTCCTTGCTTTTCCAGGTTAAACGTAACTCCCTGATAAATGCACTTAGTACAAGTTGTACTGTTTCTCCTGGGTGGACTTGGGTTTTAAAAAAATGTAAACTAAATATTGCGTTAATTTTATAAATAATCGACAAGTACGCCAAAGAAGAAGAGATGGAACTACAATGGACATGTTATTCCATGGACTCTTGCGCTTATATGCATGAACTACCTTTCCTTTGTCTTTCACTTATCTGCTTGGATTCGGACCTAAGAGGACGTTCTTGGGTAAAGCTCATCTTGCTGTACCAGCTGATAATGTAAGTTGTACTTAAGACCCGAAAAATGTAATGGTTATTTTGTCAAAAGAATTTGTGTATGTGGTCACTCAATTGGTAGTCTGATACCTGGATTGTCTTAAGTAGATATGGGCCTTAACAAAGAATTTTCATTGTTAGGCGCCATCTTAGAAAAATCTTTAACGTTTTTCTTTTAGCTCATCTACGAGACGTGCCGTCGGTTAGGACAATTAACTTTATTTCAGATCCCACGAGACCGGAGGCAGCTACTAACAATTTAACAATTTTACTTCCAGATTTTCTTTATATAACGAGATAACATCCCAGGCAGAAAAGGTCTGGTCACAGAATTCCAGTTCCATTACAGCATTTCATTTGTAGATGCTACTTTTATTATCTTATATTGGGGAATCGAGACGCAACCACGATGTTAAGTTACGTATTGCAGTAGTGTACATCGAACAGACTTGGCAAATATTCTCTGGTGCAATAAGCACACGACTTCTCACGAGTCTAGTGTTGGGTAAATAAGAGAAGGACAATTAATTATCGCCGGCCGAAGTGGCCGTGCGGTTAAAGGCGCTGCAGTCTGGAACCGCAAGGCCGCTACGGTCGCAGGTTCGAATCCTGCCTCTGGCATGGATGTTTGTGATGTCCTTAGGTTAGTTAGGTTTAACTAGTTCTAAGTTCTAGGGGACTAATGACCTCAGCAGTTGAGTCCCATAGTGCTCAGAGCCATTTTGAATTAATTATCGACGATTACGTAACTACCCTGAGAACTGAACTAGTTTACTGAGTGCTTATACACGTCGCGCTAAATTAAACAACATATTACACTGTTAATAATATTCCTACATTAGTTATGTCTCTTTTATGCTGAGCCATTGCATTATTGTGTGTTTCTTTTTTATATAAGTCTCGGCTCATATTCATTCTATTACATCACAGTGATAGCAAGGAAAAAGAGTCACAAATAATTTTTATTTTATTACATTACAAAGGGGAAAGATATATGGAAAAGGGTAGAGAAGTCTTTGCTGTTTTTGTAGATTTAGAAAAGGATTTTGACAGAGTTCAGTGGAACAAGCTGATGGATGTCTTGAAGAGGAAAGGAGTAGATTGGAAAGAGAGATGACTGATACAGAATCTATATTTACACCAGAAAGTAAGGGTAAGGATTGGAAAAGAAATGTCAGAAGGAAGCAGCATTGGACGAGGTGTTAGACAAGGTTGTTGCCTTTCCCCACTGTTGTTTAACGTATACCTTGAAGAGATTATTGCGAAAAGTTTAGATGGGAAAAGACGTATTGGTGGAAAGAGAATAGAATGTATAAGATTTGCTGATGACATGGTATTGGTGACAGAAAGTGAGCGGACAGTGAATAACATGCTCAAAGATCTGAATGAAGCTTGTGTGGAATATGGGATGTAAATAAACACAGCAAAAACAAAGAGTATGGTCTTCAGTACAAGACGCAGACTGTCCAATATTAAAATAGGACAATCTACCATTAGACAAGTAAGTGAATTTAAATATCTCGGAAGCACAATAACTGGAGACCCCACCAGGAGGTGAGAACTCGAATTGCCATAGCGAAGGAGGCATTCAACAGAAAGAGGAGACTCTTATGTGGCAAATTAGATAAAGGACTAAGGAAAAGGCTTGCCAAATGTTTTGTCTGGATTGTGGCACTATATGGGGCAGAAACATGGACTCTGAGACGAGAGGATGAAAAAAAAGAAGCATTTGAGATGTGGATGTGGAGGAGAATGGAGAGAATAAGCTGGATGGAAAGCGTGAGTAATGAAGGAGTATTGGAAAGGGTTGGTGAGAGAAGATGTCTGCTGAAGGTTGTAGGAGAAAGGAAAAAGAACTGGTTGGGACATGGAGTGGTTGCTAGTAGATGCTTTGGAAGGATTGATTTGTGGGAGAAGACTGAGAGGAAGAAGGAGATATAAGGTGATAGACAACATAAAGGGAAGAGGAAATTATGCAGACCTGAAGAGGATGGCAGAAGACCGGACAGCCTGGAGAACTACCATGTGAAAACCTGCCTTTAGGCAGAACACTGATGATGATGACATTACAAAGTTTCAAGCATTATCTCATCCTAAGATGACCATCCAGATTATATAAAAACGTTACTTAATAGTCAATTGCTTTACATACGAGTTGTGTAAAATTACATTACTTGTCCGATATTTGGTAACTAGATATCCGTTGTTCTTTCTTGTGTTACAAGTGCAGATTAATAACTCTGCTTTCCATGAATTATTCAACGTGTAATACTGCTTTTCGTAGGGCTTCACTTCTAAGACTGAATTTACCGCCAGACGGAACGAATCTATCGAATAAATCTGATGACCGATACCAATGTACACAGAACTTACTGGAGTAATGAATAACGTTATCACTGTTTGCTGTAATTATCTCCGCGCCAATAATAGATATGATGTAGTATAATGTTCACAGCAAAATTGAAACCACTGACTGTCTATAGAGCTGATAAATTTGTACACATTTCGTCATGCAGAAACAAAGTGTAGCAATTGGAAGATGAGGTAGCATGGCCTGCGGCGCGTCAGAAGACGTATAGTCGTGGGACCGAAAATACGTCCCAGTGCGGAAGGGTTGTGTTAAATATATTTGCACGGTAACACGGTTTAAATCTTTTTCCGTCGTGCAGTGTCCTCTCCGTTAAAGAAAACGCGGGCCAGTCGTGCCGCTGCTGACGCGAGGAGCGGCCGCGACCAGCTCAACGGCCGCCCGCAGCGGCGGCTATGTCGAGAAGAGGGAAGGGAACGGAACGTTGGCGTTTGGCGACGCAGCGGGCGTCCGTTGCGACACCGGCGTGGGTCACGTGACACCTGCAGCCAACCGCCGGCCGACTCGCCTCGCGAAAACGGTGACCTCTGGCGCCGAGCGCGGGCGTCACAGCCGCGGCCGCCGGCACGCGTCCGCCTGACGTCACAGCGGCGGCGCTCGCACTCGGCGAAGGCCACTACGAGCGCCAGCTAGTGCTAAACAGTGACTCATTCACGTGCCAGCGCTGGTCGTAGCCTTCACTTGCAACGTAACGACCTAGCAGGCGTGAGATATTCCAGGGCGAAGGCTCGGCGAGCTGTGCAGGTATTCTGAGAATCTGCTGAAAGTCTCAGGCGAGAAGGTTAGCCTGCGAGAGAGAGTTGAGCTGCCCTGCAGACTCGGGATTACGACTGGCCCATTCAGAAGAAGCGTGGCGACTGCGCCTCCGTCCTGCCCGTGGCAGCCTCGAGGCCCATATGAGTCAGTGAGGCAGCTGAGCTGAGGCGGCCGTCTCCTACCACCAGCCAGACGGGGCGGCGTTGCCTTTTCGTGAGTTTCTCGCCTTTCCCCCGAGCGCAGGCGAAGGCGCTATGTGGCAACGGTGGCAGAGCCTGCGGCCCGGTTTCTGTTACGCGCCGAGCAGGACGAGGAGGGGGGGGGGGGGGAGTAGGAGGCAAGGAATCGCGAGGCAGCATGGGTAGGCCGCCAGCTGAGGAGGCGGAGGCGACGCGGCCACCGGAAGGCGAGAAGAGGCGACGGCCCAGAACACTTGCTGCCGCTCGGGCGCGCATGCGCAGACACGGGCCGGGCTACTGAGCCACATCAGCGGGGGAGTGCGCCCGCTACTAGCCGCGCGGAAAACATCTGCCTCGGCGCGCTTCCAAGAATATCGTCTTTAAGGAAAAGAAAAACCGGAGTTCTTTGCGGGCGCTGGCGATCACGCGAGGCGAGACTGCCTCGCGCGCAGCTACTCCGCCTGCAAACGCGCGTACGATTACGGGGCGTGCTGTAATTTAGTCAGAACTGCAGCATTTATAGTTCCTCCAATGACAGATAATGTACCGACTACACATTCAGCATAGCATATCTGATAAAGAAACGAAATGAACATGGTATTTACTCAATCACTGCGAATAGCAGAGAGCAGATTTTAGAGCAGCTGGCATCAAAATTCCGACTTATGCAAGACACTACCCCTTTAAATGAATTTTATCCATAGTGGGTGCTGTCGAACTCCGTGACTGTTCCTTTATAGGGTGTAGAAAAATATCCACTACCAGTCACAATAAAAGATTACTTATTTGTCACACGACCGGTTTCGGGCTTGCGCCCATCCTCAGGTGTTTAAACATTCAAGTACATGTTTATATTGTTGGAGATCAACTGTAATAATGGTGCTTCAACTTTATTGATCTCCAATAGTATAAACTCGTACATGAATCTATAAACACCTGGGGATGGGCGCAAGCCCGAAACCGGTCGTGTGACAAATAAATAACCTTTTATTGTGACTGGTAGCGGATATTTTTCTACACGCTACCCCTTTATATTCCGACCCCATATCGCCACATGCTTCGAAACAGGGGTCCGTCAAATTATTTTACATCATGAAAACCCTATTTGAAGATGGCAGCTTTTGAAATTGCTCGGGCAATTATGTTTAAAATTATTTCCACAAAAACGAAGATTGTATTGCTGTGTCATGTTATTTTAGTCATTCATGTATGGAAAGAGTAGTTGTGGAGCTGCTACTTCCAGAAACATACTTTATCACTTACAGGCCCACACATAAAAATCTCCTAAAATAGTGGCAATTATCACGAATAATTAATCCTTCATTTTACCTGACGTAAACAGTTTGTCAACTGCAACCACAAAAAGTCATACTTTTCTCGTCAGATTATTTCCTTGCAGTACTGCATCTTTTGCTGCTTATTGTCTGTTCACACGCGAAAATTAGAACATATGCTTATTGTCTGTTCTCACGCGAAAATTAGAACATATGCAATTCTCAGTTACGTTACACGAGTACCACAATTTTCTTAATACGAGACAGAAACAGCTGCTACGAGAACTTGCGGCGCTGTCGGTATTGGCTAGTTTTACGTAAGGTATATTGAAATATGTTATACTCCCGCTTTCGAAAGCGGTGTAAAGGCCGAAGTTTCGTAACAAGCTTTGAGAATACATGCAGAGCAATGTTTGTAAGCATTCGTTTAACACCAAACGTGTATCATTGACTTCTGTTTACATATTCATACATTAACTACAAATAGTATCATGATTTGATAGAAAGAGTTTCGATGCTGTCGCAAGAGTAATATCAAATTACTAGCAACTTTTCTGGCTGTGGAATAAACTGTGTTTCTTCCGAAGGTAGTACACGATGTGCTGAATAATGATTCGAAAAAAAGTAACATGTCGGAGCAAAGTATAATTAATTAAGAAAAATGTCTGAGGCCAGAAACGTGTGCCTGCCTGGAGTGATATGACCTCAACCATCAAGCGAAGTAAGGACATCACAAACATCCATTCCCGAGGCAGGATTCGAACCTACGACCGTAGCGGTCGCGCAGTTCCAGACTGAAGTGCCTAGAACCGCTCGGCCACACCAGACGGCAGGAAATTTGTCTTTATAAATATACCGTATCCCCATTAATGTACGAGTACAATATAAATGCCCAGCCTTTGGAAGCGGTAACATCCGTCAAGTATCTGGGTGTGACTATTCGAAATGATCTCAAATGGAATGATCAGATTACACAAGTAACTGGTAAGGCGAACTCTAGATTGCGGTTTATTGGTAGAATCCTGAAGCGATGCAGTCCTTCAACAAAGGAAATAGCATACAATACGTTAGTTCGTCCAGTTTTAGAATATTGTTCGTCTGTATGGGACCCTTACCAGTTGGGTCTGATTCGAGAGATTGAGAAGCTCCAAAGAAGAGCGGCAAGATTCGTGACTCGTAACATTTACCCATCGCGAGAGTGTTAAAAATCTCATAGAAAGTTTGAAGTGGGACATATTTGCAGATAGACGGCGCGCTAAACGGAAGGGGCTGCTCACTAAATTCCGAAATTCGATGTTCACCAAGGAATTAGAGCATATATTATTACCACCAACTTTCAAATCGCTCAATGATCACCATTCAAAGATAAGGGAAATTAGAGCTCGTACTGAGGCTTTCAGGCAGTCGTTTTTCCCTCGCGCGATCCGCCAGTGGAACAAAGGGGGGGAAATATGACTTTAGCGCGAATTGTGCCCTCCGCCACACACCGCTTGGTGGCTAGCGGAGTATGTATGTAGATGTAGATGTTTTTCAAACCAACAGCTCAGTTCACACAATCAGTACCGAAAATAATAATAGTCTTCACAAAGATTTAAAGTCGCTTACTTTTGTCCAGAAAGGTGTCCATTATTCAGGAACACAAATTTTCAATGACTTGCTAACAGGCATAAAAACTACTAATAAAGTTCAGTTTATGAGGAGCCTACAGGGAGCATTCAACAAGTAATGCAAGGCTTTTTTTCTGAAAGCAGGTTGGTTTTACTCAGAATTCTAGTACACCATATTATTCCCCACTCTTTTGGCTACAAAATCCTGTTTTCCAACATAATCTACATCTACATCCATACTCTGCAAGCCTCATGACGGTGTGTGGCGGAGGATACCTTGAGTACCTCTATCGGTTCTCCCCTCTATTCCAGTCTCATATTGTTGGTGGAAAGAAAAATTGTCGGTATGCCAACCGGAGTGGCCGAGCGGTTCTAGGCGCTACAGTCTGCAACCGCGCGACCGCTGCGGTCGCAGGTTCGAGTCCTGCCTCGGGTAAGGATGTGTGTGATGTCCTTAGGTTAGTTAGGTTTAAGTAGCTCTAAGTTCTAGGGGACTGATGACCTCAGAAGTTAAGTCCCATAGTGCTCAGAGCCATTTGAACCATTGTCGGTATGCCTCTGTGTGGGCTCTAATCTCTCTGATTTTATCCTCATGGTCTCTTCGCGAGATATACGTAGGAGGGAGCAATATACTGCTTGACTCCTCGGTGAAGGTATGTTCTCGAAACTTCAATAAAAGCCTGTACCGAGCTACTGAGCGTCTCTCTTGCAGAGTCTTCCACTGAAGTTTATCTGTCATTTCCGTAACGCTTTCGCGATTACTAAATGATCCTGTAACGAAGCGCGCTGCTCTCCGTTGGATCTTCTCTATCTCTTCTATCAACCCTATCTGGTACGGATCCCACACCGGTGAGCAATATTCAAGCAGGGGGCGAACAAGTGTACTGTAACCTACTTCCTTTGTTTTCGGATTGCATTTCCTTAGGATTCTTCCAATGAATCTGAGTCTGGCATCTGCTTTACCAACGATCAACTTTATATGATCATTCCCTTTTAAATCACTCCTAATGCCTACTCCCAGATAATTTATGGAATTAACTGCTTCCAGTTGCTGACCTGCTATATTGTAGCTAAATGATAAAGGATCTTTCTTTCGACGTATTCACAGCACATTACTCTTGTCTAGATTGAGATTCAATTGCCATTCCCTGCACCATGCGTCAATTCGTTGCGGATATTTCTGCATTTCAGTACAATTTTCCATTGTTAGAACCTGTCGATATACTACAGCATCATCCGCAAAAAGCGAACTTCCGATGCTATCCACAAGGTCATTTATGTATACTGTGAATAGCAACGGTCCTACGACACTCCCCTGCGGGACACCTGAAATGACTCTTACTTCGGAAGACTTCTCTCCATTGAGAATGACGTGCTGCGTTCTGTTATCTAGGAACTCTTCAATCCAATCACACAATTGGTCTAATAGTCCATATGCTCTTACTTTGTTCATTAAACGTGTGTGGGGAACTGTATCGAACGCCTTGCGGAAGTCAAGAAACACGGCATCTACCTGGGAACCCGTGTCTATGGCGCTCTGAGTCTCGTGGACGAATAGTGCGAGCTGGGTTTCACACGATCGTCTTTTTCGAGACCCATGCTGGTCCCTACAGAGTAGATTTCTAGTCTCCAGAAAAGTCATTATACTCGAAGTTAATACGTGTTCCAAAATTCTAGAACTGATCGACGTTAGAGATATAGGTCTATAGGTCTGCACATCTGTTCTCCGTTGAATGCGACGGCCTTACGCCACATTAGTGGGACGGCCTGTGTGCCCGCACCCTACTGGTCGACTTCGGAGCCAACGTGTTGCTGCGTCAGTGACCTCCCCCTTATGCACGTACTGCTTTCCACGGAGTGGACCAAACAGATGGGGCTGTAGGGCTGCAGGGTGGATGAGGAAGAAGTTCTGTGAGCTCCTCCGGGTTGTGCAAACTTGTGTGGGGCCTTGGATAAATTGAAAGGTTCAAATGGCTCTGAGCACTATGGGACTTAACATCTATGGTCATCAGTCCCCTAGAACTTAGAACTACTTAAACCTAACTAACCTAAGGACAGCACACAACACCCAGCCATCACGAGGCAGAGAAAATCCCTGACCCCGCCGGGAATCGAACCCGGGAACCCGGGCGTGGGAAGCGAGAACGCTACCGCACGACCACGAGATGCGGGCAAATTGAAAGGTCTCTGTTGGATTCCTTTCATGTTTAATTTCTTAAATCTGTTGTCATCTACGGCATAAATTCCTCTTCTAAATTTACTGTGGCGTTTCTGACTATCTGGGAGGAGACTGAGTAGTGGAACGCGTTACTTTTACACATAAACGAGAACGATCTGTCACACTACTACACTTTAAAACACAGTTTATATGTAATTCATGTCACACAGTCTCATACGGAACCTACATCAGCTTTCTTTTATATACTGTATATGATAAGATACTGTCATCCCCCTTCCCTTCTGTGTGAGAGGATGAATGAGCAAATGTATTTCTCGTTGCATGCTTGAGGGTAGCAGACAAGCCTGTCTGCTAGAGAACAGTAGGACCAACGTCGGAACAGGTAGCTACGCTTTCTAAAAGCAGAGAGGTTTCTATCCTTAGTATGGTCCTGTCCGTCCTTTGTCATGTTGGTATAGGAAGCTGCCCCTCTGGCCACTTCCGTTTGTATTGGTGAGCCACCCCTCAGGAAGGGACCAGGGCAGTCTGTCCGTGGCGAGCGTCTGAAGTGGTAAGATCTCCGGCTAAGCGCGTGTCTGCTAAGTACGTAGGACAATGGATTTCTTAAGTTCAGCCTAACTGAAAATTTAATCACCTTTATTTCAGGTTAAGCTCTAAAATATCTAATGTTATCTTAAATTGCAACGCAGTGTAATTCGCGTGTGAAGTTCAGATTATTTTCCGGTAGTTGCTTTGTCACTACTTTGTGAGTAAAGTGGAACCACGTGTTGATCAGTAACTCTAACTAAGATCATCAATCTTAAATGCGAATGTGCGTGAGATTATAACGTCTCGTCTTGACAGTATTTTTCAATATAGCAACTTTTCTTTATGTTCAACCCACGTGGGGTGTACTTTGTGAGACCACAATCACGTGCTTATATAATTGTTTGACCCATCAGGTTAATAGTAAGACGATAGTAACCAGTTCGAGGTTTTTCTTTTGTAAATTGCTTTTCGATCTAATTTATTTTAATTATCAAAATTATTGTTTAGTTACACTCTTTGTGTAAACCAAGTTGACCAAGTGAAGCATGTGGTGTAACCATCAAAGTAGCCCTCAGCTATTCTTTTCGCGAAGATTTCACAAAGAGTTAATATGAATTTAGTATACCAGTGTGTGGTAATTATATGACGGACAGGATTGTGCTACGAACGTAACTTCTTTGGGTGAAAATTGAATCGGTTGGTAGTGGTTAATTTCCTCTTGCATATGTTTCAACGTTCTTCGTGCGTTATTTTATGAATGCAGTGTTGTATGCAGTCTCCCAATCTTGGCTCCATATTTGATGTGTTCCGTAAGATTACAATCTCACATTTTCACAATCCTAAATAAGGCACCAGTTTAGTTAGGAATCAAGTTTAATATGCTGAAATTTCAATGATCAATGTTAAAATAAATTTCCAAATATAAACTGATTTATTTCTTTTTACCTAAATTCTCTTTTATATATATATCACCGGCTGTCGTATGACTATTAAAAGATTATAATTAATGTTAGTCTGGTTAGGAATTTGGTAAGCTAGACTGGATACCTGGTGAAACAGTTAGTCAGTAATGCAAGGTTAACTTCCCCAGACAGCTCACAGCTTTTAACCCGCTTTTATTGAATATCAGTACCGCTTTCATAACAAAATAAAGCAACAACGTTACAAAGTTAGTTTGCATTTTTGTGGCGACGACCACACCGAAGTCGTTTCCTTAATTTCCTGAGGGCAGCACAACAAACTTTGGAGTTGATCGCTACAACATGAGAGACGACATCAAACAGAATAACCCCTTCACAGCCCCCGAAGAACGTCGCCATGTTTTTACCTGCTAAGGGTAATCACCATTGATCTTTATTTTACAATTTCCATTGGCGACTTTAGCCCGTATAAACAGGTACTCATCGGCACACAACTTCTTCTTTCTTCTCATAGACAAAACAAAAGGCATACTAGGAAGAAGAGTACCATAAGGCTGTTTAGCAAACAGTCCTGTAGTCTCAGCAACACTCCAAGTCTTCCACGTAATAATATTGGCATCTGGAAAGGCTCTGGCTCTGAGCAATATGGAACTTAACATCTATGGTCATCAGTCCCCTAGAACTTAGAACTACTTAAACCTAACTAACCTAAGGACATCACACAACACCCAGTCATCACGAGGCAGAGAAAATCCCTGACCCCGCCGGGAATCGAACCCTGGAACCCGGGTGTGGGAAGCGAGAACGCTACCTCACGACCACGAGCTGCGGCGGACTGGAAAGGCTTCAAGGCCACCATAATCTGCATGATTGACCCAAACAACATCCAGTGTCAGCCATGTACTGCCTCCAAACACTGCTTGCACATCACAAGTGAAGTTCAGACGCAGTCCACGAAACGTGCCACAGCAATGCCTCTGCGACGTCTAGGTTACCGTCGTCGCTGGCGGCCCAGTGTACCCGTGTATCGAACCTTAAGAGCAATTGATATTGACTTGGCTGGACAATTTAATAAACAGCAATTAATTGGAGGTCCCAATGTGTTTCGTGGACTGCGTCTGAACTTCACTTGTGATGTGGACTGTAAATGATAAGGGACGTAAACTGCACGACTTTCTCTCTTACTTAAGGCAGAGGTGAGAATGAAACATATCGATCCCAGTTGCGGTATGGTACATTTCTTAACCGGAAGCGAACTTTATACCACCCACTTAAACCACATGAATCTGAGGCAGACACGTACATGCACATGCGGGTAAGAAGGTTCCCCAGAACACACTGCCTTCTGCTGCGGCCAGTACGCGAGCAGTAGACATGTGCTACACTTAGACTACACAGAAACAAACATACATATACGCACAACAATAAGAGACGAAGAACGATAGGCACAACTAAACGTATTGACGAACCGTATTTCAAAAGCAACAAATGAAGAGTACCTTCGGACACGACATAACAGACATGCCTATGTGCAACGTAACAACAATCTCCAGAGAGTGGACAGCGACACTCAACAGTGACGGTGAAAACTGTGACGCTGAAGAGCAACAGGAGGAGGAGGAAAATGGAAATGGTGGCCGCGAGTTCCCAGTTGGGAAGTTCGGCTGCCAAGTGCAGGTCTTATTAAGTGCGACGCCACATTGGGCGACTTTCGCGTCGACAGTGGGGATGAAATGATGATGACAGCACAACACCCAGTCACTGAGGGGTGAATAATCTCCCTCCCCAGACGGGAATCGAACCCGGGCCCCAGTGCGTGGCATTCCAACGCGCTGACCATGCAGCTAATAGGGCGGACTAGGAGGAGGAAGACGAGATGTAACAGCAAACAAGCGTATGGTGCTGGCCTTCTAACCAAGATAGCACCAAATGTTGTACATGGATGAACACCTAAAGCTAATACAACGGATTAGAAATACTATTTCTCTAGTACTAACCAAACTGTTTTGTTTTTGTATGTCCATCCTTTTGACGGAAGGTCTTGGGGACCACGGCCGTTCACTATTGTAAGACAATTAAACGCCTACAGCTGTCCTTATCATCTTATTTATTGTATAGCTGGCAGTTTCGGCGCATAAATGCGCCATCTTCAGGTCGTAGTTGCTGATGAAGGGGTATCACGATCCATATATTCGCTGCATTACTGGCCAACAAATCTGTTTGTCCACTCAATTGGCAGTTGATTACTGGAGTGCTGACACTACAGTTACAGATAGTCTGCGTAAACCAGGTACGTGGACCACTGATGCAGCGTATATATGGATCGTGATAACCCCTTCGCCTTCAACTACGGCGTGAAGATGGCGCATTGAAGCACCGATACTGGTAGCTTCACAATAAAGAAGATCATAAGGATGGCTGTAGGCGTTTCATTTTCTTCAAAATTTTTTTGTTGTGAGCGGCGGTCAACAGCTCGAAGAAACCATTCCGAGGCATTGACCACCAGCCACAATCGGTGATGGCACTAACGAATCTCTCCTCTATCCAATGGTCTTTTTATATTCTTCTTAAAACAACAAAATTTTATTTATATTTCAACTCTAAATTATTGTTATATTAAAAAGTATTATTCTTTGTGAAATGTTATAGATAAAAAACAAAAGAAAGGAAAACTACAAAAAAGATGAAAAACTAAAACCGTAATAAATACGACCTGCTTTAAAACATCATGTAATAGGTCTATAATTTGGCAATAAAAAATAAATTAATTACTCAGTGGGCGCCTCTCTAACTATTCGTCTTAGCAAAACTGAATGATGTATATGTCTCATTAATAATATCAGATAACGCGAGTATTATGTACAAACTGACTAGATACAAATACAGTGCAGTAATGCAATCAATGCAAATAAGCGTTGTTAAATGATTTTTCTATTTACTGATATCTGGGTACAGCAGCGTAAGAATTATCATATGCACGAAGGACGAGTTGAGCGGACTGGATAGTGTCTTTGAAAGAGATTATAAGACTGAAACTGAAACAAGATTAACGAAATGATGTCGAAGTAAATCAGCAGGTGCTGAAGGAATTAGATTGTGGACTGAGACATTAAATGTAGTAGATGAGTTTTGCTATTCGTGCAGCAAAAGACGGAGGACGGCCGAAGTATGGTATTTATAAAAAATGCAGACTGTCAATAGCAAAAACAGCATTTCTCATAAAGAGGCATTTTCTCAAGGTATGTGTTTGGAGGGTTAGGAAATTCAGACAAGAAGAGGGCACAAGCTTCTGACATGTGGTCTGAATTGGAGAAAAATCAATTTATGGCACAACTTGACTGAAAGAAAGCAGCGGTCTGATAGGACACACCCTTAGCCATGCAGGCATTGCGATTGTGGTACTCAAAGGAAGTGTGAGGGGAGGAGCTATTCGTGCAGCAAAAGACGGAGGACGGCCGAAGTATGGTATTTATAAAAAATGCAGACTGTCAATAGCAAAAACAGCATTTCTCATAAAGAGGCATTTTCTCAAGGTATGTGTTTGGAGGGTTAGGAAATTCAGACAAGAAGAGGGCACAAGCTTCTGACATGTGGTCTGAATTGGAGAAAAATCAATTTATGGCACAACTTGACTGAAAGAAAGCAGCGGTCTGATAGGACACACCCTTAGCCATGCAGGCATTGCGATTGTGGTACTCAAAGGAAGTGTGAGGGGAGGAGGAGGAGAGGGGGAAAAACTGTAGAAAGGCACCATGACTTCAGTACAGTAAGTACAGGGCTATGACAAATGATTGAAGCGATTTCATAAATTCACCGTAGCTCCATTCATTGACATGGTCACGACACACTACAGATACGTAGAAAAACTCATAAAGGTTTGTTCGGCTGAAGCCGCACTTCAGCTTTCTGCCGCCAGAGCGCTCGAGAGCGCAGTGAGACAAAATGGTGACAGGAGCCGAGAAAGCGTATGTCGTGCTTGAAATGCACTCACATCAGTCAGTCATAACAGTGCAACGACACTTCAGGACGAAGTTCAACAAAGATCCACCAACTGCTAACTCCATTCGGCGATGGTATGCGCAGTTTAAAGCTTCTGGATGCCTCTGTAAGGGAAAATCAACGGGTCGGCCTGCAGTGAGCGAAGAAACGGTTGAACGCGTGCGGGCAAGTTTCACGCGTAGCCCGTGGAAGTCGACGAATAAAGCAAGCAGGGAGCTAAACGTACCACAGTCGACGGTTTGGAAAATCTTACGGAAAAGGCTAAAGCAGAAGCCTTACCGTTTACAATTGCTACAAGCCCTGACACCCGATGACAAAGTCAAACGCTTTGAATTTTCGGCGCGGTTGCAACAGCTCATGGAAGAGGATGCGTTCAGTGTGAACTTGTTTTCAGTGATGAAGCAACATTTTTTCTTAATGGTGAAGTGAACAGGCACAATGTGTGAATCTGGGCGGTAGAGAATCCTCACGCATTCGTGCAGCAAATTCGCAATTCACCAAAAGTTAACGTGTTTTGTGCAATCTCACGGTTTAAAGTTTACGGCCGCTTTTCTTCTGCGAAAAAAAACGTTACAGGACACGCGTATCTGGACATGCTGGAAAATTGGCTCATGCCACAACTGGAGACCGACAGCGCCGACTTCATCTTTCAACAGGATGGTGCTCCACCGCACTTCCATCACGATGTTCGGCATTTCTTAAGCAGGAGATTGGAAAACCGATGGATCGGTCGTGGTGGAGATCATGATCAGCTATTCATGTCATGGCCTCCACGCTCTCTCGACTTAACCCCATGCGATTTCTTTCTGTGGGGTTATGTGAAAGATTCAGTGTTTAAACCTCCTCTACCAAGAAACGTGCCAGAACTGCGAGCTCGCATCAACGATGCTTTCGAACTCATTGATGGGGACATGCTGCGCCGAGTGTGGGAGGAACTTGATTATCGGCTTGATGTCTGCCGAATCACTAAAGGGGCACATATCGAACATTTGTGAATGCCTAAAAAAACTTTTTGAGTTTTTGTATGTGTGTGCAAAGCATTGTGAAAATATCTCAAATAATAAAGTTATTGTAGAGCTGTGAAATCACTTCAAGCATTTGTAATAACCCTGTACGTTCAAATGAACGTCGGCTGCAGTAGTTAAACAGCGAAGTGGCAACAGTCATGCGATACCGATATGTACATATACAAATAGCAGTAGTGTCGCGTACAGAAGGTATGTTCAAATGTGTGTGAAATCTTATGGGACTTAACTGCGAAGGTTATCAGTCCCTAAGGTTACACACTACTTAACCTAAATCATCCTAAGGACAAACACACACACACCCATGCCCGAGGGAGGACTCGATCCTCCGCCGGTACCAGCCGCACAGTCCACGACTGCAGCGCCTGAGACCGCTCGGCTAATCCCGCGCGGTACAGAAGGTATAAAATGGCGGTGCATTGGTGGAGCTGTTGTTTGTACTGAGGTGATTCATGTGAAAGGGTTTCCGACGTGATCGTGGTTGCGCGACGGCAATTCGCAGACTCTGAACGCAGAATGTTTGTGGCAGCTAGACGCATGGGACATTACATTTCGGAAATCATTAGGGAATTCAGTATTACAAGATCCACAGTGTCAAGAGTGTGCTGAGAATACCACATTTCTGGCATTACGTCTCACCACGGACAATGCAGAGCAGCGACGTTTTCGTAGAGTTGTCAGTGCTAACAGACAAACAGCATTGCGTTAAAAAAAACCGCAGAAATCAATGTCGGATGTACGACGAACCTACCCGTTTGGACAGTGCGTTAGTGGGCTATGGCAGCAGACGACCGAGTGCCTTTGCTAACAGCACGAGATCGCCTGCAGCACCTCTCTTGGGCTCGTGACCATACCGGTTGGGTCCAAGACGATTGGAAAACCTTGGCGTGGTCAGATATTCCCGATTTCAGTTGGTAAGAGTGTGGCGCAGAGCACAGGAAGCCACGGATGCAAGTTATCAACAAGGCACTGTGCAAGCTGGTGGCGGCTACGAAATGGTGTGGGCTGCGTTGACATGGAACCGATCATTGACTGGGAATGGCTATGTTCGTGTACATGGAAACCCTATGCAGCCATGCATAGTCTCCTTATTGTTGCCAAACAACGAGGAAATTTTTATGTACGACAATGTTCCATGTCACTGAGCCACAGTTGTTGGCGATTGGTTTGAAAAACATTCTGGACAATTCGAGGGAATGATTTGGTCACCCAGATCGCCCGACATGAATCCCATCGAAAATTTATGGTACATAATCGAGAGGTCAGTTCGTGCACAACAGCCTGAGCTGGCAACACTTTCACGATTATGGACGGCTGTAGAGGCAATATTTGTGCAGGCGACTTCCAACGACATGTTGAGTCCATACTAAGTGGAGCTGCTGCACTACGGCGGAGAAAACGAGGTCCGACACGCTATTAGGAGGTGTCCCATGGCTTTTGTCACCCCAGGTGTATGCAGAGGGTGGATTAGATTAGTTTTTCGTTCCATAGATCCGTGCTGAGGAGATCCTCGTGGATGTGGAACATGTCAATTTTTTTTAAGCTGAAATAACAATACTAATAGTATTAATATATACACTACATCATTTGTTTATATTAAAAAATTCGTCAGTGGAGTAAAAGGAGTTGGCCACTAGTAAGTCTTTCAGGCTCCTTTTAAACTGATCTTTATTTGTAACTAAATTTTTTATGTTTGCTGGCAAATTATTGAAGATGAGTGTTCCTGAGTAGTGGACCCCTTTTCGAACTAAAGTAAGTGCTTTTAAGTCCTTGAGCAGATCATTTTTGTTCCTGGTATTGTATGTACGAACTGAGCTGTTTGTTGGAAAAAGAGATACGTTATTTAGGACAATTCATTAAGGAGTAAATATACTGAGAGGCAGTGGTTAGTATACCCAGTTCTTTGAAGAGGTTTCTACATGACGTCCGTGAATTTACTCCACAAATAATACGTATTACACGGTTTTGGACTCTGAAAACTTTTGTTTGACTTGAAGAGTTACCCCAAAATATTATACCGTATGACATTATGGAATGAAAGTAGGCAAAGTATGCAAGCTTTTTCACTTTTATGTCGCCTATGTCTGCTAACACTCGAATTGCAAATACAGATTTGTTAAGGCGTTTCTGCAGTTCTGTGGTGTGCTCCTCCCAACTGAATTTATTATCAAGTTGTAATCCCAGGAATTTAAGACTGTCGACCTCTTCTATCTGCTCTTGTTCATACTTTATGCATATGCTGGGTGGAAACCTCTTACAGGTTCTGAATTGCATATAGTGAGTCTTTTCGAAGTTTAATGTCAGTGAGTTGGCTTTAAACCATTTATTAATATCCATGAAAATATCATTAGCAGATCTTTCTAGAACTACACTCGACACACTATTTATTGCAATACTTGTGTCATCTGCAAACAAAACGAACTCTGCTTCTGGCAGTGTAACTGATGAGAGATCATTAATGTACACAAGAAAAAGCAATGGCCCTAAGATGGATCCTTGTGGGACACCACATGTAATTTCTTCCCATTCTGATGATGACTGATGACTTATTCACTAGTCCCTTGTACTGACACCCTTTGTTTCCTGTTAGTGAGGTATGACTTGAACCATTTTGCAGCACTGCCCGTGACACCATAGAATTCTAATTTATTTAAAAGGATGTTGTGGTTCACACAATCGAATACCTTTGACAAATCAACTTGCAACTTGTTATTTAATGAATTAAGTACATTTTCACTGTAGGTGTAAATAGCCTTCTCGATATCAGAACCCTTCAGAAATCCAAACTGTGTTCTTGATAATATGTTATTTGTGGTCAGATGGTTGAGAAGCCGCCTGTACATTGCTTTTTCTAAAATTTTTGAGAATGCTGGCAAAAGTGAAATCGGTCTGTAGTTTGCTGGTATCTCTTATCCCCTTTCTTGAATAGAGGCTTAACATCTCCGTATTTCAGCCAGTCAGAAAATGTCCCAGTTATAATTGACTGATTTCACAAGTAACTTAGAATTGTACTAAACTCACAAGAACATGCCTTAATTAACTTTGTGGATATTTCATCGTAACCACTAGAATGCTTTGTTTTTAAAGTTTTTATTATGGAAGTTATTTCTTTTGGTGAAGTGAGTGACATATTCATGCACCTGAAGCTATTTTTAAAGGCTAGTTTCAGATATTCAAGGGCATTATTTACTGATCCTGACAATCCCATTTCATCAGTAACGGATATAAAGTACTTGTTAAATAGATTTGCCACACTATGCCCATCGGTTACTAATGTGTCATCTACCCTTAGTACTATTTGCTCCTGTTCCTTTCTGGTTCTACCAGGTGAAGAGGTTTTCACAGAATAGAGTAAGATGGAGAGCTACATCAAACCAGTCTTCAGACAGAAGGGCTCAAAAACACCAGCATGTGCAAAACTATACGCATTCTTTTAATAAACTGTTCTCTGGTGGCGAAAGGGAGGGGGGTGAGTTGTCTTTACCCCTGTGTGACATTCGTATCCCCTTCGGGCTACCAGTCCCTACACCACGTGTTGACCCTCTGCATGTCTTCCCGCATTTCGATTCAGTTTCCGGGCATTGCAGCTTTCCTACATGGAACAGCATCACTCGCCAAGAATTTTACGGAATTCTTGACGATATTCACCATGTAAGTAGGCTGTTTAGGTTTTTATGTTGGTAACGCCAAGTAGCGCTCTGTATGAAAATCGCTGACTGTGCTGTGTGCAGCCTGTGGCTGGTTGAATTCATTGTTGGAATATTCGCCCGTGTAGTGTTGGGCAGTTGGATGTGAACAGCATGTAGCGTTGGGCAATCGGAGGTGAACCGCCAGCAGTGGTGGATGTGGAGAGAGAGATTCCAGAGTTTTGAGAGCTTACTATGTGTGTCCGCCAGAAAAAGGAAATTTGTAAAGAGAGTTGTCATGAATTGATAGATATATATGATGACTTTTGAACATTATTAAGGTAAATACATTGTTTGTTCTCTATCAAAATTTGCTAACGATGCCTATCAGTAGTTGGTGCCTTCAGTAGTTAGAATCTTTTATTTAGCTGGCAGTATTGGCACTCGCGGTATTGCAGTAGTCCGAGTAACGAAGATTTTTATGAGGTAAGTGATTCATGAAAGGTATATTGTTAGTCAGGGCCATTCTTTTGTAGGGATTATTGAAAGTCAGACTGCGTTGCGCTAAAAATTGTGTGTCACTTTAGTGATGATCAGAGTAAGTAAAGAGAAAAAAGTTTGGAAGATAGGAGACGAGGTACTGACAGAAGTAAAGCTGTGATGACGGGGCGTGAGTCGTGCTTGGGTAGCTCAGTTGGTAGAGCACTTGCCCGCGAAAGGCAATGATCTCGAGTTCGAGTCTCGGTCCGGCACACAGTTTTAATCTACCAGGAAGTTTCAAAGAGAGAACTGATTGAGTACGTTGAGTTTTGCTCAGCTGTTTGAAAACCAAATAACGTAGAAGTTTACCAGCACAGTCATTCATAATTTTTCTAAGGGGACGTTTCAACCAGATCATTTACGTTGCAGTCCGTAGTGGTCCTGTAACACTTCCTTGGGAGACCCCCGATGTTTTGTTTATATCCTACGATTTCATCTCGTCATGATCGATGTGATCATTTCCAAATGTTTGAAAGTCATGAATTCAATCACAAAGCTGGTTCAGAGGCTCGTATTTCGTTTACTAAGTGGGACTTTTTTCTTTTTGCCAGAGAAAATACCTTGATGAATACTGACGACAATCGGAAGCGGAGATTTAAGTTCTCCAGTCGAGTTCGCACAGTGCAGCTGACAGCGCAGACCCTGGGAAATCCGATCCATCTCGCAGCCGCAGCCTTTCACAGACGCTCGTTCGCCGATGTGAATAACTGAATAACTACGACAGCGGGAATAGAATAAAAATATAAACATATCGAAGTCCATAAAATAGACTCTATGAAAAAAAAGCGACACCCAACCCAGAAATTATCCGAATGGGACGGAAATCGGTAGATTTGATGTACATGAACACACAAAGAAATGATTACAATTTCAGATAAACTGGGTAATCTATCCAAGAGAAAGAGCTTCACAAGTTGAGCAAGTAAATAAGCACTTATGTAAGCAGCTATTCGGGTTGGCATTGATTGACAAAGTTGTTGGATGGCCTCCTGAGGAATATCGTGCCAAATTCCGTCTACTTAGCGCGTCCGATCGTCAAAATCTGGGGATTTTCTCAATTGGGAAGAGGTCCGGTGACACGAGCATTATCTTGCTGAATTGTAAGCCCAGGATGGCTTGCTCTGAAGAGAAACGAAACTGGACGTAGAGTATTGTGAACGTACCGCTGTGCTGTAACTTGGAAGCGGATCACAACCAATGGGGTGCTGCTACGAAAAGACATGGCAGCCCAGACCAGCACTCCGGGTCGTCGGGCGGCTGGCGGACTACAGACGGGCTGGTATGCCTCCGCTGTCGGAGCGTCTATAGACAGGTCTTCGCTGGTCATCAAGTGGGACTCATCACTGAAGACAATTCCACTCGACTCAATGAGATTCCAGGCCGGAGGAATTGTTATGTCACAACACGCAATCGAATCTGACACTACATTACCACACAACACATATAAAGGGTGGTCCACTGATAGTGAACCGGGCCAAATATCTCACGAAATAAGCATCAAACTAAAAAACTACAAAGAACGAAACTTGTCTAGCTAGAAGGGGGAATCCAGATAGCGCTACAGTTGGCCCGCTAGATGTCGCTGCCCTAGGTCAAACGGATATCAACTGCGTTTTTTAAAATAGGAACCCCCATTTTTTATTACATATTCGCGTAGTACGTAAAGAAATATGTTTTAGCTGGACCACTTTTTGGCTTTGTGATAGTCACAATCGTATAAGTTCGTGGTATCACGTAACATTCCGCCAGTGCGGACGGTATTTGCTTCGTGATACATTACCCGTGTCAAAATGGACCGTTTACCAATTGCGGAAAAGGTCGATATCGTGTTGATGTATGGCTATTGTGGTCAAAATGCCCAACGGGCGTGTGCTATGTATGCTGCTCGGTATCCTGGACGACATCATCCAAGTATCCATACCGTTCGCCGGATAGTTACGTTATTTAAGGAAACAGGAAGTGTTCAGCCGCATGTGAAAAGTCTGCCACGACCTGCAACAAATTATGATGCCCAAGTGGGTGTTTTAGCCGTTGTCGTGGCTAATCCGCACATCAGTAGCAGACAAGCTGCGTCATAATCGGTAATCTCAAAAACGTCGGTGTTGAGACTGCTACATCAACATCGATTGCACCCGTACCATATTTCTACGCACCAGGAATTGCATGGCGACGACTTTGAACGTCGTGTACAGTTCTGCCACTGAGCGCAAGAGAAATTACGGGCCGATGACAGATTTTTTGCACGCGTTCTATTTAGCGACGAAGCGTCGTTCACCAACAGCGGTAACGTAAACCGGCATAATATGCACTGTTGGACAACGGAAAATCCACGATGGCTGCGACAAGTGGAACATCAGCGACCTTGGCGGGTTAATGTATGGTGCGGCATTATGGGAGGAAGGATAATTGGCCCCCATTTTATCGATGGCAATCTAAATGGTGCAATGTATGCTGATTTCCTACGTAATGTTCTACCGATGTTACTACAAGATGTTTCACTGCATGACATAATGGCGATGTACTTCCAACATGATGGATGTCCGGCACATAGCTCGCTTGCGGTTGAAGCGCTATTGAATAGCATATTTCAAGACAGGTGGATTGGTCGTCGAAGCACCATACCATGGCCCGCACGTTCACCGGATCTGACGTCCCCGGATTTCTTTCTGTGGGTAAAGTTGAAGGATATTTGCTATCGTCATCCACCGACAACGCCTGACAACATGCGTCAGCGCATTGTCAGTGCATGGGCGAACATTACGGAAGGCGAACTACTCGCTGTTGAGAGGAATGTCGTCACACGTACTGCCAAATGAATTGAGGTTGACGGACATCATTTTGAGCATTTATTGCATTAATGTGGCATTTACAGGTAATCACGCTGTCATAATAAGTTCACAAAGGTACATGTATCACATTGGAACAACCGAAATAAAATGTTCAAACGTACCTACGCTCTGTATTTTAATTTAGAAAACCTACCGGTTACCAACTGTCCGCCTAAAATTGTGAGCCATATGTTTGTGAGTATTAGAGCGCCATCTATCACAAAGCGGAAAATGTAGTCCAACTAAAACATTCATATTTCTTTACGTACTACACGAATATGTAATAAAAAATGGGGGTTCCTATTTATAAAACGCAATTTATATCCGTTTGACCTACGGCAGCTCTATCTAACGGGCCAACCATAGCGCCATCTGGTTTCCCCCTTCAAGCTAGACAAGTTTCGTTCTTTATAGTTTTTTCGTTTGAGGTCCGGTCACGATCGATGGACCGCTCCGTATACACCTGCACAGACAAAACTGAAGCTCTTGTGTCGAACACAGTCCGAGATACCCGTCCAGAACACAAAAATCTTGTAAGAAAGAGGGAAGGTGAGGGTTTAAATGTCCTGTCCAGAGGACATTGAGGAGGAAGCACAAGCTATTACTGATCACCCATTAACGATTCAGGGAAACTACGGAAAAACTATGTTTGGATGGCTCAGCGTGCGTTTCAACCATCCCACTCTCAGATGTGAGTCCAGTCTTACCACTGCACCACCTCGCTCTTTCAGAGATAAGAGGACTGCTTACGAAATGAGTGTATAGTGATCACTGTAACAGTAAGTATGTTGTCCATAAAGTGATAGAGTTTAATAATAACCATGGAAGGCAGAAAGTCGTAATACACACATCAAAAAAAGTGTTCCATCATCCCGGTTCCCAGAACTCCTGAAGACAGACGTTGACTGTGGATATTGCATCAGAGACAAAGTCCCTTTGACTGTTCAGAGATGTCACTAAACCCGCCCAAAGATGTAAACAACCATGCGTGAGCAGCGCCTATTAGATTGAGGGGGTCTGACAGCAAATCAGTTCCAGTTATCCCACCAGGAAGGAGGTACGCGACTCGTGTTGTCTGTAGTTCAGCCATGCCTAGACTGAGAATACCGCCTTTCGATCGCTTCCACATTGTTACTTTGTGCCAGGAAGGGCTCTCAACAAGGGAAGCTTCCAAGCGCCTCGGAGTGAACCAAAGCGATGTTGTTCGAACATGGAGGAGATACAGAGAGACAGGAACTGTAGATGACATGCCTCGCTCAGGCCGCCCAAGGGCTACTACTGCAATGGATGACCACTACCTACGAATGATGGGACGGACGAGCCCTGACAGCAACGCAACCATGTTGAATAATGCTTTTCGTGCAGCCACAGGATGTCGTTTTATGACTCAAACTGTGCGCAATAGGCTGCATGATGCGCAACTTCACTCCCGACGCCCAGGGAGAGGTCCATCTTTGCAACCACGACACCATGGAGCACGGTACAGATGGGCCCAACAACATGCAGAATGGACCGCTCAGGATTGGCATCACGTTCTCTTCACCGATGAGTGTCGCATATGCCTGTAACCAGACAATCGTCGGAGACGTGTTTCGAGGCAACCCAGTGAGGCTGAACGCTTTAGACACAGTGTCCAGCGAGTGCAAGGTGGCGGTTCCCTGCTGTTTTGGGGTGGCATGTGGGGCTCACGTATGCCGCTGGTGGTCATGGAAGGCGCCGTAACGGCTGTACGGTACGTGAATGCCATCCTCCGACCGATAGTGCAACCATATCGGTAACAAAGTGGCGAGGCATTCGTCTTCATGGACGATAATTCGCGTCCGCATCGTGCACATCTTGTGAATGGCTTCCTTCAGGATAACGACATCGCTCGACTGTAGTGGCCAGCATGTTCTCCAGACATGAATCCTATCGAAAATGCCTGGGATGGATTGGAAAGGGCTGTTTATGGACGACGTGACTCACCAATCACTCTGAGGGACCTAAGCCGATTCGCCGTTGAGGAGTGGGCAATGTGGACCAACAGTGCCTTGATGAACTTGTGGATAGTATGCCACGACGAATACAGGCATGCATCAGTGCAAGAGCACTTGCTACTGGGATTAGAGAAAATGGCTCTATGGGACTTAACTTCTAAGGTTATCAGTCCCCTAGAACTTAGAACTACTTAAACCTAACTAACATGAGGGCATCACACACATCCATGTCCGAGGCAGGATTCGAACCTGCAACCGTAGCGGTTGCGCGGTTCCAGACTGTAGCGCCTAGAACCGCTCGGCCACCCAAGCCGGTTGGGTATTAGAGGTATCGGCGTGAACAACGATCTGGACCACCACCTCTGAACGTCTCACTGCATTGTGGTACAAGATGCAATGTGTGGTTTTCATGAGCAATAAAAAGAGCGGAAATGATGTTTATGTTGATCTCTATTCCAATTTTCTATACAGGTTCCGGAACTATCGGAACCGAGGTGATGCAAACCTTTTTTTGATGTGTGTGAAATAATGATAAAGGTACCACGTATAACAAGAATAATAAACTGAAGCAATTTGAAACATGTTTTAGTTGCACTGCCAAATAACACGAATTTCAAACCAGATAACACAATTTCTAATTCACAACCAGGCATACTTTCGTAAAGACTACATAACTATGATCAAAATCGGATGTCTAAATGGAAACCAAGGGAACTGAAATAGCAGTTTGGCAGAAATAGAACATAAATTACTACGAATGGTGCAGCGAAAAAAATATATTAGATTGCATTAAAACATGCAACAATGTAGGCAGATTGTAACACAACTACCCAATGTACAGGGATAATACGGTTTGTGAAACTAATGACCACGACCTCCCCAACACTAGCCTCTTCGTACAATACGACTATGTTTTGCATTGAATTAAAGAGAAAATGGCTGAAGATGGTGTAATTGCTGCAAAACATGTATGGAAAGAAATGAACCAAGAACAAAGTGAGATAAACAAGAATACTAGCACAGTCGGTGCCAATAACATTCAGATCATATTATAAGCTTCTTAAAATACTGAAATAAGCGAAGTTGCGGCCGTATAGGTGTGGCCTTCTTTAGGAAGTAGACGGTTTTCTTGCGGGTGGTGGATACTTCTACGTATAGCGCCTTTACGGTGTTATAAGCCAAGCAACGTCAATATTCTTCAGTTTTTACTACCCTTAAAACGGCAGTGGTCTGCTGTAGAGCAGCGGGAATGGAGTCTTTTAATGGAAGAAAATCGTTTAGTAGCTTCTCATTCTTCTCAGTTCCAACCTATGTACATTCCAAGAATAGTCTCCCATAGACCAGCTGCCTCTCTTCTACGATAGTGCAACCAAACAGTAATGAATTTTTTTGGTGGTAGGTGGGTTGATGAATAAAGATTGAGCCTGATATCTATTCCAGATGTTTATTACTCCACTGCAATGTTTACAAGTTCTTCTTCAAAGTACTCACTTCCTACTTGAATGCACTGTTTATAGCGTCTCTACCAGTCCTCAAACTCATGGTGTAGGCCGTTCTCTGTCAGGTCGTTGAGAGTCGCCTCACTTTTCTTGAGCACTACTTCAGAGTTCTCAAATCGAATGCTCCGAAGCTTTCCATTTAGTGATGGGAATTTAAAAATTCACAGGGTTCAAGATACTACAAGGCGAATGTGGTACACAGGTAATGCTGAACTGAGCCAGAAGTTCCCTGCGACTTGATTTGCGACCTGGGTCCGCGCATTGTTTTGATGAAGTCGCCACCCAGTTCGCGAAAGTTCTCGTCGTTTCTTTGCAATATGCTCCCTCACTTTAGCCAACACTTACGTGTAGTACGCTACTGTTACAGTAGTATGCGATGGAACTGCATGCTAGCTAATCATTCTATGACAGTCAAATAATGCGATCATCGTCATTTTCTCTGCAGATGAAACAATTTTCACCTTTTTTGGTACTGGAGAACATCGCGATTTCCATAGTGTGCCGGCTCGTTCTCCTTCAGGATCGAAATAATGCAGCCATCACTCATCAACGGGGATAGTCGATTGCAGAGGCGCATCCCCTCTATCAGCAAAGAGACGCAGCACTTCACGTCTTGTCTCCATTCGCACAGTCTTTTGTTCGGAAGTCAACAGACATGGCACCCAGCGGACACAAATATTGGGTCTTACGGATATGACCATACATAAACATAAAGACTCTGCAACACAAAATTCTCAACATTTAACGGGAGTTACGTAATGTTACCCGCCGATCCTCGCAGATAGTCGCACCAACAGTGATGGTGTTGACTTCAGGGAGAAGCCGAAACGCTAGGCCCACCTTGGCCAATACAGACAAGTCGTCATTATTTTACGTCCTTGAACCACCTAAACACTATTGCACGAAGTAGTGCATCTTCACCGCACGTTTCCTGCAGTATTTCGAAGTTTCAGTGGCTGTATGGTTTAAAGGGGATGCGTCTGATGTCAACAACTACTGCCCAATCTCTCTCCTGACTGCCTCATCCAAAATTCTTGAAAAAGTAATGTATTGTAGAGTAGCTTCACACCTTTGTAAAAATAAAGTTTTAACAAAATGTCAGTTTGGTTTCCAGGAAGGTTTTTCAGTAATGAAATATTAAATGCTCTGAGCAACCGGAAGTCACCCGCTGGGGTTTTTTGTGATCTGTCAAAGGCTTTTGATTGTGTAAATCATGGAATACTTCTACATAAGCTCAAGTATCGTGGTATGAATGGGACAGCACTCAGATGGTTTAAATCATACCTAACTGAAAGAGTGCAGAAAGCTGAAATAAGCAGTTCACATAATGTGCAAAAAACTGGTGATTTCTCAAACTGGGGAACAATCAAGAATGGGGCGCCGCAAGGTTCGGTATTGGGTCTTCTGCTGTTCTTAATATATATTTATGACTTGCCATTCTATAATCACGAAGATAGCTATCACACCCAACAGACAAGAACTAACTGGTGAAATTGTAAACGATGTTTTTCAGAAAATCATTAAGTGGTTCTCTGCAAATGGGCTCTCATTAAACTTTCACAAAACATAGTACGTGCAGTTCCACACAGCAAATGGAATGACACCATTAATAAATATAGACTTCGATTAGAAATCGGTAGCTAAGGTAGAATATTCAAAATTTCTAGGTGTATGCATTGATGAGGGGTTGAACTGGAAAAAAACACACTGAAGATCTGCTGAAACGTTTGAGTTCAGCTACTTATGCTATTATGGTCATTGCAAATTTTGGCGATAAACGTCTCAGTAAATTAGCTTACCACGCCTATTTTCATTCTCTGCTTTCGTATGGCATCATATTCTGTGGTAACTCATAACTGAGTAAAAGAGTGTTCATTGCACAAAAGCGTGTAATCAGAATAATTGCTGGAGCTCATCCAAGATCCTCCTGCTGACACTTATTTAAAGAGCTTGAGATCTTCACTGTAGTCTCTCACTATATATATTCACTTATGAAATTTGTTATTAACAAACCGAACGAATTCAAAAGTAGTAGCAGTGTACATGGCTACAACACTAGGAGAAAGGATGATCTTCACTACTCAACGTTAAATCCAACTTTGGCACAGAAGGGGATAAATTATGCTGCCACAGAAGTCTTTGGTCACTTACCTAATGGCATCAAAAGACTGAGAGATAGCCATATAGCATTTAGAAGGAAATTAAAAGAATTTCTTAGTGGCAACTCCTTCTACTCATTAGATGAATTTTTGGATATAATAAGTGGGTAATTACCCCAACCCCCACCAATAAAAAAAATATTAAAAATATTAAGTGTCATGTAATATTTTGTGTAATGTAATATCTTGTATAGACACCTTTTATTAACCTGACACGTTCCACATCATTACGAAGTGTCGTATTCATGATCTATAGAACAAGTACTAATCTAATCTAAACGAATTAAGAGTTTTACACGATACTGTAGTGCCTGTGTTATTCTGATTACGAAGCAAAGTTCCTTTGCACATGCCTGCATGTCCAAAGAAACAGGCACTGCGGCGACTACAGCCATTATGAAATACGTTAAATGAGTAAGGACAACCATCGGCTGTAGAATGGAATGACAACAACGAAAACCGGGATTTCCCGGTTATCGCAAGCAGTCGCCTTAGCACTTGGCTATCCGTTTACGACTCACGGCCAGAATTAAATTTCCGTATGTCGTCAAAGATGCGTCTATATACATATATATTCGCTGTTTCCCCCTCTTCCCCCTACCTGCGATCAGACAGCGTGTCTTGAAGGTGGGGGAAACGTGAAGTGCGGCTGAGAGCATTGGCACTCGTGCCCCCACACACCCCACGAGCCAAAATCTGGGCTGCACTGCTTTGCAGCCTCCATATGGGCGACAAAGCCACACATTAAGGAAGACCAACTAGTAATCCCCGCCAAGCTATGTAGGTAACGATTTATCTGCGATTTCTTTAGAAACATTTTATCAGCTGCATGTCGCTGTGGTTTTTTCGACTCAAGTACGACCTGTTCTCTTACACTTCCCAGAAAGAAAGGAAGGGCGATCAAGATCTACACTACTGGCCATTAAAATTGCTACACTAAAAAGAAATGCAGATGATAAACGGGTATTAATTGGACCAATATATTATACTAGAACTGACATGTGATTACATTTTCACGCAATTTGAATGCTTAGATCCTGAGAAATCAGTACCCAGAACAACCACCTCTGGCCGTAATAACGGCATTGATACGCCTGGGCATTGAGTCAAACAGAGCTTGGATTGCGTGTACAGGTACAGCTGCCCATGCAGCTTCAACACAATACCACATTTCATCAAGAGTAGTGGCTGGCGTATTGTGACAAGCCAGTTGCTCGGCCACCTTGAACAGACGTTTTCAGTTGGTGAGAAATCTGGAGAATGTGCTGGCCAGGGCAGCAGTCGAACATTTTCTGTATCCAGAAAGGCCCGTACAGCACTTGCAACATGCGGTCGTGCATTATCCTGCTGAAATGTAAGGTTTCGCAGGGATCGAATGAAGGGTAGAGCCACGGGTTGTAACACATCGGAAATGTAACGTCCACTGTTCAAAGCGCCGTCAATACGAACAAGAGGTGATCGAGACGAGTACCCAATGGCACTCCACCAACGCAATGTGGCGATACGATAAACCGCAATCACGATAGGCTACAATCCGACCTTTATCAAGTCGGAAACGTGATGGTACGCATTTCTCCTCCTTACACAAGGGTCACAACAACGTTTCACCAGGCAACGCCGGTCAACTGCTGTTTGTGTATGAGAAATCTGTTGGAAACTTTCCTCATGTCAGCACGTTGTAGGTGTCGCACCCGCGCCAACCATGTGTGAATGCTCTGAAATGCTAATAATTTGCATATCACAGCATCTTCTTCCTGTCGGTTCAATTTCGATTCTTTAGCACGTCATCTTCGTGGTGTAGTAATTTTAATGGCCAGTAGTGTATGTTCCATGCTTCCCCCTCTTCCCCCTACTTGCGATCAGACAGAGTGTCTTGAAGGTGGGGGAAACGTGAAGTGCGGCTGAGGGCATTGGCACTCGTGCCCCCACACACCCCACGAGCCAAAATCTTGGCCGCACCTGCTTTGCAGCCTCCACAGGGGTGACAAAGCTACACACTCAGGAAGACTAACTAGTAATCCCAACCAAGCCATGTAGGTAAAGATTTATCTGCGATTTCTTTAGAAACATTTTATCGACTGCATGTCATTTTGGTTTTTTCGACTCAAGTGTGGCCTGTTCTCTTACGCTTCCCAGAAGGAAAGGAAGGGCGATCAAGATCTAATTCCCAGTCGACGACGGAGTCATTAGGCTCTGGCTCTGAGCATATGGGACTTAACAGCTGTGGTCATCAGTCCCCTAGAACTTAGAACTACTTAAACCTAACTAACCTAAGGACATCACACACATCCATGCCCGAGGCAGGATTCGAACCTGCGACCGTAGCAGTCGCGCGGTTCCGAGCTGCGCGCCTAGAACCGCGAGACCACCGCGGCCGGCCGGAGTCATTAGGGACGGGTCATAAACTAGGCTAGGGCAACTATGGGAAAAGAAACTGGCCGTGTAAGTTTCAAAGGAACTATCCCAGCTTTCGCTTCACTATGGTTAAATTCGTCAGCTGAGTTATATCCTCCGATAACCTAGCTGTCTACCAGAATTTAATCTATGATATGCTTATTCTTTGTTCCCTGGTATAGGCAAGTGACTGTCCATTATTATAGTTACTTGTTTTTAGTCATCAGCTTCTGTATGTTCCTTTCTCAACCGATTCTGAAGAGACAATCCTAATTCCTTTATCCTATTAGTCCATCTAATTTTTTAAACATTCTTCTTCTTTAATACATCTCAAATGCTCAATCCCCGTCGGAGACTTGAGTCCTCCCTCGGACATGGATGTGTGTGTTTTCCTTAGCGTAAGTTACTTTAAGTTAGATTAAGTAATGTGTAAGCCTAGGGACCAATGACCTCAAAAGTTTGGTCCCATAGCAACTTACCAGAAATTTCCAAACGCTCAATTTATTTTCTGTTCCAGTTTTCCCGCCGTCCATGATTCACTACCACACACTGCTGTGCTCCAAAAGTACATTCTCAGAAATTTCTCCCTCAAATTGAGGCCTATGTTTGATACTTGTAGACTTCTCTTGGACAGGAATGCCCTATTTGCCAATACTAATCAGTTTTTTTATGTCCCCCTAGGTAGCAGAACTGTTTAATTTCGTCTACTTCGTGATCCCTAACTCTGACGTCAAGTCTCTCGCTATTCGCGTTACTTTTGTGTTTTTCCAGTATTTTGTACTCATTACACTGTCTATTCCACTCAACAAAGCTTGTAATTCTTTTTCACTTTCACTGAGGATAACAATGTCACCAGCAAATCTTATCATTGATCTCCTCTCACCATGAATTGTAATTCCACTGTTGAACCTTTCTTTTATTTCTGTTATTGCTTCTTCTTTGTACACATTGACGAGCAGGGGCGAAAGACTTCAATCCTATCTTGCACCCTTTTTAATCCGAGCGTTTCGTTCTTGGACTTCCAATGTTAGTGTTCCCTCTTGGTTCTCGTACGCGTTGTGCATTATCCATCTTTCCCTCTAGCTTACTCCCGTTTTTCTCAGAATTTCAAGTATCTTGCACCATTTACATTGTCGAACGCTTTGCCTAAATCAACAAATCCTATAAACGTGTCTCGATATTTTTTTCAGACTTGCTTCCTTTATCATGAGCAACGTCAGAACTGCCGCGATCCTGATTTTCTTTTCCATTCTTCAGTACACCAGTCTCGTCAGCAGCTTCGGTGCGTGAGCTGTTAAGCAGATAGAGCGACACTTCTGGCGCTTGCTATCCTCGGAATTATGTGGATGATATACACTCCTGGAAATGGAAAAAAGAACACATTGACACCGGTGTGTTAGACCCATCATACTTGCTCCGGACACTGCGAGAGGGCTGTACAAGCAATGATCACACGCACGGCACAGCGGACACACCAGGAACCGCGGTGTTGGCCGTCGAATGGCGCTAGCTGCGCAGCATTTGTGCACCGCCGCCGTCAGTGTCAGCCAGTTTGCCGTGGCATACGGAGCTCCATCGCAGTCTTTAACACTGGTAGCATGCCGCGACAGCGTGGACGTGAACCGTATGTGCAGTTGACGAACTTTGAGCGAGGGCGTATAGTGGGCAAGCGGGAGGCCGGGTGGACGTACCGCCGAATTGCTCAACACATGGGGCGTGAGGTCTCCACAGTACATCGATGTTGTCGCCAGTGGTCGGCGGAAGGTGCACGTGCCCGTCGACCTGGGACCGGACCGCAGCGACGCACGGATGCACGCCAAGACCGTAGGATCCTACGCAGTGCCGTAGGGGACCGCACCGCCACTTCCCAGCAAATTAGGGAGACTGTTGCTCCTGGGGTATCGGCGAGGACCATTCGCAACCGTCTCCATGAAGCTGGGCTACGGTCCCGCACACTGTTAGGCCGTCTTCCGCTCACGCCCCAACATCGTGCAGCCCGCCTCCAGTGGTGTCGCGACAGGCGTGAATGGAGGGACGAATGGAGACGTGTCGTCTTCAGCGATGAGAGTCGCTTCTGCCTTGGTGCCAATGATGGTCGTATGCGTGTTTAGCGCCGTGCAGGTGAGCGCCACAATCAGGACTGCATACGACCGAGGCACACAGGGCCAACACCCGGCATCATGGTGTGGGGAGCGATCTCCTACACTGGCCGTACACCACTGGTGATCGTCGAGGGGACACTGAATAGTGCACGGTACATCCAAACCATCATCGAACCCATCGTTCTACCATTCCTAGACCGGCAAGGGAACTTGCTGTTCCAACAGGACAATGCACGTCCGCATGTATCCCGTGCCACCCAACGTGCTCTAGAAGGTGTAAGTCAACTACCCTGGCCAGCAAGATCTCCGGATCTGTCGCCCATTGAGCATGTTTGGGACTGGATGAAGCGTCGTCTCACGCGGTCTGCACGTCCAGCACGAACGCTGGTCCAACTGAGGCGCCAGGTGGAAATGGCATGGCAAGCCGTTCCACAGGACTACATCCAGCATCTCTACGATCGTCTCCATGGGAGAATAGCAGCCTGCATTGCTGCGAAAGGTGGATATACACTGTACTAGTGCCGACATTGTGCATGCTCTGTTGCCTGTGTCTATGTGCCTGTGGTTCTGTCAGTGTGATCATGTGATGTATCTGACCCCAGGAATGTGTCAATAAAGTTTCCCCTTCCTGGGGCAATGAATTCACGGTGTTCTTATTTCAATTTCCAGGAGTGTACTTTCGAAAGTCTGATGGTACTTCGCCACCCTCTTTGATTCTACACACCGACTTGAAAAGTCGTTTGGTTGCCTGTTTCTCCAATGTTTCAGAAATTCCGTTGGAGTGTTATCTTTCCCTTCTGCTTTATTTGATCTCAAGTCTTACAGAGCTCTTTTGAACTCTGACTCCAACACTGCATGCCCTAAGTCTCCCACGTCGACTTCAGTTTCATCTTCTACACGCTATCAGGTATGTCCTCCCCTTCATAGAGGCCTTCAATGTCCTTTTTCCTCCTACCCACTCTCTCCTCTGTGCTTAAGTCTAATTTCCATTGCACCCTTAATATTATGGGCCTTGCTTTTAATTTCATCGAAGACAGTTTCGACTTTTCTATATGCTAAGGCAGTCGTACCGACGATCATTCCTTTTTCGATTTCTTTACATCTTTCCTGCAGCCATTTCGCATAGGCTGCCCTGCACTTCCCATTTATTTCATTCCTAAGTTATCTGTGTTGCTGTGTTCCTGTCTTTCCTTGGACTTTTTTTGTAGTTCCTTCTTTCGTCGGTCAGTTGACGTATTTCTTTCGTTACCCAAGGTTTCTTTGCGGTCACCTCCTTTCTACCTGTATTTTTCTATCTAACTTCGGTGTCTGCCTTTTTTAGAGATGTCCAGTCCTCTCAGCTGAACTTCCTACTGATCTATTCATTATCGCAGTATTCTCGGCTTCAGAGAACTTCGAGCATGTATCTCCTTTCCTTAGTGCTCCCGTATTCCATTTCTTTGTGCACTGATTCTTCCTGACTAGTCCCTTAAACTTCAGCCTACTTTTCATCACGGGTCAGTTGTGATATGAGTTAGTATCAGCTCCTGGGTACGCTTCACAATCCAATATTTGATTTCGGATCTCTGCCTGACTATGATGTAATCTAACTGGAATCTTCCCGTGTCTCCCGGCCTTTGACAAGTATACTTCCTCTTTCTTGTGATTCTCGAACAGAATATTCGCTATTACTGGCTGAAATTTATTGCAGAACTCCATAAGTCGTTCTTCTTTCCCGCTACCGAGTCTACTTTCCCCCGTAACCCTTTCTTCTACCGCATCCCAATGCCGCATGATTATTATATTTTAATCTCCCAATATGTAATGAATTATCAGTTCAATTTCCTCACATATTTTCTCCATCTCCTCATCTTCTGCTTGCGACATCGGCATGTATACCTGAACTAGTGTTGGGGCGGAACGATCACCACGATAAAATAATGGAAATCAGAGTTCGTACGGAAAGATATAGGTGTTCATTCTTTCCGCGCGCTATACGAGATTGGAATAATAGAGAATTGTGAAGGTGGTTAGATGAACCCTCCGCCAGGCACTTAAATTTGATTTGCAGAGTATCCATGTAGATGCAGATCTTGATTTTGGTTTGTTGTCGAATCTGATGACAACAGTCCTATCAGTGAACTGTTCAAAGTGGGCTCACTCCGTGCCTTACTTTCCTATTGATACCGAATGCTACTTCTGCTACACCATTTTCTGCTGCTGTTGATATTACCCTATTTGGCCAGAAATCCGTATCTTCCTTCCATTTCACTTCTAGATAGAGCCTTGATAAGAAAGGATTACGAGGTAATTAAGACTTGGCTGTATAAGCGAACCTGGGTTGTTCCTTCAGCAAAGTGTGGAACGGAGGTGACTGTGGAGTTAAGAGAGACCTCTCTCACACCTACGGGTCGGTCAGAACAATTTCTAGCGTTGGGGCTGTTGGCCTGGTGAGGCGGGAGCTGAGAAACGATGCCAAGCGGCGGTAGCAAGCAGAGCCGAAGATGCCGGTCAGCCAAGCCACTTGCCGGGTTTTTCAGCGGAGCAAGGTAAGGCGGAGGAAGGCGGAGGCGCAAGGACGGAGGAGGAGGTGAAAGAGAGAAAGAGAGAGAGAGAGAGAGAGAGAGAGAGAGAGAGACGACAAGGCGGCCGCTACCCCGCTGGGCTAAGCGAGGCGGTCACGTGGCGGAGCGCTCGCTCTCCCTCTCCCCCCCCCCCCCCCCCTCAAGCCGTCTCTCTCTTACTCCGCTCTCCTCTCTTCAAGGCCACGGCTCGGCCGGCGCCACAACAGCTGGCTGCCTGCCCTCCCCTCCCCTCTCCCTCTTCCCCCACCAGCCCGCCGGGACACGTGGCGCTGCGCGGCCCGTCTCGCCTTGGGACTTGGTCGCACCACGTGGTGTGACTGTCGGCGGGTGGGCTTCGCCCGCTGTTCCCCCGCAGGGCACCTGCAGCGTGCTCGAGAGATGCATCAACTCGCCCCACCTGCTGCTGTGGAAGTGCCTTCCTTGTCTCTGGCTTGTAATGGCACACTACTGCGTTGATGTGGTGTGATTCAGCTCTCTGTGCTATACCCTGCAAGCCTCTCCATATCTGCATGATCTCTCCACTCATTACTGCTCGATTTAATTCGTCTCCTTATCCTTGTTTTAAATTGATGTTACTGTATTCATCCTTTTGTCTCCCTCCACTCCACATTCCCCCCACCCCCCAAACACACATACACATTGACATTACGAACTTGACGAGTCCATGATGGCTCACCTGCGAAACGATATAAAATGCAACCAAGTTTGCTGTAACCAGTGTGAGGAGCAGGTAATAAGATTAAAACTACAGGGTGACACAGAAAAACGGGCTGTCATCCTTTATCGTGAAAAACGGGAACATTTCCAAAATCCAATAAAACTAGAAGTGATGAAGGAAAGAAATTGCATTCATAGTAATTGAAACCTTACAACTTTGCTGTTTACGAAACGTTGATGGCATTCATCATTTTTTTTAAAAAAACATTACGCCCTTTAGATGGTGTGCTCCTGCACGAAAACATTCGTGAAATCTGCTGTTGAAATTCCTCATTCACCGTTGCAACATCTCAGCTGGAATACTGTGAATTGCATCCCGATTTCTCTGTCTTAACTCATCCAGGGTTCTTGGTTGAGTCGTGTAGACTTTCCTCTTGAGGTAGCTCCACAAGAAAAAAATCACAGACGGATAAATTTGGTGATCTAGGGGCCAGGGAATGTGACCGAATCGTGAGGTCATGCGGTTGCCGATCAACTCTCGCACATATGCCATTGATTGCCGTGCAGTGTGTATTGGCTCCCCGCCTGTTGAAACCAGGCGTCTTGAACGTTTGGAAAGTTGTTCAATGCAGGTGTAACGAAAGTTCTTAACATCTCCACGTAACGATCGGCATTGACATTTATTGTGTTTCCCTGTTCATTTGCGGAAAAATACGGTCCGATAACCCCATGTGATGAAAGACCACACCATACTGTCACCTTACTAGCGTGTAAAGGGTGCTCAAGAACGTCATTAGGATTTGTGTTTGCCCAGTAATGGTAGTTCTGTTTATTCACATAACCTGTGAGATGAAAACGCCGGCCGCTGTGGACGAGCGGATCGCCGGCACGGTTGCTCAGCGTGTTCGGTCAGAGGGTTAGCTGCCCTCTGTGATAAAAAAACTGAGTGAATGGATCAACAGCGAACTTCAATGGGCGTCAGGAGACGTCCGCCACGAACAAATGCAACGAACTATAACGAACAAAATGAGATTAAAAAAAAGCGGTTCTAGGCGCTTCAGTCCAGAACCGCGTCGCTGCAACGGTCGCAGGTTCGAATCCTGCCTCGGGCATGGATGTATGTGATGTCCTTAGGGTAGTTAGGTTTAAGGGGAGGTTTATTATCTTTGTCCAAAAAAGTATGTTCTTTGAGAATTTTTTTATCGGGATGTGTTATAGATATCAATGTCAAATTTAGTAAAAATGTTTATTGATATTTCCTCTACAAACTGGAATTTTTTCGACCGGAAATGTCGAAGAGCAAAGGCGCAAGGGCCGTCGGAACTAAACAAAATTTCGATTTAGACCTCCACGCGCAGTATGTCACAGGTCTGCCGGCTCGTCTGAAATCAAAATTGAGTTGACGTTAGCGAAGTATATAAGATTCTTTAGGAGTTGTACCTCGCTTAAGTTATTTGGACCATAGGAAACAAAATGGAGGCCATTTGAAAAAATAGGTTTTTTTTCATCGATTTTTCGACTTCGTCGGCCAAGTAAAAATATTTATAGATGATGAATCGGAATAACAGTGGTACAACTCCTAGACAATTTAGTTAGCTTCGTCAGAAACAAAGGATCATGCCAATCGGTTCAATGGATTTGAAGTTACCAGAAACGTCATTTCGAGAAAAACGCGTTTGAAGTTTTGACTACATATAAATGCAATATTATGCAACGTACTTTCAATCTGCTATTCCGGGTGCATAAACTGGTCCTTCCTCTTCCTTATAGAGGGCGTTCTGCTCGATCTTGGCCATCCTGCGCTGCTCCATAGCCGCTCGTACGGCCGGTGACAAGCGGTTTTCGGCCGCTTGAATCCGGTGGTCGTCCGAATGCTTGGCGAACTGCGTCGAATAGAGTCCCAGGGTGACGTCCACCGTTGTCATGGTCTTCACAATTGCTCAATACCCTTCGTTGAAGCTGCTCACTGCCAGGAAAGTCGCAATCTCCACAGTCTTCGCAGCAGAATGCAAATTATGGGGGTTAACTTACAAACACAAGCGTTCAAACTTTCATTTGAATTTTGCGTGTTTCCTCCCAAGCACCGGTACAATAACTCGTCCTCCGAAAGAAAAAAAACTAGTGCGTTAAGAAGGCCGATTTCAGGCAGGTGCATTTTTTTGTTCAACCGCGAATAACAAAAATTTCCGTTCCGCATTCGGAAAAACCGTTTCAGGAGTGGATTCTAAACACTTTTATGGATCCACAAATGCAATTTTACAAAAATCGATTTTTTGAGCGAAGAGGTAGTAAATCTCCCCTTAAGTAGTTCTAAGTCTAAGGGACAGATGACCTCAGATGTTAAGTCCCATAGTGCTTAGAGCCATTTTTGTGAGATGAAGGCCGGCTGGTGTGGCCGTGCTGTTCTAGGCGCGTCAGTCTGGAACCGCGTGACCGCTACGGTCGCTGGTTCGAATCCTGCCTCGGGCATGGATGTGTGTGATGTCCTTAGGTTAGTTAAGTTTAAGTAGTTCTAAGTTCTAGGGGACTGATGACCTCAGAAGTTAAGTCCCATAGTGCTTAGAGCCTTTTTTTTTTTTTTTTTTTTTTTTTTTTTTTTTTTTTTGTGAGATGAAAATGTGCCTCATCTGACATCCACAACTAGTTTAGAAATCCATCGACAGTTTTTATTTTTGTTATCATTTGTTGACAGAATCCTAATCGTAACCAGTAATCGTTGTCCTTCAGTTGTTGCACCGTCTGTAGTTTGCACGGATGAAATTTTAAATCAAGATTAATAATTCTGCGAACACTCTCCCAGGACATTCCAATCACTGCTGCTTGCTTACAAATTGAACGCATTGGGCTCCATGAGACAGACTCGTGTACAACATCAATATTCGCTGGAGAACGCACACTTATTGGTCTCCTGTTGGTTTCTTCTTGAGGGCACATCCAGTCTCTTCAAAGTTATTAATCCAACATTTCGTCGCGTGTTTCACGGAACGGCATCACGACGTCCTCAATTATAAAAACGTCGAAACTCGCTCTGCGCCGCCACCAAACTATCACGGTTTTTATAAAACATTTTTATAGCTAAAGCACGCTGTTGTCTATTCCACTTATCCATGATTACTGAAATGGCGGACTGTTTACTCCCAGTGCTGCCACCTGCCCATGGCTGCCACTACTCTTTTCAAACATTCTCATTATTCTGTGCCATCCTGTTAATGGCGTACTGTCAAACGGGAGACAGGACAGCCAGATAGTGTACAACATGCCATAACCATTAAACTAAATGACAGTGTTATGACTCACAATCCAAAAGCTGCAAGTACTTTCAACAATCACATTTTAAATGTAGCAGCAAAAACAGGACCACATGGTTCATTTTGGGGAAGCAAGAAGATGTATTAAAAACGTTTCACCGCGAAACTTTAAGCAACTAGAAGTACCGCCAACATCCTTCAGTAAAATTAATGGGAATATAAAAACTCCAGAGAGAGGCTCTTGAGGTGTTGATGGTATTTCAAACAGTATTGTGAAAAATTATTCCAACTTACCAGTAATAAGTAAATTTTAAATGAAATCGTTCCGCTTTGTTGTTGTTGTGGTCTTCAGTCCAGAGACTGGTTTGATGAAGCTCTCCATGCTACTCTATCCTGTGCAAGCTTCTTCATCTCCCAGTACCTACTGCAACCTACATCCTTCTGAATCTGCTTAGTGTATTCATCTCTTGGTCTCCCTCTACGATTTTTACCCTCCACGCTGCCCTCCTGTATTAAACTGGTGACCCCTTGATGCCTCAGAACATGTCCTACCACCTTCAACATCCATTCTTCTACTCAAGTTGTGCCACAAATTTCTCTTCTCCCCAATTCTATTCAATACCTCCTCATTAGTTATGTGATCTACACATATAATCTTCAGCATTCTTATGTAGCACCACATTTCGAAAGCTTCTATTCTCTTCTTGTCCAAACCATTTTCAGAAAAGCTTTTCCTCTCTGATTCGGCCATCGTTAGTAATTTTGCTGCCCAAATAACTAAACTCATCTATTATTTTTAGTATCTCATACCTAATCTAATTCTCTCACCACTTCCTCATTTATTTCGACAGTAGCTCCTTAACGTCGTTTTACTTTTAGGCTGGTTGGTTGATTCGGGGGAGAGGACCGTATAGCGTAGGTCATCGGTCCCATCGGTTTAGGGAAGGATGAAGAAGCACGGTGGCCGTGCCCTTTCAAAGAAACCATCCTGGCATTTGCCTGGAGCGATTTAGGGAAATCAGGGAAAACCTAAATCAGGATCGCCGGACGCGGGTTTGACTGGCGTCGTTTTACTTTTAATTGGTTTTCATTTTATACCCTCATTTCAAATGGGACTTAACATCTGAGGTCATCAGTCCCCTAGAACTTGAAACTACTTAAACCTAACTAACCTAAGGACATCACACACATCCATGCCCGAGGCAGGATTCGAACCTGCGACCGTAGCAGTCGGGCGGTTCCGGACTGAAGCGCCTAGAACCTCACGGCCAAAACGGCCGGCTAGCCTCATTTCAAGACACTACTCATTCCGCTGAACTCTTCTACCTTGGTTCCCGGGTTCGATTCCCGGCGGGGTCAGGGATTTTCTCTGCCTCGTGATGGCTGGGTGTTGTGTGATGTCCTTAGGTTAGTTAGGTTTAAGTAGTTCTAAGTTCTAGGGGACTGATGACCATAGATGTTAAGTCCCATAGTGCTCAGAGCCATTTGAACCATCTTCTACCTTAGCCCTTTGACTTCTCTGACAGGACCACGACTTCATCGTCCAGAATTTTTATTGATCTTCCAAATTTCTCCATGGTTTCCTTTACTGCTTGCTCAGTATGCAGAATTAGTAACAGCGGGGATACGCTACATTCCCCTCTCACTCCAGTCTCAATCATTTGCTCCCTTTCGCGCCGCTCTACACTTATCATTGCAGTCTGTCCTTTGCACGTGTTGTATATAACCTTTCGCTCCCAGTATTTTATTGCTGCTGCCTTCATTATCTAAATCCACGTAAGCCAAGCCAATGGTTCCTTCGCTGGTCTGTTGTCGAACAGAGCGCCACCTTTGCTACTTTATGTCTGCCTTTCAGTTCTCACGGTCGAGACGCAACGGTAGCGATTAAGGCAGTAAAGTAGTTTTGTTGCCTGTTTCGGCTAAACTTTATGTTAAATTGCCCAAATGAAAAATCAGTCTTACGTATCTCGAATGTGGAACATTTCGAGCGCAAAACTCAAAGAATGATTTCACGAAAGAGTCTACAAGGTTTGGCGGTGTGGTATTTTGAATTTACTTCTTGCCACTTTATTAGCCATTCGAGCTGCTGCAATCTCGTCATCGCATGGTGGGTATCAATACGAGCTTTATGTCATGAGCAGTTCAATTAGATATACACTGATTAGCCAAAACATTGTTAGCATCTGCTTAATAGAAGTCATTCACTCAGTTCTCAAACTGTGTGACACTGGTGTAGTAACAGTGGTAATGTTACAGAGAGAATTCAGTCGCGGTTGCAATATTTTTTTTTATTTTTTATTTTTTTGGCGCGTTTCGGAGAAAACAGGAAAATTATAAAACTCAGTACAAATATAATGGTCATTATCAAAAATTCCAAAACAACAAAATTACGTATAAAATTCATCAACCTTATAACATAGAAGTATTGCAACCACGACTGATTTCTCTCTCTATTTGCATAATAGTGTGTTTCTTCATCTCTTTCGGTGCTTTACAGCAGCGATTCTGCATGGTAGGTTTCCGGGAATATGTGGTACGTGATCTTTATGCAAAGTCACGCAATTTCAGTAAATTACGCGCCGGTGGCTTGTGGACGTTCCAATTCTTCACTTGACTTCGAATGAAATAATCCATGGAAAAAGAACAAGAAGAATGTTACGAGTACATATTTAATCGAGGTGACTGAGTCTTTCTAGGATTTTCTCTCAATCTTTTCCCTCTACTTATGGACGTAATCCTCTATTTATCCACGCTTAAGGCAAACTGACATTAATTACGTGCTCTGTCGCGCTTTTCTCCGTTTCTCAGTGCGAAAGGTGATCGATAGTTCAGCAGTCTGCCATGGCAACGCCGTCAAGTGCTCGAATAACATAATGCTTGCAGCAGAAAAGTCTGGAATAGAAGACGCTGCGGTTAAGTGTTTCACTTCTGGCAAAAATGAAATCTTCACAGAGAGCAAACCAATCTAAGAGAGCAAAACGTCCAATTTTGCTTAAATATTAACCTAAATAAGCAAAAGACATTTGTGACTGAAAGGCAGTCAACAACGATCAATAAATTTCACGTCTATAATGGTACTAGATCTCATGACCCCTTCATTTGGGGCTAAAAATACAGGTTATGGTAAGTTCCTAATGATTGCGACGCGGATTCATCACTTACGTTGAAGTCGTATGTCTACAGTTTCCGAGCACAGCGACAGTCTCCATTTTAATTTCCTGTTCTGTTTATTTTCTTTTATTTAGATGCAGCTTATTCATCTATGACCAGTCCTATACTATTACGGTATGTTGATAGTTTTTAATTTCCGGACTCTAGTTACAGCTGAATTAAACACAACTTTTGTGCCACACGCGTTTCGCGCTTTACTCTTTGCAAAGCATTTCAGTGGGCTGGAACACGTATATAGGTCTGTTTATACTATTTGGTTTACATTTGCGATGATGTATATATAGGTTATAAACAGTTCTGGCTGTGTGTTTTTCTATGATGTAGTAATAATTTAAAGTTCTGCTTACAGGTTTCGTGAGTGTTATTCTACATGTTGTGTCTTTGTTCTATTTTTGGTGCTGTTCTTCTTCTTGTAGTTGCCATTTCAAATTTTGTTTTTCAGACTTCGGAGCACTAGGAACTGAACAGCTTTTTTGATGTTTTGGTTTGGTTGGTGTTGCTAACTGTCGAATTTTATTGCCAAAGATCGAGTGTTATTTCCAACTGCTGAACGTATTTTTGTGTTATCTGTGATCTGCATGTATGTGTATGAAATGGTATATATATATATATATATATATATATATATATATATATATATATATATCGAAAAAACTATAAGGAAAGAAACTTGTCTAACTTGACCGGGAGACCAGATAGCGTTATGGTTGGCCCGCTAGATGGCGCTGCCATAGGTGAAACGGATATCAACTGCGTTTTTTAAATAGGATCCCCCATTTTTATTACATATTCGTGTAGTACGTAAAGAAATATGAATGTTTTAGTTGGACCACTTTTTTCGCTTTGTGATAGATGGCGCTGTAATAGTCACAAACGTATAAGTACGTGGTATCACGTAACATTCTGTCAGTGCGGACGGTATTTGCTTCGTGATACATTACCAATGTTAAAATTGACCGTTTACCAATTGCCGACAAGGTCGATACTGTGTTGATGTATGGCTATTGTGATCAAAATGCCCAACGGGTGTGTGCTATGTATGCTGCTCGGTATCCTGGACATCATCCAAGTGTCCGGACCGTTCGCCGGATAGGTACATTATTTAAGGAAACAGGAAGTGTTCAGCTACATGTGAAACGTCACCCACGACCTGCAACAAATTATGATGCCCAAGTAGTTGTTTTAGCTGCTGTCGCGGCTAATCTGCACATCAGTAGCGGTCACGATCAATGGACCACCCTGTATATAGTCTATAAACAGTTATGGCTGTGTGTTTTTCTATGATGTAGTAATGATTTAAAGTTCTGTTTACAGGTTTCGTGAGAATGGAAATATGGAACTTTACATTTACACATACCACTTTAGAAGGATATTTATTTGTGTAAAATAATTATACCTTAAATTGAAAATATATCAGCCACTCAAGTGTTCTAGGGCAAAGCCACCTTTTCAGCTCCCACCATGTTCATATACGAGGTGGTATTTGGTTTCTAGACTCCGTGTGGGAAAGACGTACGTATATTTCTCGTACTCAGTATTATTAAGTTCCTTGTGAACCTGCCGCAGTTGGTAGCAGGATAAGGTTAGTGGCAAGCCATACCTGTGGCTTCAAATAAATACGTACTTGTAATAACAAGAAGCTATGAGGAATGGAAGCAACATTGAACCGTGAATTTACTTTGAAAACCTTCTTTCTTAAGAATTTACTTTATTTATTAGCGATTCATCAAGAACATTAACACATTTAATCACACTATGTGAGCGTGGAAGTAACTGCCAGTGGGTAACTGATGAAAACAAATCAAATCTCTTTCAACAAATGGAAACATTTCTTTTAAAAACAGATTGAAAATTATAATCAGAAAGCACCCTCTAAATATCAAGTTACAATTTATTCAGAGCCAGAAAGAATTTTTGACAGTATGAGCTTTCGGCTGAGAACCTTGCTGCTCCCTTTTGACACGGCCGTTGTCACGGCCGCTCACAATAACCTCTGAAAGACTACACTGGTGCAAATCTGCAACACACCAGATTTCTTTAAACTAAAAATTTTAAAACTCACACAAGCACATAAACTATGCACCCCGTAGGAGGGATGGAGATGGGCCAAAACACTAACATTAAAAGATTAACTTGCCACCGAAGGTGCAACTTGATTTTAAAAAAGAAAGGTCTTACGATGGAAGGGTGGCAACATTATATACTAAAATGACCATTTAAATAAAAACCCATGAAATGCAGTCTAACATTAAAATGTACAAGTTTGGCCAAACATGCTCTACATTACACATATAGCGCATCTCAAGATGATAGGCAAGCTTAAAACATATTTCAGAAATTCGGCCGTTACATTTCAAGCAATAAATTCGTTAACGCCGAATCCGACAAACATGACAGAGGCAGCTATTAACGTACGGCAGGCCGACAGACAGACAGACACTAACTGCCCAACAAATGCTGACGGGAGACAGACGATCAAGCTGGGATAAATGGTTCAAATGGCTCTGAGCACTATGCGGCTTGACTTCTGAGGTCATCAGTCGCCTAGAACTTAGAATTAATTAAACCAAATAACCTAAGGACATCGCACACATCCATGCCCGAGGTAGGGTTCGAACCTGCGACCGTAGCGGTCGCTCGGTTCCCAACTGTAGCGCCTAGAACCGCACGGCCACTCCGGCAGCAAGCTGGGAACGAGAGACTGACCAAGAAAACAAGTAGAATTTAACAAGTAAATGAAACAACATATCACGAATCACTTAACTTCTAATAAACTGCGATGTCTGGCGTAGACCTGGCGCAGCACCCCCAAATCGCTCTCCCGAACCGTCCGCTGCCAGCCGCTTCAACGGACGCAGGAAGGCGCGCCGATCTCCTGTCTCACGGCGTCGCAGCTCGCGCCGGCCACACCGATGTCGTGGGTTGACTCCTGTTGCTCTCGTGTCAGCCGCGAAGCCACTCCCCCTCGCTATAAGGCGCGGCCCACTGGACTGACGTGGCGACCTCACATGCGCCTACGCTCAAGACGGACAAGTCATCTTGTGCCTCAGTGCGCGACCGACCAGCCGATCGATCCAACCGCCAATGACCATTGCCTGAAAAAATTCGAGCAGACTGGCGGCCTAACACATACTAGCACTCCGGACGACAGACAGACACTGACTGCCCCACACTGACCCGGCTGACCAATTGACCGACTGGCGTGCTCATAGCGCTCCTTAAATGCACGTGAACAGGCAACCTTTCCCCTTTCCCACCAGAGGGAGACACCAAAGCTGCGATTGCCACAGCGGCGCCACCGCCAGAAACGGAGGGCGACTGCTTTATACTACGCGCTGCGGCGCGCTCTTCAAAACAGCAAATTTTACCATGGTCAAACATGTCAATTTAGCAGTAGAGATGGGCGATGCTACCTGGGAGTGTTCTGGGAAAGCGCCGTGCACACGGGGTGTCCCAGAATGTATGGCCGATAACCAGGGATGTGACAGAACTGTGTAGTTAACATGGGCTCTAAAATGGATACATTGAGAACTATGAGCACTTCTTCATCTTCGATACTGTGAAACAAATCTTTTCTGCTGCAAGCTCTTTGCTTTCCGTATTTTGAGTGGAGGTATTATGGACGAAAACAAGAAAAAAATCGTCTAGTAAACATGGGCCCTAAAATGCAAACGTAAAGAGACAAGAGGACTTGCTCCGTAGAACGGATAAATTACACAGTAGCGAAGATCAACATTGCTCATAACTCTTAGGGTATTCATTTCAGGGCCCATGTTTACAAACCATTTTGTCTTGTTTTGGTCCATACTAGATCCTCCAAAAATACGGAAAGTAAAGAGCTTGTAGTAGAAGAGAATGGCTTAAAGGCATCGAAGACGAAGAGGTGCTCGTAGTTCTTAAGTTATGGATTTTAGAGTCCATGTTTACTAGACTTCTTTGCTTCGAATGATCGTTTCTGCCATTTCCCTGAATACTGACCACTCCTCCTGGGACGCCCTGTACATCAAGGCAGGCGCTAGAGCGAACTTTTGGGCAGGAGTGCTCCTCCAACCCTTCGACTAGAGGAGGAGACGTTGAAAAACCTCAGGAACGTCTGGTAGGATGTTAACTGGGCGACGTGATGCACGCAGAAGTGCAACGACGCTCGTCATGTAACTTAAACGTGAACCGTTGGGGGAAAGGCGAAGTTGTTTTCGCCAAACCCTCTTGAGCAAATTTAAAGAAATGGATTCGAGGTAGACTGAGCTACATTTTTACAGCCTTCATCGTGTGTGCCACGCAAGCACCATGAGAATAAGAGAAGAGAGATTAAAGTGTTTACAGAGGTATATACACACTCTTCTCTCTCCATTAGTGAGTGAAATAGGACACAAAGCGGCTTATACTGGTAAGAAGTACCCTGAACCGGGTACTGCACAGTGGCTTGCAAAGTGTGTAAGTACTTGTAGCGCTATCAGCCGTAAACTCCAGTGAAATGGCCATGTAAGCAGCATAAAGAGCACCACGATAACAAACGCTCTCGTAAACAGAGAAATGAAAAGGAAACGAAGAACCAGTGAAGAAAGTCGTTGAGAGTAGAGGACTGAGAATGGAACAGCTCCAGGATAAATACACTTTTAATACGAAGTAGGTATGGCAGGATACTGTGCACCATTCGCGGGAAAACCAGTCTGAAAATTATGATGCTGAAGATAGTAATGGTGATGATGATGGCGACGTAAAGATTTTACCTACAACACTGTATTCGGCACATTGTAAGGCTAGGGCGATTCAACAAGAAAGAACAGATTTCATCTGTTTGTCATAGACAAACTATAAAAGGTAGAAATACATCTCACATATCACTGAATGGAGGAAGGGTCAAAGTTTTGACAGAGCTGCGCTGTCATTTGTTTGTAGCAAGATGGCGGCTACACCACAAGAGAAATCATTTTGTGTGCTGGAATTTGCGCAAAGTCAATCCGTTGTTCAAGGGCAACGCGAATTCTGCCGTCGATTCAGAAAGAAGCCGCCTCTGCACACGCAGGATTATGATCTGGCATACAGAATTCTTGGAAGTTGGTTGCATATACAGTGGTGGAAATGTTTATTGCATCACCTCTTACAATTAACAATTTTTATTACAATCTTTGAATAACTGGACTAAATTTGCCTGATTTCTCTTGATTTCTATTAGAAATGAATATACACAATAATTTTTGTCAATTTGTTTCTATTCTTAATTTTTGTTTCTATAAAAATGTTTTTTTTTATAATTTAACACTTTCTTGAAAAATGAGTGGAAGTGGATATGTCAGCTATTCTGTTTGCTATTCTGAAATATGAATACTAATGTTGAGAGAAACACTGCATATTAAGGTTGTAACATAACACTGATGTATTTTAGTGTTTGCATTGCCTCATATGAACACACTGTAACATTTAATATTTTGTTGCTCCACCACACGCCTTAATCACCGCTTGGCATCGTGAAGGCATTGAAAGAATTAACTTTTTAATGTATTCCTCACTCAGTTCATGAAACCACACACGCACACGGGTCTCCAACAGCTCCCGTTTATTCCGTGGCTTCTTTTTGGTGACAGCGTTTCCCATAACCTTCTAACAGTTCTCAATAGGATTGAGATCAGGGCTGTTTCCAGGCCACTCTGATACTCGAACCCCGTTTTGTCGAAGGAAAGATTTTACCTGAAATGTAGAAGTACGTGATAATTAACCAAGAAAGTAATCTGCTTGGTGTTTGGTACAAATATTAGTCATAGGACTCACCTTCAAAGCTCTAAGGCAAGAAGCGGAGTCATCCTGAAAAAGGCAATTGGAAACATCTCCCAACTGGTCTCTAATGGTTGGCACAAGCTTCCTTTCAAGGATGCCTATGTAGGCATCTGCGTTGACAGTGCCATTTATGAAGTCCAGACGACCTACTCCATGACTGGAAATGCACCCCCAGACCATCTGTCCTTGTGGGTGTTTGACTGAATGTTATGCATGATGGCAAAAATTCTTCACCTTTTCTTCGACGCACGAACACTTTTCCATCTGAGCCATGCACATTAAATTTGGACTCGTCTGAAAAGATTACTTTGCTCTACATCTCTGGTGTCCATGTCGCAAGTGCTTTTGCCCATTGCAGTCACTGTTGTCGCATCACCTTGGTCAATAAAGGCTTCCTTCTAGGACGATGGGCTGAGAGTCCAGCCTCCAGTAGTCTATTTCTTACAATTCTGCCGGTTACTGGGATGTCGCACATTTCTTCCCAGTCTCGCTTTAGTTCAGTTGATGACAGGCGATGATTGTTGATTGAAAGGCTATACAATACGCTGTCCTGTTTGGCAGTAGACGCCCTTTGCCGACCTCTTCCTTTCTCACGATCAACATTTCCTATTTTCCTGCATTTTTTCAGTAACCTCGAAATCGTAGACTGATTAAATCCTGTCTTAGAGGCTATCTCTCTGGTGCTGACGCCAACAGACGAATAAACAAGTATAGCAACTTTCGTTTCTGGCGTTAATTCAACTGACCTGCCCATCTTGTAACTGCAAAGTCTCAAATCAAAATGGCAGTATAAACACTGGTTTCATTGTAAAACCAAACGACAACAACTAAGAGTTGTGTATTGCTGGAAAACATGCGTGAAGAAGTCAGATTATTGAGGCAAGTAGCCGAGCGGTCTCAGGCGCTGCAGTCATAGACTGTGCGGCTGGTCCCGGCGGAGGTTCGAGTCCTCCGTCGGGCATGGGTGTGCGTGTTTATCCATAGGATAATTTAAGTTAAGTAGTGTGTAAGCTTTGGGACTGATGACCTTAGCAGCTAAGTCCCATAGATTTCGCACACATTTGAACATTTTTATTAAGGCAAGAATATAAGTTTAGCAACAATGGAACGGGTATAACCTGAAGCAAACTGCTGCGAAAGACAAAAACACGAAGTAATTCACGATGATGCAATAAATATTTCCACCACTGTACAGAGGGAAGAGCACTGTCGGCGAGGCACGTCTGACGCAAATGTCGTGCGTATCCGAGATGGGTTCTCACTCTGCGCCCTCGGAAGTTCTGAAGACGGGCAAGCCAGGGACTTCTTCCTCAAACAACAGTGTGTCGTATTGTGAAACGACTCCTGGATAGGGAGTCTTACAAGTTGCAGCTACTGCAGCGACTGCGTCCTGGCGACCATAACAGAAGGTAAGAATTTCGCATTTCAGTTCTCCAGAATATGGCATACGACACTTTTTCCTATCGACTTCATCTTTTCGGACTCATCGACGTTCCTTCTACCGAGTAAACTGAATACTTAAGAATTTGAGGATCACAAAATCCTGGCGTCGTCATCGAGCACGAAATACACTCACTGAATATGAATGTGTTTTGTGCCGTTTCTGCTCCCAAAGTTTGTGAACCTTTCTCTTTTGCGGAGGAAACTGTGACAGGACTGTCACAGCTGGACATGCTGCAAAACTGTTTGTTTCCTCAACTTCATGAAGATCCCAATGATTTCATTTTTATGCAAGATGGCGCCCCGCCTCGTCTTCACGTTGAGGTGCGGCGTTGTCATAACAACACTGTCTCGTAACCTATTGGAAGCGGTGGACAACAAGATCTTGTTCATTGCTATCGCCCTCCAGGGTCACCAGACCTTGCGGTTTGTTTCTGTGGGGTGCATAAAAATATAGAGAGTCCTTGTCCCACATATAGATCTGAGAAACGGAATTGGTGAAGCTGTCGATTCAAAAAACAGGGAGCTGTTGATTCGTGTGTGGAATGAAATGGACTACCGCTTCCATGTTTCTCGAGCAACGCATGATCATCACGTTGAGTGTGCTGTACAGTGTCTGTGCGAACATAAAACTTTGAACCTTCCTCTACCCAGTGACATATGCAATGTGTTTCTATCTTTCACAGTTTTTCTGTTGTCTCTTTTTGAATCACCCGATATATCCATTGAGTTACCATCAATTTACACTACTTTCCATTAAAATTGCTACACCAAGAAGAAATGCAGATGAGAAACGGGTATTCATTGGACAAGTATATTATACTACAACTGACATGTGGTTACATTTTCACGCAATTTGGGTGCATAGATACTGAGAAATCAGTACCCAGAACAACCACCTCTGGCCATAATAACGGCCTTGATACGCCTGGGCATTGAGTCAAACAGAGCTTGGATGGCGTGTACAGGTACAGCTGCCTATGCACCTTCAACACGATACCACAGTTCATCAAGAGTAGTGACTGGCGTATTGTGACGAGCCAGTTGCTCGGCCACCGTTGACCAGACGTTTTCAATTGGTGAGAGATCTGGAGAATGTGCTGGCCAGGGAAGCAGTCGAACATTTTCTGTATCCAGAAAGGCCCGTACAGGACCTGCAACATGCGGTCGTGCATTATCCTGCTGAAATGTAGGGTTTCGCAGGAATCGAATGAAGGGTAGAGCCACGGGTCGTAACCCACCTGAAATGTAACGTCCACTGTTCAAAGTCCCGTCAATGCGAACAAGAGGTGAGCGATACGTGTAACCAATGGCACCCCATACCATCATCGCGGGTGATAACGCCAGTATGGCGATGACGAATACACGCTTCCAATGTGCGTTCACAGCGATGTCGCCAAACACGGATGCGACCATCATGTTGCTGTAAAAATAACCTGGATTCATCCGAAAAAATGGCGTTTTGCCATTCGTGCACCCAGGTTCGTCGTTGAGTACACCATCGCAGGTGCTCCTGTCTGTGATGCTGCGTCAAGGGTAACTGCAGCCATGGTCTCCCCGAGCTGATAGTCCATGCTGCTGCAAACGTCGTCGAACTGTACGTGCAGATGGTTGTTGTCTTGCAAACGTCCCCATCTGTTGACTCAGGGATCGAGACGTGGCTGCACGATGCGTTACAGGCATGTGGATAAGATGCCTGTCATCTCGACTGTCAGTGATACGAGGTCGTTGGGATCCAGCACGGCGTTCCGTATTACCCTCCTGAACCCACCGATTCCATATTCTGCTAACAGTCAATGGATCTCGACCAACGCGAGCAGCAATGTCGCGATACGATAAACCGCAATCGCGATAGTCTACAATCCGACCTTTATCAAAGTCGGAAACGTGATGCTACGCATTTCTCCTCCTTACACGAGGCATCCCAACAACGTTTCAACAGGCAACGCCGGTCAACTGCTGTTTGTGTATGAGAAATCGGTTGGAAACCTTCCTCATGTCAGCACGTTGTAGGTGTCGCCACCGGCGTCAACCTTGTGTGAATGCTCTAAAAAGCTAATCATTTGCATATCACAGCATCTTCTTCCTGTCGGTTAAATTTCGCGTCTGTAGCACGTCATTTTCGTGATGTAGTAATTTTAATGGCCAGTAGTGTAAATATGAGTGGAACCGCACTTGTAGACCAACTTCAAAGCATGGTGGCTCGGCCTACGTAAATGTTGTGCTGCTTTGTATTTGGATCCGGAAGAGTTGCCAGTGATGCATGAATCTTTTTACAAGAGATAGTCAGTAAGTTTTAATTAACACCTCGAGAAAGTGTATTTACGTAACTCATTTTTTGCTTGTTTACAGATAAATGTCTGCTGTCCTAATACAGGCTGAAATCCCCGCACTATAGTACCTTAGCACGCCGCTGCAAGAGCCAAAACAAAAAGGAGCAGCGCGTTGATGAAGTGAAATACCGTGGAACATCATCCGGTAATTTTTTTCGGGAAGGGGGTGGAATGCCGTAACAATCCCTGCTAAGCTGGTAGAAGACTATGGCAACAATGGATAAACATACACTACTGTTTGTAAAAACTGAAACACTCAGAAGCAGTGGTCTACAACACGCCACGCTAAGAGGACGTGTAGAAAAGTGAATCATGACAAGTGACTGAAATGGGGCGTGCATGTAGATCCAACAGCGCCTTCTGTTGTGTGACCGGACAGGTCAGTGTTAGGCTGCTTGCACAATACACGATTTCGCCCGTACGGGAAAGAACCGTGCGGGTTTAAATCGTAGTCGGTTGATTTTCACACTGAACGATTTTTAAACGTTAAACAAGAACATCAGTGCCCTTCAAAGTGGGACCTGGTACAGTTCTTATTATGGATCGTGAACAAGTCATTGCATTATGGATAATCTATCGACGTCGGAGAAGACGAAGGCGCAATCGCCTTCACTGGGTTCATCCAGTTAATCTGAGACGTGAGGAAGTCGGGGTTTTCTACACATTATTTGTAGACCTGAGAAACGACGACCGAACGTTTTTTAATTACTTTCGTATGTCAGTTGGCTCCTCCGATGAACTGCACGGGAAACTGAAAAATTGAAATGCTGGCTATGACTTTAAGGTAAGTTTTTAAATACAGCTTTGTTATTACTGGTGTTTGAACAAACATGCCATTGAAGTTAAATAATACACGTATAAACTCTTATTGCTATATTTTTTCAAATTCTATAGATAAAATTCTTTTATTATATTTCTATTTACAAAAGTACCATACAGATAGGAAAGATGGTTATGCAGTAAGGTGATATTGTAGTAGTAGGCAAAAGAATAAAACACATGTAAAATTATCAATTTTATTTACTAGGCTGAATTTCAGATTATGTTATCAATAAAAGTACAATTATGAACAAATATGAAATTCGGAAAATACAAACATTGTAGGTTTCTGATCAAATTATGGATTCATTGAGTTTATTGTTTTCATAGATTATTTGTGACGTTCCGAAGACAAATTGATGATATCGATTGAAGAAATCGGAATGTGGAATTACCTGAAGGAGAGATAGACGGACTTGAAACATTTTCACTTTGTGGAGAGTCACTGTGAAAAATTTCGTGCAGGTCATGTTGGATGGTGTGCTTCCTTTGAATAATTTTGCAGTCCACATATAGGCCTATGCTGACACAAGGAATGTTCTTCTACGCTAGTTGTAATCTGACTGGAAAAACGAGGTCCTGCGTGTTGTTGAGGTGGAAATGGAGGTTGTTGAATGTTTAAAAATGATTGCGGTTGGATAACTGGAAATAGCTGAGGCGTACACTGGGGACAGCTCCCGCACTGAAATCGTGTAGTGTGAAAGCGTGCACTTGGTCACGTGGCCACTGAGCCGAGAGTACGGCACGGTGCCGTGCCAGTGCCGCGTGGCTGCAACACGACTAAAGCTCGTGCCCGTGTTGTAGCCGTACAGTGTGAAAGGTCTCATGCTCTTCAACAGTCGACTAAGAAAATTTGCCCGTACGGTTTTTTCCCGTACGGGCGACATCGTGTAATGTAAAAGCAGCCTTAAGCAACGCTCAGTCGGTGCGGAGCCGTCATACCAAGTGCAAACTGTAACGAAGTGCTGGTATGCCTGGCCGACATCCCTGGGTGCAGTATCGGAATTTGTTTGCGTTTGGAACGGAACAGAGTGATTGGTCTCCGGGAGGAGTGTCTGTCATTCCATAACATTGCGGCTCGCACAGGGTGCGGTGCTCCAACAGTGAGGCTATGTGGAGCCAGAGGAGACAAGAGAGGTTATACAGCGACGAGACGGTACTGGACGACACAATGCGACCACAACGCGACATGACCGCCATCTTTTCCGCTTGGCTGTAACAGTTTGGTCCGCAGTGTCGGCGCGACGTTGGAGCACTGCAACAGGTATGAACCTTTTTGCGTCGACGGTTCGACGCCGCTTCTGGGGGCTGGACTGGTGGCACGCCTGCCATTGCTCCGGTTGCCATTGACCGGAACGCTCTAGCGCTCCTGGCTGCAATGGACAAGTGAACGCCGACACTGGCATGCTGACCAAAATGTAGTGTTTCCGGAGGAGTCGCACTTCAACTTGTCCTGCAGTGATGGCTGCATACGCTTTCGACGCCACCGCGGGGAATGTAGTCGGGCAGAGTGTATTTTTGAATCGAATAGCGGGTAAACGACTAGTGTGATGGATTGGTTCGCCATTGGCTATAATATGCGATCTTTCCCCCTACGTCTTGAGGGCAGTTTGAAGAGGTACTGATACAACAGGGAGGTCTTACAGCCTGAGGCACTGCCTCTCCAGCAGGCCATTCCACATGCCACATTTCAGCAGAACAACGCACAGCTGCATGTGGCGAGGAATGTAAAGCGTTCTTCGAAGAACTATGGGTACCACTGCTTCCCTGGCCCGCCCGTTCGCCTGACATGCGCTCATCGAACATGTCTGGTATCTCACATTTTCCAAACAGCAGTGTACGAGGGTCACTCCAAAAGAAATGCACACTATTTTTTTTTAAATCCATCTTTTATTCTACATGTTTAAAAGTTTTACAGTGAGTAGATACATCCTTTAGGAATAATATTTTCATTTCTCCACATAATTTCCATCCCTCTCAATGGCCTTACGCCATCTTGGAACCAGCGCCTGTATACCCGCACGGTAAAATTCTGGACCAACCTGTTGGAGCCACTGTTTGACAGCATGCACAAGGGAGTCATCATCTTCAAATCTTGTTCCACGAAGAGAGTCTTTCAGTTTCCCAAACAGATGATAGTCACATGGAGCCAGGTCAGGACTGTAAGGCGGGTGTTTCATTGTTGTCAATCCGAGTTTTGTGATCGCCTCCATGGTTTTGTGACCGACATGTGGCCGTGCATTGTCGTGCAACAGTAAAACATCCTGCTTTTGCCGATGTGGTCGAACACGACTCAGTCGAGCTTGAAGTTCCTTCAGTGTCGTCACATATGCATCAGAATTTATGGTGGTTCCACTTGGCATGATGTCCACAAGCAAGAGTCCTTCGGAATCGAAAAACACCATAGCCATAACTTTTCCAGCAGAAGGTGTGGTTTTGAATTTTTTTTTTTCTTTGGTGAATTCTTATGATGCCACTGCATTCATTGCCTCTTCGTCTCTGCTGAAAAATGATGGAGCCATGTTTCATCACCTGTCACAATTCTTCTAAGAAACTCATCTCCACCATTCTCGTACTGTTCCAAAAGTTTGCTGCATACCGTTTTTCTTGTTTCTTTGTGAGCCACTGTCAACATCCTGGGAACCCACCTGGCACAAACCTTTTTTAGCGCCAACACTTTCAGTATTCTGCAAACAGTTCCTTCCCCTCTCCCAACGTAGCGTGACAAGTCACCCACCGTGATGAGTCTGTCACCAGTCACCAATTTGTTAATTCTCTGCACATTGTCTGCAGTGTGTGCAGTACGAGGCCTGCCCCTGCGAGGACAATCCTCAATATTGCCGTGCCCGCTTTCATCATGTAACCTGCTTGCCCACCGACTAACTGTCTGCGATCGACAGCAGCATCTCCATACACCTTTTTCAACCTCTTATGAATATTTCCCACTGTCTCGTTTTCACCGCACAGGAATTCTATGACAGCACGTTGCTTCTGACGAACGTCAAGTGTAGCAGCCATCTTGAAGACATGCTGTGATGGCGCCACTCACGGGAACAGGTTGAACTAAGTTTGAAAACCAGCGGGAAGGATATATCTACACACTGTAAAACTTTCACACATGCAGAATGGAAAATGTATTTTTACAAAAATAGTGTGCATTTCTTTTGGAGTGACCCTTGTACAAACAACAAAGTGTTTAGGTGGCACACACGCTCGCAACATGGTCAGACAAGTCTGAATGACGAAGAACAAAGTGGCAGACTATCTCTTTGTGGAGAACAGTGAATTGCAAGAGAAGTGGAGGCTCTGGTGGTCGAACACCGGTGTTCCGCAATCGAGGCGACAGAGGGTCAGTTTTCAACATCTTGCCTAACAGTTTGAAGTGGAAAATGGTCGCCAGCTTAGTTCCGCATCTTGTCACAGCCCGTTACAGAAGTACGCCGAACCGAAGCAGCAGCCAAAGCTGTTGCAGCTGTGTCAGGCCATCCTAGGTGACTTATTCTGCGACCTGGTCAACCGCCATGAACGAGTGGGTTATCGCTGTAACCTCGAAACAAAGGACCGAAGCAAGCAATGGAAACATTTCCACATCGTCAGGCAAGGTGAAGTTGCGTGTTTCTTGTGACTGCTGCGCCGCTTGGCGACACGTGTCAGTCGCCATGAGGATCTTTGGACCGCTCTGCGGTGGCGCCACCTTTGACTGGTTGCTGGGGGGGGGGGGGGGAGGGGGGCGACGACAAGGACGACACCGGAGTACTTGCATACCGCCGGCGGCGGCCAACTGGCGCAGCAACGGGAAGTGTGTTGTAGTAGTGTCTGACTCATTGCCACGTTTTCTGTAGCACGTTGCCGGGTTACATTTGCATTGGAATCCGGATTAGCGCTCAGCACCGTATGAATTCTAATTATCTACAACATCTTGGAGTGTTGTACTTGTACAGCTGAACTTGCAGAACGCGAAAATATTTTCCGAGTGTCTTGTTTAATCCAGGCTGTGTTCGAATATGCTCCCTCTCCGATATTGTGGGTTTCATACTAGCTGTTTCCGAACACGTGTGGTTCGGCTTAAATAGGGAAATCTGTTCAGAGCTCGCTGGGTGCTTGTCTTCCTCAACTTGTTACCACTGTGGGTGTCGGGCGTTGACATTGTACAGCCTAGTGGTAAGAAGTGGTTTCTTGACATACGGTTTATCCTTGCGCCTGCTCTATTTCCCTCATTCAGTATTCTGGACCACAGTGGTGACCAGGGAGCGTGATATAAAAATTTCATGTATTGCATTAAAAAAAATCTTGTAGTAGTTAATAGTTCGATCTTATAAATTATTTTGTATATTGTAAGTCAGTCTTATTGACATGTTTGTTGAATGTTAAACTTCCATCTGAGTGCGTTTTGCTTTTATGGCATATTCTCCTGCATATAATAATTATTTTATGGAGTATGGTTTGTGGATTTGTCAACGCATTCTGAAGAGTTAACTCCGAATTGGGGCTGAGGCGGGGCTGGAAGGGAGTTAATAATCACAGGTGAAAGTTAGTTTGATAAGGATTGTAACTCTCCATCTTGGTCAATGTTAATGTTGCTTGTTTTTCAGATGTCCACAAACACTTTCTCATGTAACTCGTAAGCGAGTGGTCAGTATGGAACTCAGGTATTAACGTCTTGTATCCTGTGGACGCACCCTGCATCTAAGTTGCTACAGGTGGTACTCATTGTGTTATTGTATTCATATGAATTGATTTGCTCTATTCAGTGACATATATGCTTCCTTTCTTAAAATTGTATGTGTTATCTTTTGAGTTGTAATTCTCAACTTTACTAACGCAGATCTCGCTCCGCTGTACACTACCATGGTGTGATGCCATCAGATTCTGCTCGTAAGGAGCAAACAGTCAATCGCAGCACACTACCTCAATCTTGTGACAAGGTTACGGGAGGCTGGGAAGACGAATATCGCAGCTAGCTTTCCAAGGGGGTATTTTTCAGCACGACAACGCACCGCTTTATTCTGCACGGGATAAAGTAACAGATGATGGGTCTTTGGATTTTCAAATTTTGCCTAACCCCTATATTTTTCTGACCTGGCGCTCGGTAGCTTCTTCGATTTTCCGCAGATGAGGCCTTGGCAATTCCAGAATGACGAAGAGTTTGTTGTCGAAGTGCAACGTTCGCTGAACATCCAAAATGCAGACTTCCTCAGCCGAGGCCTTTGCCGTGTCCCCACGTTGCGAGATTCTGTAGCATTGAAGGTACCATGCCCGTATTATTAGGTTTTTTTTTAGTGTTGGAAAGAATACTACGCCCCCAATATTACGGGCAGCGCTCCTCAGTGAGTTGTGAGTAAAATAAGACGTCCAGCAGACAAGAGAAGACACGTAAATAGTTATAGTACCCATTTCTGCCAGTTTGGCTCACGAAAATGCAGTCAGCTAATCGAAACACTCAAACTAGTCAGTTGAGTGCGAGACGCCACTGTTAGCACATTGTGTACTCTAACGATATATCCAACAACAGTCCACACAGTGATGCACAGATTCTAGCATTCTATAAGAATCTGAAGAGGATCTTAGCCATAGTTTTGATGCTGATGACACGGATGAAGATCCTACTTACGATTTTTCTGATTTAGCTAAAAAACTTTCTATAGCTTTTTATGTTGTATACATATTTTGTTACCGTAATGTATCTGATGAAATAATATAATAGGACGTTTTTTCCACCTTTATTTACTGTTACGTCACATATGCGTTCATGTTCACTCACAATTTGCATATTATTTCAGAATAAAGAGTGGAAAGTGAAGATATGGCATCCGCCGTTGCTGGTACCTCAGAAAACTGCGAGGCATTTGCAAGCAGCAAACGGCAGGGGGTGAAAAGCTGGTAACACCCATGTCACTGGAGGAAATACCATTCCAGTTTATTTTTGGTACTAATGAGCGTATACAAACATGAACGAACTTCAACGACATAGTCTGGGACATTACTCTAACTAAGTAGAAAGTAACGGCCAACTGATTATATTTGTTTGCAAATATCTGTAAACGACATGAGGTACTCGCACTCTATCTTCAACAAACGGTGCTGAGATTTCGTGGCTGGCGGGAAACCATTATCTGGAGAGAGTACCAATACAACCAGGACAGAAGAAATAACAGCAAAGGTGAACAGTGTGTTCATACAGAGGCATGAAAGAAGGAGGGGCAGCCAAAAGGAAAGATACGTCGTTTCAGTGTGACGTATGCAAAGTGGACATTTTGTTTTTTAAACCATGTTTCACTCTCCGACGCGAAAAAGCACACTTTGAAATATCAAATCGTTATCCCAACAAATTCTTCGTTTTCATTGCATACAGAAAGTTAAACTCACACTTTGTACTAGTAAATTTTAAACGAAATGCTAAAATAAATCTTCTTTGCACCTGAGATTTAACAGAAGAACAACCTAATCCAAATTTATTTAAAAAGCAATTAATAAGCTTTACTGCAAAGTAAGAAAAAGTAGTTTCCCATTGTTTCTTGAGTTTGTACCACAGAGTTTTATCATAGTGACAATGTCCGGCACTGGATTAAGAAGCCGTAGATAGCCCTGCGCTGGGTACTAGATTTATATAAGTGACTGGTACTCAAAGTGTTAAATTCGTAGAAGAGTAATTACACCGCCACCAGGTCTCACGGTCGTAGTTTGCTGACTAGCCCCCGTACTATTCCAAATTAGTTCATGGCCTGTAGTAAAAAACTACTCTTCAGCAGTGTCGCCAGAACATACCGTGCAACTTGTTCCCGTTTCTGCGTTCTCGCTTCTTGTAGAGTTTTAATTTCTAAGCGTCCTTCTCAAAAAGGTGCTTAAGAGATTAACATCAACTCGACGGTGTCGTTGTTCTAGCGGAACAACCAGTTCGTATTAGACAAGGAAGAACTAGGATATCGGATACTATACTTTTTAAAAGGAAGTAACCCGGCTTGTGCTTTAGCTGATTTAGGGAAATCAAGGGAAACCTAAATCACGGTGGACGCTCGTGGATTTGAACCCTACTCCTCATAAGAGCGAGTCCAGTGCAGTAACCACTGCATCACAACTCTCGCATCTCAATTCCTTCTTGTAGGCTTACAGTCTGTATCCTCACTCTTCAAGCGAATGCGAAAACGTAGCGGGTCAAAAGTGCTGTGGCAAACCCTGCCGAGTGCAACTTTGGCTCTCGCCTGCGAAGCATGCAACCCGCTGTACAGTTGTGCTGTGCGGGTAGTCTGATTAGCACGGGATGGACAGAGGACTGGATTAGTGCTCGAAAAACACACACACACACACACACACTTGTGAGGAAACCCATTCATTTCTATGAGAAGTGACTTGCAGGAATGTTCCCACAAATGCATTTTTAAATAAGTGTATTGCTTATTCGGAAGCAAAACTACAGATTATTTATATGAAATCTAAATACATTGTGTCTGCCCTGATAGCTGAGTGGTCAGCGCGGCTGTCTGTCACGCCAAGGGGCCCTGGTTCGAGTCCCAGCTGGATCGGAAATTTTCTCCGCTCAGGGACTGGGTGTTGTGTTGTCCTCATTATCATTTCATCATCATCAGTGGAAGGCAACGGGAAACCACAACTCGAAACTCTGCCCTAGCGCTCATGCGGTGGACCTCTCTGACGAGGCTTCCCCCATGACAAGACCTGCCGTAAGGTAGAACACAAAAGAAGTTAAGTTTAAATACATTGTACAGCGATGAACACGAATAGTAGGAGTAAGATAGCGTTCCAGGAAGGAATGAATAGTTTATTACTATAATAAACTGTTATAATGACTTGAAAGATATTGGAAGATGTAACGAATCCTAGTTTTGATTACATCACAATATAACTCTAATATGTCTCTAATGATCTCGATGTCGATGGGACTTTAAACCATAACGATCCTTCAGTAAAATGCAAACAGAGCGATGATGGACATTAGGGAAGAAATTGATCCTGAACAATTGCAGCGATGTGAGCGAAGCCGTAACGAGCTTTCAAGAAGTAATTCCCTTCTGTGAAACAATATCTGGGTTTTTAATTGAACAAAATAATGGAAAATGTTTTCACACACCCAGAAAGTAACCTTGTCTAGACCCCGTGGTCTAGGGGTAGCATCTTTGAGTAATAATCAAAACGTCCTGGGTCCCGGGTTCGAACCTTGCCACGGTTCAAATATTGAATAAAAAGCGTCTTCAATGGCGGCCGAGGACTTCCAGCATAAGAAGTCACCCTCGTTCTGCCAACAGCTTTGTCAAAGAGGGCGGAGGAGCGGACAGAGGTTCAGGATACCCTCTTGCCCTTGGGGTGGGGAAACTGCTCCTAAAAGAAGGAAAAATCAGTTATGGTCAACGGTATGAAGATGTAGAAGCCAGTGGAAACCACTGCCTGTATCCACAGGACATATGACCTGAATTGGAAAAGTGTCATGATGATCTCTCCATTGGCAAAAGATTCCGAACTAGTCCCCCTTTCGCATCTCCGTGAGGAGGAGATAATTATGAGATAAAGATTAAACAACCAACGAAAAGATAACGTTCTACAACTCTGGACGTGGAATGTCAGAAGCTTGAACGTGGTAGGGAAGTTAGAAAATCTGAAAAGAGAAATGGGAAGGCTCAGTCTAGTTACAGTGGTTGTCAGTGAAGTGAAACGGAAAGAAGAATTTTTGGTCCGATGAGTAGAGGATAATATCAACAGTAGCAGGGAATGGTATAACGGGGAGAATTATTTGTCATGAATATGGCAGAAAAATGGTTCAAATGGCTCTGAGAACCATGCGACTTAACTGCTGAGGTCATCAGTCGCCTAGAACTTAGAACTAATTAAACCTAACTAACCTAAGGACAGCACACACATCCATGTCCGAGGCAGGATTCGAACCTGCGAGCGTAGAGGTCGCTCGGCTCCAGACTGTAGCGCCTAGAACCGGCCGGCAACAGTTTGGTGATATGGTTGTTCTTATCAGAATCGACAGCAAACCAACACAAACAACAATAGTTCAGGTACACGCGCGGACGTCGCTAGCGGAAGATGAAGAGATAGAGAAAGTCTATGAGAATACTGCCGCGCGGAGTGACCACGTGGTTTGAGCAGTGTGCGATTTGCAGGGGGGGATGGGGGGGATTTTCCCCCCTCTGCATTAGACCATCCTCTCCTCTGGTTTTAGTTTATGCATCCCAGCCTGGGATGTTTATTTCCCACGCACTGGAGTAAAACTATACATATAATTTAAATTAGTGGAGCCGAACACTGAAAGTTTACCATTAATACTATTAATATGTTTGCTTATGAATTTTGAAAAAGTGTTATGTAGTAGTTAAGCATTTCAAAACATGTAGAACTAAATGACAAGACGACGCACGCCACAGTTCCGTAGCATGCCACAGTGTTGCAAGACGTCGCCCCAGCGTAAACGAGGCTTTCTAAGCCAGGTCTGTATTGTATGGTGGATGTGATGTGTTGCGTACGAAACTAAAACCTGCAGTCAGATCCGAAGGTCGTGGAAAACTGTGAAGAGGTGTCATCCTGCAGCAAGATAACGCTCGCCCACATTCTGCCAAACGGACAGCCGACGCAATAAAGGAGTTGAGATTCGAGGTGCTGGAACATCCACCATACAGTCCAGACCTGGCTCCAAGCGATTTTCACATGTTTGGAGCTTTACGGAAGCATTACAGGGAAGAAGATTTGAAAGCGATGAAGACGTCATTGCTGGTCAATTGGTTACAGATGGAACCGATAAACGTATTTTCTGATGAAATAAAAAAAAAAAAACTCGTAAAACTGCATTGAAGTCGAGGGATGTTACGTAGAAAAATAACGCATGTTTCAGTTTTCTATCATCAGAATAAGTATAGCTTTTCACAAATGTACCTTTACTTTTTGAATCTCCCTCGTATACCTATATGTAGATGGTTCTGTAAATAAGCTTTACCTATAATGTACTTTTAAAGATATAACAAGGGATGGCTTTTCTGATAGTGCATACGCGTGAATAGTGAGTTTCGGCATTAACATCTATTTATAAATAACTGTTTAATCACGGGTAACGCCACGGTCCAAGCTAGCAACATATATAATTATACTAACCCCCTAGGATATCCCCCCCCCCCCCCCACTGGTAAAAGCACAAATCGCACACTGGGTTTGAGGTGCCCTGTCACGGACTGTGCGGCCCCTCCCGCCGGAGGTTCGAGTCCTCCCTCGGACAAGGGTGTGTGTGCTGTTCTTAGCAGAAGTTAGTTTAAGGGGCTCCGGAACGCCCTATACTTGCAATGTTAAAATAACGCTTATAAATTACATCTTTCCTCACAAAGTATTTGAGGTAGGAAGTTGAACTTTTTACAGATTGTTTATCGGAATATGGGCTACAACTTAACACAGGGATTTTACAATATTTTAGTTCAGTTATTAAAGATGATTTTTTTTCAATTGTAATGAAAATTCACATTTTTTTGCAATTTTTTATTTATATATTCAAAAATATACAGTTTTTTGGAAAAAGGCTGTGTTAAATTATGCAGAAGGTACTGTGTAACATTTACTGAAAGTTTGAAACAAATATGTTTGGAAGATCCTTAGAAAACATGTAATTAGTATGAGAAAATAAAAGTTTTGGGAATCGAGCGACAAAGATTGGATTAACTTTTTAGTGCATTCCAGGTCCATAGGATGGATTATCTTCATCCTCTGCAAACTCCTCCTCCAGCTTCCTCTTGTTCCTCCTCCTGTTTACTCTTGCTTGTATTTCTAGACTCTTTACAGCCCTGTCTACAGCCCGAAGGCGTTCCTCGTCTAAAGCAAGCATCGCTCGTTGTTGTGTTCGTAGATTTTGCTACCATTTTCTTCAGTTGCTGGTACTGCAACACTGTTCCAAAAGGTGGTCATGTATGAACACTTATCACATTTCAGTTGTATTTCACTAGCAAGTCCTACGTGCTTTATTATGGAGAGTTCCAGACCAACTTCACTACAATGAATACATCTTACACAGTTTGAAAAAATTCCTTTGAGAACCGACATATCAAATATTTCATTCACATCCGATTCGCCCATAAAACATTCATAGTTTTCACTCATTGAACCAAGCTTCTTCTGTGAAGTATTTTCTTTCCCACTTTGACTGCTATGGGCAGGTGTACTTGAGAGGTTAGGTTCACTCACTTGGTTATCGTCTTTATTGTTTACAGTAATAACACATACCTTTGGCTTTCCAACATTTCTCCTTTTCTTAAAAGCCTTCAGAGGATTTCTAATAACTTTACTTTTACTCATTATTATACTTCAACAAAACAGAGACTCAAGAAACAGAATTAATTACGAATATTTTCGAGATAACGACAGAGTAAATAAACATGAAACAATCGACAATCACACCAGCGATATATATTGAACCATCACAGGTTAGCCACAACACATACTTTATCTCACATCACTAAAATGTACCTGATGAACACGGACGTTAATAATAATACCATTCGACAGCAGTTTAACAGCGCCACAGTGGGTCACGCCCATGTAGAACACATTTCAAAAAAAATTTAAAAATAGTTGTAGTCTTCGGAATTGAATAAATTATATATCTATTAAAAGGTAACAGTCTGCAGATTCAGAAAACGCAAAAAAGTAAAAATTGAACTTTTCATGATTTTGAGCCTTTCCGGAGCCCCTTAAGTAGTGTGTAAGTCTAGGGACCGATGACAGTTTCGTCCCTTAGGAATTTACACACATTCTATGAGAATAATGAAAGGGTAACTCTGTACGCAAAGGGAGATGAATATCTATTAGTCACGAGGGATCGGAATTCAGTTGTAGTGGAAGAAGCAGAATAAGGGGTTACGAGTGAATGGTAGTAGGAGTGAGTGAGGAGAAAGACTGATTGAGTTCTGCAGTTGGTTTCAGCTACTAATAGGGAATACGCTGTTCAATAATCACAAGAAGAGGAGGTATACTTGGAAAAGGCAGGCAGATACGGGAAGATTGCAGTTAGATTACATCATGGTCACGCAGAGATGCCGAAATTAGATACTGGATTTAAGATGTACTCGGGAGCAGATAAAGATTCAGACCACAGTTTAGTAATCATGAAAAGTAGGCTGAAGATTTAAGAGACTAGTCAGGAAGAATCAGTACACACAGAAGTGGGATACGGAAAGTACTAAGGAATGAAGAGATACGCTTGAAGTTCTCTAAGGCCGCGGATATTGCGATAATGAATAGCTCAGTACGCAGTTCAGTTGAAGAGATATGGACGTCTGTAAAAAGGGGAGTCACAGAAGTTGCAAAAAAAATGTAGGTTCGAGGAAGACAACTGCGAAGAAACCGTGTGAAACAGAACAGTTGTCGACGAAAGAAGACAGAACAAAAATTTTCAGGGAATTTCAGGAATACTACATGATAAATGTGAATAAATCGAAAAAGAAATGATTGTCGGAAGGTCTGACTCAGCATATAAAAAACTCTAAAAAACCTACGCTGAAATTAAAATCAAGGGCAGTATTATTAAGAGTGTAATAGTAATTTCACTGTTAAATGCGGAAGAGAGAGCGGATAGGTGGAAAGAGTTCGTCGAAGGCCTCTGTGAGGGGGGTGGGGGGAGGGAGGGGCCTCGTCTGTTAGTCGACACAGGGACGAGATAGGCGATCCAGTACTAGAGTCAGAATTTAAAAGAACTTTGGATAACTGAACCTCAAATAAGGTAGAAGGGATAGATAACACTCCACCAGAATTTCTGAAGTCATTGACGGAAGTGTCCACAAACCGACTATTCACATTGGTGTGTAGAATGCATGAGACAGGCGATATACCATCAGACTTTCGGAAAGATTTCATCTACACGATTCCGAAGATTGGAAGAGCCTATAAGTGCAAGAATTATCGCACAATCAGTTTAACAGCTAATGCATTCAAGTTGCTGACAAGAATAATATACAGAAGAATGGAGAAGAATATTGAGGATCTGCTAGATGACGATGAGTTTGGCTTTAAGAAAGGTGAAGGCGCGAGAGAGGCAGTTCTGACGTTGGGTTTGAGAATAGAAGCAAGACTGAAGATAAATCAAGACACATTCGTAGGATTTTACACGGAAAAAGCGTTCGACAATGTAAAAAGGTGCAAAATGTTCGAAATTCTGAGAACAATGGAGTGAGTAAGACTAGACCATGAAGAACGAAGTGCTCGGACTGCAAAGAGTGTAAGCAGGGATGTAGTCTTTCGCCCCTACTCTTCAACCTCTACATCGCAGAAGCAATGACGGAAATAAAAGAAAGGTTCTAGAGTGAAATTAAAATTAAAAGTGAAGGATACCGATGACATAAAGGGCGTTCTATCAGTAAAGCCAGACTTCCTTTTTTTCTCGGCCACTTTCAGTTGGAAAAACGCGCAATTTCTTGCGGGACATCGTGGTATATTCCCGCCTCAACCTCTACAGTTTCATGAAGCTGCCACTGGAGGCGGCGTCTGTAACGGAGATGCGTCATCGAGTATCTTTTGCAGAAAAACCAGAGCATCGTAGACATACACAAGTGCTTGCATACTGTCTATGGAGACCTGACAGTGAACAAAAGTACGGTGAGTTGTTGGGCGAGGAATCTCGAAAACCTGTCCCATGTCCCGCATGACGGGCAGCCGCACACAACTGTGACTATTGCGATGTTGGGGCGTGCGGACACTCTCACAGGCTACAGTCCGACCTTTATCAAAGTCGGAAACGTGATGGTACGCATTTCTCCTCCTTACACGAGGCATCCCAACAACGTTTCTCCAGGCAACGCCGGTCAACTGCTGTTTGTGTATGAGAAATCGGTTGGAAACTTTGCTCATGTCAGCACGTTGTAGGTGCCGCCACCGGCGCCAACCTTGTGTGAATGCTTTGAAAAGCTAATCATTTGCATATCACAGCATCTTCTTCTTGTTGGTTAAATTTCGCGTCTGTAGCACGTCATCTTCGTGGTGCAGCAATTTTAATAGCCAGTAGTGTAGTAACGTGGTGTAAGGCCTTCACGTTGAACGGAGATGATGTTGAAAAATAGGATTTTGTAGAGTGGGGAATGAAGAAGAATTACAGGATCCGCTGAATGGAACGGCCTAACGAGCACAGAATATGGCCTGAGAGCAAATCGAAGAACGACGAAAGCAATGGGAACTAGCAGAAATGAGAACAGGGAGAATCTTAACGTCGCACTTGAGAATAACGAAGTAGACGAGTTTAAGGAATTTTGCTTTCTAATAAGCTAGGTAGCGCGTGATGGACAAAGCAAGGACGACATAAAAAGCAGACTAGCACTGGCAAAAAGGCCATTCCTGGCCAAGAGAAGTCTACTAGTATGAAACATAGGCCTTAAACTGAGGAAGAAAGTTTTGAGAATGCACGCTTGGAGCACAGCAAGGTAAGATAGTGAAACATGGACTTTCGGAAAACTGGAACAGAAGAGAATCGAAGCATTTGAGATGTGGTAGTACAGAAGAATGCTGAAACCGAGCGAGGTGGCGCAGTGGTTAGCACTCTGGACTCGCGTTCGGGAGGACGACGGTTCAAACCGGCGTCCGGCAATCCTGATTTAGGTTTTCCGTGATGTCCCTAAATCGCAAATGCCGGAATTGTTCCTTTGAAATGGCACGGCTGATTTCCTTCCCCATCCTTCCATAATCCGATGGGACCGATGACCTCGCTGTTTGGTCCCTCCCCCAAATCAACCAACCAACGAAGAAATTAGATGCACTGATAAGATAAGGAGTGAGGGAGTTATTCGTAGAGTTGGAGAAGGAAGGAGCATATGGGAAACAGTGACAAGAAGACGGGGCAGGATAGATGACTTGACTGCTGGTTCTCACGCCATGCCTCTATCTTTATCTCCTGGTGGCGGGGGGCAGTATTTAGAAGAAAGCCCTGTTTCCTGTCTTTTGCTAACAATGCGTCTTTCCGGACTTTGCTAAAAATCGTGTTTCTCCTCCGGCGTCTCATCAAAGGAAAGAAAGCTGGTCGGCCAAGTGGTGTTTATCTGAGCAGCTCACGACTGGCCCCTTGTGCGAGCTCGTCGGGGGGGGGGGGGGGGGGAGGTGTCCTATCGGCCTCTGCGACTTAACTGCTCCTGGCCACTTGCAGCTCAGCTTAATATGTTTCCAAAGTGGCCTCTTATTTAGATTGAGCCACGCAATACAGTATAAGAACGTAAACTACGTGGTGATCAATGTCTAACGCAGTCGCCTGGTGGGGAAATGCGAGGTCTTTGTTTCCGTAGAAATGTTGCGCAGGTAGCATGTGTTTGTTATGCAATGGAATAGAATGTATTGAGTGAAAGAGTTTCGAACGAAATGGCGAAATCGAAGTATTCTTTTTGTCAAAGAATACTCAAGTATGATTCATACATGTGTACAGAAGCAGTGCGTACAGTAAAAAGATTATTTCAAGAGAAATATTCTGTTTTTAAGTTCATAATCAGAGTAACGATTCATCGATTGATAAGTTAAATTAGTGCAACGGGAAGAGTTCTTGACAGGAAACGTAGACAACTACGTACAGTACTCTCAGAAGAGAGTCTGGACAACATTGGGCATTCTCTGAAATTGTCTTGTAGGAAATAAGTTCGACGTCTTTCCCTGCAAATTAGAGTGATATACGTTAGTGTTATAGACTGGAAACAGAAACAAGTGTAAAGTGCCTAGGAGTAACCATACGGAGCAAGACAACGTGAAATAACCACATTAAACAAGCAGCAGTAAAAGGAGATGCCTGGCTGAGATTGACAGGGAGAATCGTAAAAAGGAAAAGGTTTCATCAGCCTGAAGGTTGGTCTGAACGACATAGTGCTTTCGTAGGCATAGTCGTATTGAAAGCCAGCCCTCCTTTAATTATTCTTACCTAGGAGAACGTAAGAGACAATGACCCTCGTTTTACGCCTTGAAATGTTACCCCTAATGTAACCCATGTGTAATTGAACGCAATCTGACTGAGATGTACGTTTCGGAGTGGCAAAGACTTTCGCAAGGCGCAACGGAGAAAAAGGGGGCTAACCAGAGTTAACCAAGAGAAACTGAAACTAGAATCCTTACTGTAGACCTCATGCTTCTACTAACTACACTCCTGGAAATGGAAAAAAGAACACATTGACACCGGTGTGTCAGACCCACCATACTTGCTCCGGACACTGCGAGAGGGCTGTACAAGCAATGATCACACGCACGGCACAGCGGACACACCAGGAACCGCGGTGTTGGCCGTCGAATGGCGCTAGCTGCGCAGCATTTGTGCACCGCCGCCGTCAGTGTCAGCCAGTTTGCCGTGGCATACGGAGCTCCATTGCAGTCTTTAACACTGGTAGCATGCCGCGACAGCGTGGACGTGAACCGTATGTGCAGTTGACGGACTTTGAGCGAGGGCGTATAGTGGGCATGCGGGAGGCCGGGTGGACGTACCGCCGAATTGCTCAACACGTGGGGCGTGAGGTCTCCACAGTACATCGATGTTGTCGCCAGTGGTCGGCGGAAGGTGCACGTGCCCGTCGACCTGGGACCGGACCGCAGCGACGCACGGATGCACGCCAAGACCGTAGGATCCTACGCAGTGCCGTAGGGGACCGCACCGCCACTTCCCAGCAAATTAGGGACACTGTTGCTCCTGGGGCATCGGCGAGGACCATTCGCAACCGTCTCCATGAAGCTGGGCTACGGTCCCGCACACCGTTAGGCCGTCTTCCGCTCACGCCCCAACATCGTGCAGCCCGCCTCCAGTGGTGTCGCGACAGGCGTGAATGGAGGGACGAATGGAGACGTGTCGTCTTCAGCGATGAGAGTCGCTTTTGCCTTAGTGCCAATGATGGTCGTATGCGTGTTTGGCGCCGTGCAGGTGAGCGCCACAATCAGGACTGCATACGACCGAGGCACACAGGGCCAACACCCGGCATCATGGTGTGGGGAGCGATCTCCTACACTGGCCGTACACCACTGGTGATCGTCGAGGGGACACTGAATAGTGCACGGTACATCCAAACCGTCATCGAACGCATCGTTCTACCATTCCTAGACCGGCAAGGGAACTTGCTGTTCCAACAGGACAATGCACGTCCGCATGTATCCCGTGCCACCCAACGTGCTCTAGAAGGTGTAAGTCAACTACCCTGGCCAGCAAGATCTCCGGATCTGTCCCCCATTGAGCATGTTTGGGACTGGATGAAGCGTCGTCTCACGCGGTCTGCACGTCCACCACTAACGCTGGTCCAACTGAGGCGCCAGGTGGAAATGGCATGGCAAGCCGTTCCACAGGACTACATCCAGCATCTCTACGATCGTCTCCATGGGAGAATAGCAGCCTGCATTGCTGCGAAAGGTGGATATACACTGTACTAGTGCCGACATTGTGCATGCTCTGTTGCCTGTGTCTATGTGCCTGGCCGGCCGCGGTGGTCTCGCGGTTCTAGGCGCGCAGTCCGGAACCGTGCGACTGCTACGGTCGCAGGTTCGAATCCTGCCTCGGGCATGGATGTGTGTGATGTCCTTAGGTTAGTTAGGTGTAAGTAGTTCTAAGTTCTAGGGACTGATGACCATAGATGTTAAGTCCCATAGTGCTCAGAGCCATTTCTATGTGCCCGTGGTTCTGTCAGTGTGATCATGTGATGTATCTGACCCCAGGAATGTGTCAATAAAGTTTCCCCTTCCTGGGACAATGAATTCACGGTGTTCTTATTTCAATTTCCAGGAGTGTATATATGCCAATAAATGCATCTTACAGATACTATTGATGCAAAACAAATATTTTGCCTCCTCTACGTTAACTAATAATCTGAAAAACCCTGTGCTAGTACGGTAACAAAATTTATCTCGATGCCTACATGTCCAGCAGTCACGCAGACTTACCTACATAGCTGAGATTCAGATTTAATTTTTTCTCAGTCATTGCTTAAGACAGGTTATTTCCCCCCAGATGTGAATATAACGAAAACGAATGGTGGAGTTTTTGAGAATGTGCTCCTTGAGTCAACACTTGCAGAGGCACAAAATAGTGGAAATATTCGTTAAAAAAAGGGCAGGGAGGAAGATAATGAATCTGAGACATCCCAACAGTACTCAGACGTAATACAATGGCCAACATTCATCTGCAAGAAAACATACTTCATAAGCACCCAGTACGATAATCTAAAGAAAAACTACGGCACATGATTATTAATTCCTGAAACATTGTGTTATGAGGGGTAGAGCTTTGAGATAAGTCACTTGAAACTTGAGTGAATTAAGAATAGATACCGATGCCCAAGTATTCTAACAAAGCAGAAACTGCAAACAAAGACCAAACATTCTCCACGCCAAGTACGACTGCAAAACGCATCGCGGACAGGAATCTAACTCTCCGTGATCTGAAAGGTCGCATAATGTACAGTCACGTAAATGCAGCGCTGATGTGCAAAGCCAGCAACCATCTCACCACGATCCGGAACGAAGGCGGACAAATGTGTGGATTTCACGGACAGGAATGCGTGTATACTACGAGGAAAATCGGCGCATTCAGTCATCACGGTCGCGGGAAGGAAGAAAATCTCTTTGCACGAGCCACGAGGCCTCCCAAAACGAATCTGGCCAACTCGAGTCAAAACCCGAACGACTGGCCAAGACATATCTCCACCCATATGCGCATTGCTCCAGCAGACAAACGAATAACTGCAGCTTTGTGAGGCTGACAAGTGACAATCGTAGCGCGCACGAATACGCGACATGAAAGCTGTTTTGTGCCAAAGTAACCGTCTTTTAGTATTACAGGGGGATACATTTGCTCTCCTCCCTTTGAACTGACTTCACCAGCCACTCATACAGAGGGGGCAGGACCTACAATTTAACGTGGATTCCTTATCACGGTGTAACTCGGCACTTCTCACATCAGTAAACATTTCCAGAGCTGAAACAAATGAAAAGTGACAGGTGAAAGTCCTAGGACTGCCAGGGGCGAACCCGAGACCTCCGTATCAATAGTCTGACACATTATCGCCGGACCACTGCAAAAGAAATACTGTTTCGGGCACGAAAGAAGCGGCTTACTAAACACTTGTTCGACTGATTCCTGAATACTGTCCACCAGTGTAGGACTGTTACCAAATTGGATAAACAGAAGCGAAGGGAAGATCAAACGAAGGGCGGCGCGTTTCGCCACGGGATCGTCTGGCTGTCGCGAGAAATTTACGGAGACGTTCAAAACTCGAGTGACAGACGCCGCATGGAAAGCGCTAAGCACTATGGAGAGGTTGACTGTTGAAATCCCGAAAGCGTACGTCCTAGCAAGGGCAGGGCAACAAATTACTTCCTTCGAGATACGTCTTGAGGAATGACCAGTACACGAAAAGCAGTGAGATTAGAACTCGTGTGGTGGCTTGTAGACAGCCATTGTTCCCGCCTATCATTCACGATGATGATGATGTTTGGTTTCTGGGGCGCTCAACTGCGCGGTCATCAGCGCCCGTACAAAGTCCCAAGTTTTACACAGTCCCTTTTTTTTTTTTTACACAATCCAATCTAGCCACTGTCGCGAAAGATGATGATGAAATGATGTGGACAACACAAACACCCAGTCCCCGGGCAGACAAAATCCCCAACACGGCCGGGGATCGAACCCAGGACCCTGTGATCCAGAGGCAGCATCACTAGCCACTAGACCACCAGCTGCGGACGCCTATCCTTCACTAATAGAACCGGGAAGAGGTGGAAAGACAGTGGTACGAGAAGTACCTTCCGCCACATGTCGTATGGCAGATTGCGGAATGCAGAGGTAGATGTGGGACTGAAGTTTTTTTGAAGCTTCTTTGCCATTATAAGTGGCTTTTATACGACCTTGGAGTTCCTTTATGAGCATAGCACTATTCCTAATTCGAACGGTAATCCATCTCTTTCGTTTTCGTTATAGACATAGCCATTCTACATCTACATTTACATCCATACTCTGCAAGCCATCTGACGGTGTGTGGTGGAGGGTACCTTGAGTACCTCTATCGGTTCTCCATTCTATGCCAGTCTCGTATTGTTTGTGGAAAGAAAGATTGTCGGTATGGCTCTGCGTGGGCTCTAATCTCTCTGATTTTATCCTCATGGTCTCTTCGCGAGATATACGTAGGAGGGAGCAGTATACTGCTTGACTCCTCGGTGAAGGTATGTTCTCGAAACTTCAACAAAAGCCCGTACCCAGCTACTGAGCATCTGTCTTGCAGAGTCTTCCACTGGAGTTTATCATCTCCGTAACGCTTTCGCGATTACTAAATGATCCTGTAACGAAACGCGCTGCTCTCCGTTGGATCTTCTCCATCTCGTCTATCAACCCTATCCGGTACGGATCCCACACCGGTGAGCAGTATTCAAGCAGTGAGCGAATAAGTGTACTGTAACCTACTTCCCTTGTTTTCGAATTGCATTTCCTTGGGATTCTCCCAATGAATCTCAGTTTGGCATCTGCTTTACCGACGATTAATTTTATATGGTCATTCCATTTTAAATCACTCCTAATGCCTACTCCCAGATAATTTATGGAATTAACTGCTTCCAGTTGCTGGCCTGCTATACTGTAGTTGAATGATAAAGGATCTTTCTTTCTGTGTATTCGCAGCGCATTACACTTGTCTACATTCAGATTCAATTGCCATTCCCTGCACCATGCGTCGATTCGTTGCAGATCCTCCTGCATTTCAGTACAATTTTCCATTGTTACAACCTCTCGATATACCACAGCATCATCCGCAAAAAGTCTCAGTGAACTTCCGATGTTACGCACAAGGTCATTTATATATATTGTGAATAGCAACGGTCCTACGACACACCCCTGCGGCACACCTGAAATCACTCTTACTTCGGAAGATTTCTCTCCATTGAGAATGACATGCTGCGTTCTATATTTCTCTCCATTGAGAATGACGTGCTGCGTTCTGTCATCTAGGAACTCTTTAACCCAATCACACAATTGGTCTGATAGTCCAAATGCTCTTACTTTGTTCATTAAACGACTGTGGGGGACTGTATCAAATACCTTGCGGAAGTCAAGAAACACGGCATCTACCTGGGAACCCCTGTCTATGGCCCTCTGAGTCATTCAGCCGCCCCATAGGCAAAAATCTAAAGCGGTGTAGTTCGAAGACTTCGGTGACTTACTTCTGTCGATCTGTCTAGGTTCAGATGGTGTGTCACCTGACGACTAGAATGTGCAAGGTCCCCATCACACTCGAAGAACACACTCATCTTTATAATCTTTATAGCTAAAGGAAGTCCTTACGACAACGTTGGAAGCTCGTTTACAAGAGTCTACCAACTCATAAGATGCTTCAGTAACACAACAGGCGCAATCAACTGACTGTCTATCAAATCACACTGCACATTAACAGAGAAGTGTTCTTAAAACTACCTTTCTACTAAGACGCGCGGGTTCCCGTCGGACCGCAGACTGTTATTGATCCCATCAAGAGTGAAAATGGCTTCATCAGCAAACAGTAGGTCTATTAATGAGATGTCGGGAGTAGAACTCGTCTATAAATAGCGGCCCGAGACCAAAGATAGTCCACAGTCTGGTTGGAGATCAGGCAGCGAATACACATTAACAGCAAATCTCGCAGCATGTGCAGAAGACGAATGGGTCGGTCGTCGAGATACTTACGCATTTATTTCACTTAGCAGTCGTGCGTGATAGCTAAAACAACACGGTAGAACACCTGAAAGTAGACCATTAATCAGTAACGCCTAGAAAACCTGAGATATAGAAAATTTGACATGTGTTACATACAACGCTTTATTAAAATTTATCTATTGTACTACCTCCTAAAATATTTGCTGTTCTTCCTGAAAGATCCTGTCCTCCTATACGAAGAAATGGTGTAGAGCAGTGGTTTCCAGCCCTTCCAAGACTATCAATGTAGAGCAGTGGTTTCCAGCCCTTCCAAGACTATCAACTGCATATTAGCTAGTAGCCCCACACCCTCCAATCATCAATATTAGCTATTAAATTTTAAAAAGGAAAAGAATTTTCTTTGAACACTTTTTTTTCAAAATTAGCTGAGTACCAGCCGTTGCCAGGGCATGTATTGATTACAATCTTGTATTAGTTCATCTCCTTCTTCCATCTCGCTTACTGCCCATCTCCTCGTCCTCCCATATCTCTTCACTTTATCACGCTCTTTCCCTACGTTACTTTTTTCTACATGGTAACTGTAGTGATATTTGTTCCAAATTTGGTTGAAATCGTTTCAAGGGTTTAGGATAAGCTTTCCACCTGTGGCTCTGCCAACGTACGCAAATGTCAAATACATTTCGCGTATTACATCACACGTGTTTGTACATATATTTCACCTGAATCTCCAGCGAATCTCGTCCTGCAGTTTCATTTCCACGCATCATAATGTTTATCACGTTATATCTCCGGAATTATGTGCTATGCAATGATAATTTTGCAAGTATATTCAGCGTCTTATGGGATACTGTCTGCAAAATGTGATGCGAATAGAACTGATAGTACGAAACAAATAAACACCATCTGAGCAGGCCTTGAAGGTCCAACGGTACCGACCGGCTGCCGTGTCATCCTCAGACCTTATGCTTCACTGGATGCGGATGCGGAGGGGCATGTGGTCAGCACGCCAGTCTCCCGGCCATTGTCAGGTTTTCGTGATCGGTGCCGCTACTTGTCAGTCAAGATTCTACTCAATTGGCCTCAAGAGTGCTCAGCGAACCCCGCTTGCCAACAGAACTCAGCGACCCATCCAAATGCTAGCGAAGTCCGCCGTTGCTTAATTTTGGTGATCCGACGGGAACTGTTGTTACCACTTTGGAATGGCTGTTGGCGAGGTTTGGTAGCAAAGAAGTAATACACTACTGGCCATTAAAATTGCTACATCAAGAAGAAATGCAGATGATAAAAGGGTATCCATTGGGCAAATATATTATACTAGAACTGACATGTGATTACATTTTCACGCAATTTGGGTGCATAGATCCTGAGAAATCAGTACCCAGAACAACCACCTCTGGCCGTAATAACGGCCTTGATACGCCTGGGGATTGAGTCAAACAGAGCTTGGATGGCGTGTACAGGTACAGCTGCCCATGCAGCTTCAACACGATACCACAGTTCATCAAGAGTAGTGACTGGCGTATTGTGAGGAGCCAGTTGCTCCGCAACCATTGACCAGACGTTTTCAATTGGTGAGAGATCTGGAGAATGTACTGGCCAGGGCAGCAGTCGAACATTATCTGTACCCAGAAAGGCCCGTACAGGAACTGTAACATCCAGTCGTGCATTATCCTGCTGAAATGTAGGGTTTCGCTGGGATCAAATGAAGGGTAGATCCACGGGTCGTAAAACATCTGAAATGTAACGTCCACTGTTCAAAGTGCCGTCGATGAGAACAAGAGGTGACCGAGACGTGTAACCAATGGCACCCCATACCATCACGCCGGATGATACACCAGTATGGCGATGACGAATACACGCTTCCAATGTGCATTCACCGCGATGTCGCCAAACACGGATGTGATCATCATGATGCTGTAAACAGAACCTGGATTCGTCAGAAAAAATGACGTTTTGCCATTCGTGCGCCCAGGTTCGTCGTTGAGTACACCATCGCAGGCGCTCCTGTCTGTGATGCAGCGTCAAGGGTAACCGCAGACATGGTCTCCGAGCTGATAGTCCATGCTGCTGCAAACGTCGTCGAACTGTTCGTGTTGTTGTCTTGCAAACGTCCCCATCTGTTGACTCAGGGGTCGAGACGTGGCTGCACAATCCCTTACAGCCATGCGGATAAGATGCCTGTCATCTCGAGTGCTAGTGATACGAGGCTGTTGGGATCCAGCACGGCGTTCCGTATTACTCTCCTGAACCCACCGATTCCATATTCTGCTAACAGTCATTGGATCTCGACCAACGCGAGCAGCAATGTCGCGATACGATAAACTGCAATCGCGATAGGCTACAGTCCGACCTTTATCAAAGTCGGAAACGTGATGGTACGCATTTCTCCTCCTTACACGAGGCATCACAACAACGTTTCACCAGGCAACACCGGTCAACTGCTGTTTGTGTACGAGAAATCGGTTGGAAACTTTGCTCATGTCAGCACGTTGTAAGTGTCGCCACTGACGCCAACCTTGTGTGAATGCTCTGAAAAGCTAATCATTTGCATACCACAGCATCTTCTTCCTGTCGGTTAAATTTTGCGTCTCTAGCACGTCATCCTTGTGGTATAGCAATTTTAATGGGCAGTAGTGTAAATTAAAACGTGATACATGGTAATTCAGTTTTCCACGCTTCTCAGTAATATCTTCTGTTCTATATGTCGTACAATCATATACATATATTTTTTTAATATTCAGCTGCGCATGTGGTTACTGTCAGCAAAATGTGTTCCGAATGGAGATAGTGTTAAAGAAGGGATAATTTAAAAGTCCAGGTCCATGGCACAGATTTACTGCATGAACAGCAAAAAATATAGCGAACGATAAACTTTTTTTCTTTTCATCATTTTGTGGGGGTTGTGAGTGAGATAGAAGTTCGTTAAGGTCTGAAGGTTTGTAAGCGTTCTCATTCTCACATCCTGGGTGACTGGAGAATTGGTATTCTCATGACGTTGGCTGTGCTTCTTCTTTCACCCCCATCCCTAATCCTTTTGACAGGTGTGTGGTCCTTATCCCACAGCGGTTCTTTCCAAACATTAAGTGATACATGTACCGAGTTTGGATGAAACTGGCCCAGTGTTTTAGGAGAGGATGTGGAACGTACATACGTAGACATACACTGATGAGCCAGAACATTATGGCCACCTACGTAATCACCGGTGTGTCCACCTTTGGCACGGGTAGTAGCGGCGAGGCGTTGTGGTATGGAAGCAACGAGACCTTGGTAGGTCGCTGGAGAGAGCTGGCGCCACACCTGCACATTCAGGTCACCAGATTCCATTGGACTCAGGGGATGGGTGTGATGAGTTCTGACACCACATTGACATTCCAGGTATGTTCGATCGGGCTCAGACATGGCGAGTTGTGAGTGAGATAGAAGTTCGTTAAGGTCTGAAGGTTTGTAAGCGTTCTCATTCTCACATCCTGGGTGACTAGAGAACTGGTATTCTCATGACGTTGGCTGTGCTTCTTCTTTCACCCCCATCCCCAATCCTTTTGACAGGTTTGTGGTCCTTATCCCACAGCGGTTCTTTCCAGACATTAAGTGATACGTGTACCGAGTTTGGATGAAACTGGCCCAGTGTTTTAGGAGAGGATGTGGAACGTACATACGTAGACATACACTGATGAGCCAGAACATTATGGCCACCTACGTAATCACCGGTGTGTCCACCTTTGGCACGGGTAGTAGCGGCGAGGCGTTGTGGTATGGAAGCAACGAGACCTTGGTAGGTCGCTGGAGAGAGCTGGCGCCACACCTGCACACTCAGGTCACCAGATTCCATTGGACTCAGGGGATGCGTGCGATGAGCTCTGACACCACGTTGACATTCCAGGTATGTTCGATCGGGCTCAGACATGGCGAGTTGTGAGTGAGATAGAAGTTCCTTAAGGTCTGAAGGTTTGTAAGCGTTCTCATTCTCACATCCTTTGTGACTAGAGAACTGGTATTCTCATGACGTTGGCTGTGCTTCTTCTTTCACCCCCATCCCCAATCCTTTTGACAGGTTTGTGGTCCTTATCCCACAGCGGTTCTTTCCAGACATTAAGTGATACGTGTACCGAGTTTGGATGAAACTGGCCCAGTGTTTTAGGAGAGGATGTGGAACGTACATACGTAGACATACACTGATGAGCCAGAACATTATGGCCACCTACGTAATCACCGGGGTGTCCACCTTTGGCACGGGTAGTAGCGGCGAGGCGTTGTGGTATGGAAGCAACGAGACCTTGGTAGGTCGCTGGAGAGAGCTGGCGCCACACCTGCACACTCAGGTCACCAGATTCCATTGGACTCAGGGGATGCGTGCGATGAGCTCTGACACCACGTTGACATTCCAGGTATGTTCGATCGGGCTCAGACATGGCGAGTTGTGAGTGAGATAGAAGTTCCTTAAGGTCTGAAGGTTTGTAAGCGTTCTCATTCTCACATCCTTTGTGACTAGAGAACTGGTATTCTCATGACGTTGGCTGTGCTTCTTCTTTCACCCCCATCCCCAATCCTTTTGACAGGTTTGTGGTCCTTATCCCACAGCGGTTCTTTCCAGACATTAAGTGATACGTGTACCGAGTTTGGATGAAACTGGCCCAGTGTTTTAGGAGAGGATGTGGAACGTACATACGTAGACATACACTGATGAGCCAGAACATTATGGCCACCTACGTAATCACCGGGGTGTCCACCTTTGGCACGGGTAGTAGCGGCGAGGCGTTGTGGTATGGAAGCAACGAGACCTTGGTAGGTCGCTGGAGAGAGCTGGCGCCACACCTGCACACTCAGGTCACCAGATTCCATTGGACTCAGGGGATGCGTGCGATGAGCTCTGACACCACGTTGACATTCCAGGTATGTTCGATCGGGCTCAGACATGGCGAGTTGTGAGTGAGATAGAAGTTCCTTAAGGTCTGAAGGTTTGTAAGCGTTCTCATTCTCACATCCTTTGTGACTAGAGAACTGGTATTCTCATGACGTTGGCTGTGCTTCTTCTTTCACCCCCATCCCCAATCCTTTTGACAGGTTTGTGGTCCTTATCCCACAGCGGTTCTTTCCAGACATTAAGTGATACGTGTACCGAGTTTGGATGAAACTGGCCCAGTGTTTTAGGAGAGGATGTGGAACGTACATACGTAGACATACACTGATGAGCCAGAACATTATGGCCACCTACGTAATCACCGGGGTGTCCACCTTTGGCACGGGTAGTAGCGGCGAGGCGTTGTGGTATGGAAGCAACGAGACCTTGGTAGGTCGCTGGAGAGAGCTGGCGCCACACCTGCACACTGAGGTCACCAGATTCCATTGGACTCAGGGGATGCGTGCGATGAGCTCTGACACCACGTTGACATTCCAGGTATGTTCGATCGGGCTCAGACATGGCGAGTTGTGAGTGAGATAGAAGTTCCTTAAGGTCTGAAGGTTTGTAAGCGTTCTCATTCTCACATCCTTTGTGACTAGAGAACTGGTATTCTCATGACGTTGGCTGTGCTTCTTCTTTCACCCCCATCCCCAATCCTTTTGACAGGTTTGTGGTCCTTATCCCACAGCGGTTCTTTCCAGACATTAAGTGATACGTGTACCGAGTTTGGATGAAACTGGCCCAGTGTTTTAGGAGAGGATGTGGAACGTACATGCGTAGACATACACTGATGAGCCAGAACATTATGGCCACCTACGTAATCACCGGTGTGTCCACCTTTCGCACGGGTAGTAGCGGCGAGGCGATGTGGTATGGAAGCAACGAGACCTTGGTAGGTCGCTGGAGAGAGCTGGCGCCACACCTGCACACTGAGGTCACCAGATTCCATTGGACTCAGGGGATGGGTGCGATGAGTTCTGACACCACATTGACATTCCAGGTATGTTCGATCGGGCTAAGACATGGCGAGTTGTGAGTGAGATAGAAGTTCGTTAAGGTCTGAAGGTTTGTAAGCGTTCTCATTCTCACATCCTGGGTGACTAGAGAACATGTATTCTCATGACGTTGGCTGTGCTTCTTCTTTCACTCCCATCCCCAATCCTTTTGACAGGTTTGTGGTCCTTATCCCACAGCGGTTCTTTCAAGACATTAAGTGATACGTGTATTGAGTTTGGATGAAACTGGCCCAGTGTTTTAGGAGAGGATGTGGAACGTACATACGTAGACATACACTGATGAGCCAGAACATTATGGCCACCTACGTAATCACCGGTGTGTCCACCTTTGGCACGGGTAGTAGCGGCGAGGCGTTGTGGTATGGAAGCAACGAGACCTTGGTAGGTCGCTGGAGAGAGCTGGCGCCACACCTGCACACTCAGGTCACCAGATTCCATTGGACTCAGGGGATGCGTGCGATGAGCTCTGACACCACGTTGACATTCCAGGTATGTTCGATCGGGCTCAGACATGGCGAGTTGTGAGTGAGATAGAAGTTCCTTAAGGTCTGAAGGTTTGTAAGCGTTCTCATTCTCACATCCTTTGTGACTAGAGAACTGGTATTCTCATGACGTTGGCTGTGCTTCTTCTTTCACCCCCATCCCCAATCCTTTTGACAGGTTTGTGGTCCTTATCCCACAGCGGTTCTTTCCAGACATTAAGTGATACGTGTACCGAGTTTGGATGAAACTGGCCCAGTGTTTTAGGAGAGGATGTGGAACGTACATACGTAGACATACACTGATGAGCCAGAACATTATGGCCACCTACGTAATCACCGGGGTGTCCACCTTTGGCACGGGTAGTAGCGGCGAGGCGTTGTGGTATGGAAGCAACGAGACCTTGGTAGGTCGCTGGAGAGAGCTGGCGCCACACCTGCACACTCAGGTCACCAGATTCCATTGGACTCAGGGGATGCGTGCGATGAGCTCTGACACCACGTTGACATTCCAGGTATGTTCGATCGGGCTCAGACATGGCGAGTTGTGAGTGAGATAGAAGTTCCTTAAGGTCTGAAGGTTTGTAAGCGTTCTCATTCTCACATCCTTTGTGACTAGAGAACTGGTATTCTCATGACGTTGGCTGTGCTTCTTCTTTCACCCCCATCCCCAATCCTTTTGACAGGTTTGTGGTCCTTATCCCACAGCGGTTCTTTCCAGACATTAAGTGATACGTGTACCGAGTTTGGATGAAACTGGCCCAGTGTTTTAGGAGAGGATGTGGAACGTACATACGTAGACATACACTGATGAGCCAGAACATTATGGCCACCTACGTAATCACCGGTGTGTCCACCTTTGGCACGGGTAGTAGCGGCGAGGCGTTGTGGTATGGAAGCAACGAGACCTTGGTAGGTCGCTGGAGAGAGCTGGCGCCACACCTGCACATTCAGGTCACCAGATTCCATTGGACTCAGGGGATGGGTGTGATGAGTTCTGACACCACATTGACATTCCAGGTATGTTCGATCGGGCTCAGACATGGCGAGTTGTGAGTGAGATAGAAGTTCGTTAAGGTCTGAAGGTTTGTTAGCGTTCTCATTCTCACATCCTGGGTGACTAGAGAACTGGTATTCTCATGACGTTGGCTGTGCTTCTTCTTTCACCCCCATCCCCAATCCTTTTGACAGGTTTGTGGTCCTTATCCCACAGCGGTTCTTTCCAGACATTAAGTGATACGTGTACCGAGTTTGGATGAAACTGGCCCAGTGTTTTAGGAGAGGATGTGGAACGTACATACGTAGACATACACTGATGAGCCAGAACATTATGGCCACCTACGTAATCACCGGTGTGTCCACCTTTGGCACGGGTAGTAGCGGCGAGGCGTTGTGGTATGGAAGCAACGAGACCTTGGTAGGTCGCTGGAGAGAGCTGGCGCCACACCTGCACACTCAGGTCACCAGATTCCATTGGACTCAGGGGATGCGTGCGATGAGCTCTGACACCACGTTGACATTCCAGGTATGTTCGATCGGGCTCAGACATGGCGAGTTGTGAGTGAGATAGAAGTTCCTTAAGGTCTGAAGGTTTGTAAGCGTTCTCATTCTCACATCCTTTGTGACTAGAGAACTGGTATTCTCATGACGTTGGCTGTGCTTCTTCTTTCACCCCCATCCCCAATCCTTTTGACAGGTTTGTGGTCCTTATCCCACAGCGGTTCTTTCCAGACATTAAGTGATACGTGTACCGAGTTTGGATGAAACTGGCCCAGTGTTTTAGGAGAGGATGTGGAACGTACATACGTAGACATACACTGATGAGCCAGAACATTATGGCCACCTACGTAATCACCGGGGTGTCCACCTTTGGCACGGGTAGTAGCGGCGAGGCGTTGTGGTATGGAAGCAACGAGACCTTGGTAGGTCGCTGGAGAGAGCTGGCGCCACACCTGCACACTCAGGTCACCAGATTCCATTGGACTCAGGGGATGCGTGCGATGAGCTCTGACACCACGTTGACATTCCAGGTATGTTCGATCGGGCTCAGACATGGCGAGTTGTGAGTGAGATAGAAGTTCCTTAAGGTCTGAAGGTTTGTAAGCGTTCTCATTCTCACATCCTTTGTGACTAGAGAACTGGTATTCTCATGACGTTGGCTGTGCTTCTTCTTTCACCCCCATCCCCAATCCTTTTGACAGGTTTGTGGTCCTTATCCCACAGCGGTTCTTTCCAGACATTAAGTGATACGTGTACCGAGTTTGGATGAAACTGGCCCAGTGTTTTAGGAGAGGATGTGGAACGTACATACGTAGACATACACTGATGAGCCAGAACATTATGGCCACCTACGTAATCACCGGTGTGTCCACCTTTCGCACGGGTAGTAGCGGCGAGGCGATGTGGTATGGAAGCAACGAGACCTTGGTAGGTCGCTGGAGAGAGCTGGCGCCACACCTGCACACTGAGGTCACCAGATTCCATTGGACTCAGGGGATGGGTGCGATGAGTTCTGACACCACATTGACATTCCAGGTATGTTCGATCGGGCTAAGACATGGCGAGTTGTGAGTGAGATAGAAGTTCGTTAAGGTCTGAAGGTTTGTAAGCGTTCTCATTCTCACATCCTGGGTGACTAGAGAACATGTATTCTCATGACGTTGGCTGTGCTTCTTCTTTCACTCCCATCCCCAATCCTTCTGACAGGTTTGTGGTCCTTATCCCACAGCGGTTCTTTCAAGACATTAAGTGATACGTGTATTGAGTTTGGATGAAACTGGCCCAGTGTTTTAGGAGAGGATGTGGAACGTACATACGTAGACATACACTGATGAGCCAGAACATTATGGCCACCTACGTAATCACCGGTGTGTCCACCTTTGGCACGGGTAGTAGCGGCGAGGCGTTGTGGTATGGAAGCAACGAGACCTTGGTAGGTCGCTGGAGAGAGCTGGCGCCACACCTGCACACTCAGGTCACCAGATTCCATTGGACTCAGGGGATGGGTGCGATGAGTTCTGACACCACATTGACATTCCAGGTATGTTCGATCGGGCTCAGACATGGCGAGTTGTGAGTGAGATAGAAGTTCGTTAAGGTCTGAAGGTTTGTAAGCGTTCTCATTCTGACATCCTGGGTGACTAGAGAACTGGTATTCTCATGACGTTGGCTGTGCTTCTTCTTTCACCCCCATCCCCAATCCTTTTGACAGGTTTGTGGTCCTTATCCCACAGCGGTTCTTTCCAGACATTAAGTGATACGTGTACCGAGTTTGGATGAAACTGGCCCAGTGTTTTAGGAGAGGATGTGGAACGTACATACGTAGACATACACTGATGAGCCAGAACATTATGGCCACCTACGTAATCACCGGTGTGTCCACCTTTCGCACGGGTAGTAGCGGCGAGGCGTTGTGGTATGGAAGCAACGAGACCTTGGTAGGTCGCTGGAGAGAGCTGGCGCCACACCTGCACACTCAGGTCACCAGATTCCATTGGACTCAGGCGATGGGTGCGATGAGTTCTGACACCACATTGACATTCCAGGTATGTTCGACCGGGCTCAGACATGGCGAGTTGTGAGTGAGATAGAAGTTCGTTAAGGTCTGAAGGTTTGTAAGCGTTCTCATTCTCACATCCTGGGTGACTAGAGAACTGGTATTCTCATGACGTTGGCTGTGCTTCTTCTTTCACCCCCATCCCCAATCCTTTTGACAGGTTTGTGGTCCTTATCCCACAGCGGTTCTTTCCAGACATTAAGTGATACGTGTACCGAGTTTGGATGAAACTGGCCCAGTGTTTTAGGAGAGGATGTGGAACGTACATGCGTAGACATACACTGATGAGCCAGAACATTATGGCCACCTACGTAATCACCGGTGTGTCCACCTTTGGCACGGGTAGTAGCGGCGAGGCGTTGTGGTATGGAAGCAACGAGACCTTGGTAGGTCGCTGGAGAGAGCTGGCGCCACACCTGCACACTGAGGTCACCAGATTCCATTGGACTCAGGGGATGGGTGCGATGAGTTCTGACACCACATTGACATTCCAGGTATGTTCGATCGGGCTCAGACATGGCGAGTTGTGAGTGAGATAGAAGTTCGTTAAGGTCTGAAGGTTTGTAAGTGTTCTCATTCTCAGATTCTGGGTGACTAGAGAACTGGTATTCTCATGACGTTGGCTGTGCTTCTTCTTTCACCCCCATCCCCAATCCTTTTGACAGGTTTGTGGTCCTTATCCCACAGCGGTTCTTTCCAGACGTTAAGTGATACGTGTACCGAGTTTGGATGAAACTGGATCAGTGTTTTAGGAGAGGATGTGGAACGTACATACGTAGACATACACTGATGAGCCAGAACATTATGGCCACCTACGTAATCACCGGTGTGTCCACCTTTGGCACGGGTAGTAGCGGCGAGGCGTTGTGGTATGGAAGCAACGAGACCTTGGTAGGTCGCTGGAGAGAGCTGGCGCCACACCTGCACACTCAGGTCACCAGATTCCATTGGACTCAGGGGATGGGTGCGATGAGTTCTGACACCACATTGACATTCCAGGTATGTTCGATCGGGCTCAGACATGGCGAGTTGTGAGTGAGATAGAAGTTCGTTAAGGTCTGAAGGTTTGTAAGCGGTCTCATTCTCACATCCTGGGTGACTAGAGAACTGGTATTCTCATGACGTTGGCTGTGCTTCTTCTCTCACCCCCATCCCCAATCCTTTTGACAGGTTTGTGGTCCTTATCCCACAGCGGTTCTTTCAAGACATTAAGTGATACGTGTACCGAGTTTGGATGAAACTGGCCCAGTGTTTTAGGAGAGGATGTGGAACGTACATACGTAGACATACACTGATGAGCCAGAACATTATGGCCACCTACTTAATCACCGGTGTCTCCACTTTTGGCACGGGTAGTAGCGGCGAGGCGTTGTGGTATGGAAGCAACGAGACCTTGGTAGGTCGCTGGAGAGAGCTGGCGCCACACCTGCACACTCAGGTCACCAGATTCCATTGGACTCAGGGGATGGGTGCGATGAGTTCTGACACCACATTGACATTCCAGGTATGTTCGATCGGGCTCAGACATGGCGAGTTGTGAGTGAGATAGAAGTTCGTTAAGGTCTGAAGGTTTGTAAGCGTTCTCATTCTCACATCCTGGGTGACTAGAGAACATGTATTCTCATGACGTTGGCTGTGCTTCTTCTTTCACCCCCATCCCCAATCCTTTTGACAGGTTTGTGGTCCTTATCCCACAGCGGTTCTTTCCAGACATTAAGTGATACGTGTACCGAGTTTGGATGAAACTGGCCCAGTGTTTTAGGAGAGGATGTGGAACGTACATACGTAGACATACACTGATGAGCCAGAACATTATGGCCACCTACGTAATCACCGGTGTGTCCACCTTTGGCACAGGTAGTAGCGGCGCGGCGTTGTGGTATGGAAGCAACGAGACCTTGGTAGGTCGCTGGAGAGAGCTGGCGCCACACCTGCACACTGAGGTCACCAGATTCCATTGGACTCAGGGGATGGGTGCGATGAGTTCTGACACCACATTGACATTCCAGGTATGTTCGATCGGGCTCAGACATTGCGAGTTGTGAGTGAGATAGAAGTTCGTTAAGGTCTGAAGGTTTGTAAGCGTTCTCATTCTGACATCCTGGGTGACTAGAGAACTGGTATTCTCATGACGTTGGCTGTGCTTCTTCTTTCACCCCCATCCCCAATCCTTTTGACAGGTTTGTGGTCCTTATCCCACAGCGGTTCTTTCCAGACATTAAGTGATACGTGTACCGAGTTTGGATCAAACTGGCCCAGTGTTTTAGGAGAGGATGTGGAACGTACATACGTAGACATACACTGATGAGCCAGAACATTATGGCCACCTACGTAATCACCGGTGTGTCCACCTTTGGCACGGGTAGTAGCGGCGAGGCGTTGTGCTATGGAAGCAACGAGACCTTGGTAGGTCGCTGGAGAGAGCTGGCGCCACACCTGCACACTCAGGTCACCAGATTCCATTGGACTCAGTGAGTGCGTGCGATGAGTTCTGACACCACGTTGACATTCCAGGTATGTTCGATCGGGCTCAGACATGGCGAGTTGTGAGTGAGATAGAAGTTCGTTAAGGTCTGAAGGTTTGTAAGCGTTCTCATTCTCACATCCTGGGTGACTAGAGAACTGGTATTCCCATGACGTTGGCTGTGCTTCTTCTTTCACCCCGATCCCCAATCCTTTTGACAGGTTTGTGGTCCTTATCCCACAGCGGTTCTTTCCAGACATTAAGTGATACGTGTACCGAATTTGGATGAAACTGGCCCAGTGTTTTAGGAGAGGATGTGGAACGTACATACGTAGACATACACTGATGAGCCAGAACATTATGGCCACCTACGTAATCACCGGTGTCTCCACATTTGGCACGGGTAGTAGCGGCGAGGCGTTGTGGTATGGAAGCAACGAGACCTTGGTAGGTCGCTGGAGAGAGCTGGCGCCACACCTGCACACTCAGGTCACCAGATTCCATTGGACTCAGGGGATGGGTGCGATGAGCTCTGACTCCACGTTGACATTCCAGGTATGTTCGATCGGGCTCAGACATGGCGAGTTGTGAGTGAGATAGAAGTTCGTCAAGGTCTGAAGGTTTGTAAGCGTTCTCATTCTCACATCCTGGGTGACTAGAGAACTGGTATTCTCATGACGTTGGCTGTGCTTCTTCTTTCACCCCCATCCCCAATCCTTTTGACAGGTTTGTGGTCCTTATCCCACAGCGGTTCTTTCCAGACATTAAGTGATACGTGTACCGAGTTTGGATGAAACTGGCCCAGTGTTTTAGGAGAGGATGTGGAACGTACATACGTAGACATACACTGATGAGCCAGAACATTATGGCCACCTACGTAATCACCGGTGTGTCCACCTTTCGCACGGGTAGTAGCGGCGAGGCGTTGTGGTATGGAAGCAACGAGACCTTGGTAGGTCGCTGGAGAGAGCTGGCGCCACACCTGCACACTCAGGTCACCAGATTCCATTGGACTCAGGCGATGGGTGCGATGAGTTCTGACACCACATTGACATTCCAGGTATGTTCGACCGGGCTCAGACATGGCGAGTTGTGAGTGAGATAGAAGTTCGTTAAGGTCTGAAGGTTTGTAAGCGTTCTCATTCTCACATCCTGGGTGACTAGAGAACTGGTATTCTCATGACGTTGGCTGTGCTTCTTCTTTCACCCCCATCCCCAATCCTTTTGACAGGTTTGTGGTCCTTATCCCACAGCGGTTCTTTCCAGACATTAAGTGATACGTGTACCGAGTTTGGATGAAACTGGCCCAGTGTTTTAGGAGAGGATGTGGAACGTACATGCGTAGACATACACTGATGAGCCAGAACATTATGGCCACCTACGTAATCACCGGTGTGTCCACCTTTGGCACGGGTAGTAGCGGCGAGGCGTTGTGGTATGGAAGCAACGAGACCTTGGTAGGTCGCTGGAGAGAGCTGGCGCCACACCTGCACACTGAGGTCACCAGATTCCATTGGACTCAGGGGATGGGTGCGATGAGTTCTGACACCACATTGACATTCCAGGTATGTTCGATCGGGCTCAGACATGGCGAGTTGTGAGTGAGATAGAAGTTCGTTAAGGTCTGAAGGTTTGTAAGTGTTCTCATTCTCAGATTCTGGGTGACTAGAGAACTGGTATTCTCATGACGTTGGCTGTGCTTCTTCTTTCACCCCCATCCCCAATCCTTTTGACAGGTTTGTGGTCCTTATCCCACAGCGGTTCTTTCCAGACGTTAAGTGATACGTGTACCGAGTTTGGATGAAACTGGATCAGTGTTTTAGGAGAGGATGTGGAACGTACATACGTAGACATACACTGATGAGCCAGAACATTATGGCCACCTACGTAATCACCGGTGTGTCCACCTTTGGCACGGGTAGTAGCGGCGAGGCGTTGTGGTATGGAAGCAACGAGACCTTGGTAGGTCGCTGGAGAGAGCTGGCGCCACACCTGCACACTCAGGTCACCAGATTCCATTGGACTCAGGGGATGGGTGCGATGAGTTCTGACACCACATTGACATTCCAGGTATGTTCGATCGGGCTCAGACATGGCGAGTTGTGAGTGAGATAGAAGTTCGTTAAGGTCTGAAGGTTTGTAAGCGGTCTCATTCTCACATCCTGGGTGACTAGAGAACTGGTATTCTCATGACGTTGGCTGTGCTTCTTCTCTCACCCCCATCCCCAATCCTTTTGACAGGTTTGTGGTCCTTATCCCACAGCGGTTCTTTCAAGACATTAAGTGATACGTGTACCGAGTTTGGATGAAACTGGCCCAGTGTTTTAGGAGAGGATGTGGAACGTACATACGTAGACATACACTGATGAGCCAGAACATTATGGCCACCTACTTAATCACCGGTGTCTCCACTTTTGGCACGGGTAGTAGCGGCGAGGCGTTGTGGTATGGAAGCAACGAGACCTTGGTAGGTCGCTGGAGAGAGCTGGCGCCACACCTGCACACTCAGGTCACCAGATTCCATTGGACTCAGGGGATGGGTGCGATGAGTTCTGACACCACATTGACATTCCAGGTATGTTCGATCGGGCTCAGACATGGCGAGTTGTGAGTGAGATAGAAGTTCGTTAAGGTCTGAAGGTTTGTAAGCGTTCTCATTCTCACATCCTGGGTGACTAGAGAACATGTATTCTCATGACGTTGGCTGTGCTTCTTCTTTCACCCCCATCCCCAATCCTTTTGACAGGTTTGTGGTCCTTATCCCACAGCGGTTCTTTCCAGACATTAAGTGATACGTGTACCGAGTTTGGATGAAACTGGCCCAGTGTTTTAGGAGAGGATGTGGAACGTACATACGTAGACATACACTGATGAGCCAGAACATTATGGCCACCTACGTAATCACCGGTGTGTCCACCTTTGGCACAGGTAGTAGCGGCGCGGCGTTGTGGTATGGAAGCAACGAGACCTTGGTAGGTCGCTGGAGAGAGCTGGCGCCACACCTGCACACTGAGGTCACCAGATTCCATTGGACTCAGGGGATGGGTGCGATGAGTTCTGACACCACATTGACATTCCAGGTATGTTCGATCGGGCTCAGACATTGCGAGTTGTGAGTGAGATAGAAGTTCGTTAAGGTCTGAAGGTTTGTAAGCGTTCTCATTCTCACATCCTGGGTGACTAGAGAACTGGTATTCTCATGACGTTGGCTGTGCTTCTTCTTTCACCCCCATCCCCAATCCTTTTGACAGGTTTGTGGTCCTTATCCCACAGCGGTTCTTTCCAGACATTAAGTGATACGTGTACCGAGTTTGGATCAAACTGGCCCAGTGTTTTAGGAGAGGATGTGGAACGTACATACGTAGACATACACTGATGAGCCAGAACATTATGGCCACCTACGTAATCACCGGTGTGTCCACCTTTGGCACGGGTAGTAGCGGCGAGGCGTTGTGCTATGGAAGCAACGAGACCTTGGTAGGTCGCTGGAGAGAGCTGGCGCCACACCTGCACACTCAGGTCACCAGATTCCATTGGACTCAGTGAGTGCGTGCGATGAGTTCTGACACCACGTTGACATTCCAGGTATGTTCGATCGGGCTCAGACATGGCGAGTTGTGAGTGAGATAGAAGTTCGTTAAGGTCTGAAGGTTTGTAAGCGTTCTCATTCTCACATCCTGGGTGACTAGAGAACTGGTATTCCCATGACGTTGGCTGTGCTTCTTCTTTCACCCCGATCCCCAATCCTTTTGACAGGTTTGTGGTCCTTATCCCACAGCGGTTCTTTCCAGACATTAAGTGATACGTGTACCGAATTTGGATGAAACTGGCCCAGTGTTTTAGGAGAGGATGTGGAACGTACATACGTAGACATACACTGATGAGCCAGAACATTATGGCCACCTACGTAATCACCGGTGTCTCCACATTTGGCACGGGTAGTAGCGGCGAGGCGTTGTGGTATGGAAGCAACGAGACCTTGGTAGGTCGCTGGAGAGAGCTGGCGCCACACCTGCACACTCAGGTCACCAGATTCCATTGGACTCAGGGGATGGGTGCGATGAGCTCTGACTCCACGTTGACATTCCAGGTATGTTCGATCGGGCTCAGACATGGCGAGTTGTGAGTGAGATAGAAGTTCGTCAAGGTCTGAAGGTTTGTAAGCGTTCTCATTCTCACATCCTGGGTGACTAGAGAACTGGTATTCTCATGACGTTGGCTGTGCTTCTTCTTTCACCCCCATCCCCAATCCTTTTGACAGGTTTGTGGTCCTTATCCCACAGCGGTTCTTTCCAGACATTAAGTGATACGTGTACCGAGTTTGGATGAAACTGGCCCAGTGTTTTAGGAGAGGATGTGGAACGTACATACGTAGACATACACTGATGAGCCAGAACATTATGGCCACCTACGTAATCACCGGTGTGTCCACCTTTCGCACGGGTAGTAGCGGCGAGGCGTTGTGGTATGGTAGCAACGAGACCTTGGTAGGTCGCTGTAGAGAGCTGGCGCCACACTTGCACACTCAAGCCACCAGATTCCATTGGACTCAGGCGATGGGTGCGATGAGTTCTGACACCGCATTGATATTCCAGGTATGTTCGTTCGGGCTCAGACATGGCGAGTTGTGAGTGAGATAGAAGTTCGTTAAGGTCTGAAGGTTTGTAAGCGTTCTCATTCTCACATCCTGGGTGACTAGAGAACTGGTATTCTCATGACGTTGGCTGTGCTTCTTCTTTCACCCCCATCCCCAATCCTTTTGACAGGTTTGTGGTCCTTATCCCACAGCGGTTCTTTCAAGACATTAAGTGATACGTGTATTGAGTTTGGATGAAACTGGCCCAGTGTTTTAGGAGAGGATGTGGAACGTACATACGTAGACATACACTGATGAGCCAGAACATTATGGCCACCTACGTAATCACCGGTGTGTCCACCTTTGGCACGGGTAGTAGCGGCGAGGCGTTGTGGTATGGAAGCAACGAGACCTTGGTAGGTCGCTGGAGAGAGCTGGCGCCACACCTGCACACACAGGTCACCAGATTCCATTGGACTCAGGGGATGGGTGCGATGAGTTCTGACACCACATTGACATTCCAGGTATGTTCGATCGGGCTCAGACATGGCGAGTTGTGAGTGAGATAGAAGTTCGTTAAGGTCTGAAGGTTTGTAAGCGTTCTCATTCTCACATCCTGGGTGACTAGAGAACTGGTATTCTCATGACGTTGGCTGTGCTTCTTCTTTCACCCCCATCCCCAATCCTTTTGACAGGTTTGTGGTCCTTATCCCACAGCGGTTCTTTCCAGACATTAAGTGATACGTGTACCGAGTTTGGATGAAACTGGCCCAGTGTTGTAGGGGAGGATGTGGAACGTACATACGTAGACATACACTGATGAGCCAGAACATTATGGCCACCTACGTAATCACCGGTGTGTCCACCTTTGGCACGGGTAGTAGCAGCGAGGCGTTGTGGTATGGAAGCAACGAGACCTTGGTAGGTCGCTGGAGAGAGCTGGCGCCACACCTGCACACACAGGTCACCAGATTCCATTGGACTCAGGGGATGGGTGCGATGAGTTCTGACACCACATTGACATTCCAGGTATGTTCGATCGGGCTCAGACATGGCGAGTTGTGAGTCAGATAGAAGTTCGTTAAGGTCTGAAGGTTTGTAAGCGTTCTCATTCTCACATCCTGGGTGACTAGAGAACTGGTATTCTCATGACGTTGGCTGTGCTTCTTCTTTCACCCCCATCCCCAATCCTTTTGACAGGTTTGTGGTCCTTATCCCACAGCGGTTCTTTCCAGACATTAAGTGATACGTGTACCGAGTTTGGATGAAACTGGCCCAGTGTTGTAGGAGAGGATGTGGAACGTACATACGTAGACATACACTGATGAGCCAGAACATTATGGCCACCTACGTAATCACCGGTGTGTCCACCTTTGGCACGGGTAGTAGCGGCGAGGCGTTGTGGTATGGAAGCAACGAGACCTTGGTAGGTCGCTGGAGAGAGCTGGCGCCACACCTGCACACACAGGTCACCAGATTCCATTGGACTCAGGGGATGGGTGCGATGAGTTCTGACACCACATTGACATTCCAGGTATGTTCGATCGGGCTCAGACATGGCGAGTTGTGAGTGAGATAGAAGTTCGTTAAGGTCTGAAGGTTTGTAAGCGTTCTCATTCTCACATCCTGGGTGACTAGAGAACTGGTATTCTCATGACGTTGGCTGTGCTTCTTCTTTCACCCCCATCCCCAATCCTTTTGACAGGTTTGTGGTCCTTATCCCACAGCGGTTCTTTCCAGACATTAAGTGATACGTGTACCGAGTTTGGATGAAACTGGCCCAGTGTTGTAGGAGAGGATGTGGAACGTACATACGTAGACATACACTGATGAGCCAGAACATTATGGCCACCTACGTAATCACCGGTGTGTCCACCTTTGGCACGGGTAGTAGCGGCGAGGCGTTGTGGTATGGAAGCAACGAGACCTTGGTAGGTCGCTGGAGAGAGCTGGCGCCACACCTGCACACTCAGGTCACCAGATTCCATTGGACTCAGGCGATGGGTGCGATGAGTTCTGACACCACATTGACATTCCAGGTATGTTCGACCGGGCTCAGACATGGCGAGTTGTGAGTGAGATAGAAGTTCGTTAAGGTCTGAAGGTTTGTAAGCGTTCTCATTCTCACATCCTGGGTGACTAGAGAACTGGTATTCTCATGACGTTGGCTGTACTTCTTCTTTCACCCCCATCCCCAATCCTTTTGACAGGTTTGTGGTCCTTATCCCACAGCGGTTCTTTCCAGACATTAAGTGATACGTGTACCGAGTTTGGATGAAACTGGCCCAGTGTTTTAGGAGAGCACCTACGTAATCACCGGTGTGTCCACCTTTGGCACGGGTAGTAGCGGCGAGGCGTTGTGGTATGGAAGCAACGAGACCTTGGTAGGTCGCTGGAGAGAGCTGGCGCCACACCTGCACACTCAGGTCACCAGATTCCATTGGACTCAGGGGATGGGTGCGATGAGTTCTGACATCACATTGACATTCCAGGTATGTTCGATCGGGCTCAGACATTGCGAGTTGTGAGTGAGATAGAAGTTCGTTAAGGTCTGAAGGTTTGTAAGCGTTCTCATTCTCACATCCTGGGTGACTAGAGAACTGGTATTCTCATGACGTTGGCTGTGCTTCTTCTTTCACCCCCATCCCCAATCCTTTTGACAGGTTTGTGGTCCTTATCCCATAGCGGTTCTTTCCAGACTTTAATTGATACGTGTACCGAGTTTGGATGAAACTGGCCCAGTGTTTTAGGAGAGGATATGGAACGTACATACGTAGACATACACTGATGAGCCAGAACATTATGGCCACCTACGTAATCACCGGTGTGTCCACCTTTGGCACGGGTAGTAGCGGCGAGGCGTTGTGGTATGGAAGCAACGAGACCTTGGTAGGTCGCTGGAGAGAGCTGGCGCCACACCTGCACACTCAGGTCACCAGATTCCATTGGACTCAGGGGATGGGTGCGATGAGTTCTGACATCACATTGCCATTCCAGGTATGTTCGATCGGGCTCAGACATTGCGAGTTGTGAGTGAGATAGAAGTTCGTTAAGGTCTGAAGGTTTGTAAGCGTTCTCATTCTCACATCCTGGGTGACTAGAGAACTGGTATTCTCATGACGTTGGCTGTGCTTCTTCTTTCACCCCCATCCCCAATCCTTTTGACAGGTTTGTGGTCCTTATCCCACAGCGGTTCTTTCCAGACATTAAGTGATACGTGTACCGAGTTTGGATGAAACTGGCCCAGTGTTTTAGGAGAGGATGTGGAACGTACATACGTAGACATACACTGATGAGCCAGAACATTATGGCCACCTACGTAATCACCGGTGTGTCCACCTTTGGCACGGGTAGTAGCGGCGAGGCGTTGTGGTATGGAAGCAACGAGACCTTGGTAGGTCGCTGGAGAGAGCTGGCGCCACACCTGCACACTGAGGTCACCAGATTCCATTGGACTCAGGGGATGGGTGCGATGAGTTCTGACACCACATTGACATTCCACGTATGTTCGATCGGGCTCAGACATGGCGAGTTGTGAGTGAGATAGAAGTTCGTTAAGGTCTGAAGGTTTGTAAGCGTTCTCATTCTCACATCCTGGGTGACTAGACAACTGGTATTCTCATGACGTTGGCTGTGCTTCTTCTTTCACCCCCATCCCCAATCCTTTTGACAGGTTTGTGGTACTTATCCCACAGCGGTTCTTTCCAGACATTAAGTGATACGTGTACCGAGTTTGGATGAAACTGGCCCAGTGTTTTAGGAGAGGATGTGGAACGTACATACGTAGACATACACTGATGAGCCAGAACATTATGGCCACGTACGAAATCACCGGTGTGTCCACCTTTGGCACGGGTAGTAGCGGCGAGGCGTTGTGGTATGGTAGCAACGAGACCTTGGTAGGTCGCTGTAGAGAGCTGGCGCCACTCCTGCACACTCAGGTCACCAGATTCCATTGGACTCAGGGGATGGGTGCGATGAGTTCTGACACCACATTGACATTCCAGGTATGTTCGATCGGGCTCAGACATGGCGAGTTGTGAGTGAGATAGAAGTTCGTTAAGGTCTGAAGGTTTGTAAGCGTTCTCATTCTCACATCCTGGGTGACTAGGGAACTGGTATTCTCATGACGTTGGCTGTGCTTCTTCTTTCACCCCCATCCCCAATCCTTTTGACAGGTTTGTGGTCCTTATCCCACAGCGGTTCTTTCCAGACATTAAGTGATACGTGTACCGAGTTTGGATAAAACTGGCCCAGTGTTTTAGGAGAGGATGTGGAACGTACATACGTAGACATACACTGATGAGCCAGAACATTATGGCCACCTACGAAATCACCGGTGTGTCCACCTTTGGCACGGGTAGTAGCGGCGAGGCGTTGTGGTATGGAAGCAACGAGACCTTGGTAGGTCGCTGGAGAGAGCTGGCGCCACACCTGCACACTCAGGTCACCAGATTCCATTGGACTCAGGGGATGGGTGCGATGAGTTCTGATACCACATTGACATTCCAGGTATGTTCGATAGGGCTCAGACATGGCGAGTTGTGAGTGAGATAGAAGTTCGTCAAGGTCTGAAGGTTTGTAAGCGTTCTCATTCTCACATTCTGGGTGACTAGAGAACTGGTATTCTCATTACGTTGGCTGTGCTTCTACTTTCACCCCCATCCCCAATCCTTTTGACAGGTTTGTGGTCCTTATCCCACAGCGGTTCTTTCCAGACATTAAGTGATACGTGTACCGAGTTTGGATGAAACTGGCCCAGTGTTTTAGGAGAGGATGTGGAACGTACATACGTAGACATACACTGATGAGCCAGAACATTATGGCCACCTACGTAATCACCGGTGTGTCCACCTTTGGCACGGGTAGTAGCGGCGAGGCGTTGTGGTATGGTAGCAACGAGACATTGGTAGGTCGCTGGAGAGAGCTGGCGCCACACCTGCACACTCAAGCCACCAGATTCCATTGGACTCAGGCGATGGGTGCGATGAGTTCTGACACCGCATTGATATTCCAGGTATGTTCGTTCGGGCTCAGACATGGCGAGTTGTGAGTGAGATAGAAGTTCGTTAAGGTCTGAAGGTTTGTAAGCGTTCTCATTCTCACATCCTGGGTGACTAGAGAACTGGTATTCTCATGACGTTGGCTGTGCTTCTTCTTTCACCCCCATCCCCAATCCTTTTGACAGGTTTGTGGTCCTTATCCCACAGCGGTTCTTTCAAGACATTAAGTGATACGTGTACCGAGTTTGGATGAAACTGGCCCAGTGTTTTAGGAGAGGATGTGGAACGTACATACGTAGACATACACTGATGAGCCAGAACATTATGGCCACCTTGTAATCACCGGTGTGTCCACCTTTGGCACGGGTAGTAGCGGCGAGGCGTTGTGGTATGGTAGCAACGAGACCTTGGTAGGTCGCTGGAGAGAGCTGGCGCCACACCTGCACACTCAAGCCACCAGATTCCATTGGACTCAGGCGATGGGTGCGATGAGTTCTGACACCGCATTGATATTCCAGGTATGTTCGTTCGGGCTCAGACATGGCGAGTTGTGAGTGAGATAGAAGTTCGTTAAGGTCTGAAGGTTTGTAAGCGTTCTCATTCTCACATCCTGGGTGACTAGAGAACTGGTATTCTCATTACGTTGGCTGTGCTTCTTCTTTCACCCCCATCCCCAATCCTTTTGACAGGTTTGTGGTCCTTATCCCACAGCGGTTCTTTCCAGACATTAAGTGATACGTGTACCGAGTTTGGATGAAACTGGCCCAGTGTTTTAGGAGAGGATGTGGAACGTACATACGTAGACATACACTGATGAGCCAGAACATTATGGCCACCTACGTAATCACCGGTGTGTCCACCTTTGGCACGGGTAGTAGCGGCGAGGCGTTGTGGTATGGTAGCAACGAGACCTTGGTAGGTCGCTGTAGAGAGCTGGCGCCACACTTGCACACTCAAGCCACCATATTCCATTGGACTCAGGCGATGGGTGCGATGAGTTCTGACACCGCATTGATATTCCAGGTATGTTCGTTCGGGCTCAGACATGGCGAGTTGTGAGTGAGATAGAAGTTCGTTAAGGTCTGAAGGTTTGTAAGCGTTCTCATTCTCACATCCTGGGTGACTAGAGAACTGGTATTCTCATGACGTTGGCTGTGCTTCTTCTTTCACCCCCATCCCCAATCCCTTTGACAGGTTTGTGGTCCTTATCCCACAGCGGTTCTTTCAAGACATTAAGTGATACGTGTACCGAGTTTGGATGAAACTGGCCCAGTGTTTTAGGAGAGGATGTGGAACGTACATACGTAGACATACACTGATGAGCCAGAACATTATGGCCACCTACGTAATCACCGGTGTGTCCACCTTTGGCACGGGTAGTAGCGGCGAGGCGTTGTGGTATGGAAGCAACGAGACCTTGGTAGGTCGCTGGAGAGAGCTGGCGCCACACCTGCACACTGAGGTCACCAGATTCCATTGGACTCAGGGGATGGGTGCGATGAGCTCTGACACCACATTGACATTCCAGGTATGTTCGATCGGGCTCAGACATGGCGAGTTGTGAGTGAGATAGAAGTTCGTTAAGGTCTGAAGGTTTGTAAGCGTTCTCATTCTTACATCCTGGGTGACTAGAGAACTGGTATTCTCATGACGTTGGCTGTGCTTCTTCTCTCACCCCCATCCCCAATCCTTTTGACAGGTTTGTGGTCCTTATCCCACAGCGGTTCTTTCCAGACATTAAGTGATACGTGTACCGAGTTTGGATGAAACTGGCCCAGTGTTTTAGGAGAGGATGTGGAACGTACATACGTAGACATACACTGATGAGCCAGAACATTATGGCCACCTACGTAATCACCGGTGTGTCCACCTTTCGCACGGGTAGTAGCGGCGAGGCGTTGTGGTATGGAAGCAACGAGACGTTGGTAGGTCGCTGGAGAGAGCTGGCGCCACACCTGCACACTCAGGTCACCAGATTCCATTGGACTCAGGGGATGGGTGCGATGAGTTCTGACACCACGTTGACATTCCAGGTATGTTCGATCAGGCTCAGACATGGCGAGTTGTGAGTGAGATAGAAGTTCGTTAAGGTCTGAAGGTTTGTAAGCGTTCTCATTCTCACATCCTGGGTGACTAGACAACTGGTATTCTCATGACGTTGGCTGTGCTTCTTCTTTCACCTCCATCCCCAATCCTTTTGACAGGTTTGTGGTCCTTATCCCACAGCAGTTCTTTCCAGACATTAAGTGATACGTGTACCGAGTTTGGATGAAACTGGCCCAGTGTTTTAGAAGAGGATGTGGAACGTACATACGTAGACGTACACTGATGAGCCAGAACATTATGGCCACCTACGTAATCACCGGTGTGTCCACCTTTGGCACGGGTAGTAGCGGCGAGGCGTTGTGGTATGGAAGCAACGAGACCTTGGTAGGTCGCTGGAGAGAGCTGGCGCCACACCTGCACACTCAGGTCACCAGATGCCATTGGACTCGGGATGGGTGCGATGAGTTCTGACACCACGTTGACATTCCAGGTATGTTCGATCGGGCTCAGACATGGCGAGTTGTGAGTGAGATAGAAGTTCCTTAAGGTCTGAAGGTTTGTAAGCGTTCTCATTCTCACATCCTAGGTGACTAGAGAACTGGTATTCTCATGACGTTGGCTGTGCTTCTTCTTTCACCCCCATCCCCAATCCTTTTGACAGGTTTGTGGTCCTTATCCCACAGCGGTTCTTTCCAGACTTTAATTGATACGTGTACCGAGTTTGGATCAAACTGGCCCAGTGTTTTAGGAGAGGATGTGGAACGTACATACGTAGACATACACTGTTGAGCCAGAACATTATGGCCACCTATGTAATCACCGGTGTGTCCACCTTTGGCACGGGTAGTAGCGGCGAGGCGTTGTGGTATGGAAGCAACGAGACCTTGGTAGGTCGCTGGAGAGAGCTGGCGCCACACCTGCACACTCAGGTCACCAGATTCCATTGGACTAAGGGGATGGGTGCGATGAGTTCTGACACCACATTGACATTCCAGGCATGTTCGATCGGGCTCAGACATTGCGAATTGTGAGTGAGATAGAAGTTCGTTAAGGTCTGAAGGTTTGTAAGCGTCCCCATTCTCACATCCTGGGTGACTAGAGAACTGGTATTCTCATGACGTTGGCTGTGCTTCTTCTTTCACCCCCAGCCCCAATCCTTTTGACAGGTTTGTGGTCCTTATCCCACAGCGGTTCTTTCCAGACATTAAGTGATACGTGTACCGAGTTTGGATGAAACTGGCCCAGTGTTTTAGGAGAGGATGTGGAATGTACATACGTAGACATACACTGATGAGCCAGAACATTATGGCCACCTATGTAATCACCGGTGTGTCCACCTATGGCACAGGTAGAAGCGGCGAGGCGTTGTGGTATGGAAGCAACGAGACCTTGGTAGGTCGCTGGAGAGAGCTGGCGCCACACCTGCACACTCAGATCACCAGATTCCATTGGACTCAGGGGATGGGTGCGATGAGTTCTGACATCACATTGACATTCCAGGTATGTTCGATCGGGCTCAGACATTGCGAGTTGTGAGTGAGATAGAAGTTCGTTAAGGTCTGAAGGTTTGTAAGCGTTCTCATTCTCACATCCTGGGTGACTAGAGAACTGGTATTCTCATGACGTTGGCTGTGCTTCTTCTTTCACCCCCATCCCCAATCCTTTTGACAGGTTTGTGGTCCTTATCCCACAGCGGTTCTTTCCAGACATTAATTGATACGTGTACCGAGTTTGGATGAAACTGGCCCAGTGTTTTAGGAGAGGATGTGGAACGTACATACGTAGACATACACTGATGAGCCAGAACATTATGGCCACCTACGTAATCACCGGTGTGTCCACCTTTGGCACGGGTAGTAGCGGCGAGGCGTTGTGCTATGGAAGCAACGAGACCTTGGTAGGTCGCTGGAGAGAGCTGGCGCCACACCTGCACACTCAGGTCACCAGATTCCATTGGACTCAGGCGATGGGTGCGATGAGTTCTGACACCACATTGACATTCCAGGTATGTTCGATCGGGCTCAGACATGGCGAGTTGTGAGTGAGATAGAAGTTCGTTAAGGTCTGAAGGTTTGTAAGCGTTCTCATTCTCACATCCTGGGTGACTAGAGAACTGGTTTTCTCATGACGTTGGCTGTGCTTCTTCTTTCACCCCCATTCCCCAATCCTTTTGACAGGTTTGTGGTCCTTATCCCACAGCGGTTCTTTCCAGACAATAAGTGATACGTGTACTGAGTTTGGATGAAACTGGCCCAGTGTTTTAGGAGAGGATGTGGAACGTACATACATAGACATACACTGATGAGCCAGAACATTATGGCCACCTACGTAATCACCGGTGTCTCCACCTTTGGCACGGGTAGTAGCGGCGAGGCGTTGTGGTATGGTAGCAACGAGACCTTGGTAGGTCGCTGGAGAGAGCTGGCGCCACACCTGCACACTCAAGCCACCAGATTCCATTGGACTCAGGGGATGGGTGCGATGAGTTCTGACACCACATTGACATTCCAGGTATGTTCGATCGGGCTCAGACATGGCGAGTTGTGAGTGAGATAGAAGTTCGTTAAGGTCTGAAGGTTTGTAAGCGTTCTCATTCTCACATCCTGGGTGACTAGAGAACTGGTTTTCTCATGACGTTGGCTGTGCTTCTTCTTTCACCCCCATTCCCCAATCCTTTTGACAGGTTTGTGGTCCTTATCCCACAGCGGTTCTTTCCAGACAATAAGTGATACGTGTACTGAGTTTGGATGAAACTGGCCCAGTGTTTTAGGAGAGGATGTGGAACGTACATACATAGACATACACTGATGAGCCAGAACATTATGGCCACCTACGTAATCACCGGTGTCTCCACCTTTGGCACGGGTAGTAGCGGCGAGGCGTTGTGGTATGGTAGCAACGAGACCTTGGTAGGTCGCTGGAGAGAGCTGGCGCCACACCTGCACACTCAAGCCACCAGATTCCATTGGACTCAGGGGATGGGTGCGATGAGTTCTGACACCACATTGACATTCCAGGTATGTTCGATCGGGCTCAGACATGGCGAGTTGTGAGTGAGATAGAAGTTCGTTAAGGTCTGAAGGTTTGTAAGCGTTCTCATTCTCACATCCTGGGTGACTAGAGAACTGGTATTCTCATGACGTTGGCTGTGCTTCTTCTTTCACCCCCATCCCCAATCCTTTTGACAGGTTTGTGGTCCTTATCCCACAGCGGTTCTTTCCAGACATTAAGTGATACGTGTACCGAGTTTGGATCAAACTGGCCCAGTGTTTTAGGAGAGGATGTGGAACGTACATACATAGACATACACTGATGAGCCAGAACATTATGGCCACCTACGTAATCACCGGTGTCTCCACCTTTGGCACGGGTAGTAGCGGCGAGGCGTTGTGGTATGGTAGCAACGAGACCTTGGTAGGTCGCTGGAGAGAGCTGGCGCCACACCTGCACACTCAAGCCACCAGATTCCATTGGACTCAGGGGATGGGTGCGATGAGTTCTGACACCACATTGACATTCCAGGTATGTTCGATCGGGCTCAGACATGGCGAGTTGTGAGTGAGATAGAAGTTCGTTAAGGTCTGAAGGTTTGTAAGCGTTCTCATTCTCACATCCTGGGTGACTAGAGAACTGGTATTCTCATGACGTTGGCTGTGCTTCTTCTTTCACCCCCATCCCCAATCCTTTTGACAGGTTTGTGGTCCTTATCCCACAGCGGTTCTTTCCAGACATTAAGTGATACGTGTACCGAGTTTGGATCAAACTGGCCCAGTGTTTTAGGAGAGGATGTGGAACGTACATACGTAGACATACACTGATGAGCCAGAACATTATGGCCACCTACGTAATCACCGGTGTCTCCACCTTTGGCACGGGTAGTAGCGGCGAGGCGTTGTGGTATGGAAGCAACGAGACCTTGGTAGGTCGCTGGAGAGAGCTGGCGCCACACCTGCACACTCAGGTCACCAGATTCCATTGGACTCAGGGGATGGGTGCGATGAGTTCTGACACCACATTGACATTCCAGGTATGTTCGATCGGGCTCAGACATGGCGAGTTGTGAGTGAGATAGAAGTTCGTTAAGGTCTGAAGGTTTGTAAGCGTTCTCATTCTCACATCCTGGGTGACTAGAGAACTGGTATTCTCATGACGTTGGCTGTGCTTCTTCTTTCACCCCCATCCCCAATCCTTTTGACAGGTTTGTGGTCCTTATCCCACAGCGGTTCTTTCCAGACATTAAGTGATACGTGTACCGAGTTTGGATCAAACTGGCCCAGTGTTTTAGGAGAGGATGTGGAACGTACATACATAGACATACACTGATGAGCCAGAACATTATGGCCACCTACGTAATCACCGGTGTCTCCACCTTTGGCACGGGTAGTAGCGGCGAGGCGTTGTGGTATGGAAGCAACGAGACGTTGGTAGGTCGCTGGAGAGAGCTGGCGCCACACCTGCACACTCAGGTCACCAGATTCCATTGGACTCAGGGGATGGGTGCGATGAGTTCTGACACCACATTGACATTCCAGGTATGTTCGATCGGGCTCAGACATGGCGAGTTGTGAGTGAGATAGAAGTTCGTTAAGGTCTGAAGGTTTGTAAGCGTTCTCATTCTCACATCCTGGGTGACTAGAGAACTGGTATTCTCATGACGTTGGCTGTGCTTCTTCTTTCACCCCCATCCCCAATCGTTTTGACAGGTTTGTGGTCCTTATCCCACAGCGGTTCTTTCCAGACATTAAGTGATACGTGTACCGAGTTTGGATGAAACTGGCCCAGTGTTTTAGGAGAGGATATGGAACGTACATACGTAGACATACACTGATGAGCCAGAACATTATGGCCACCTACGTAATCACCGGTGTGTCCACCTTTGGCACGGGTAGTAGCGGCGAGGCGTTGTGGTATGGGAGTAACGAGACCTTGGTAGGTCGCTGGAGAGAGCTGGCGCCACACCTGCACACTCAGGTCACCAGATTCCATTGGACTCAGGGGATGGGTGCGATGAGTTCTGACACCACATTGACATTCCAGGTATGTTCGATCGGGCTCAGACATGGGGAGTTGACGAGCCAGCACATCAATTTGAACTCTCCACTGTGTCCCTCGAGTCACTCCATCAAACTCCTGGCCTTGTGACATGGGGCACTATCTTGCTGATAGTTGCCTCTACCGTCGGGTTCAAGTGGTTGAAACGGCTCTAACCACTATGGGAGTTAACATCTGAGGTCATCAGTCCCGCCGGCCGTTGTGGCCGAGCGGTTCTAGGCGCTTTAGTCTGGAACCGCGTGATCGCTACGGTCGCAGTTTCTAATCCTGCCTCGGGCATGTGTGTGATGTCTTTAGGTTAGTTAGGTTTAATTAGTTGTAAGTTCTAGGCGACTGATGACCTCAGATGTTAAGTCCCATAGCGCTCAGAGCCATTTGAACCATTTCATCAGTCCCATAGACTTAGAACTACTTAAACCTAGCTAACCTAAGGACATCACACACATCCATGCTCGAGGCATGATTCGAACCTGCGACCGTAGTAGCAGCGCGGTTCCGGACTGAAGCGCCTAGAACCGCTCGGCCACAGCGGCCGGCCTACCCTCAGGAAACACGGTCGTCACGAAGAGGCGTAAGTGGTTTGCAACCAGTATACTCCTTGCCCCTCATGGTGCCTAGCACGAGCTCCACTGGACCAGTGGAGGCCCAAGTTAATGTTCCCCAGGGTGTAATGGAGCTGCCGCCAGCTGGTCTCCAACCTGCAGACAGGTTTAAGGAGCTGTTCCTCTGGAAGACGACGGATACGCGCCTTCCTATCGGCATGATGAAGACGGTAGCACGAGCTCCACTGGACCAGTGGAGGCCCAAGTTAATGTTCCCCAGGGTGTAATGGAGCTGCCGCCAGCTGGTCTCCAACCTGCAGACAGGTTTAAGGAGCTGTTCCTCTGGAAGACGACGGATACGCGCCTTCCTATCGGCATGATGAAGACGGTAGCACGAGCTCCACTGGACCAGTGGAGGCCCAAGTTAATGTTCCCCAGGGTGTAATGGAGCTGCCGCCAGCTGGTCTCCAACCCGCAGACAGGTTTAAGGAGCTGTTCCTCTGGAAGACGACGGATACGGGCCTTCCTATCGGCATGATGAAGACGGTATGCCGTTTCATCAAACCCTGAAACGCTCTGCCACTGCGCCAACATCCTCTTCCAGTGCTCATTCCAGTTGTAGTTGACAGAGTGGTGGTGTTAACGTTGGCATATGCATGGGTCTTCAGTTGCAAAGGCCTAGTTTCGCCACAGTTCGCCGACTGTCCTATTTTAACAGCCTGCCCAGCCTACGATATCTGACACCTGTAATGAAGTGTGACCACCCAACCCCACGGCATATGGACGTGGTTTCGTCTTGCTCCGTGTTGAAGACACCACAGCACTCCTCGAACAACCGACAAGTCGTGCAGTTTCTGAACTGCTCGTTCCGACCCTCTGAGCCAATCGTAATCTGCCCTCGGTCAAACTCAGACAGATTGTACGCCTTGCCCATTCTACATGCGGACAGCACGCTCAATGATACCACATGCACCTTGCATGTGTCTGATTAGTAGTCATTCCTCGCGAGGTGATGCTGCTATCTTCTGGACGGGCTTTATCGATAGTAGCCCAGTGGAAACAATGATCTGGTTAATCAGTGTATATACGTACATCCATTTTTACCATGTGTATGAAAGACAAAAGATAAACGATATTTATGTAATTTTTGTAGGCGTTTTATTAAACTGTGAACTAATAATGCAATGACACAATTGGCACTGCTTATTTATAACAATATTTTTTTTTGTAAATAAGGACGAAGCAGTTCTCAGGGCATCGCAAGTAATAGCTAAAACTCCTTCTCCGAAAAGAAAGCTAACTATCTAGATAGTGTAGACCCTTGTAACAAAACGTGCTTCCTCTACATCACTCCTTTCCCTATTGACACTTGCTTCACCCACATCCTGCACCCCCATTCAAAATCGACCTGCTTAAAATATGTGTACGATACTTAGTGCTCGTAAATCATTATACTGACTGTTCGTAAATCACTTGACGGCTGGACACTTTACTTCTGAACTGACAGAAATTGAATTGAATTGAAATGCTTTGTGTCTGACCAGTAGCACTAATAGTAACAATAAAGATAATAATAATAATACTATGTACGCCATACGACAGAGTAGTAGCCGTTGCAGAGTTATTGTCGAGTTAAATGTCAGTTTGAAAGACTTCACGGCGCCACTGCTTTGTGTCTGACCATTTCCGCTAATAATTGTAATAATATAATTATAATAACCGAGAAATGGGAGAAAGAACTCAAGAAACGCGGGTTTTGAAAGCCAATCTAAATGGGCTTTCCCAAAATCAATCTATCTCTACCATAAATGGAAATTTGTGGTAAGTTCCTATGGGACCAAACTGCTTAGGTCATCGGTCCCTAGGCTTACACACCACTTAACCTACCTTAAACTAACTTACGCTAATGAGAACACCCACACCCATGCCCGAGGGAGGACTCGAACCTCCGACAGGGGAGCCGCGCGAACCGTGGTAAGGCTCCCAAGACCGCGCGGCTAGCCCGCGCGACCTATCTACCATACCTTACGTTTGCGTATGACCTGGCGATACTCACAGAGGGCGAAGAGACTGCCATCAAACAGCTCGACATAAGGAATATGCAGAAAAAGTAGGGTTACAAATCTCATTCGAGAAAACTGAATTCTTATGTTCAAAGACAGACACTGCAAGCCTGAAAACAAAATACGGGTAAAATCAACAGATTTCCGTACTTTAAATACACAGGAGAATTCATCGAACTGACAGTCCTTGAAAAAAATCTCACAGAAAAATGGCCTCTAAACAGGCAAAACCTCTGCAACAAAAAATCCATGTCAAGAGAGACAAAAATTCGGCACTACGACACAGATATGAAACCAACAGTCCTCTACGCAAGCGAAACACTGACAACAGAAGACGCAAACTTGAAGAAGTCAAAGAAGACTGAAAGATCATTAGGAAAATTTTAGAAGCAAGTCATACCCAAGACGGTTACAGGCTCAAAACAATCAAAACAACAGAAAAATTTCCAAACATCAAAACAGACAGTAAGAAAAGGCGAATGAAATTCTTTTGTTCCAGAATGAGATTTTCACTCTGCAGCGGAGTGTGCACTCATATAAAACTTCCTGCCAGATTAAAACTGTGTGCCGGACCGAGACTCGAACTCGGGACCTTTGCCTTTCGCGGGCAAGTGCTCTACCAACTGAGCTACCCAAGGACGACTCACGGCCCGTCCTCACAGCTTTACTTCTGCCAGTACCTCGTCTCCTACCTTACAAACTTTCCTTCTTTCAGGAGTGCTAGTTCTGCAAGGTTCGCAGGAGAGCTTCTGTAAAGTTTGGAAGGAAGGAGACGAGGTACTGTCGGAATTAAGGCTGTGAGGACGGGGCATGAGTCGTGCTTGGGTAGCTCAGTTGGTAGAGCATTTGCCCGCGAAAGGCAAAGGTCCCGAGTTCGAGTCTCATTCCGGTACACAGTTTTAATCTGCCAGGAAGTTTCAATTCTTTTGTTGTCTACCAGAAAAGCGAATGACAAAAACTATAGTAGACTACGTAACATCAATTAAGAACTTAGCACCTTGGCAACATGAAATTCGAACGGACCTCAAAAATGGAAACGTAAAACGAGCTAGTATTTCAGAACGAGATACCTTCAGACAATGCTGACCAACTGGAAGTTAAATCAGAGCAACGAAAACAAAAACAGCAGAGATGAAAGTGGTCGGAAGAACGTAAACAAGCGTTCTCAGAAAGGCTCCTACTGGAACGAGGAGAAGCTAAAGAAAAGTTGGAAGACTTTAATAATAATAATATGGTGCGTGCAGTACAGCAGTTTAGCAGCCTTTACATAGTGACTGTCAAGTCAACTGTCAGATCAAATGGTTCAAATGGCTCTGAGCACTATGGGACTTAACATCTGAGGTCATCAGTCCCCTACTAACCGGCCGGCTACTGTCAGTTATTTCATGTATTGCTGTGAACTGAATTCTCTGGTCTACTGGCGGAAAGTTCCTGAGCGTATCTGATGTACGAGAAGCCTCAATTTTACTATCAGAGATGGGTGGTACAAAGTATGTGTGAAGGAGGTGAACCATGTGAGACAGATTATGCTCTTACATTCGTTTCACAAACTGTAACATCCACCAGGTTGTGTTACGCGTTATTGCTAGTATCTGAGAAAAAATAATTACTGGTAACTTACATCACCAGTCTTACGAAATACTGATAAGAGTTACAGCTTTTAAAAATAATTTAACTTCGTGAGCGAAACACAGTTGAAGACTTTTGTTTTGACCCCTCAGGAAATTCAGCTTATTACCCCCAGTTTGGGAACCACTGGTGTAGACGAACTGGTGTGGTTCCTCTCGTAGACGGCACGCGTGAAAAGCAGCAGAGCTACGCCACAGCCGCCGGTGGGCGATTCCTTGGCGGCACGCGGCGGCTGGCGTGCGCACCGGCGGGCAGGAAGTGGGAGGACTCACGACCTGTTGTGCGGCCCCTGATGGACGCACTTCCGGCGCCGGAAGGCACGCCCGGGGCGATGGCCGCGCACGGCGGCGGCGAAGTCTGCAGCGCGGCCGAGGCGCGCCGCGGCTCGCCTGCAGCAGTGTCAGGAGCCTCCGACTGCGGAGGTCTGCCTTCCCGTCTGCGCATGCGCAACCCATCACGCTGTGGGCTTCAGCCCGTAGGAACAACGTCAACATTTCCAACAAACACGTGGGGCGTTGCCAGTTCTCCCGTATTTCCCGAGATCCCGCACATTATAGAAGTTTTGTTTTGTTGTTGTTGTTGTGGTCTTCACTCCAGAGACTGGTTTCATGCAGCTCTCCATGCTACTCTATCCTGTGCAAGCTTCTTCATCTCCCAGTACCTACTGCAACCTACATCCTTCTGAATCTGTTTAGTGTATTCCTCTCTTGGTCTCCTTCTACGATTTTTACCCTCCACGCTGCCCTCCAATACTGAATCGGTGATCCCTTGATGCCTCAGAATATGCCCTACCAACCGATCCCTTCTTCTAGTCAATTGTGCCACAAATTTCTCTTCTCTCCAATTCTATTCAATACCTCCTCATTAGTTATGTGATCTACCCATCTGATCTTAAGCATTCTTCTGTAGCACCACATTTCGAAAGCTTCTATTCTCTTCTTGTCCAAACTATTTGTTGTCCATGTTTCACTTCCATACATGGCTACACTCCATACAATGCTTTCAGAAACGACTTCCTGACACTTAAATCTATACTCGATATTAACAAATTTCTCTTCTTCAGAAACGCTTTCCTTGCCATTGCCATCCTACATTTTATATCCTCTCTACTTCGCCTATCATCAGTTATTTTGCTCCCCAAATAGCAAAACTCCTTTACTACTTTAAGTGTCTCATTTCCTAATCTAATTCCCTCGGTGTCACCCGACTTAATGCGACTACATTTCATTATCCTCGTTTTGCTTTTGTTGATGTTCATCTTATATCCTCCTTTCAAGACACTGTCCATTCCATTCAACTGCTCTTCCACGTCCTTTGCTGTCTCTGACAGAATTACAAAGTCGTAGCCGAACCTCAAAGTTTTTATTTCTTCTCCGTGGATTTTAATTCCTACTCCGAATTTTCTTTTGTTTCCTTTACTGCTTGCTCAATATACAGATTGAATAACATCGGGGACAGGCTACAACCCTGTCTCACTCCCTTTCCAACCACTGCTTCCTTTTCATGTCCCTCGACTCTTATAAGTGCCATCTGGTTTCTGTACAAATTGTAAATAGCCTTTCGCTTCCTGTATTTTACCCCTGCCCCCAGAATTTGAAAGAGTTTTGTTTTAATCCCCCCGTATTGATCGGCTGTTTCTTCCACATATTTCGTAAGTGATCACTGTTACGAACAGTAATCGACGAAGTGTTGTTGATAGTTCGTGTTCCCTGGCCGACAAATCGCGAAACATTTTCGTATAATAATCGACACTATTGTCGACGTATATTTTTGTGTTCGTGCTTCTGCGGAAAGCAGACGGTTTGGCTGAAGGGAATGCGGGGAGCAGAGAAAGAGTGACGGGCACACGTCTAGAGGTATTGTCAGAAGGGGAATATTTACTTGTTTCTTTGCCTGTACAGGCAGCCGAGGGATTCTTCCTTTTTTTTATGGGACTTAACTGCTAAGGTCATCAGTCCCTAAGCTTACACACTACTTAACCTAAATTATGCTAAGAACAAACACACACACCCATGCTCGAGGGAGGACTCGAACCTCCGCCGGGACCAGCGCACAGTCCATGACTTCAGCGCCTGAGATTGGTAGTTTCAACGCTCACAGAAAAATGGTTCAAATGGCTCTGAGCACTATGGGACTTAACATCTGTGGTCATCAGTCCCCTAGAACTTAGAACTACTTAAACCTAACTAACCTAAGGACATCACCCACATCCATGCCCGAGGCAGGATTCGAACCTGCGACCGTAGCAGTCACGCGGCTCCGGACTGAGCGCCTAGAACCGCTAGACCACCGCGGCCGGCCAACGCTCACAGATAAATACACAAGCAGACCGAAGTGACCTGACTTCCAGTCGCAATAAATGGTTCAAATGGCTCTGAGCACTATGGGACTTAACTACTGCGGTCATCAGTCCGCTAGAACTTAGAACTACTTAAACCTAACTAACCTAAGGACATCACACACATCCATGCCCGAGGCAGGATTCGAACCTGCGACCGTAGCAGTCCCGCGGTTCCGGACTGAGCGCCTTAACCGCGAGACCACCGCGGCCGGCAGTCGCAATAATTTTGTCGTCAACAAATAACCAGTACTCGCGAAAGCGGATTTTGGAGACGTTCGTGTTTAAACACACTTGCATCATTTACTTCTGAACTGACTCATAGAACACGACAACCTTTCGCAACACTTCGAAAGAGTCACTATTGATGGATCGTACAATTTGGTAGTAATCAAAAACAGAGAAATCCTCCCATTTGTATGGCCTTTCTTCCGTAATCGTACAAACTGTCCAGCGTTCACGTGTCTGTTCACGTCTCCTAAGGTGAGACAGTTGTCATATTGCGCTCTCGCAGTGAAAATAAAGAAGTAAAATCTTCTTGAAGCAAGAAGGTTAAATACAATACTCCTATGTTCATTTGAAGAAATAGGAGGAACAATATTCTTGGTTAAAGCCCATGGTTACCAATGCTGACTGGGCTTAGTGTGTGATAAGTAGACGTAATTTCAGCGCCCCTCGTGGGGTAATGCTGACTGCAGCCTACATGCTAAAGCTCCCTTAAAAACCGTGTCCAGATGTTGGCCATCTCCTTTAAAATCCTGTTCACATGTTGCTCGCCCTACGTTCGCTCCTCGATAGATTCAGGCGTTCATACACAAACTGCGGGGTTGTGTAGTATCGTGCAAATAGAAAGGGGGCCGTGTAATGCGTTCTTCGCAGGCAGACATGGAAAATACTTCGTGTTGTCGCCCATGTCCTCTCTGTGTTTTGTCCCTCGCCACACACTGCAGTCATTACATAACCCTGGTAAGTGGCTACGCTGCAGGAAGTTCCATACTGTTTTTGCTTTTGTCTCTTTCTAACACTCTGCGTGGTGTCTGTTTGTTCTATATCGTGTCTCCCTACCACTTTCGCGCAACGACGCTCTGAGCGTGTTTTCTAGGGAATTGACTAGTTTGAACCTGGGACCTGTTGCTGGTAAGGAGACGCCAGACCACACATGACATGTAGAATTCAGAAGAGTTCAGTGAGACTAGCGATGATATAACCAAATACTTATTGATTTCAGTGTCAGCTCCACTGCACTCCCTGTAAAAGAATCTTAATACTAACTAAATTTAGTGGAAGGGGTTCAAGGCTTTCCTATTTTTAGTTAGCTGATAAAATAACGTCGAAAAAGCAGTTAAGTTTACCATTGGAAATTTTATTCTACTCACAAAACTTTGTTTATAAATTGCACTATTGATAAAAGGAAATGTTTTAATACAGGATGATAAAAACCAACTGTGTTCAACAAAAATGTGAACGAATATTCCCTGAGTGAGTTTCCAAGTTCTACAATGGATCGAAGGATGACCTATGCCATATCACATCTATAATCTAGGTTTAAATTAAGTTTCACAAGAGAGAAAACTATCAAAATGATCTACAGTGACCCTCAATTATCTTTAATTACTTATCTAACTTGTCGTAAATTACAGTGGCTGATGTGGCTTCTCAATAACTATATCACAGAAAAACCATTGCGGTTCAGCTTTTTACTTCAAGTGGCAAATGTGAACACCATGAGCTTTAATTGACGATCGACACTAGTATTACGCAAAAAGGGGGTGTAACAGATGAGGCTTCTGCAGTTCTGAGTGCAGCTTTATGCGCTGTTATGCGGCATCGCGTGCGTTCATTACCTTGTCGGTGTTCGTCAGGGGGCGGCAGGCAGCACAGCTCCGCTCACCTCGCCGTCTCGGAAGCAACTCTTGTCCTCTGACTTCTTCTTACTACAATTTACCGAAGTTGGTTAAAAAAAACTATCTGGCTGTGTTTTCATCTGACCAATCAGGCTCTCAATGTTAACCTTAAGCTCCGCCTACAAAAATTCTGTCTATCCAATGAGAAACGTTATACTTTTCGTGGTGGGGCAATGTTTTTAAAGTCTGCAACATAACAGAGACGCGATAAAGCCTCACGGTAAAACTTGCAGCTGGTGTGGTCCTTTTGGTGTTATCGTAAGATCTATACTGTTCTTCTGGAGGGCTCTATCTTTTAACATGGGCAGGGGGGTGGTCCTGACGTAACAGAGACGCGAAAAAGTCTCACGCTAAAACTTGCGGGTGGTGTGGCCCTTTTTGTGTTATCGTAAGATCTATACTGTTCTTCTGGAGGGCTCTAGCTTTTAACATGGGCTGGAGGGTGGTCCTGACGTAACAGAGACGCGAAAAAGTCTCACGCTAAAACTTGCGGCTGGGTGTGGTCCTGGCGGTTAGCTGGCGACGTGGGGGTCCGTCCCTTATCGTAGGGCCGTCTAGCTTAACATGGTTCTGCTCTCGGCTTCTGTTCTCGCTTCTCCCCTCGGAACTGCGTCTGTCTCACGGTGGGACGGTATGACATGCATTTAGTCTGTGGTATTCCATTTGCTTACTCGTTACTCGTATTACTTTGGTTAATTTAATGTCACGATTTATTCGGAGCTATGTGACATACTACTGGATTTGGTTATCATGTCAGGGTTTTCATGGAAGGTGTTGGATTTGCTTGACACCTTACATCTTCCTACAACAGTTTATAGGCTCGGAAAACTACGGCTGTCGCTTCCTACTCGTGTTTTCCTTACGCCACCCATATCGAACACTACAGTGGCTAAGTACGTACGCCACACGTAAACTAACATTTAAATGAATATTAAATGCTCCCCGAAACGAGGTGGCGCAGTCGTTAGCATACTGGACTCGCACTCGGGAGAACGACGGTTCAAATCCACGTCCGGCCATCCTGATTTAGGTTTCTCGCGAGTTTCCTAAATCGCTTCAGGCAGATGACGGGATGGTTCTTTTGCAAGGGTACGGCCGACTTCCTTCCTCATCCTTCCCTAATCCGATGGGATCAATGACCTCACTGTTTGATCCCCTCCCCAAAACAACCAACCAACTAAACGCGCCTCAGAGGACACACTACAGACCAAAAAAAGAAAAAGTTCAAATGTGTGTGAAATCTTATGGGACTTAACTGCTAAGGTCATCAGTCCCTAAGCTTACACACTACTTAACCTAAATTATCCTAAGGACAAACACACACACCCATGCCCGAGGGAGGAATCGAACCTCCGCCGGGGCCACCCCCACAGTCCATGACTGCAGCGCCTGAGACCGCTCGGCTAATCCCGCGCGGCCACTACAAACAGATGCGGCAGAATCAAGCTGATGTGAAGTATAGTTAAATGAAAATAATGTACAGTGGTTCGCTAGTCAAACCTTATTCTAGCTCTCATTTTATGTAAAGCAACACCAGCAGATGAATCTGCCAGATTAATTGAAAGTAATTTAAATCTTATTGGGAAATATTGCATCAAAGAGAGCTGATACAGTACCCCTTCATGTGTAGTTCGTTGGGTTCTTCACTTGCACGGATGGGATCGTTATGATAATTGAAGCAACCAACACGTTTAAAGCCAACTCTCGTCAGTGAATAGGGTAAATGCTGAGAAATGAATGAACGTATGACATAAAATACAGTGACAGAAAGTTGTTTTTGGTTGAATGTCTGCCTCACTTAGTACTTGAACCTGTTGAGGGTAATACGGGTGTGAACAGTTTTCATGAAGAATATTGCTGTTGGTGCTGCGAGTGGAGAGGTATCCGGGCTTCCAGCCCACATTTCAGCAGGCCGGTGCTACAGTCGCAGAAAAATCCGTGTTGGCAGTGGTAGGAAATTAAGAAATGCAAGATTTCTGTGGCAGAAAATTAAAAAGTATCCGTTGTGGTGGTTGTGGCAGATTTAAGAATCGAAGGTGGTGGAACTAGCCAAGTTGTGCTAACCTTAACAACGGTAAGAAAATTGAAAAAAAAATCGCAGATGGCGTAACAATTATGCTAGCAGCCATCACGGTGTCATGTTCAAAAGTATGCCCAAACAACCTGATCTGTGTAAAGTGGTGTCATTTTCAAAATTATCAAGAGAAACTGAATTGCTTTTCAAAAGCGCAGCACATACAACACTCACACATACACACAGTTTATAGTTTATTCTGTCACAAGGTTACTTCCACACCTAAAAATCCATGAAAATTGATATTAAAAACAGGACTGTGGACTCACAAATTATGTGCTACAATGGTGTTTTCGTGTATAAATTGTTCTGTAACAATACAAAATAGTCATGGCTAAAAGAATGATGCTAGGCCGCAGCTGACACTTCATTTTAGGTCTAAATGTGGCTGTGTACGAAAACAAAACTGACCAAGCGTTCAGCTGTACAAATCACATATTGTCGAAAATGTTTTGCTAATCAGACAGACAGCGACAGTTGACAAAAACAAACTGGTATCTGAATTACTGTTTGATAACAGCAGTTATTGGAAGAGACCACTTAATGGGTAACTTAAACTTGATGGATAAGTATGACAATGGACTCACAAACGATGTGATTCAATGCTATTTCCATGTGAAAACTGTCCATAATAGTTATCAAAATACATAAAGATATTGGAATTTCGATCTTATTGACTATTATTGGTGGTATAAAGAACGAACTTTCATCACCTGACATTTTTAGAACTATTTCAGTGATGCTTCGCCTCACCAAGTACGATTTTAGGGGGAAAGAAGAGAATACATGATGTTCTCCATTATAAAAGTGTAGCCAATGTTGTTGCCTGACTAACATATATTTTTACTATATTTGATCTAGAAGTTACCCGTAGTAACATGCTTATCCACCAAAGTTACATTTTTCCGATGCTTTATAACAACACGCCATACTAAAAGTGATGCATTTCAAGATTATTAATGTGTTATATCACTTAAAGTATATATTTTTGCGATAAGGAAGAATAACTTCATAATACTATAGTTACGAAATGTAAAACACAACATGGCCAAAGACAATTAATGGACAACGTTCCACACAGAGAAGAGAGTTCGATATACCTTTTCACCAAAATAAAATTAGTTTCCAAATGCGTAAAGATTTTCAGTACCAAACATACATGGTATTACTGTCGGACCTAAATCTTCTTTAATATCAAAGAAAATAGACAAGGCTTGCATAATAGCACTGCTGATCTAACTTATCTAATTTACAGATTAGGATGCACTTGTAGATGAGCTAGTTCAATTATTGAACAGTAAAGTATCGATATTTCAAGTCTAGATATTTCCAGTCTCGATAATTCTAATCTCCGTATTTGGAGTTCCGATATTTCGTGTGCTAATATTTCGAGTTTCTCATATGCGAGTTGTAAGGGGAAGGGTCGCCAATTGTGCTGGAGTCGGCGTTCAGTGAGTAAAGACACCGTCTCAATGAATTCAATAAATGTATGCAAATGACCAAATTTTTCTACGTGATTTATCGTACCTGATCCCGAGATACGATAAAATACCCCCATGAAGCACGTAGATTACGTGGGTATGCCGTCTATTGGGAACAAGAAAAGCTGAAATTGTTGTCGTTGTTGTGGTCTTCAGTCCTGAGACTGGTTTGATGCAGCTCTCCATGCTAATCTATCCTGTGCAAGCTCCTTCATCTTCCAGTATCTACTGCAACCTACATCCTTCTGAATCTGCTTAGTGTATTCATCTCTTGGTCTCCTTCTACGATTTTTACCCTCCACACTGCCCTCCAATGCTAAATTTGTGATCCCTTGATGCCTCAGGACATGCCCTACCAACCGATTCCTTCTTCTGGTCAAGTTGTGCCACAAACTTCTCTTCTCCCCAATCCTGTTCAATACCTCCTCATTAGTTACGTGATCTACCCACCCAATCTTCAACATTCTTCTGAAGCACCACATTTCAAAAGCTTCTATTCTCTTCTTGTCCAAACTATTTATTGTCCATGTTTCACTTCCCTACATGGCTACACTCCATACAAATACTTTCAGAAACGATTTCCTGACACTTTAATCTATATTCGATGTTAACAAATTTCTCTTCTTCAGAAACGCTTTCCTTGCCATTGCCAGTCTACATTTTATATCCTCTCTACTTCGACCATCATCAGTTATTTTGCTCCCCAAATTGCAAAACTCCTTTACTACTTTAAGTGTCTCATTTCCTAATCTAATTCCGGCAGCATCACCCGATTTAATTCGACTACATTCCATTATCCTCGTTTTGCTTTTGTAGATGTTCATCTTATATCCTCCTTTCAAGACACTGTCCATTCCGTTCAACTGCTCTTCCAAGTCCTTTGCTGTCTCTGACAGAATTACAATGTCATCGGCGAACCTCAAAGTTTTTATTTCTTCTCCCTGGATTTTAATACCTACTCGGAATTTTTCTTTTGTTTCCTTTACTGCTTGCTCAATATACAGATTGAATAACATCGGGGAGAGACTACAACCCTGTCTCACTCCGTTCCCAACCACTGCTTCCCATTCATGTCCCTCGACTCTTATAGCTGCCATCTGGTTTCTGTACAAATTGTAAATAGCCTTCCGCTCCCTGTATTTTACCCCTGCCACCTTCAGAATTTGAAAGAGAGTATTCCAGTCAACATTGTCAAAAGCTTTCTCTAAGTCTACAAATGCTAGTAACGTAGGTTTGCCTTTTCTTAATCTTCCCACTAAGATAAGTCGTGAGGTCAGTATTGCCTCACGTGTTCCAACATTTCTACGGAATCGAAACTGATCTTCCCCGAGGTCGGCTTCTACCAGTTTTTCCATTCGTCTGTAAATAATTCGCGTTAGTATTTTGCAGCTGTGACTTATTAAACTGATAGTTCGGTAATTTTCACATCTGTCAACACCTGCTTTCTTTGGGATTGGAATTATTATATTCTTCTTGAAGTCTGAGGGTATTTCGCCTGTCTCGTGCATCTTGCTCACCAGACGGTAGAGTTTTGTCAGGACTGGCTCTCCCAATGCCGTCAGTAGTTCTAATGGAATGTTGTCTACTCCCGGGGCCTTGTTTCGACTCAGGTCTTTCAGTGCTCTGTCAAACTCTTCACGCAGTATCGTATCTCCCATTTCATCTTCATCTACATCCTCTTCCATTACCATAATATTGTCCTCAAGTACATCGCCCTTGTATAGACCCTCTAAATACTCCTTCCACCTTTCTGCTTTCCCGTCTTTGCTTAGAACTGGGTTTCCATCCGAGGTCTTAATATTCATACAAGTGGCTCTCTTTTCTCCAAAGGTCTCTTTAATTTTCCTGTAGGCAGTATCTATCTTACCCCTAGTGAGACAAGCCTCTACATCCTTACATTTGTACTCTAGCCATCCCTGCTTAGCCATTTTGCACTTCCTGTCAATCTCATTTTTTAGACGTTTGTATTCCTTTTTGCCTGCTTCATTTACTGCATTTTTATATTTTCTCCTTTCATCAATTAAAGTCAATATTTCTTCTGTTACCTGTGGATTTCTACTACCCCTCGTCTTTTTACCTACTTGATCCTCTGCTGCCTTCACTACTTCATCCCTCAGAGCTACCCATTCGTCTTCTACTGTATTTCTTTCCCCCATTCCTGTCAATTGTTCCCTTATGCTCTCCCTGAAACTCTGTACAACCACTGGTTTAGTCAGTTTATCCAGGTCCCATCTCCTTAAATTCCCACCTTTCTGCAATTGCTTCAGTTTTAATCTATTGAAATTAATCTACTGAAATTAAATGCCTGAAACTATCAGGCGGCCTCATCCACTAGCTTATGGTTAGAGAATTTGAGCAATCAATGTGTAGGGTAATCGAGCAACTACTAAATGAAAGAGTATGATCAAGTAACATTTCATTTCATTGACTAACAAACTAGGTAATTAGAAAACTCCATGAATAGATTGGAAACAAAAGAGCTACTAATACATGGCTTTGTTAATTACAAAAGATTCCCAACAGCATTACAATGGACTAGACGATTTAAGCGGTTATAAAAAAAATGTTCGGACACATCAATAATAATTTCAACTGTAGTAGAAAAAGAAACAAATTTGCATGACATCCTCTCAGCACACAATTAGAATGGAATTTGAAATCGAAGGGCTGCAAAATCATTAGAACAGTCGCAAGACCTACAGCTGTTAACAACATCGCTTAATTAATTCATGACTGGTTAGCGACTGAAAACCCCAAGAAAGGAAAAATTGCCTGTAGGAAAAAAGTGTAGGATTTCAAGTAAGTAAATCAGTGTCTCAGAAACAGCAAATGCGCTGAGATTAACTATCTCTTTCTCCGCTTTTCCGCACGACCTGCAAGCGTGCATTACAAATGTCAGTGTTACCAGGGCGACAGAATCATAGCTGAGGGTGGCAGCGCCAACCGGAGCCACAAGAGCTGCTAATAGAGAATGCTGCTGGTTGTAGTGGACTGACTGCCAAAAACATCATCTTGTCAATACCGATGCAGTTGAATAATCTCAAAGTTGTGACAAAGTTAAAGTATAACTCCAGAATGGCTTGGCAGAAGGTCGAAGTCCAACCACCTCCTTCACTTGACAAGCCACCAACTTGACTCCCTCACTCTGGTGCGCAACAACTTACTCCTCACCTCGGGAAAGCACTTGAAAAAACTCTTCCGCGCCAAGTCAGCATAAGGGCCTCAGTGAACTGCGAATCCCAGTCCTGAAAATTGGTTCCCTTTCTCCCGACAATTCCTTGAAAAAATCCGACATAAAGTTGGTTCCCTAATCAATTATTGTCGTTCCAGGTATCCCAAACTTAAGTATCCAATTGTTTACTAGAGATTGTGCCAATGTTGCTACCTGTTTGTTTGGCATTGCGACCATTTCCACATTTGATCTATAATCGTGAGTACATATTTATTCTCTGAAGGTGTTTTGTTGAAAGGACCTAAAATATCAATCCTGATAAATTCAAACGCTGCCAATGCTTCAGGTAATCTCTGCAATGATACTTTCAGTTGACAGGAATCCGCTCCCAGTGCACACCGTATGCAACTATGCACACACTGGTTCACGTCTGCGTTTCCATTCTCCCACCAGTACCCCTCTGCTACTCTCCTGTTGGTAGCATTATATCCTCCAAGACCTGCTAACACGTGATCATGCGTCTCCCGTAACTCTCTATTCCTCTGTTTTGCTGGTACTACTACTTGTGGTCCCAACTTGGTTGCTTTGTATAGCAAATCATCCTGCATACAAAACTGTGGTTGTTTACTTCACAGCTTACACTTGTCATCCGTCTTCTGCGCTTTCTACCATTTCTTAAGCTCATTACCACATATTTGCAACACTGCTACTTTCCTACTTGGGTCATTTCCATTCCCATGCTTTTTTCTAGCTTTATACACGATCTCAAAATCAACCTCACTCAATTGTACTGACCTCTGTGTCAATCTTCTAGACAGGTTCTTCAACCCCACCAACCACTTCAACACTGCATGATATATTATCATTTTAAAATTTTTCCCATAGAAATGAAGTGGGTGATTCCGCAGAGAAGGCTCAACATCTCTTTTTCCATCTTAGAGTAATTCCTCTCTGTTGAGTTTATTCGCCTTGGTACTTAGTCTACCAGGTGCTTTACACTCACTATTTCTTGAGGCAACACACACAACCAATTCCTTACTTGAATCTGGAAACGCTGAGATCAGACTTAATGTCAAAGCTTCTGTCAGCTTTTGAAAAGCGCATTTGCAATCCTCTAACAAAACAATTTTTGAACCTCTCTTCAGCAATTGCGTCAATGGTCGGGCAACATCTATAGATCCCTTTACAAATCTCGGTAATAGTTTCTGACCCAAACGAATGATTGTAGTTCCTTCATTGACTCAGGCACAGAAAATTCACATTGTGGTTTATTCAATCTCAGGGTCTGTCTTAATCCCGTTCTTGCTAATTATGTGAGCAAGATATGTCACCTCTTCGACCAAAAATTACACTTTTCTAGCGCCAACATTAAATACGCTGCCCACAATCTCAGATATACCTTCCTCAGTTGTTTGATGTGTTGTTCCATATCACTTGGATACACGATTATCTGTACTGATAATGTCCCCACAGAGAAGAAATGCTGTTTCTGGTCGATCTGCCAGAGCGACTTCTAGCTGATGGTGGCTACTTGTTAAGTTCATCATTGAAAAACACTTGCACTGACCCAAGTAGCCTTTGATTTCTGTAGTGTTTGGCAAAGGGTAGGCATCTGTTATAGTCTTAGCATTCAGATGGCGACAATAGAAATAAAATCTGTACTCACACGATCCATCCGCTGACTTCTTGGTTAAGTCGCATAGTGCTCAGAGCCATTTTTTTGACTTCTTGGCTATGACGACAATTGCGGCCCCCCGCCCACGAGATATTACTTTTCTCAATAATCCTATCCTTCAGCTGCTGATCTATTCTTTAGCTGCTTTATATTCTTTCATAATACAGTTTCAATGGCATTTGGTGACTATCCATGGCCGACACTCCATGTATCCCACTCTTCCTCGTGCAGGATATGCACATTAGCAATTAACAAGCTCTTCATTAATCATAAATCCTCAGCACCAAACTTATGGACAAATATTGGTACCATTTTCTGATCATTTTTCTCTCGTACACTTACAACACTTCTTTTCATTAAGCAACCTCCCTGACCAAGTACTTCATTTATGTCCAACAGCTGCAGACCACACAAAATTCCTACCAGAAATCTAGACTCAACATTAGCACAAAGTGATTTCCTAGTACCCTTAGGCACATAGTTGTGTGAACTGAATGTTAGCGTGACTGTTCACAGTATAAACAATTTATCTTTGACGATAGACTGATCTTGCAACATCACAACACTGGCAGCAATTTCACCCAACTGAAAACTTTTCCCATCAACCTCCACCATATTCTGCAAAAGATCATTTTGACACAATGCTGATACGAGAAATCCAACCCCAAAGTCATGTCATAGCCCTCACTCATATGTGGCACAGTTTGTACACATTGTGAAAACTGAACCATATCCAGGCAAAAATGTACATCTAACAATCCCAACAGCATCACTTCTTTATCCCCCACTCCAGGTAATCTATGCCGTGGTGGGTTCCATTGCGTATGTTTCACCAGATCCCCACTAGTAACCAACACATGCACTCCTGTGTCCAACAACATACCACAATTAACTTCTCTGACTGCACAATCCACCTCTGCATATGACTTTGTAGTATCTAATCTTACTGGGACCGCAGGTGACTTAAGGTTCCCTTTGACGTTTAACATCTACTTCTTTCCTGCTACCTCTGAAACTACTGCGACTTCTGCCTCCACTCCCATTGCCCCAAGGCTGACGGCATTGCTTCTTTATTTTCCCTTTTGTCCACACCTATAACACCTTATATTGGATTAAAACATGGTCTACCCAATCCACACTCCAGCTGATACGTCAATTTCTTCACATTCTATTGCTAATCTGACAACTGCACATAAATCTACTGGACCCCTGCCCAAACTCTTCTTGACTTCTCTGAAGGTAATCATCTTTTGAATGCATCAAGTGGCCCCTCATAAAACCACCTTATTCACCATAGCATTACATCTCAACTTGTAAGTATGTCCATTGATATTCCTTATTCTATCTGCAAATTCTTCCCCCGACTTCTCATGCTCCTTCGGTACGATGAACAGCTGTTCCCTAAAATGTCTGCCACTATTCTGCTTCATATACCTCTGGACTAACCTGTTTCTAAATACCTCAATCGTTCTAGCTCCCTTGATAGCCTCTGTATACCCCACATAAGTTTTTGCTTCTCCCATTAATCTCAACTTTCCTACCCTTAAAAGTTCCACTCAGACCACCCTCCCACCTCTCTCAAATTCTTAAAGTCTTCCACAAATGCTAGCACATCCTCAGTTAATTTACCGGAGAGAGGAGCAGCTAAACTTGCGGATGACAAATCTATATCTTGCTGTAGTAATTGTGATTCCACTAGACCAACTCTGTACTGTCTGCTGTAACTGTGCTACCTCTCCCAATAACATGCGAACTGCCTCTGGTTCTGACACTCCTTGTGTCTGTGACTCTGCTGGGGCCTTGTCCTTCCTGATACTCATTTTGAAACACCAATAATCACAAGACACACGAAATATTAAAAAAAAATTAATCTAGTGCTTACATCTAATTACCATTTCAATTCTCAGCACTGCCTAGCCAGTTACATTGCATACATCTAACAAGTACTAGCCAATCGCGACTTCAGTCACCTCTAAAGTGTAGCAAATCTACTAATTCTTTACTTGCAACAAAATTCATCTTACAAAAAGCATGGTACTCAATCTCATTTTCCACGACTAAAACACTCAAAAACAATTACATTTTCTTGACTCACCATGCCGCAGGCTGTAGGTTCAGATGTTGCTGCGTACCTATTGTATCAGGTATTCTGACGCCAGTAAAGTAGGCTGGAGTCAGAGAAAATTGATAGACACCAGTAAAGTAGGCTGGAGTCAGAGAAAATTGATAGCCACCAGTAAAGTAGGCTGGAGTCAGAGAAAATTGAAAATATTGCGATAAGATCTGTATCGACTAAGGAAAGACTTAAATGTTCATACTGGAAATATCAAAATGTTCCAAGAGGACGTTTAGGGTAGTGAAGGTTAAGTGAGAATTTCTCCTATTCACAGACTATGCACATAGAGAGTATTATACTGATCAGACGGAACAATATGACCAACAACCTCCTGTCGAGGTGATATCAGCGTCACTCGACGAGGAATGACTGCTGGTTAGACACAAGCACGGCGCATGTAATACCAGTGAGCATGCTGTCTATGTGTAGAACGGGGAAAGCGCACAGTCTATCTGAGTTTGACCGGGAGCAGATTGTGATGACCCAGAGGATGTTCTAGGGGTGCTGTGGTGAGTGTCTTCAGGTGACGAAATCATGGTGAAACCACATCATGACGTCGTGGGGTTGGGCGGCCACTGCTCATTACAGATATCGGACGTCATAGGCTGGGCAGACTGATAAAACAGGACAGGCAGCTAACTGTAGCGGAACATCCGACTTTAATACTGGGCAGAGTACAAGTGTGACCACTCAGTCCACTGAACACTCCTAGCGATGGGCCTCTGCATCTGGTGACCCATGCATGTGCCAATGTTTACACCATAACATCAGCAACTGTGACTAAAATGGGCATGTGACCATTGGCACTGGATGTTGGCACAGTGGCAGAGTGGTGCGTGCTCTGATGAATCCTGATATCTTCTTCGTCATGCTGATGGGAGTGCGCGAATCCATAGTCTTTCAGGAGATTAGCCCTTGACACCTGTACTGTAGGACAGAGAAATCTGGTGGCTCTGGGCAGCATTCACGTGGGCGTCCATGGGTCCAGCAGAGCTCGTGTAAGGAACCATGACCTCCAAGGACTATCGTACTCTGGTTGCAGAGCACGTACGCCTCTTCATGACAATTATGTTTCCTGATGGCAGCTGTATTTTTGAATAAGGTAATACGACATGTCACAGGGGCGGGAGTGTGATGGAGCTTTTTGAGAAACATAGTGGCGAATTACAGTTGATGTGCTTCCCCCGCCCCCCACTTGCCAGATCTGAACCACGATTGAACACATCTGGGATGTGGTTGAATGATGTGGTGTCAGAGCTCATCGCTCCCCTCTCCGGAATTTACAGAAATTAGGCGATTTGTGTGTGCAGATGTGGTGCCAACTCCCTCCAGTGACCTACCAAGGCTTCATTGCTTCCATGCCACAATGCGTCTCTGCTGTCACCCATCCCAAAGGTGGACATATCGGCTGTCAAGTAGGTGATCATAATGTTCTGGCTAACCATTGTATATTGCTTGACATTGCTCCGAAGTCTTAAACGAACTAGCAGACATATGCAGTTATGCAAACAGTAGTTGTAGGATGGTTTAAAGACAAACACTGTGGTGTTAAGTATGCTACCTGGTCAGTATACAATAGGACTGAACCCAAGTGATATAAAGATGATGAGTAATTTCAGTATGTAGATAAAAGAACAGCATGAGAAGGTTTATTTTTTCAAGACAGTTACAAGCAACACACAAAAAAATGTAAAGTATCATTTCTCCAAGACGTTGAAGAGTTGACAAAAAGGTAAAGAACCATGACACATATCTACTCATCTAGATAATTTCATACGACGTGAACACTTTATGACAAGATTGTTGTATTTAGCAGTTAAACTAGATGGATAATCACTGAAAATTTCTTTCCAATGCTTCTAGTGTCAGTAAATAAGAGTCTTGGCTCAATGAGAAGGTCCTAGAGAACGCCAACCTTGTATATACCCATATATTTTATGTTGCCACACATAGTTGCAGTATTTAGATATAGTACTCTCTAAAACCTTTTAAATATTGCTCTTCATTAAAACAAGCAAGTTCTGTATGAGCACTTCTCGGGATTTTGAACATTGCTCATGCTTGAGCCTTGATTTTCTTTTGTGTTTACCTACCCTATCCGTGTCCCACGCATTAACTTGAGCTGACATTATCTATAATGGCTAGACTTGTCATTACAAACAGACAATGTCGACCTTGCCAGTCTGTAATGCAGTCCTAATATAAAGTAAGGATACTATCTGAACAGTCTAAATCGTAACTTGCATGAGACAATGGTTGTTAACTACCTCTATTGTAATTTATGGCATTAATACTTACGCCATGAGGTGGGCTAATTGTCTTTTAAATATGTTAGTTGGGAATATCACGGGTATGTTGAAAGCCCTTAGATTCTGTGAGGATGGAAATGATGTGCGCTATAAAATGTTAACCAATTGGAGTATGATGATGTGAGCTCAGTCTGTAGAAAACAAGACTGTTACGCCTGTGAATAAATGACATGATACAGACAGTGATAAACATTGCAAAGTTGATGGTGGCATGTTCTGAGGTAGTACTGTGTCGAAGCGTGTTGCTGTGAATCGCAAAACAGATCAAAAATCTGCCAGCGCACGCTTGCAGCGGGATGTGGTAGTCACCAGTGACGTACTCAGCTACAGCTGCCGGTGTGGTACAAATTTATGATGGTGTCATCCAGTGTAAAGTGAGACGTCTGCACGCATGGTACGCAAAGACTCGCCATGAAGACTACATTGTTACGATATACTGTTGTTTTTATTGCATTTTACGGTTTTATTGACAAGATTAGCGTCTATTCTTGGTTTTAAAATGGTATATTGAAATGTCAATTGAAACAAAAATCGCCTTGTGTATGTTTTGTCATGTGGCAACAAGTTGGCAAAGAGCTGTGGCGAATTTCTTGTTGTGTGCTCTGAGTCCGTTGAAAGTCGAGGTGTTTATTTGCAGGTTCGTTCGCCCATCTCCCCAGAGTCTCTCCAACTGCATGTCGATGTAGTGTAGCTGAAACTTTCTATGGTAATTTGACTAGTAAGAGTAATATTTACGTTCGAGTCTCAGCTATTTACCAGAGACGATCCCTTGTTTATTTCTTCCTTGAATACCACTTTTACTCTTGCTGTCAAGTTGTAATACGTAACATTCACAATTATAAGCTCCCTTCGTCTTTATCAGAGCATTAACAAAATCAGAGTTATCAACATTACCTTTGACAACAGAGACGATAAAAATAATTGATAATACAATGATAATATTCGATTTTCTTGTGGAAGGAGTAACGTCTTTGGTTCCTACCATAGAGTAAATATCTCTAGAGTGAGCATTCACATGCGCAGAACAGATTTTGTGTTGTCAACATACATTGCCGGCCTGGTCACGTGATCTCGGGACGTCGTGTGTTTGCCCGTATAGCGCCCTGTATATTTAGAATGTCACTACATCCCTAGTACAGACGAATTCTTTTCGTACGTGTCGTGGATTATTTATGTATGTTGCGCAGACATTTTAACAGTATCCATTTGATACCGGGGATAAACCAGCTACGCAACTTTTAAGGGCAAGTGATATTACATTCAGCTTCTTTGCGATAGGTGTATAGTTCAGATGCACTCGATTTTTGGTAGTTTTTGGTATGATACCGCACTTTATAGTATTACAGAGCATGAAGTACATTTTTGCAGTGATAGTCCTGCAAAACGACTTGACAGTACGTTAGTACTTTTGCAAGTGTCCGAAAAACACCGAATTTACCACACATTAGCGATTATATCCTTGCTAATTCGTCCTTTTTTCTTGTATTTCTGCGTATTAATTTTCTCGTTTTTGCGACCTAAAGCACAATTTTTCTTACTGGTGGCACTTTGAGGTATTTATTTAACGCATTTTAAGTACTTGCTCCCGGTTTATTAAATAAATAGTAGAGTGAGTAATCTATATACATAATTGACAAGTCACTGATAAATGCATGGAGGATAGTATTTACTGAAACAACTAACCTTTCCCTTTCCTGTTCCACTAGCAAATTTACGAGAGGAAACGATTGTTTGTAAGCTTTTGTACGAGCCGTAATATCTATTATATAGTCATAAAATCGTAGAAAAATAGGTCTACAGAATCAAGTCTTAATTATGATGCGTCTCGAAATTTTTAAACGTATACAGTCTCTCTTACTAAAATGAAAACTATAATTAGAGCTATATGGAATGTACCCATGAAAAGTTACTATCCCTCCTTTCACATATTTTTCTTTGCATCCGTAGCAACAACAGTAATTCACCATCGCTATTACACTATCAACAAACGGTGAAACACAACAAAAACTCTTGGTATTATAAACTTCAAATGCTGCAGAAAGCACACACGCACAGCGAAGTCCCGAAATCACGTCACAATCCTGGTTTAATGTTGACAACAGCATCTGACACCGTTATTTCCGTAGTAAACTCTTGTTACAATGGCATCCCCAGGAGTACAACAGAATGAGTTACGAATTGATGCTGAACTCCTGCATTAGACAGTTCAAAGTTCACATTTCAAAAAAAAAAATCAAATGACTCTAAGCACTATGGGACTTAACATCCGAGGTCATCAGTCCCCTAGACTTAGAACTACTTAAACCTAACTAACCTAAGGACATCACACACATCCATGCCCGTGGCAGGATTCGAACCTGGGACTGCATCAGCAGCGCGGTTCCAGGCTGAAGTGCCTATAACAGCTCGGCCACAGCGGCCGGCTGTTAAATAACAAATAGCATTTGTAACTTGACAACATATTTCCAAGAATACACTACTGGCCATTAAAATTCCTACACCACGAACATGACGTGCTACAGACGCGAAATTTAACCGGCAGTTCACATTTCAGTTACTGAATGCAATATTCTTTATACGTTTTCATGCCACATTAGTTTTAATATATTAATAAGATTACATTACATTTTCCAATTAGATATTGCTCTTGTGTGTCATGACAATAATTATGTATTAATCTACATCTGTATTTTCTTGTAGTGATGTAGGTTTAAGTTTTGTGTGGTGTTCACTATGTTTTATTACAGTTCTCAAAACTTGAAAAAACTGTCCTGGATTGTAATTAGCCTCCTCATTCAAGCATGGATAGACAGGAAAACCAGGAAAAATCGCATAGAGGCCTTCAGCACTGAGAGTTGCAATGTGAGTGTCAATGTATGTTGATTGAACTAATTATGTTTGCTTAATAACGTTCGATAAACTTTTCAGTGCCCTAGTATTAGTCATGTCACTCAGGTACATGTCTGATATCGTAACCATTGGACATTACATTCTTCTAATATACAGTTGTCGTCTTCTGTCGTCGTGTCGGTGACAGATGATGATAAAGTTGACAGCAAAGTCGGCCAAAATCTGGATAGAAGGAAGACATGTTCAGAATGGTAGTTGACATGGACTATAGGGTTGTACAGGAAACAACTCAATGATAGAACTTGGAACAATCACCGTAATAGGGATTAGAATTTGGGCAGGGAATTTCAGTAAACTGCGAGTGTAACAAATGGCTGAGAACTTCTATGTAATCCATTCACACACAACGAATTGGTGGTCCTTAGAAATTCAAATTTACGTTTGCCCTGTGAATCTTAGAAATTACTAACGTAACTAATATGTAGCCTCTGGTCCGCATAAATTAGGGAAAAATTCAGAGCACAACATTCTTTCGGTTACCATGAGAACACAAAATGTCTTTAGTGACCACTTAATTTAATAATTGTAGCACACCATTCATGGAAATGTAAAGATCTATTACAACATGTCAGTTCGTTACAAATCGAGAAAATAGGCTTGATGACAATCCATGACACTTGTTGTGACTTGGCAAGACAGCCAAGCCACTGTGAGGTAGGCGAAAGACACGCGTTTAAGCTCACGCAGGCTGGCGTGAGGTCTGGAACAGTTAAAGGAGTTGAGTCTAGTAAAAAAAGTACGTAGCTTCTGGAATACGTAACTTTAATCCACAATTGGTGAACATCGGTCTGACGGTACATGCATCACAAGATAAATAGCAATTGATAATGGCGCCTTGCTAGGTCGTAGCAAATGACGCAGCTGAAGGCTATGCTAACTATCGTCTCGGCAAATGAGAACGTAATTTGTCAGTGAACCATCGCTAGCAAAGTCGGCTGTACAACTGGGGCGAGTGCTAGGAAGTCTCTCTAGACTTGCCGTGTGGCGGCGCTCGGTCTGCAATCAATGACAGTGGCGACACGCGGATCCGACGTATACTACCGGACCGCGGCCGATTTAAAGGCTACCACCTAGCAAGTGTGGTGTCTGGCGGTGACACCACAACACTGATTTAGTGTTCATGACATATCACATTACATCACTTGGCAGCACAACTTATCACAAAATTACAAGTAGAAATGAACTGTTAACACAAGTTTCAATACAAAGTTCATGTTAAAAACAAAATTAGAAATGTTCAGAATGTAACTGTATGTACCAATTACTTTGTAATGCGAACGGAAAACGACTCATTCCACATCATTACGACCTATTACCACTTAATTTAATAATCGTAGCACACCATTCATGGAAATGTAAAGATCTATTACGACATGTCAGTTCGTTGCAAATCGAGCAAATAGGCTTGATGACAATCCATGACACTGATTTAGTGTTCATGACATATCACATTACATCACTTGATAGTACAACTTATCACAAAATTACAAGTAGAAATGAACTGTTAACACAAGTTTCAATACAAAATTCATGTTAAAAACAAAATTAGAAATGTTCAGAATGTAACTGTATGTACCAATTACTTTGTAATTTGAACGCAAAACGACTCATTCCACATCATTACGACCTATTACCACTTAATTTAATAATCGTAGCACACCATTCATGGAAATGTAAAGATCTATTACGACATGTCAGTTCGTTGCAAATCGAGCAAATAGGCTGGATGACAATCTATGACACTGATTTAGTGTTCATGACATATCACATTACATCACTTGGTAGTACAACTTATCACAAAATTACAAGTAGAAATGAACTGTTAACACAAGTTTCAATACAAAGTTCATGTTAAAAACAAAATTAGAAATGTTCAGAATGTAACTGTATGTACCAATTACTTTGTAATTTGAACGCAAAACGACTCATTCCACATCATTACGACCTATTACCACTTAATTTAATAATCGTAGCACACCATTCATGGAAATGTAAAGATCTATTACGACATGTCAGTTCGTTGCAAATCGAGCAAATAGGCTGGATGATAATCTATGACACTGATTTAGTGTTCATGACATATCACATTACATCACTTGGTAGTACAACTTATCACAAAATTACAAGTAGAAATGAACTGTTAACACAAGTTTCAATACAAAGTTCATGTTAAAAACAAAATTAGAAATGTTCAGAATGTAGCTGTATGTACCAATTACTTTGTAATGTGAACGGAAAACGACTCATTCCACATCATTACGACCTATTACCACTTAATTTAATAATCGTAGCACACCATTCATGGAAATGTAAAGATCTATTACGACATGTCAGTTCGTTGCAAATCGAGCAAATAGGCTTGATGACAATCCATGACACTGATTTAGTGTTCATGACATATCACATTACATCACTTGGTAGTACAACTTATCACAAAATTACAAGTAGAAATGAACTGATAACACAAGTTTCAATACAAAGTTCATATTAAAAACAAAATTAGAAATGTTCAGAATGTAACTGTATGTACCAATTACTTTGTAATTTGAATGCATAACGACTCATTCCACATCATTACGACCTATGACGCAAAATGATCCACGAAACATGTTACTAACTACATAAAGTTCACACACATCATTATGTGTCTTTGAAAATCATTGCACAGGAGATCACATCACTAAATTATTCTATGAAAACACTGTGTCTAAATGTCCTTAGAACACAGATAGTCCCACAGTCATTTCTTTACAAGCATTCCTTACACTTTTTATTACAAGTCAACTGAAGCATTAAAAATTACAATGACTGCTTGCATGGCTTACGGCTGCACTTTTATACATACAGTTTCATATCGGTGTCTGCTGATTCATTTCGCAGGAATGGGAATCCTAACCACGAAAGAAATGATTAAAGGCCAAAAAATGCCCAAAGGACTCGAACAGACATAATCCAGATCTTTATATTGGTAATAGACATAACTAAGATTAAGGTATGTGGAGATGTAGTTAAGTGTAGAAACGCCAAATCAAACACCTTTCAGCCGTGTAATTTTCCAAATTGGTACTTTATTGGGCTACCACTTTCGGCGATATAATACGCCATCTTCAGGTCCTCTGACCGAAGTGTAGGAAGATTCGGCAGGTGCTGTTTGAAGTGATCGCTGTCTCAAAAATCTACAGATCATTCTCTGACTGTTGGCCCCTATTTTGACTGGAACCGAGGATGGAATCTTCCTACGCGTCGCTCAGGGGGCCTGAAGATGGCGTGACATATGGCCGAAACCGGTAGCCCAATAAAATAACAATTAGGGAATTTAGACTGCTGAAATGTCCGATTTGACATTCTATACTGAACAGCCGAGATCCCGAACTATTATTGTGTGTGTAATGCAGGAATAGATCACTCACATCCTCTTCAGTGAAAATGAAACCTATCACTACTGACGTAATACAACGAAAAAATAACAAATTTGCATAATAAAACTGCTGCAACAATGTCAGATGCACTTAATATTAATATGCATGGAACACAAACAACCTAATATATGTAGTGGCAAAATTATATCTCAACTAATAGTATACCTCAGTTTTGTCTGTCAGTGAAATATGCATGTAGTTGAGAAAAAACACTAACCGAAAACTTATCACTGAACATTATAAGAAAATATTTCTATCACTGATTACATCAGTCTTTAGAACACTATCGTTTTAGATCATGAAGAAGGTGCATCGCCTTTACCTTATTACGAGTGGGGTAACATAACACATATGTACCAGCATTCGGTATTGATATAATCCGGTATGATCCTCAGTACACAAGGGACCATTTTTTTTTTTCTTCTTAAGTAACGAAGCCTTTGGGTGACTCTTAGTAACACCTTTGTTCCCACTGGGTATAGTTGCGTCCTCTTCAACTGCTGGTCAAACTGCTTCTTGCTTTGTTGTGCATTTGCCTTCATTTTAGTAGGTAATCCATCGACTAACTGAATCTGAAACAGACAGACTACTAATCCACAGGACGATGCATCTGTCATTAAGCCAAAATCTATCATCATATCTAGTGAAAGGTGGCTACACTGTGCCACTGCGCCAGAGATTGCGCCAAAGAGTACTATTAAGCCGCCTCCACAGTGCGTGTTAAGAGTTCGTGGAAGAGTGCTAGTTGAGAGCTCGTTGTAGTCAGTCGTACCGAGATGTGCTAGTGGGCACTGCTTGTCGTGAAGTCGGAGTGAGATGTGGTAGTAAAGAGTGTTGTTCCATGTTTTATGCAGTTATTTGATGGGAGAGATAGCAGATGTTATTGTAATGAGTGCATTTCGTCAATATATATGAAGGTAAAAATTACAATGTTCTTTTATTAATTGTGTGTCTGAAATAATGCGTCGCTACAGGTTCAGTCAACAAAGCATCTGGCTTGTGTTCTTGTATTAGAGTGAATTCTGGTTTTCTTGCGTAATTATAGTTTTTCTAAATTTCTTTTGTCACGTCAGCATAGTTGATATTTAAAAATTCTTGTCTTGTTGGAAAAGAACCGTGCCAGATGTGGACGTTGAGTCACACTCCCACATACAGAACAGTTACATTTGTGCTTGGATTTTGTAGGTTTTATAGTTGCTGGGGACTTAATTAATTAACTGTGTTTACGAAAATTTTCTTACATTGTTCTTTGCAGTCAGATAGCGTAATAATACTAGTCAGGGCCAGCCGTTTACGAGACACTGCGTAATCGGACAAACAGCTTCAAAAACTAAAAATATTTTCAATAATATATTTAATTAAGCCCCCATGCACGTGGCGACCGCTGCTTCGGATCGTCCCTTGGGTTCTTCTGATTGTAAAAATAGTAGATGGTAGTATTGTTGTAGTAATTTGTAGTTAGTAATTGTAGTCTATTTTGCATGTGTAGATTTGGTAATTGTCATTCTTCTAATGGTATTTTTTTCTCAGAATTTGATTTGTTGTTTTGTATACGCGTTTGACAATCTAGTGCAATTATGTCAATTCTGTGTTAATCGTGTTTGAGGGAAACATTTCATGTGAATGGTATTGTTGGAGATAAGGAGTCATTGTGTGTAATTTTAGTACAGTGACGAATTTTTTTTATGTTTTGTAAATGATTACGCGATCAATGAAAAAGGCAAAAATGATGAATAGTGAAAATGACGAAATTGTTATCATGGCGAACTCGCCGACAGAGGAAAACAGTATGATGGATAATGAAGGGGAAAACAATGTAATAAGTCGGGAAAATAGTCCGGAACCATTTCAAAATTTTTCTCAATCAGATAATTCACAGAATCCGAGATTAACGATAGAAGATTCTGGAATAGTATCGAACACAGATAGCTTTACAGCTATGACGAAGGAAACTGGTTTTGCGGGAAATGTTAGGGGCGAAAATAATTTTGAAACAGTTACTATGGGGCAGTTGATGAGTGCTATATTAAAAATGGAAACACGAATGGAAACTTTAGGATCTGAATTAAAAACAGATATAGGAACAATTAAAACTGATATGGGAACAATGGAAACACGGATGGGAACAATGGAAACTTGGTTAGGATCTGAATTTAAAGCAGAGATGGGAACTTTGGAAACACGGATAGATTCACGAATAGGGACATGTTTCAAAAATATGAAAGATGAGTTAAAGAAAGAAATCAGGGAAGAAGTACAACCGATTCTAAATTCTCACAATAATAGATTAATTGCAGTAGAAATCAGACAAAGGGAACAGGATAGAGAACAGGAAGAAAGAGATCGCGTGATAGTACAAAAATTTTCAGAGTTAAATTTACAACGTGCAAACGATAAGAAAGAAATATTTGAAAGAATCGAGGAATCCGTACCAAATGACAGATTAAATAATCTAACACAACAATATGAACAATTAACTACCAAATGTGTCAATACTGAAACCCGAGTCGCGACACTTACGGAAGACGTAAATAAACAGAAAGAACAATTAGGTGACTTATCGGAAAGAGTTGAGGAAATTTCAGATAAACTGACAAATCTTAGTTTACATGGGGACAGAGATGCGGATGATACAGCTCCATTACCATTTGCAGAAACCGAAGAGTATCAGAACATAAATAAGCATGTTGAAAATCAAGGAAAATTTAATGAACGTGTGAAAATGGAATTTGAGGCATTACGGAAGCAAGTCAAGCAGATCGAAGGCGAAATTGTAGGAAAAGATAGTAGAAGAAATTTAGAATCACAGGTAGCAGAGGAGTTTGAAGAAAATAATTTGTTTCATTTACGGGATGCAACAAGAGAGCGCCAGGCGCGCGAACTTTACAATAATCGACATTCGGACCGGGACAGATGCGGTAGGTCTTTGTCGCCACGGGGCGAAAACTTTGACTATAAACACTTTTTGACTGTCCGGAAAGTTAAGATCTTCCGCAACTCTAAGAATGACATACATCCATGTTCAAGGTCAGATCAATTTATGTACGCACTTCCGCCAAAGTTGCCATTAAGTCACAAACTTGAAATTATGTGCAGTTATTAAGGTCCTCAGGGGATTCACTACTCTAAGTGAATATGTGCCGTAGCGAGCATAGGGCCCCGAGCTGTAGTGGTGCTATTTCTCTTTTAGTTTTCTGCACCGCTACCTACTCTTTTACTATTCTTTGCATCTGTCAAAACAACTCTTCGACTATCAATCTATCTAGTGAGTAAGTGAACAATAACCGGATATGACTGTTTTACCCAAAAGTGACTTTGGAAATTACCGATTGGACTTACTGTACCTATTGCAGCATTCATTCTTAGCTTAAATGAAATTTTACCTGTTTATCTTCGTGACAACATTACTTCTTATGTTGACGACATTCTTATTGCTAAACGTTCTTGGAGTGAGCACAACAAAATTTTGGATTCATTGTTACGTATCTTTGTGAAAGTTGGCATTACAGTGAACTTAGAAAAATCTGAATTTGGTCGTTCACAGCTGAAAATTCTCGGTCACATTATTTCTACAGAAGGTATTCTTCCTGATCCAGAAAAATTAGATGCTATTCGTAATTATGCTGTTCCTACAACAAAACGTGAGGTTCGTAGTTTCCAAAATTTTTGTGGAGCGATATACTTTTGAAAAATTTTTGTGGAATAACATACTTTAGAGAAACTAACAGCTACATGTAAACACGCAGAGAGTACAAGGATACCGCGCTGTGCTTTGGCGGCGGCACATACTCAAAGCAACAGTCAAGTCTGCGCGCCGCACAAGGCAGTCGTTGACCGCGAACAATTGCTTCCTACGTCACGCGCCTACAGCTGATCGAGCGCTCAGTGCGAATGCACTGACAGCCGTAAACAAACACACAGTCTAATTTCTCCGACTAAATTCAGTATAAAGCTATAGTGACTTGATGAATTCTGTTATTAACATTCAGTATTTTCCAGGATACGGTTGTGTAAAATATTTAAGAACTTCAGGTAAATTCTGTGCGTGTCCGACGTTAAGACGACCTGCTATCGAGAAATTTTCAGGAAGAATGTAATTTCGAAGAAGAAACTAATTAACAAAAAAAAAAGGTAACTATTAATTGAGTTTATTTTCAGGTAACAAATTTCCACTTAGGTACGTACTTTAGACGTAATTTGCTGCTCACGATTACGTGATTCATACTTTGTGCTAATTTCATGTTCTATGAATTTACGTGTGAAGCGACATGCTTGCGTACATTTTCTGATTTTTGTCAATGTTTTATTAATGAACAGGATTGTTATTTGTATATATTATGCATCGCTTGGCTGCACTGCTTTTTCACTGATGTCATATTTTTCTATTATGTTCCTGCTGTGCTTATTTATTTAAATTGTAATGGTAACCTGATTTATTGTGCTGATGTGTTTAGGTATGTAAGTTATACCTTGTGATTTATCTGCTTGCGCCTTCATGTTTACTTATTAAGATGACTTATGAACATTTATTTGCGTATGCTGATATGATGATAATGACCTGTTTATTACGTAAGATATATGTTTGCTGCTATGCGTATGTATTGCATATTTACACATTTCTGTTTTGTTGTCATAACTACTCTTCAATTTAGAATATAGCAATGCTGATGTACAGTGTATAAACATAGAGTTTAGGTCACACTACTGTATTAATTATAGATTGTTCACTTGGCAGAGCCTCGTTGTAAGAATTGTGCTGCATACACTTGTTGACATTCTGTTCTCTACTGGTATATTTACTCGCTATTGCTTGTTTTGCTTACGCTCAGTGCCTTATATTTTTAAGATAAGAAAATTCACTGCTATAATTCGACGAACGACATTAGTACAAGAAAGTCATTGAAGTCACATGAGCTGAGGTTTTATGGAAACTGTATAAATTTATGCTAATAGGAAGGAAGCTAACGACATGACAGACCAAAACTAGGTTTAGACCATTAACAATTATTACACTGCATTTTTCGTGAGTAATTGAAATAGGAAGTGACACTTGACACAAAAAATACTCCACATGTTTGCTTCTGCTATGATTCTTGAAGTGGTGTACACACTGTGAAATATTATGATCATTCACACTCCGTAATCGTACTTAATTACTGAGAGTTATTCGAACTAAGTCTGTTAGAGGTCAGGTATGCATTTCTTTTATTTAATGATGGACAAGGAACCAAAATGTATCTTATAATTTATAATGAGTAGAAGATTGGGCTCAGATGGATTACACAGAGGTTGTGTGTGGACACTGTGTCTTCGGATTGTATGGGATGCAGAATTGAAGTTGCACTAGGATTTTATCTGTACTTGTTCGAGGAGACTGACTAGAGGAAAGAGTTGTTATGGAAGTGAAATGATATTGGTGCTGAGGTTTATATGTAGCGACGTATTATTGAGGTATTGAGAGTATGTGAAGTAGATGATTATTGGAGTTTTTGTGGACAAGAGGTAAGGTAAATGATATTGATGATAAGACGTATTGAAGAGGTATTATTGAGGTATTATTGAGATTGTGTGAAGCTGATGATTATTGGAGTTTTGGTGTATAAGAGGTAAAGTAAGTGAGGAGCATATTTTTTTTTGTTGGTCTTATGGAACAAGGAGGATGAAGAGAGCAGACTAGAACACTAAAATAGAAGGAAGATAGTCTATACACACACTTTGTTAAATCACTAAGCAGTATATACTTTTTTTTTGGAGAGAGGAAGTAATTGCATATCTTGGCTCACTGACAGTTGTTCAACAACAGTACATTTTGATCTGGCTTGGCAAACATTGGTCTTGACATGATGACTATGACGTTGACTAACTATTACTGACTATTATACATTGCTGCCAGTACTACTTGATACACATGATGAACATCAGATTTAGACAGAATTTCATTTACACAATTAACACTATTCAATTACACAGTAGTATTTAATGTGAATGAAAGATGAGTGAGTGTGTTCTGTGTGTTTTCCTTTCCTAATCCTACCCACCTATCTCCTAAATATTATTTTATTTGTTGGTAGTGGCTTGCACTGACACCCATGAATATTATAGGTTTACTGGTATTTGTGTATTGTAATAGTTAATAGGACAATTATCTGACATCATTTGTGTGTTTGTTATGATTTGTATGTTACTGTAAAAGCATTTGTATGTGCATTCAAACTATTGTTCATGCCTGAACTGTCTGATTAGTGAAGATAAATATTCTGAACTGTTACCTGCACTTTTCAACATGATGTGTGACATTTGGTCGTGTTTAATTTCTGCTGATGACCTGTGTGATCAGTGATTGTAAAAAAAATTATGGACTGTTACTTGTACCTTTTCTTCATGATTGGTGCCACTAGGACATGTTTAATTTCTGCTCATAAACTCTGATGAACAGTGTGATCAGTGTTAGTGAATTTTGTGGAACTGCTTCTGCTGAGAAATGTGACTTTTTGGTGTCTGCACCTGCACTCAACATTGCTGGGTGCAACTGATGAACTGTTTCTACTGAAATAATGTCACTTGTTGCTGTTTGCACCTGCTCAACATTGCTGGGTGCAACTGATGAACTGTTTTTACTGAAATGAAGTCACTTGTTGCTGTCTGCACCCACTCAACATTGCTGGGTGCCACTGATGGACTGCTTCTACTGAAAAGATGTCCCCTATTGCTGTGAGCACCTACTCAACATTGCTGGGTGCCACTGGTGGACTGCTTCTACTGAAATGATGGTCACTTGTTGGTGTCTGCACCTGCTCAACATTGCTGGGTGCCTCTGATGGACTGCTTCTACTGAAATAATGTCACTTGTTGCTGTCTGCACCTACTCAACATTGCTGGGTGCAACTGATGAACTGTTTTTACTGAAATGAAGTCACTTGTTGCTGTCTGCACCTACTCAACATTGCTGGGTGCCACAGATGGACTGTTTTTACTGAAATGGTATCACTTGTTGGTGTCTGCACCTGCTCTCAACATTGCTGGGTGCAACTGGTGAACTGCTTTTACTGAAATGAAGTCACTTGTTGGTGTCTGCACCTGCTTAACATTGCTGGGTACCTCTGATGGATTGCTTCTACTGAACTAATGTGACTTGTTGCTGGGTGTACCTGCTAAACTTTACTGGGTGCAACTGATGGACTGCTCCTACTGAAAAGATGTTACCTGTTGGTGTTCTTTTTTGTATAAACTAATCATTGAAAGCATTTTATGTGAACATTTGTATAAACTGATTTTTTGTATATTGTGTAAACTATTATGTAAAGCCACATGTATGAAAAGAAGTTGTATTGCTTACTGTATTTCATATATTAGGTTAGTGAAAGGTCAGTGCAAAGCCAAAATTTTTAACTAATTATGTGATATTTAGGTATTAATATTATCTTTTATTTTTTGTCTGTATTTTTGTGGACGAATTTGGTGGTATTTTCACCACCAATGCTGGCAAAAATACCATCAAATTCTGGCCTGTGGAGGAGGGGCATATGAAAGGTGGCTACACTGTGCCACTGCGCCAGAGATTGCGCCAAAGAGTACTATTAAGCCGCCTCCACAGTCCGTGTTAAGAGTTCGTGGAAGAGTGCTAGTTGAGAGCTCGTTGTAGTCAGTCGTACCGAGATGTGCTAGTGGGCACTGCTTGTCGTGAAGTCGGAGTGAGATGTGGTAGTAAAGAGTGTTGTTCCATGTTTTATGCAGTTATTTGATGGGAGAGATAGCAGATGTTATTGTAATGAGTGCATTTCGTCAATATATATGAAGGTAAAAATTACAATGTTCTTTTATTAATTGTGTGTCTGAAATAATGCGTCACTACAGGTTCAGTCAACAAAGCATCTGGCTTGTGTTCTTGTATTAGAGTGAATTCTGGTTTTCTTGCGTAATTATAGTTTTTCTAAATTTCTTTTGTCACGTCAGCATAGTTGATATTTAAAAATTCTTGTCTTGTTGGAAAAGAACCGTGCCAGATGTGGACGTTGAGTCACACTCCCACATACAGAACAGTTACATTTGTGCTTGGATTTTGTAGGTTTTATAGTTGCTGGGGACTTAATTAATTAACTGTGTTTACGAAAATTTTCTTACATTGTTCTTTGCAGTCAGATAGCGTAATAATACTAGTCAGGGCCAGCCGTTTACGAGACACTGCGTAATCGGACAAACAGCTTCTAAAACTAAAAATATTTTCAATAATATATTTAATTAAGCCCCCATGCACTAGATAACATAACAGTGGTTTTTATATTGTCAAATGTTATCTGGCACGCATGAGTCCATTGCCATGACACATTCTTCATTAATAAATTTAACAAGTGCTCCGAATTTAGGACTTGATTTGGTATAAAACGACAGTGTAATGATGCTAATCCTAAAAATGTCTTCAATTACATTTTATTGCATGGTGGTGCTGCATTCTCTATTGCACTGACCTTTTTTCTCGTAAGAAAAATGCCACACAAAGAAATTAAATGTCCAAGGAAGTTGATATCTGTCAGTGCAAACCTTGACTTTTTGAGGTTGGCAGTCAACCCTGATTGTCGAAAATTTTCCAGAATGCGTCTTAGAATCTCTACCAAATTGGTGCTGCAATTAAGATATCACAACAAACGGTGCAGCCAACCCATGTAACTCAGGTTCCAACACAGTGTCTAGTGCTGAAATGAATACACCTAAACTAACAGTAAGACCAAATGGCTATGCTGTAAATTGGTAACTGTGTCCCAAGTAAAGGAATGCTCCGTGCTTTCGCGGGTTCCATGTCTAGCGCTACTTGCCGAAACAGAGATCTTAAATCTATTGTGGTGAAAATCTTGACACCAGAAAACTTTCGAATTGACTCTTCGGTATTTTGGGTTTGTGTCCTCTGTAGAAGAATTGTTTTATTTATTTCTCTGGCCCGGATACTACCCCAGATAAGCATTTCATTGTGTTTCTCGGTTGGTGGCTGACCTTAGTGCCCATGGCATGGAGTAACACCTGTGACAGCACGTTTTATGCCGTTTCACATTTAGATGACAAAGATGTCCTTTTATTATGCCTGGCTTCTCATCAAATGCCATAACATACTGTCGTAGCAATTGTCTTGATCGTATCTTTCGCTGTGGCATTAGGGCATTATATTCAGTTACCTTTTTATTAATTTAACTGGTGTTCTTTAACTAGAAGAATTGGTCAGTGGTTGGTGAACGTCCTACAAGTATCACGAATAATTTTTTTTAATTGCAAGTCCTTGACAACGGCGTGCAAGTAATTCTTGTTCCTGCGCCAAAATGACTGTTAAGGGACTCCATATTTATTTAACATGGGTTTACTGGAGGCAAAATCTATTATTGCATTCATCTCTCTCAGTAATTCACGCCCCAGAATCAAGTAACAATAGGGTTAGGTACCACCAGGCAAATGCAATCAATAGCTCCATTGCCAAGGTCCATGTTAGTTCCTGTTTGTAGTTTCACCGAATGTGAGCGTCCTCCTGCAGTACCAAGTATCTTGCAGTTCACCACAGGTAAGGTCGGCAAACTAGGTCGTCATAAGAGCCGTGAAGGCAGCTCTCACACTTGCGCCATTGTCGAAGATTGCCAAAACATTGAATCCCACAGTACTAACACTGACAGCTGCTTGTGGCACATTTTTTGGTTTAAAATTACAGGCTTGGTCACCAAGCAATAGTTCGTCCCTAACGTCAGCTCCATCGTTATACCGTATCATCTTAATATTATTGTCACAACGCCATTCACTTATTCCGACCAGTCTTTCAAGTTGGTCGCATTTAGTTTTTCTGACGTGGATTGGTGGGTATAGCCTGTTCATCAGTAACGTCAGCAATAATAAGCAAACGATTTCTCCAATCATTACTTGCCTCATTAGGTTTCGGTTAATTGTTAGAATTTCCATTCCAATGTGATGTTCTGGATTTTATTGATAGCCGGGATTGAAGCGCCTATCATATCTCTTGTTCCTGTATTAACTGCCATTTCCATTAACTGCCGTTTCCATTTCTTGAGCTACTCATATTGTTGTACATAGTATTGTGAGAAACCCATTGTTGATTCTCTTCAGCATTCGATTCCTGCTGAAAGTTATTTGTATGCAAGCCTATTAGAATAATTCTTTCTGTTAGAACTATTTTGCCCATAGAGGTAAGAATAGAGGGAGACCCCGTGACGTCACAGCTGTGAAGCTATGTGAAGCCGAGGGTAGCCATCTGAATCCGACCAAAACATTGCTGCTGTAAGCTTGTGTGCATAGGCTTGTCGCTCGCTTTTGGAAGGATTTTGCGCTATTATGGTGACTTGTGTGGTGTTCGGATGTACGAATCGTTCTGATTGTGATGCGAAATCGAAGGGAATAACATTTCATGTGTAAGTTGTCTCGTTAAGTGTGATTTTACAACTTCATTGTGAATGAACGTGTGCTACATCGGTACTTGTACTATAGCGTGTTTTCTCCTGTATGATTTTAGATTTCCTAAAAATGAATGTCGGAAAGCTCTGTGGGAGAATGCCGTGAGGAGGAAGAATTGGCGTGCGTCTAAATGGAGCACTATATGTTCTCAGCATTTCCGAGAAGAGGACATAGACCGAACTTCCCTTTCAACAGAAAGGCTCCGAGAAAATGCTGTACCATCAGTTTTCCCTACACACCCAAAACATTTGCAAAAGGTACGTTAATTCAAGGAATTAAATTCTTAGTTTTCAAGTTCACGTTTCAGTATAATACGTACGTATCGTCGATAATCGAAGTGTTGAGTAACTCACTTTGTCTTCATCATGTACCAAATTAAAAGCTAACACTACATTAAATGGCGTAAAGTATAGGCCTAAACAGGACACTGTGTAGATTTGCCATTCTATGTACCGTATTTCAGTAAATATTGGCGGTAATGAACAGTGTTTCCCAGTAGTGTAACGTAACTGAAATGTCCCAGTACGTGTTACAAACAAGATGTATTTATGGGGCTTTGGAGGGAGGGTATAGTTAACTTAGTTTTCAGTTTCAATTATTTAGTTTGTGATACACGTTTATTACTGAATTAACAAAATTGTATCGTTTACATTGAAGACTAGCTATTCGTAATATTACATTAAAAACTATTTTTAATCAGAAGAAACGCGGAATTGCGCCTTTACGAGATTTTATTTTAAACAAAAACTTTGAAACAACCAATCTGATGACGTTACATGCGTATATGGTGCAATTAGCGACTGTAATACACGCAGCGCTATGTTTTGGTCAGAGTGTCATGGCAGCGAGCCACGCCCCCATGGCTTCAAAACGTAGTACGGCTGGGATACGTAGCGCCATCTCCCCCTATTCTTACCTCCATGATTTTGCCCACTGCAATTGTTACCTCTGGCTTCTACGTCTTTCATCAACATGTCTACTGCATTCAGTGCAGACAAATATTCGACAAAATTGATAGCACTGAGAGGCAATAATTTATTTTGAATGTCAAATGGTAACTCCACTTTTAATATTCTAATATGATCTTTGGCAGAGACTGGTTTCGATAAATACTTCTTCTTATTATAGTACTGCCCAATGTAACTGCTTAGTGCACCTATCCGTGAATTGTACGGTTCTGGATTATAAATCTGCTTACGGATTCTCTCTTGTCTCGCTGCAGACCAATACTTTGCAAAAAAATGCGTTCTCGAATTCGTCATATGCACTGCAAGTTCTGCACTTCAATTGCACAGAGAGCTCCGGTCACCTAACATATGTCCATTCACATAACTTATCTCCTGACTTCCGGTCCAGATTCCAGGTAATACGTCTTTGAATGACCTGATGAAAACGACTGGGTGTACAGTTTTCTTCTTCGTATTAAAAGATGGAAACAGTCTGCACCTAATTTTTCTTCCATATGAAGTGCTGCATAATCACCCACATATATGGCTTTACATTTGCGTATGGTGATGTTAATGTTTTGCAGGGTCTCAACTAGCTCTGTTTGTCATGTGGTCATTATCAGCAATGACCGAGTAATTATCCTGCCAAGTACGACGTAGATTGTTCATTTGCTGATTGACATTTTCCATCTGCTTGTCTGTAGTTACACGCCTTTCAGAAAATTGTTCGCTTAATAGAGTTCGAGCTTCTTGCAAACCTCTGAAAAGTTCTTGGATAGCAAAATCTTTCTCTGAAATGACTACACTTACCACTGACTGAACCTTCTGTTCAACAGTAGTAATCAGTTGTATAGGTTTGTCTTCTAACCACTGGTGGAAAACCTACGTAAATGGTTCTGCTTGTTGAGTTGCGTGTTAATATCATACTGAACACGAGAGACATCTCCTACTACTTGTCAGAGCTCGGCAGTGCCTTAACTTCACATTTTCGAGCTCCAGTTTTAAATTATCAAATACATCTAGCAAACGTTTGTGCTGATCATGGAACTAACCGGATGCGTCAGCTAAACTTTTCTGTGCAATTAACTCTGTAGAATGGCACTATCAAGTACTGTCTGTGATTCTATTATTTGATTTTGTAGTGCTGTCTTAGTGGCCTCTAATTCTGTCTGTAATGACGCCTGACTAATAAGAAATTCAGTTTTCATTGCGGTCGACATCTGCTCTATATGTGCCAACATTAATGTAAACGTATCACCAACCTCCTGTACGTTCACCGCCTGTTGAACATTTTGTGCCGCCTGTTGCACCATTCCAGCCTGCTGTCTTGTTTTAACCGTTCGAATTTTAATGTCGTACTCAGAGTGTCGTAATTCATTCAAAATGATTACACCAATTACAGTTGAGTCATAAACAATCTTTTCCTGCTGTAATGTCTTGATTGTGACTTTGAAACCGCGCGCCAGAAACAATCTAATGTGGACTGTGTAGCAACGAAGTCGTACATACAGTTGACACAAACGAATTATTAAAACTGACTACGTCTAATATACAAAAATGAAATTGCCTGTCTACTGTTAATAATTCCATTCTACACTCTTTTAGAAGAGTCTGCAGAGATAGAAATGAAAATATATCCCTACTTTTCGTAGACTGCCGCGCAATCGTCATATGTTACAATTATTGTGATCTTAGTTTTTCTGATTTACATATATCCTCTCTGCAATACTCCAACAATCGTACGTGCAAAAATACAATATTAGTGTCTTACAATAGTAACATATACTTATTTGTAACAAATAGAATATGTTGTAAAGCGTGGTATGCGCATTTCCAGACTCAAGATTAGCCCTGTCAATGGTTGACAAATTATACTGTTATTTTTGTTGTATTTTATAGTTTTATAGACACGATTAGACTCTATTCTTGGTTTTCAAATGGTGTATTGAAATTAATGTCGATTGAAACCAAACTTGGCCTGTGTGTGATTTGTCGTGTGGTAACATGTTCGTAAAGAGATGTGGCTAATTTCTTGTTGAGTGCTCTTGAGTCCATTGAAAGTCGCCGTGTATATTTGCAGGTTCGTTCGCCAATCCCCCCCAGCGTCTCTCCAACTCCATGTCGACGTAGTGTCGCTGAAACTTTCTGTGGTAATTTGACTAGAAAGAGCAATATTTACGTTAGAGTCTCAGCTATTTACCAGAGACGAGCCCTTGTTTATTTCTTCCTTGAACATCACTTTTACTCTTGCTGTCAAGTTGTAATACGTAACATTCACAATTATAAGCTCCCTTCGTCTTTTTCAGAGCAATAACAAAATCAGAGTCATCAACATTACATTCGATAACAGAGATAATAAAAATCAGAGATAATCTAATGATAATGTACGCTTTCTTATACAAGAAGTAACGTTTTTGGTTACTACACACGGCATAGTATCTGACATAGTTATTGCCGTAGTAAGACGTGAATTTACAACGACGCGCGGGAGTTGGGGACCTGGAGAATGCCTCAACACCGCTGACTGTAGTGCGCGCCCCAATCATGGCTGTGAACACTCGGCGCGCCGGCTATGTTAAACAGGAATGCACGTTTGGAAACTAAATCTACTAGCCGACAGACACACTAAACATGTGCATCTTATAGGCGTTGAATGAAGTAATGACTTCACTTCAAAGACTAGTTCATTATGAACTTAAGTAACTGTATTTCCGAACAGGCAACCATGTTGAGGGTAGTATCAAAGAATATCGGTCCAATGATGCACGTTCGTGTTACACCGCACCAGAGGCCGATTTTTTCATCATGGAATGGTTGCTGACACACAATGTTAGGGTTCTCGTGTTCTGTGAATTCACATGACCAGAAGGATGAAACCATGCTTTATCACTTATAATGTAATGGAAAGGCTCTAACAAACCGTCGTTGATGTTCAGATGCTATGTTCAGCAATCTACACGTTCCTGAGTCATCCTCCCGTAATTGCTACACAACCATCACACTATATGGTTTCAAATTAAGACTTTGCAAAATCTGCTGGAAACTCTCCCTACTTAGAGGCGCCTTTTAGCCACTTTACGTGTAGACTTTTTCGTCTCTGAATAATTTTTCGGTGAATGTCTGCAACAACTTCTGGTGTGCCAACTGAAGAAATTCTTGTCGCTTTACATTTTGCATAGACCCTTCGGTGCGCCAGTTTTTATACAGACTCTGTATTGCTCTCTTTGCTTGTAGTCCCCTATTCGGATATTTGACCCCGAAAATTTCACGAGTTTCCTTAACCGAATCTGTTTTCACATATCCTCTGTCGACAAAGTCATTTTGCAGACCGCAAAGAGAAAGTCTAACTTCGCTAATGAAATAAACTGAAAAGCTGATAGAAGAATGCTAACAATCGATTATTGCATAAAACTGTCCATTGTTGTAGCTGTTTACTCCATCTCAAAAGTCGAAATATTGCATTCGCATACAAAGGGGAGGCGGTCTACTTTTATCTGCGCCACCTTGTACTTTTTACTAACGTTGCGCAGCTGTGATCGTCAGACACCGCCGCCAGAGACCGTCCGACATCATCGGCCGACGGCTTGGTACCAAAGAGTCCGATCTTCTTCGTTAGTTTTTGGCGAGATCAAGGAGATTAGAATCTATTTTGGCCTACGCCTGCCAGGAAGAGAATGTGTCAAGTACTGTTCACTCTTTCCTCTGTTATTGGAATAACTAGACAAATTTTACAAATATAAAGATGAAGAGAGACCCGTTCTATTACACACTCGATATGATTCGCGAGGGCACTGAAAAGCAAGATTAAAAAACTTTCCAGAACTTCAAATAAACTCAGCAAAACAGACATATGTTAATTAACCTTCAAAGAATGACATTCAGCACATGTTTGAAAGGCAGACATAAACTTTAGAATAAGATACTCTGAACACCGTAAGCACTGAACAGTGGAAACACATAACACCACTTTTGCGTTTTTTTATTGTGCCAGATCTGACGATTGGATTACCCAAAACTCGACACGAGTGATTAAAAACAAGAAAACAAATTTTTGGCGGCTGAGACAAGTATACAATCATTAGTGCTGTTCAATTAATAATTATTAAAAGTTGTTCGAAACTTGTAGTTTCTAATAAAGCAGCGTTTTCAGACAACAGAGTCTTAGACACATCCCTATTATTATATTTCTCATCCTCACGGTGCTACAGATTCCTTCTTTCTAGTACTAACTTCAAAAATTTCTCATAATCCATGTTATGCGCATGGCAACGTCGGCTGGTTTGACCAAAGGAAAAAAAAATGCTTTAAATTCCACCGACCGTCATCCGTAGTTAGTACGTTAGATTGTACTGGCGTAATGCTTTTAAAAGATCGGCCGTCTTAAGCCGATGTCGGTCGTCGGTGGAATGCACCGATGTCGGTGCTACTGTGACCCCGGCCTCAGTTGAACGGTGACTGGTCAAGTGTCTTCCTCCACCCCATCTCACTTACCACTTGCCCGCCACTGGACAAGTGTGAACAGCTGCACACCTGTTTAATGGCGCGCGTTAGTGGTACAGTGAAACTATGCATCACTCAAGAGCCATCTTTTGAATTGATAGGAATGCATAAAAAATAATCCAAGAAAGAGGCTTCAAACTTCAGGCCCATATTAACAACGCCTATATTCAGTAAAGTATTTAAAGTTGTATAGCTGACACAACTCGGTGATCATTTCTTGAAAAAAAAGTTATTAACAGAAGCAAAGCTTAGTTTTCAAAAGAATCACATCACTATCACAACAATTACAGTGTTCCTTCATGAAGTGTATTGTGTCCTTGATCAAAGTATGCGAATTGTTGACATATTTCTAGACCTCACTACGGCTGTTATGCCGTAAATCATGAGTTATTCCTAAGTAAACTTGAGGCCTTCAGTATAAAAGCTGCATCCATGCAGATGCTGACTACATACCTAGTCAACTGTAAGCAGTGAACAAACCTCACTTACAAAATTAGTGATCAGGTTATAAATTTCCGTTCCAGGTATGAAACAGTCACATGAGGTGTACACCAGGGCTCAGTTTTGGGGCCTTTCCTCTTTCTTGTGTATGTAAATGATATAGAGCCACCTCTTATCTCCCAGTTGGCAATCTATGCACCTTATACCTTACTGTTATTTATTGGCAAACAAAATGGTGGGTTAACACTGGTAGGCAACTGAGGGACTATAGTTCGATTAAAATTACTTGACAGTTGACACTTCATGGGCTGGAGCTGGTTTCCTCCAATCAGAGCACTCAATGTCACGCCCGAACCGTTCGCCATTGCCAAACTACTGTAACAACTGGTCAGCTCACCTTGTTCGGCTTTCTTTCTTGTTGTGTTTGGTTCCTCAATCCTGGATCTTGTCCTTTAATTTCATATTTCATCAGTGTGATAGCCACAAAACAACATACCAACACGCCACACTATCGATATAAACGCATTTCATACATAGCACCAACCTAACACTTCTAGATCCTTCCGCAGAAGACGTGACTTAGTGTCAGTGTATAGTTATTATCATTGAGATCAGCTTATATTAGAAACATTTCGCAAAATATTACATGATGCCAAATTTTTGAAGGGCGCAATTTATCGTTGCTACTGGAATATCAGAGCGATAAATGTAACAAATTTACATACTGTAGCGTCGTAGTGCAGCAGTAAGTGCATTAACGTGGTGTAGAGAAGGTATTAGGTTAAAAAATCGTGAAAGACAGATTTTTTTATTTCGAAATCTTATCAGAAGACTTTCATTATTGTTTTTACTCAATTAATTGATTTAAATGCATTTTTTAAAAGTTTCTAATACTTTGCTATGTCATTTTCACTAGCGTATTGACTTTTACATTTGCCCTTATTTTTCTTCCTATGATTATTTTTTTATTTGGAATTTGCCAATATCGTCTAAAATCTAGAAGCAAATGCCAATCAGCACTGCTCATTGGTTGGCATAGCAGCAGTTCATGTAGCCAGTGTAGGATAGTTTCAAATAAGCACTGAATGATAGCGAGATATTACAGTTTGTTTTTTAGTGGTGAAACTGAAATTTTTCTGTCTTGAGTTGGCACACTGAGTTTAGCTTTAATCACTGTGAACAAAGTGATCATGATTTAGTTATGCTACTGATTTTCGATCGCCATTGTCTTGGGTACATTTCACATTACGAGGTTTTGGGTAGGTTAGGGCATGAGTTTAAAATCATAGTTACAAAAAGCGCTGTTGGCTGCAGTTCAGTGATTGGTCACTTAAAATCAGCTGTCAGAGCATCTCATGTCTCCATCATACCTCCCAGTGGCTGCTTCCAACACTGCTCCGTGTTACACATTCTTAGCATTTGTGAAGGGACAGGCCATGTTTGTGTGTAACCTATAACCAAGTGGTAGCTGGCAGCCAATATGGCAACGCTGTAGTGGCAATTGACAGATGTCAATGTCAAGTAATTTTAATCAGGCTATAGATTAAATAACTATGTATTTTCAGGATCAAGGTTGAAGATTAATATTAGCAAATCATAGTTACTGCCATTTAAAGTTGTAAATTCACACAACACCTCTGTTAGTAATATAGGTGTAATTGAAGCAGTAGACACAGAAGACTGTAATTTTCCCAGTATTTACCTGGATGAACATCTACCAGGGGTAAACTGTATCAATTTTATATGAACTACATCTAATTAGCAAGCTATCAAAATTAATTGGCAATCAGTCATTACTCATTTGAAACAATTTATTGTTATGGGGCAATTTTTGTACAGATTAATTGTCAAGTAATCATAAGTGCCATAACTGCTGTTTTGAGGAAATCACAAAAAACTTCCAGAAAGCACTCCTTTTTGATATCCTTGTTTTGTATGGCCTAAATAAATGAAGACAGTTAATCTACAAACATTCTTTAGAGCAATGTTTCCCGAAAATATTTAACAAAAACAAAAAAAATTGTTGATGGAACAAAACTAGAACGGTGCTAGGTGCCAACCTCTAACATAAAAACCACACTAAGTTTACTACTTATATCTGTAAATAAAGGGGCGTTGAAAGTATAATAATAATAATTTTACTATTATAAAAATCTGCAAACTACTGTTCAGAGTTTTCCTATACTAACCATATTATATATATATTTTTTTTAATCTTGTGGGACTTAACTGCTAAGGTCATCAGTCCCTAAGCTTACACACTACTTAGCCTAAATTATCTTAAGGACAAACACGCACAACCATGCCCGAGGGAGGACTCGAACCTCCACCGGGACCAGCCGCACAGTCCATGACTGCATCGCCTTAGACCGCTCGGCTAATCCCGCGCGGCTATGTATTATTATGGAAAATCAGTTAGGCCTACAGAAGCGCTGTGTTAGCAAACAAACTAGTTAAAGAACAAAGACGAAATCAAGCACGTTACTATGTTCTTACAAGTTTTATTTCAAAATAAATGTCTTTTACAAAGTTTAAAATGTTACATTTTGTATTAATTTACCATTATTTAATAAACAAAATATTACAATCTTACAGTCTATAAACAGCTGCTGTGTTTACTCAGGCAGAGTCTTGTAAAACAGTTTGTTTTCTTGGTTAAGATAAGGTATCATCTTTTTTAAGTCCTCCTTCTCATTTTTCAATCTGGCTATTCGTTCAAGCTGGGGTAGATCTAAGCCTTTTATGGTTTGCATCTTCACGCCTTTTTTGAATACATTCGTTTGCATCCACGTTTCAACTCAATTGAATGTTTTTTGTAAACACTTTTCCTGGGTTGATTTTGGAAACTTTGAGCCAAACGACCTTGGAAATTTCTAACTTTTTGTGATCAGGTGTTCTTTAGCTACTTTGGAGAAGTCATAAAAATCATCATCGTTCATCATAGTGGTTAGAAAAGGAGTTTCGCTATTGGCATTACACAAAACTCTCTCAAGATCCAAAGGAAGTTCACATTTTTCTACCCTTTTTCTTTTTTCAATTAGAACAAAGTCTTTGTCACAGGTTAAGTATGAGTGTCCAGAGACGACTTGTCGTGTACTTCGTCAAAGAAATCGTTCCAGACCAAGTATATCCATAAGAACAATACCATTTGATTTTTGTTTTGGCCGCAGTATTTGTCAGACCACACTATTAACTTTTTTTCCAGGTAATTTTACTTCTAATCCCCCTTAACACACAACTCGCTATTTCGTTGCCTCCCCTGCCACTCATGCCCTCATGACAAAGAAACATAAAATCTTTAATATTATCAGTCCCATGCAATCCCAAATTTTAACAAGAAAGTTGATGTAAATAATACATTTGGCAGTGTGACAATGCTGGCAAAGAGAAAACCTGTTGTAAATCTATGGATACTGTGCATGTATCACTTGTAGGAATGCTAGAATGTACATGATCATGCTTCATCTCTTCTCTAGCTTTTTCAGCACATCTATGATGAAATTCTAGTGAAGTATCATGTACAACTCTATTGGTTGAGTCATTCAGCATTTTACTTTTAAGCAGATCACATGTGTTACAGGTAGCTTTCCTTGGGCGGTGAAATCTCAGTTTGGGAAAGTATTCTTTCTATACTTTTTTGTAGTACAAATATCTAATGATTGTGTTTGGATAAAGTGGAACAAAAGCCTCATACTTCTGCTGTAATTTAAATCTTGGCTCATAAATAGAAGCGAGCTTTTAGTCTTGTGTAATGGTTTTCTTCCTTGGGGAAACTTTTGTGTGTTCAACAATGCGTTTTATATCAGCAGCTGTATATTTCCTTTCTTTGATTTTATTTCCCCTACGTTCAATGTAGGTAACATCACCACTCTTTTTTTGCTTTTTCCGAGGTTTCCACTCTTCGTCTGGTAATTTTGTGTATTTCCAGAAAGGTTTTTTTGCACACTTGAAAATGTCCTCCTTCGTCAACAGAAATTGTATAAAAAACACTGGCCTGTCTGCGACTCTCCTCGGGTTCTTCGTGAGAACCATGACACCTTCTTGTAACTTTGAACACACCTACGTTTCTCATCAAATAAGAGTTTTGCTTAAAATTATCATCTAGTTCATAGAACTGATTGAATATGTTTAATTTGTTTTCTAATGCAATGTTTCTACATTGCTAGCGGTACTGGCATGAAACCTACAACAAACATTGGAATTAGAGGCATTAAATAATTTGTGACTGCCACGAATAACCTGTTTGTTTGCTACTCTGCACAGTTGGTAGGTCTACTATAGTCCAGGAACCAAGGCAAACATAACATAACATGGTCTGCATAATCTAAACATAGGTTAGCTTAAAACGCCACAGAAAAATCATAATCAAACGAAGTTCTTCTAAAAAGCCTTAGTCCTAAGGCGTTAAAGTTATCATATACACTTACTTCATCAGGTGGAGGATATTTTTGAGGTACAGTAGCCTTCTTATTGTTCCCATATGGTTTTTCCTCGGCTCTTAGTTTCTTATTTATTTGGGAAACACTACCTTCACCCCTTTTCCGACGGTTTCTTGTTTCACCCATCACATAAAACACAATAGTAAACACAACAGACAGGGCTAATCACTGCAACTTGAACACAATCAAACATCAAACTAAAAACATCTGCATGGGCACATAGCCTGGATTTTGTATCAGAACAGGTGGCACTTAGCACGTGGCCCATTCTGGTGGTAATGTTTTAAACCACTTTCACACTGATTACTAGATAGCCCAGTTTTTACTGGTGAATGTTAGGGACATAGCCCATATTTTGACAATAAAACGAATTTTTTTAATTTTTGGCACTTAAACCGGATTTTATAATTTGTCGACAATTCTGAAACAGAGATTTGGCACTGTGCTGCTGACATACATGTGAACAGAACATTTTCCCAGAAAACAACAATCATAGTTATGCATGGAACAGATTACAGAAACTCTTGCAGGGAAATCTTTGTACATCATCAATGCCTTACTGTCTAGTCACTGTATCTTTATAAATTAATTAAATTCTTTGTGACATAAACACAAATCAACCAAGTGCTCTGATATACATGTTGATAATAAAAAGAAAGACTGTTACTGCAGACAAAGAACTTAGCTAAAAACAATGGACCAAAGTCCATGCATTAACTTGTAGAAAACTGCGATGACAGTCGAAACAGTCAGCTGTTGGTAGCTCCATGTAAACAAAAAATTAAAATAAATAAATTACCTGTCTTCATTCTGCTCTCTTTTCTCAGTCATCTGTTTCTTGTGGATCAGTAACATGGCTCGTTGGACTGATTATGCAACAGTTAAGTTAGTTTTCCTTTAAACAGAATAGGAGTGCTTGTAGAATGTGAAATGTTCACTGTACAAAAATAAAGCAGTCAGGGAAGCCACTATCGCAGAGCTGGGAAAGACGATGAGAATACGAGAGGATTCAGAGGATTAAACAAAAATTAAAAGGATCAAATCAGTATTTATTGTTTCCTAATATTCTCCTACAACGAGAAAATTGGATTTACATTGTAACATTAACAGTACAGTTTTTAAAATTATTACATTGCACATTCCTAACAGCTGTACCTACTCCCAAGAACTGAAGAAAATGAAAAGATCAAAATCTTCAGGGAAGGCACTGATGCAGTGTACCTGCCAAATGTTAAATGATTTAAGTTATTGGACAAACATCCTGGAAACTGAACACGAAAATTACACAAGGCAGTTTGGTAAACTAATATTTAACATGCATGTTTGTCGTTTAGGCTCTAAAATAAGTATATCAGTATAATGTGTTTGAAACATTTTTCAATATTCGCTGAAACTGTCTGCACATTGTCTGCTAAAATATCCTATATGACTGCTAAGGAATCGATTGTTTCCCTACAGAGGAACTGGCATTCTGTTCCTGAATAGCATAGGAACTGAGTGACCCAAGATGGGCTAAGATGCTCCACTGAGAAACAATGTAACTTCGCAGATGGAGGAAGAAATAATGAACATACAGAATTCCTCCCATTTACACGCTGTCGTAGCCATATCCTAGACTTTTATCCACAGTCATAATGTTGAGTGAAATACTTATAGGTGATATTGCACATTTCAGTTTTATATTGTGTAAATTTTGATGTTGTCAGACTTTTTATAGACTGTTACTGTAATAGTTATTACATTAATTGGATCACACATTCATCATCATCGTCATCATCATTTAAGACTGATTATGCCTTTCAGCGTTCAGTCTGGAGCATAGCCCCCTTATGAAATTCCTCCATGATCCCCTATTCAGTGCTAACATTGGTGCCTCTTCTGATGTTAAACCTATTACTTCAAAATCATTCTTAACCGAATCCAGGTACCTTCTCCTTGGTCTGTCCCGACTTCTCCTACCCTCTACTGCTGAACCCATGAGTCTCTTGGGTAACCTTGCTTCTCCCATGCGTGTAACATGACCCCACCATCTAAGCCTGTTCGCCCTGACTGCTACATCTATAGAGTTCATTCCCAGATTTTCTTTAATTTCCTCATTGTGCACACCCTCCTGCCATTGTTCCCATCTACTAGTACCTGCAATCATCCTAGCTACTTTCATATCCGTAACCTCAACCTTATTGATAAGGTAACCTGAATTCACCCAGCTTTCGCTCCCATACAACAAAGTTGGTCGAAAGATAGAACGGTGCACAGATAACTTAGTCTTGGTACCGACTTCCTTCTTGCAGAAGAGAGTAGATTGTAGCTGAGCACTCACTGCATTAGCTTTGCTACACCTCGCTTCCAGTTATTTCACTATGTTGCCATCCTGTGAGAACATACATCCTAAGTACTTGAAACCGTCCACCTGTTCTAATTTTGTTCCTCCTATTTGGCACTCAATCCGTTTATATCTCTTTCCCACTGACATTACTTTCGTTTTGGAGATGCTAATCTTCATAGTATAGTCCTTACATTTCTGATCTAGCTCTGAAATATTACTTTGCAAACTTTCAATAGAATCTGCCATCACACCTAAGTCATCCGCATATGCGAGACTGCTTATTTTGTGTTCACCTATCTTAATCCCACCCAGCCAGTCTATTGTTTTCAACATATGATCCATAAATAATATGATCAACAGGTTGCAGCCTTGTCTTACCCCTGAAACTACTCTGAACCATGAACTCAATTTACCGTCAACTCTAAATGCTGCCTGACTATCCATGTAAAGACCTTTAATTGCTTGCAAAAGTTTGCCTCCTATTCCATAATCTCATAGAACAGACAATAACTGCCTCCTAGGAACCCGGTCATATGCCTTTTCTAGATCTATAAAGCATAGATACATTTCCCTGTTCCACTCATAACACTTCTTCATTATTTGCCGTAAGCTAAAGATCTGGTCCTGACAACCTCTAAGAGGCCTAAACCCACACTGATTTTCATCCAATTGGTCTTCAACTAATACTCACACTTTCCTTTCAACAATACCTGAGAAGATTTTACCCACAACGCAGATTAAAGAGATACCTCTGTAGTTGTTGCAATCTTTTCTGTTTCCATGTTTAAAGATTGGTGTTATTACTGCTTTTGTCCAGTCTGATGGAACCTGTCCCTACTCCCAGGCCATTTTGGTTATCCTGTGTAGCCATTTAAGACCTGACATTCCACTGTATTTGATGAGTTCCGACCTAATTTCATCCACCCCAGCTGCTTTATTGCACTGCAACCTATTGACCATTTTCTCCACTTCCTCAAATGTGATTCTACTTCCATCATCATTCCTATCCCATTCTACCTCGAAATCTGAAACATTACTGATCGTATTTTCACCTACATTGAGCAACTCTTCAAAATATTCCCTCCATCTGCCCAAGGCATCCATAGGATTCACCAGCAGTTTTCCTGACCTGTCCATAACACGTGTCATTTCCTTCTTACCTCCCTTTCGAAGACTGCTAATTACACCTCAGAATGGTTTTCCAGCAGCTTGACCCATAGTCTCCAACCTGTTTCCAAAGTCTTCTCAAGATTTCTTCTTGGATGCTGCAATTATCTGTTTGGTTTTGTTTCTTTCTTCAACATAACTTTCTCTGTCTACCTGAGTTCTAGTATGTAGCCATTTTTGATACGCCTTCTTTTTCCTTTTACAGGCTGTACTTCACAAATTTTTGGATGAATGATTTCCAAATGTTTTATTTCCCTCAATGGTAGGTTTTTACAAATCACATTAAAGCAGTTTACTGAGGACTAATTTAAACAAATTAGTATTATATTGAAACATACTACATATTAAAAGCAGCGGTGGTGGTGGTCGTCGCCGTCGCCGTCGTCGTCATGGTGGCAAGCTGTATTTGGTGCGAATATAATGGTTGCTGCCTTCTGGGTTGGAAATGCCCTGAATTCCACCACCATTTGTTATTTTCGGCATATTTTCTTGCTCGGCCATAACGGATTTCGATGAAATTTTGTGTGAACGTCCGAACATGTCCCAGATGAACATTGGTGAAAACGTTTGTTGAAATAATACTGGCCGACATACAGTTTCACGTTTGACTCTATGCACGACATTGCTCAGGGCGAGAGTGAATTTCTATTGAAAGAAGTGAAATTTGGTCGTATGTATGACTCTAAGAACAATAACGAAAAGAATTTTAAGAGCCATATTCAACCGAAAATTTTAAGCGAAATGGCCAGTTTTGCTTCTTACATCTTAGGGACTAAAAAGTGCGAACGTCATACTTGCCACATAGTAATCTAACATCATAAGGTTCTCGAACATAACGTTTCATTTATTTACCACTTCCAATACTGAGTAAATTAAGTTCAGTCCGTTTTCGACATGGTCTTTCAAAAAACTGTGATCTATAAAAGTCTCGTAACTGGGATTATTAGTAAGGCCATGGTATGGACTGCAGAACACAGTGTATTTCATTATCTAATGTGGGCTAACAATGCTAGGTAATTTGAATCAAAGTTGGGCGCGAAAATCGCGGCATGAAAATATTTCGTAGAGTAAACACATGTTGAACATGAAATATAATACACGATAGCCCGGTAGCACGAGGCGTGGAACAAAACTTTTCATTTACCCACTATTTTCCAATAATCTCCACATTCGTCGAAGAAATGATTATTTTTTATAAAACGGTGAAAACAGGGTACATGTGACACTTCTTTTACAAATACTGTTTTCTATTAAAGCTTCAAAACCAGTCTCATTCAAAACAATATTTTAAGCTTCCCCAGAAAAATGGGTTTAATTTCGAAAATGGGCTAACAACGCTACATAAAATGAGGCAAAGTAGCCGGAAATATCGCGCTGCGAGTATAGTTTTACCTTAGGCTTCTTATTTTTTATTGATTAAAGATACAAGGGCAGTTCAATAAGTAATGCAACACATTTTTTTCTCGGCCAATTTTGGTTGAAAAAACCGGAAATTTCTTGTGGAATATTTTCAAACATTCCCGCTTCGTCTCGTATAGTTTCATTGACTTCCGACAGGTGGCAGCGCTGTACGGAGCTGTTAAAATGGCGTCTGTAACGGATGTGCGTTGCAAACAACGGGCAGTGATCGAGTTTCTTTTGGCGGAAAACCAGGCCATCTCAGATATTCATAGGCGCTTGCAGAATGTCTACGATGATCTGGCAGTGGACAAAAGCACGATGAGTCATTGGGCAAAGCGTGTGTCATCATCGCCGCAAGGTCAAGCAAGACAGTCTGATCTCCCACGTGCGGGCCGCCCGTGCACAGCTGTGACTCCTGCAATGGCGGAGCGTGCGAACACACTCGTTCGAGATGATCAACGGATCACCATCAAACAACTCAGTGCTCAACTTGACATCTCTGTTCGTAGTGCTGTCACAATTGTTCACCAGTTGGGATATTCAAAGGTTTGTTCCCGCTGGGTCCCTCGTTGTCTAACTGAACACCATAAAGAGCAAAGGAGAACCATCTGTGCAGAATTGCTTGCTCGTCATGTGGCTGAGGGTGACAATTTCTTGTCAAAGATTGTTACAGGCGATGAAACATGGGTTCATCACTTCGAACCTGAAACAAAACGGCAATCAATGGAGTGGCGCCACACCCACTCCCCTACCAAGAAAAAGTTTAAAGCCATACCCTCAGCCGGTAAAGTCATGGTTACAGTCTTCTGGGACGCTGAAGGGGTTATTCTGTTCGATGTCCTTCCCCATGGTCAAACGATCAACTCTGAAGTGTATTGTGCTACTCTTCAGAAATTGAAGAAACGACTTCAGCGTGTTCGTAGGCACAAAAATCTGAACGAACTTCTCCTTCTTCATGACAACGCAAGACCTCACACAAGTCTTCGCACCCGAGAGGAGCTCACAAAACTTCAGTGGACTGTTCTTCCTCATGCACCCTACAGCCCCGATCTCGCACCGTCGGATTTCCATATGTTTGGCCCAATGAAGGACGCAATCCGTGGGAGGCACTACGCGGATGATGAAGAAGTTATTGATGCAGTACGACGTTGGCTCCGACATCAACCAGTGGAATGGTACCGTGCAGGCATACAGGCTCTCATTTCAAGGTGGCGTAAGGCCGTAGCATTGAATGGAGATTACGTTGAAAAATAGTGTTGTGTAGCTAAAAGATTGGGGAATAACCTGGTGTATTTCAATGCTGAATCAAACATCCCCTGTTTCAGAAAAAAAATGTGTTGCATTACTTATTGAACTGCCCTCGTACAATAAACAAGATAACTAGCAATTTGTTTTCCTGTATAAAATATCATTCATCTACCACTTTCCAAATTTCTACAGAATAATTTAAAGCTTGATGTATGTAAATATTACAAAAATAGATCACATTCTACAGAGCCCAACAGAAAAATGTATAAACTCTTTGTCAGGTTCTGTCGAGATATCGATATAATCGTTCGATTTGAGTTACAAGTGTGTCGCAGTATGGTCCTTGGTTCAACAGATGGTAGTACTTTCATCTCAGCTCAGATGGCTTGAGCATGCTTGACACTCGACCAACGAAAATCTATTGTGAAATGGTTTTTCAAGTTTGATAATGCCTTTGAAGTGCAACATCAGTGGAGGCGGGAATATTAAACAGAACCGCCAACTCGCCTAGCAATTAAACGCATAATTAACAATTTTGAAGTGCATGGACGATTTGTGATATTCACAGAGGAAGATCAGGAAGACAGCATTCAGCTAAAAGTCCTGCTTCGTCGGCTCTCGTGTTGGTAACGTTTGTTAATTCTCCACAGAAGTCTGCTACGCAATGTGCATGTGAAGTGGGGGCTAGCAGTACACGTGTACATAGAATTTTGAAAGCTGCGAAGTGGAAAGTTTACTGCATGCGATTAATGATGACGATCCTGATCGCCACTGCAATTTTGCGAATGGTATCAGCAAATGGTAACTGATGAACAATTTGTGACAAAGGTAGTGTGGAGTGACGAGACACAATTTAAACTTAATGGAACTATGAAGCGGCATAACAATGTGTGCTCATCACTGGAGAAGTGTACCTGGAAATGTTACTTACATCAATTCTGCCAGGTATAGGTACGCTTTATGGGGCTGATGAAGAGATCCTCTACCAATAGGACAGGGCACCAGACACTACCATCTAGCCATACGAGTTTTCCTCGGTGACAATTTTCCGGGGCACTGAATTGGACGAATTTGGCTCCGCAGTTGCCAAATGTTACACCTGTGGACTTTTACTTGTGGGGACTCTGAAGGATAACATCTACTGACATAAGCCACACATGCTGGAGGAGCTTTGCCAGGAGATTACAGCGGCAACTGCAGCGATCTACACTGTAACACTGACTGACATAGCTGCAGCGACAGCTTGTCGTTCTGTTATGAATATTTTGACCATTAAAAGTAACCATGTGCTGAACTGAAAGTTGTACAACATGTGTCATCAATTATTAAACGTAAAATAAACACATAAGCACATAAGTAATACTTTTCCCTCCTTTAAGTGTGTATACCTTTTTCTGGCAGACTCTGTATTTGTTTTTTAGAAAATTTGTGTTTCATAATTGATTTCAAACTAATCACACTTGGAAAGAGCATGTTTTCAAGCAATCCAGAAAATCATGTTCGATTTTCCAGTGTGCGCTAACAATAGGAAAATGACAGACAAATTTGGGGGAATGCACCACTGCAACAGGCTACATTGCACCAACTTATTGTCCATGATTCGTTGCATGTGGTTTATGTTTTTAAACTGACAAGCAATATTTCAGTACATTGTGTTGGTCCATGGTTACATTATCACTACCGTTCAAAAACATTAACTGGCAACTCCATCACCATAGGGGTCATGCAATACTGTTCAAGATGAGTTTCTTGATCCAGGATCCCAAATCTGTAAATTTGTTTCTTAATTTAAGTTCCACAGACTTATTAAAAATTACTTGCTTGTTGCTCAGGAGTTTCATTTGGAAAATCTGCAAGCTTTTTGTAGCTTATTATCTCAATGAGGGCATGTTGCAAACAATTTGTTGATGCATTATTTCAGATCACTTGCAACATTATATGGTACCTGTACATGTGTTTATTCGAAAATTAATTTACTTTTTGTCGACTCAAACAAAGATTACTAAAATACAGGGTTAGTCAAACACGACTTTACCACTTGAGAATGATACAGAAATTTATTGAGATAACTTACAGAGCCAGTAGATGTGTCATTTTGTAGCCAACAACCTAAAGTCTAATTCAAGTAGGGCATCAGTACCCCAGTGTGGCACCAGGACTGCCAGTGTAGTGAACAGTTACAATGACTACTTTCACTGGGGTGGAGCATGCTCGCTGTGTGTTTCGGTTTCATGAAGCGAACTCTGCAACAACGGTTTGGTGTAAATTTTGCAGCGAATATAGTAAAGAACCCCCAACAAGACGTACAACTTAGTCTTAGGGGAACTTTGTTGAGACAGGTTGTCCACTGCGACATGATAAATCACTAGGTCGCCCGTGTGTTTGTGATTACGGTACTATCCTGCCTGTTTGGCGAGTACTGCATAGACGTTTACACCGGTAACCATACAGATGCACAATGGTACAGCACATTAGTGATGCACATAAGATTGCTTGTGGGAAATTCTGTGTGGAAATGTTGCATTGGATGGAAGACAATGAGCCATTCCTGGACACAATAATGTTCGGCGTTGAGACAACATTTCACATCAGTGGTATAGTGAACACTCACAACGGCAGAATACGGGGCAGCTAAAATTCACATGCAACCCTTGAACACGTTTGTGACAGCCCCAAAGTTAACACCTTTCGTGACCTTAGCAAACTGAAAGTGTACGGCCCTGTCTCTTCATTGAGAAAACTATCACTGGTGTTGTGTATCTGGATATGCCGAAAAACATTCTTAATTCCATAGTTCGATGAAGATAACCGAGATGCGGTGGTTTACTATCAGCAAGAAGGTGCACCAGATCATTTCCTCGCGTAAGTTCGAGATTTCCTCGATAATCGCTTCCCAGGTCGGTTGGCTGACTGTAAAGGGCCAATCGCAAGGCCACCTCGCTCCCCAGATTTGACACCTCTGGTGTTTTATAAAAGACCATGTGTATGTTCCTCCCCTATCAAACTATTCAGCCGACCTGAAAACTCGAATCGACGCTGCTGTTGCACAAATTACGCACGATTTGCTGCAACGAGTGTGGGAAGAAATTAATTACCGGTGGGATGTCTGCCACATCACAAACGGTGTGTGGCGGAGGGCACTTTACGTGCCACTGTCATTACCTCCCTTTCCTGTTCCAGTCGCGTATGGTTCGCGGGAAGAACGACTGCCGGAAAGCCTCCGTGCGCGCTCGAATCTCTCTAATTTTACATTCGTGATCTCCTCGCGAGGTATAAGTAGGGGGGAGCAATATATTCGATACCTCATCCAGGAACGCACCCTCTCGAAACCTGGACAGCAAGCTACACCGCGATGCAGAGCGCCTCTCTTGCAGAGTCTGCCACTTGAGTTTGCTAAACATCTCCGTAACGCTATCACGCTTACCAAATAACGCTGTGACGAAATGCGCCGCTCTTCTTTGGATCTTCTCTATCTCCTCCGTCAACCCGACCTGGTACGGATCCCACACTGAAGAGCAATACTCAAGTATAGGTCGAAGGAGTGTTTTTTAAGCCATCTCCTTTGTTGATGGACTACATTTTCTAAGGACTCTCCCAATGAATCTTAACCTGGTACCCGTCTTACCAACAATTAATTTTATATGATCATTCCACTTCAAATCGTTCCGCACGCATACTCCCAGATATTTTACAGAAGTAACTGCTACAAGTGTTTGTTTTGCTATCATATAATCATACAATAAAGGATCCTTCTTTCTATGTACTCGCCATACATTACATTTGTTTATGTTAAGGGTCAGTTGCCACTCCCTGCACCAAGTGCCTATCCACTGCAGATCTTCCTGCATTTCGCTGCAATTTTCTAATGCTGCAACTTCTCTGTATACTACAGCATCATCTGCGAAAAGCCGCATGGAACTTCCGACACTGTCTACTAGGTCATTATACATATTGTGAAAAGCAATGGTCCCATAACACTCCCCTGTGGCACGCCAGAGGTTGCTTTAACGTCTGTAGACGTCTCTCCATTGAGAACAACATGCTGTGTTCTGTTTGCTAAAAACTCTTCAATCCAGCCACACAGCTGGTCTGATATTCCGTAGGCTATTACTTTGTTCTAAAATTCTACAACAGATCGACGTCAGAGATATAGGTCTATAGTTTTGCGCATCTGCTCGACGGCCCTTCTTGAAGACTGGGACTACCTGTGCTCTTTTCCAATCATTTGGAACCTTCCGTTCCTCTAGAGACTTGCGGTACACGGCTGTCAGAAAGGGGGCAAGTTCTTTCGTGTACTCTGTGTAGAATCGAATTGGTATCCCGTCAGGTCCAGTGGACTTTCCTCTGTTGAGTGATTCCAGTTGCTTTTCTATTCCTTGGACACTTATTTCTATGTCAGCCATTTTTTAGTTTGTGCGAGTATTTAGAGAAGGAACTGCGCTGCGGTCTTCCTCTGTGAAACAGCTTTGGAAAAAGGTGTTTAGTACTTCAGCTTTACGCGTGTCATCCTCTGTTTCAATGCCACCATCATCCTGGAATGTCTGGATATGCTGTTTCGAGCCACTTACTGATTTAACGTAAGACCAGAACTTCCTAGGATTTTCTGTCAAGCCGGTACATAGAATTTTACTTTCGAATTCACTGAACGCTTCACGCATAGTCCTCCTTAAGCTAACTTTGACACCGTTTAGCTTCTGTTTGTCTGAGAGGTTTTGGATGCGTTTAAACTTGCAATGAAGCTCTCTTTGCTTTCGCAGTAGTTTCCTAACTTTGTTGTTGAAGCACGGTGGGTTTTTCCCGTCCCTCACAGTTTTACTCGGCACGTACCTGTCTAAAACGCATTTTACGATTGCCTTGAACTTTTTCCATAAACACTCAACATTGTCAGTGTCCGAACAGAAATTTTCGTTTTGATCTGTTAGGTAGTCTGAAATCACATCAAACCAAACTGACACTTGACACTTTTATGTGAATCTTGAAGTTTGCTACGAAACGACACATCTACCGCTCCTGTAAGTTATCTCAATAAATTCTGTATCACTCCAAAGTCGTAAAGGTCATTTGACTCCCCACGTATATTATTTTAGTGACGTCTCAATAGGACAATTTAGAAATAAGAATTTTGTCAATCTGTGTAGCCATAAAAACGATTTCGACATAACCGAGAATGGAACATTATTTTGCATCAGCCCTGGAAATTCTCCGTGTAAAGGGATTGGTGGCATAACCAAGCGATTGGTTACTATCCATGCAAGCCTACAATAGTGACCAACAAATCAAATATTGATTTTAAAAGACCTGTTCAACTTTTACGACCAAAATGTACAGGGCATCGAATATGTATTTATGTTCCAAAACAAGAAATCTAAGAAAGCGAAAAGTTCCAAGATATAAGATGACGAGAAAGCAGCACGGTTGTCGGTATGAGAGAACATCATAAATTTGTACCTCTTGACTCGACTTCGGTTTGTATAAACACCATTTCTAATGACAGAATGAGTGTCTAGCACAGCCATGCTAATTCTGAAACTGATGGAGTTGTTACCCTGACCGTTACAGTGCCTGTATGTTTGATAATGAACTGTGGATCGGCAACATTGTTGACATATCAACGGAGCAAAATGATGTTCCGATAAAAGTTGTGCTTTCTCAAAGGCTGTCTCATTTATTTCACTGGCCCAAAAGACCGGGTGCTTGTTGGGTACCAGAACAACAACTCATTTTCACACTCTGTTTTCCTTCGATATCATCATATGGCCAACAGAACCAATTTCCAGGAGAAGAATTACAGAAAGTGGCTCAAAAATTTCGTAAAATGTAAACTGTAATGTTGAGAATTTTAAAATCAAAATTTATATTATTTTGTGCTGGCCACATATGCGAGATACCCATACTGATTTGAGAATCGGAGGTGAGGTACTTAGCAGATGGCTTTGTAAGCAGACAGGTACCACAAGGCTATGGAATGTAAATTAAGGAACTAAATTACAGGCTTCAGTTGTTGGGTGCAGAAACGCACTCATTGCGTGACAGCTATCGCGATGGCGTTGCCGGTTTATGTCTTGAACAGGTGACGACAATGTCACCATGGACCAACACAATATATAGTGAGACATTACTTATCAGTTTAAAAACGGAAACCGCATGCAACGAAACATGGACAACAGATTGCTGCAATGTAGCTTGTTCCCGTGTTACAATGACTCAAATTTGTCCGTCATTTTCAGGTATTGTTAGCGCAAATTGGAAAATCGAAGGTGATTTTCTGGATGCTTATGAACATGCTCTTCCCAATTGTGACTAGTTTCAAATCAATTATGGAACACAAATTTTGTAAAAGCAATTTGAACGTGACCTATTTTTTGTAATTTTTATGGACTTCACGTTTGAAATAATTTCGTAGAAATTTGGAAAACGGTACGTGAATGATATTTCATACTAGAAAATCTTAGGTTGCTAAGTTTTTCTGTCGGAAGTTTCATGTTTATCATGTCTTTAATCAACAAGATATAAGAAACCTAAGTGAAAACTTTATTCGCTGCAGCATTTTTTCGTCTACTTTTGCCTCATTTTATGTAGCATTATTAGTCTATGTTGGAAATTAAACCCACTGTTTTGGGAAGTTTAAAACACGGTGTTACGAACGAGACTGGTTTTGAACCTTCAATAAAACAGTATATGAAAAAGAAGTATCACATATACCCTATTTTCCTCATTTTACAAAAATATTTTTTTTCGACGAATTTGGGGAGGGTTGGAAAATAGTAGATGAACGAAATTTTGTATTCTACATCCTTGTGATATCAGACTACGGCATTTTAAGTTTCATGTTGAACATGCTTTTACTCTATCAGATATAAGAATCGGAATTTCACTTTTTTCGCGCTGAGATTTTCGTGCCAAACTTTGATTCAAATGATCTAGCACAGTTAGCCCATGTTGGAAAATCATGGTCTTACTAATGAGGTCGAAAACAGATTTTTGACCTTTTCACAAAATCTTCAATTTTGCACTTAATTTACTCAGTACTGAAAAGTCATAAATAAAAAAAAGCTTTCTATTTGAGAACATTGTGTTGTGAGGTTTACTACCTGCCACATTCCGCGTTCGCCATTGTTAGGATATACGAAACAATACTCAGACATTATTTGGACGATTTTGCTTAAAATTTTGTGGCTGAAAAAACACTCGTAAAATTCTTTTCGTTATGATTGTTAGGATAGCGCATAAAGTTTTACAAGATGGCCAAATTTCATTTCTTACTGATAACTATTGCCCGAGATATAACTTCTCAAAGTCCCCAGGAATTAATGCTCGCTTTGCACAAAGTCACACAAATGAATACATCTCGGTCAGTATTGCTTCGACGAACGTTAAATTTAACCAATGTTCATTTGGGAAATGTACGAATGTTCGCGTAAAGTTTCAACGAAATCAAAAATGGTCGGTCAGGAAGGGCTAGATGGGTTGACATTTGGAAGAAACTAGTACCTTTCCTTCCCCATATTTCACTTCAACATTGTGGAGCACCAGAGATACGTTTAGGAACAAATAACCTAGCAGCAAGTGAAGGAAAAATTGCTTAGCTGTACGATGAAAATGTGGTTTAATGAGCTAGTACAACCTTTAAATTTGTTCCGAAGAGGTGGCTATGTAACATTTATGGCTTTATTTTGGTACTACTGCAATCTATAATGCTCAGGAAAGCTACAATTTGTCTTCACTCTTCATGCAATATGGTGAATTATTGTATACGGGTTTCTCGGCAGGGCCCATTGCATCATCGTTTGAAGACTACCATATGGATAGGACAGATTGGGCTGCTTCAAGTCATGGTTTGAGCATCTCGAAAAGTCTTGAATACCATCTCTGTGCCATATCAATTAGCCCTAAAACCCAATCACAAAATGCTTTAGAAACGAAGGAGGCAAATTTAGATCTGGAGGTTTCTGGGCATATTATACAGGTGCTGCTAACACCCGTAATTTGTATTTGGTGTAGTCTCTAAGAGTAATGTTTTCTTGTTTCTAATTTCCTTAGATCTTGGAGTAGATGGAAGTCAGGGTCACATGGACGGTGCTCCAACAGTTTATACTTCAAATCCTTCATTGTCCCCATTGCCAAAGGATCCTTTTGCATCAGGACACTGTTTTGAATAGAGGTAACTGTTTTCTTTTGCAGTTCAGACTCCTTAAAGTACTTTTATCCCTAGCTGGTTCATAGGAATTACATAATGTTTGCTGCCTTTCGCTTTACTTTTTGCAATAGAACCAATAAGACTAATCCCTTTTGCACTTCACAACACACTGACTGAAACCTTTCTGCCAGATGAAATTGACTTTCCCATTTCTTATAGCAGGGTTGGTACAATTTCTGGAAATCAGCGAATATTAGGGAAATTTGAAAAAGAAAAAGAAAAGAAAAAGAAACACTGGAAAAATCTCGTTTTTATTTCAGTAGATGAAATGGTTTGTTTACTGAGATCTCATGCATAGTCGCCGGCTGGGCGCCGCTTCCCTTCTCCGTTATTCTTACTGCTTCTCCTCTTCCTACCACTCCCCTCAGCTTGCAGTCAGTGCTGCCACCGTTTCTTACCACTAGCCTAGCAGCTGCCGATGAGAGGCAGGGATGTGTAAAGAGCGGTTTGTTTGGATCTGATTCTCAAGAGACTGTTGATGCAGCAGTCAGAGATGGTGGTCATCTGTGCATGAGTTGTGTCTGAGTGATCGTGTGAATGTGTGTTTTCTGACAAAGGCTATGGTTGTGAGAGTGTGGTTGTCTTTTCTACATGCATGCCTGTGGCTCATCGATCATCTTCACAATGAGCTGCTACCTGCCCTCATAAGTACTGATTCTCTGAGTGTTTGCGCAAGTTATCTGTTGCATGGATTAATCACTGTTATCTCATTTCATCAACATGGTATCTGACACGTGAATAGCTGGCTACACGAGTGGACTCCCACAACAGCCCAAAACTGCTGGCCATTTCAGTGGGTATTTCTACAGGATTGGGCCTGCTGATCTGAAGTCCACCATTTCCCACTAATGTGCAGGGTGTGCCCGTCGGATTTAGCCTTGGCGATCTACCCACAGGCCACGTGTGTGGCATAATGTGGTGGATTTTTGTGGCTTATCTGTGGACCTAGGACTGCAGTGTTCCTCAGCAGGCCAGAGGCTAGCAAGTAAATTGTACAGTGCAACATTTTATAGACATTTTATTTATTCTAGTACATTTTGGCACCTCAAAAGTAGTTTAAATATAGACAATTAGAAGAAGAAATTTGTGGCAGTCACTGGCAGTTTGTACACTGTGTACTCATATATCTCTCAAAAGAAAAATCACACAATATCTGTAAAATAATAGCCATAGCACAGTAGTTAATAACCAATATAGTGTTGGTTTTCACAACCCTTCACTGCCTTATATACTTATTTCAAGACACCTACATTTTTCTGAAATCAGTGAAGGTATTTTAAATATGTCTTGTGACTCCAAAGAAATGCATATTTTTGTCACCAAATGTGTTTCATTTTATTGAAATAAAATAGTAACAGTGGTCTTAATGAAACACACATACCATTTGGCTTGCTTTCACCATCTAAAAACAGTTCATTACAAAAGATGTTGATGTTAGTACTTCAGATTTTTGCTCACAAGGGGGAGAAATACAGAAGTACTTACATTTTTTGTCACCTATGTCTTTGCTTACCCTTGACATCTCAAAACTTGTCAGGGAAAAATGCTAAAACTTGTCTGGAAATCAGGGAAATATCAGGGAATTTCACTTAGGGGAAACTTGTGGCAACCCTGTATACAGAGCACATGTGTTCCACCAACTGCTGTTAAAGCGCTCTTGCTTCTTGTGGAAAGTAGTGGATTCACATTTCATTAAAAGCAATCCAACATGGTGCTAAATTCTTTTCAAGTCACTTCAATGATTGCTGAGACATTCATAGTAACATTTGCTTAATATCACTATTCAACAAGTGCCTACATCCTGCCTCCACCCTTATCTTACACAAAGCCGTCTCCTACTTTGTTCTTTATGTAGAAAGTGATATGTCATTTCTTCTGATACTCCTATGTCAACAACTTTCAATACTCCTTTACTCACCAATTGTCCAAGATCATACTGTAAATCTGCCAATTTTTTAATCTGTTGTCACAGTGTCGGTCCATCTTTCACATAGAGGATCTTGAAGAACTATGCTCATATTTGAATTCTACCACCCATTTATTAAGTTTTCAGAATGGAAAATAAAGGACTAAACTCAACATCTTTAAATGAAATTTCCGCAGTGTAAAAGTGCCAGTCACACAATTTTTATTTTTGCAAAACTTTCCAGTTCATCCATTTTAATTACCTACAATTATTACAAGAAGTTGTAAAAACAGATGTATTAAGCAGTTAAACTTGACACCTTGCTTGTGTTATTGTGCAATATCTACATCTGCTCACACACACACTGCAATCCATCATATAGTGCATGGCAGATGGTATCCTGTACCACTACAAGTCATTTCGTTTCCTGTTCCACTTGCTGATAGAGCGAGGGAAAAAATGGCTCTCAATATGCCTCCGTGTGAACCCCAATTTCTCGTATCTTATCTTTGGGTACTTATTCAAAATATATGTTGGCGGCAGTAAGATTGTTCTGCAGTCACTTTCAAATGTCGGTTCTCTAAATTTCCTGAATAGTGTACCTTGAAAATAACAATGCCTTCCCTTCAGGGATGCCCATTTGAGTTCACGAAGCTTCTCCATAATACTTGTGTGTTGTCTGAACCTACTGGTAACAAATCCAGCAGCCTATCTCTGAATTGCTTCAGTGTCTTCCATCAATCTGACCTGGTACGGATCCCAAACACTCGAGCAGTGCTCAAGAATAGATAGCACCAAAGCACTATATTCAGTCTCCTTTACAGATGAACCACGCTTTCCTAAATTCTCCCAATAAACCAAAGTCGACAATTTGCCTTCCCTACCAAAATTATCACGTGCTCATTCCACTTCGTATTGCTTTGCAACATTACGCCCAGGTATTTAAATGACGTGACTATGTAAAGCAGGAAACTACTAATGCTGTATCTGAACATTATGGGTTTGTTTTCCCACCCATCTGCATTAACTTACATTTTTCTACATGTAGAGCCAGCTGCCATTCATCTCACCAACCTGGAATTTTTGTATCATCCTTAAGTCACTCTGTGGATTGGTGCCAATGTGTCTGCCACACCATTTGTGTATATATGAAATAATAGATGTCCTATCATACGTCCCTGGGTCATTCCTGGCATTACCCTTCTCTCTGATGAACACTTGCCACTGAGGACAACACACTGGGTTCTGTTACTTAAGACGTCTTTGAGCCACTCACATATCTGGCAACCTATTCCATAAGTTTTGTTAACAGTCAGTGGGCTTCTGTGTTAAATGCTTTTCATAAATCTAGGAATATGGAACAAAAAACGAGGTTGATACCAGTGCTGTCCATGCGCAGTGAGAGAATTTTTTACCTCATCCCGCTGCACTGTTGTTCAAGTTACGCACCTCATTTAGTATTTGGTTCTACCACAATTCCTCTTTATTCCACGGAGTATTGGTTGTCTAGGTGGATGAGTGACAGTAAGTTGGCACTAGTGGCATCAAAGGTGACGACAACATGGAGTAGTGCATAGGGGAAGCGCAGCAATGAGTGAGGGTTGTGTTGGCCAGGGTTGTGGCTGCCGATAGCAAGTGGAAGTTTCATATATGTTTCCAGTGGTTTAGTTCTTTGTTGCTATTCATCATCCTCATCATTATTAGTTGGATTCACTCAGTATACTGGAGCGAACATTTTTGGTTAGGCTCAGTTGATAATTTCCATTGTTCTTCTTCAACACTGCCAGCTGGGAACAGTTAAGTGGTGAATAGCATTGTTGTAACATTTATTTCTACTTTAAGAAGACAATGCCGACAGACCACGCCAATGATAAGAACCGATGTTGTGTTGCCACAGTGGTTTACTACGAGAGCTGGCTAAGACAGCTGTGTCACTACCTTAGCTTCTTGGTGGTATTTCCTATCATATTAAATTACCAGTAAAGACGGCAAATTATTAGTGTTATTCTTCAACTGTGTGTGACGTGTTGATTTCCTTGTCTTGTGTTGTGATGGGGCTGTTGTGAGTTATTGCAAGAGCTGGCTCTGACAACAGCCGTGCTTGATAACCACCTTGTTTCTAACGAGAACTACAAAAGCATATTCACTGTAATAAAAGTGTTGGAAAAGACTGCTGCTACCACTTTAGAGGTGCTGCATTTGATACTGGTTGTCTTGTTTTGGTGTGGTGAGACACTTGTGAAATGTTGAACGGACTGTCTCCGGCAGCAACGTTGGTGGCAAAAGTTTCATTACTTACAACAGTGTGTTAGCACAAGGACCTGTCATTAGTACGCTTAACGGAAAAGATAGTTATTCGCCAGTGATACCATTCTTGGCTGTGGCAATTGATGATCATCCGTGTCGGGTTGTTGCTATCATAGTAACTCGAAAGGGCGAGGTACTGGTGGTCTGTCGTGTGGGTATTTGTGTTTCCAAGAAACTGAAGCTTGAACTGTGGAAAGTAGAGATTCCCCTGTCCTGTATTGTATGGTCACTATCTCCTGGAAGTGTAGGGTGTTCTATGGTCAGGCCTTTTACCATATTGTTCCTTTCAACTGGCTCTAAAGCTTTTATTATGAAGTATGTATGTTGCCCTTTGGGACAGTTGTGTTGCAGTATGTGTTCTTTGAAGTACTGCACTTCGCTTCTGTAGAACAGTAAAGCAATGCACCATTACAGTTATTAGATTTCAAGTAAGAGTGCTTGACTGCAACTGATGAGCTGGATACAGTCGTACGAGCTTGCTGCAGGGTTACAGCCTGGCAAGTGTTCAGTCTCACCTGCGTGGCTATGCCCCATTAAGGTTAAGCTATCGCACTGCAGTTGTGGTCCTGTGACCACTCAGCATGTCTGGATGACAGTAGCTTATTGTCTGAATGTAGTAATCATGCACTTTGCCAGTATAAAGTTTTTTCACCATAGTAAGTTTTAAAAAGTTGTGTTGCTAAAGCTGGGCCCTGGTACCTTAATTCAGTAATTACACATTTGGGCACAATTAAGTTTAACTTGTAAGAACTTTCTAACTAAAGCTTGACTGTTTAGCCTGCCATTTGTGTGTTTGATGATTAAAACCTAGAAAGGAAGTTGCCTACCTCCCTTCATTGTTCAGTGATATTTATACGTATCGTGGGGCTACGTAGTGAAGCTTCGGGCAAGGACCATGGCCATTAAAGCTAAAAATGGACGATAATTTAATTGTACATTGGAAGCTTAACCCTTTCAGACACAAAATGAATAAAATCATTTTTTAAACTTTTTTTGTTTTATTAGGATATAACTTGTACAACATTCTGAAAAAATGTGAATTTTCTTTTTCTTTTTCTTTTTTTTCGTGCAGTATTTCAGCAGGTACAGCATGATTTCAAATGAAAACACTGCACACTAAATGCGGTGGCTTCAAATGAGACCACCGCCATTAACTTCATTTTTTCCCGTGGTAGGGTACAAAACAGTTCCTTTCTGCTGATAAATACAAAGCAACTTGGCAGGAAGAACATATCCATCTGTTTCTATGTGGATTACTTTTTGTGTTGCAGTGTACACATCGCCTTGGTGTGCCATGTACTGGCAAATGTTTTGATTCTGTTGTGTGTTTTTCCACTGGAACAACAGCTGTACACATTTTGCGCATGGTTCAGATGATGTGCTTGGGTGACCAGGACTGTCTTTGAAAACACTGGATTCTACAAGGCCAGCTACAACACACCGCCGAAATTCCTTTAGCTTTTTCTTTTCATTCGCCTTGGTTAGTTGAAACAATATAAATGCATTTCCAATAGAAATATCAATCATATGCCAAAACAGTCTGAGCCAGCAGAATCTAGATTTTCTGTCAATTGCATGGAAACTATTCATCATGTCCGCTTTATCTACACATCCCACGTTCGAATTATAAGATTTCACTATCTGTGGGCAAGGTATTTTTGTAATTGTGCCATCCTTTTCTTTCCTAAGGACGTCTTTCAAAGTTACAGGTGAGTCAATTGTTGATAGTAATGTGACACGTTTATCTTTCCATTTCATGCACACAATCCCATCAGAACGAACTGACCAGGCACTTTCTCCTCTTCGCAACTCTTTGTCTGGTTTCAGAAGAGGAAGTCCTTTTCTGTGGGCTCTAACGGTACCACAGGCTAGGATACCATAAAGTTTTAGTGTCTGCGAAAGTGGAACACTAGCAAAAAAATTGACAAAATATATGTGACATCCTTTGCCTTCTAAGCCTTTACACAAATCTCTTACGATCCTCTCTCCCAAACATTTCTCCACTGCACCATCTGATTTCCCAGTGTATACCTCAAAATCGCAGATATATCCCATTTTGTCAGCTCTGACCCATATTTTGTACCCCCTCTTGATGGGCTTTTGAGGCATATACTGTTTGAATGATATTTGCCCTTTGAATTTCACCATGCATTCATCAACAGATTGCTCCTTAGTTAGAGCATAACATTCTTTGAACCTTGTCAGTAATTGATTTACTAGTGGTCGAATTTTATACAATTTGTCGTAACATTTATTCCCTTTTTGTGGCATAAGGGAATTATCATTTACATGTATATGAGATAAAATCCAGCTGAATCTTTTCAATGACATAAGTGAAGAAATGTACTGATCTCTGAGTTTGTTGTGTGATGACCAGCAATCACGATATGTGCAAGATTGATTGATTTGCATTATAGCCAAAAACACCTTGAGTTCATCTTTTTCAAGAGGTCTGTAATTCTTACCTTTCTGAGTCACATAAAGATTAGTCTGGAATACTGTGTGTTCCAGCATATTGTCCACAAATAGATATAAAAAGAAATCAACTGGCAATATACCTTCACCTTCAGTTTTCCTTTGACACCAACATCCTTTAAAACATCGACAGAATGCATCGTACCGTCATCCCTTGCCCATGTAAAATTCACAGACCTTATAGTGGCAGGTTATCTTCAGAACTGAAACTATAATCACTGTCATTTTCAGAAACAACATTAGATATCCTGGTCTTGGCAGTTGTGAATCAAGATCACTGTCTTCAGCCAAAGTATCACTTTCATTATCACTGGTACTGTCAACCTCAATGTCCACATCAGAAGGAATTTCTTCTAAAAGACACGCCAGAACTTCCTCACCCTTTAATTTGCGAGAAAAAATTTCGCGAAACTGAAATTAAAAAAGATAAGCTTCTAATACTACCCCTGCAGCCGCAGTGGTTTCAAATGAGACCACCAGAGTAAGTATGCAAGAAGTAAACGATTTTCATTATTGTTTCAATACATATAGCATGTACTTATATAAGAAAGTATTATGAATTTGTTCCATGTGTGAAACTTACATTTCAAAGGCAAATTCAATCACAAATCAAGATAAAGAGAACCAGCACACCACAAACAATAATGGCACTTATACTTGAATCAAACTGCAACCACGTGAGAAATATTGACGTAGTTCAAATTTTCATCACTAGATGGCAGCACCATCTACATCCAGAAGAGTGGTTACGAATGTAGCCACTGTGCTCTTGCCACAAAATCAAAATATCATGGGTGGCTTCAAATGAAACCACACCGTCACAAAGGGTTAAGCTCTTGGGCCTGCTGCTAAGTTACTTCCACGATGGAGGCAGTGACTGTGGTCTTAGTCTCACGGTTCCTGCCACAGCGTGTTGCACGTCTGGCCTGGGTTCATCTCTCATCACCTGATTTTGCCAGATGTTTTCCTTGGGGTTGGCCAAGATGCAGAGTTCCATCAGAACCGACATGGCATTCATTGCCTGCCGTCATACAGTGGGCCATGGGTGTTGAACATTTGGGAGAGATTGATGTTTAATTGTTGAAACCCATTTAAATAAATTAAAAAGATCGATTCCATTCCAGGCTCAACAGTCAATAATTCAGCCCTCCAGTCCTATGATATCGGGAACACAACTATTAGAGCAGATTGTGGTTTAGGGGTGTTGGATGATTGATTGGGTGACTTGGGGGAGGGGACCTAACAGCAAGGCCATCGATCCCATCGGATTAGGTAAAGTTGGGGAAGGAAGTCAGCTGTGCCCTTTCAAAGGAACCACCCCGGCATTTGCCTGAAGTGGTGTAGAGAAATCATGGAAAACCTAAATCAGGATGGCCAGATGTGGGTTTGAAGCATCGTCCTGCCGCATGCAAGTCCAGTGTAATGGTTGTTGGAGTTGAGGCTCAACTGCTGTTGATTTATCAGTCTTTATTTTGTCATTGTTTCAGAATGAGAATACATGCCATATGAGAGCCACACCTGCTGAATTAGGAGCAACTAAATATGAAGCCCATATTTGAGGAGCCATGATGAAGGTATGGTGCAGAAGCTACTTTGCGCACCCAAGCATTGGGGGGCGGGTGGGTGGGTGGGGGGGGGGGGGGGGGACTGCCTGTTTCTGTTTCATCCTGTGGCAGTGGAATGGTGATGTGCTATCACCTATTAAAGAAGCAGTCGCCAAGTTGCAGGCAGTTTGAGAACTTTTTCAATATCAGTAAACTGTCACTAGCTCAGCAGTGGAGATTGATGGCAAGGATAGCACATTACCAGAACAGGTGGAAGGATAATCAACAAATTAGGGGAGTGGAGAAAATGTGGAAGCAGTTGGAGCAATTGCAAAATGATCTGAGTGAATTGTTGCAGTGGGTGGAGATGTGGAGTGGTGATGGTGTGGTAGCTGAAGGTGTGCAGGGGCAACGTAATTCAGGGTTAGTGACCGACAGGAAAAGGGAGCGATAATATTTGGTAAGCTACTCTATCCTTTGCAGAATTTTATTAGTGATACTGGTATAATGTGTGATAGTTCAATTGGTAATGTAGTTAACTTTTTGTATATGCTGGTTGACATATCAGAGAAGGGTGGATGTTTGGTATTGCCGATACTGAACTGATAGTTTTAATTGCATCAAAGATGGAGGGTGTTTTCATATCTTATGTGCAAAGGACTATAGATCATGGGGAGGGATTGCGCCAACTCTGAAGTCAAATTTTAGCGGAGATGGTACCTGAGCATGCCCTCCAAGAATTGGTGCTCATACATTATGGTAGAGAGCAGGCATCCCGACGACCGACAGGTGACTATACGTGAGTAAAACCGAGTGTTAAGGTAAAACCGAGTGTCAAGGCACTGGGCTTGAGCTGTACCAAAAAACAAGTAGAATGCCACATTATTAATGGACTAAGACTGGAGGATAGGGTGAGAGCAGTATTGTGTTGAGCACTACAGAATTATCAACATTTGGAGGAATTATCATGCCAGGTGCAGGGCAAAACGTATACAGACCAAAGGAGGCAGGTTAATATCCAGATTGGGTGCAACCAGGAAGTTGGAAAAAGACAATATAATTGTGATGAAGGTCACATTAAATGTTTTAGGTTCAGAAAGAGGAGTCACATCCAGAAGTTTTGTGATCAGAGTAGAGGTGGAACAGATACTTGACAATTAAGGAGGCTGAGGCGGAGGAGAGTTAAAAGCAAATACCCTACAGCCAGAATGTTGCAACCAAGAGTTATGACCCTCCCGTTTGTGTGATGCCATGTTAACAAGGAACTTGTTTGTGTATTTTTGGGTTCCCGAAGAACTATTATGGCCACTGACAGCAGGTGAGGGCAAAGAACCAACCACATTGTGCATTTCTGATAATACAGTCTGACAGCGGAAGGTATTCTGAGGCTAACAAATCATGGGTTGGAATTATAGGCATCACTGAGGTAAAGCTGCTGATTGATAACTTCACCTGGAAAGTGCAGGTTAGGGTCATGGATAATCTTACGACAAATCTGGTACTAGGACCTGGCTTTATTGCCAAGGTCAATCTCATGCCTAACTTGGCAGATCAGTATTTTCAGTTTAGGCATGCCAAAGCAAAGAAATTTATGTTTTCTCAACTTCAGGGCATGAAACACCAAGGGGAGGTAGGGGGGAGGAAATGATGGTTGCAGCCAGGGGTACAGTTGTGTGAAATGATAGAACAGATTCAGCATTTGTCTGATGAAGATAAGACTAAGATCAGAATTTTGTGTGAAAAATTTCCTGATGTCCTAACTAAGAAAAGAGGTTACTCATTTGATGAAGTATAAAACTGAGGTAAGTGATGACATACCCATTTGGAGACAGTCTTTTAGATTGTCCCATCCTTGTATGAAACAGCTAAAGCTCACAGTAGAGATGATGGTGCAGAGGGGGTCATCCAACCATCCTCTTCACCTTATTCTTCCCCTATATTCACAGTTAAGAAGCCACAAGGAGGAATTCAGACTTTTGTTGACTCCAGTGACTTAATAAGAAGATAATTTCGAGTTTGGTACTGTTACCCGATCTCCACTCTGCTTTGCATTGTTTAAGGGAGCTAATTTTTTCAGCACTCTACATTTACCGTAAATCAGGCATGCTACCAAATACCTCTTGAATAATCTTCTAAGGCGTTAATCGTATTTAGCACAGACTGGAGCTTATATGAATTTAATCGGGTTTCATTCGGCCTTTGGTGCTGCAGTATTGTCACAATTCTTGGATCAAGTCTTTGAGGGGATTAAATCTGAATTCCTTTACCATTACCTAGATGATGTAATTTATAGTGCATCTACGGAAGATCATTTCCAACACCTTGAGGTAGTTTTCGAGATATTACGTAAGGCTCACCTTACAGTCAATCCTAACAAGGTGAGGTTTGCTTGTCCCTCAACACAGTCCCTTGGGCATGTGGTATTTGCAGAGGGTCTCACTAAAGATAGTTAAAGAGTTAGGGTGATTACTAAATTTCCTATGTCCTGTAATATGAAGCAGGTGGCAAGATTTATAGGCAAGACCAGTTGAGAGTGTTATAATCAGAACAGATAACTTTGCAAATACTGCATAGGGGACAGTTTTTTGGAAGAATTTTGCAGCCATGAGCAAGGTCCATGAAAAAATCTATTTGCTAACATGTTTTAAGGGTTCCTTCATCATACATGAATTTTTTTACACCATTCACAGTTAGATTGCAAGATGCTCAGAGTGGTCAGGTTCCTCCGGTACCCATATCACAGATCTAGCCGTTTGGTTCGTAGGCACCATCCACTGGGTACGGCTCTCTCTCTGGGGTACCGTGAAGATTTGGTGTGGGGGGGGGGGGGGGGAGGAGGATGTTGTGCCCATTGGTTTTCTCCGCCAGCAATTTGCATTGTGCGGTGATGCTACAGTGTCAAAGGTGACAGCATGGAGTAGTGCAAGCTAGGCTGGGTGATCAGTTCTTGACTGCTGGTGTCTACAGCTGCAGCACTGTATAGGGGAACAGCAACAATGAGGCGAGGTTGTGTTGGCCAGGGTCGTGGTTGCCAATAGCAAGGGGGTTTGTTGGCATTAAGCTCTGCAGAAGTGTTGAAATGTCTGTGGTGCTTTAGTTGTACATTGCTGTTCGTTGTTTTGATTATTAGTTGGATTCAGTCAGGATACTGGAGAGAGTAATTCATAGCCAAGATATGTGGTAGGCCTCGGCTGATCATTCCCACTGTCTTTCTTCAACATCACATTGTGGTTGTGGTCCTGTGAGCACACAGCACATCTGGGTGACAGTAGCTTATTGTTTGAAAGTAGTAATCATGCACTTGGCCAGTATAAAGTTGTTTTTAAGCATAATAAGTTTTAAAAGCTGTGTTGTAAAAGCTGGGCCCTGTTAGCTCAATTTAGTAATCATGCGTTTGGCCAATATTAAGTTAAAGTTGTAAGAACTTTCAAGCTAAAGCTTGTCTCTGTTTTGCCTGCCATTTATGTGTTTGATAGTTAAAACATCACCCCAGTAAGGAAGCTGCCTACCACCCTTCCCAGTTCTGTGATATTCGTACTTATCGTGGGGCTAAGTAGTTAAACTTCCGAAATGGGCCACATCCATTAGAGCTAAAAAGGGGCAATAAAAAATTAAACTGTTCATTGGAAGCTTACATTGTTAAGCCCACTGCTATGTTCATACGAAGTTACTTCCAGAACGAAGGTAGTGATTGTGGTCTTAATTTCAGGGACCCTGCTGCAGCATGATGCGCATTTGGGCTGCGTCCAAATCTCACCACTTGATCATGCTGGAGGTCTTCCTGGGGACTGACCAATATCCAGAGCTCCATCAGAACAGAGATGGCGTTCACTTCCTGTCATTGTACAGTGGGCGATGGGTGTTGAAGACCCAGGAGAACTTCATTTTTAATTGTTTCCCTTCACAATGAAATCTAATCTTTTTCTTAGGCCTCTCAGTCCTTTTCCTTCACCCTTCTTCCTTCCCCTTCAATCCTTCTGCATGAAGGAGTAACTGGCTCTGAAATCTTGCGTAATTATAATTTTGTGTGTGTGTTCTGCCGCTGCTTGGTGAGTAATTTTTTTATCTATCTAATTAACTTATTGTATCAAAAATTGATTATTTTCATTGTTATAGAATGTAAAAGTAACACCAATATAAGAAAAAAGAAACATCTGTTAAGGACACAGGAGGAGGAAAATCCCCATGAATGACATTTAAGTAGAACAGCAGTGGGCAGAGTACTTTGCAGAATTACTAAATGGTGGTGACGCTCCATTGAGTCTCTTCCACGTGAAATACCAGACACTGTAGACAGCAAAGTAAAGATCCCCACTGAAGAAGAAATACAACAATAACCAAAACCGTAAGGCTTTTGGTGAAGATCAAATTGCAGGAAAGCTAATAAAAGATGGTGGACCAGTACTGGTTAAAATAACTACAAAACTGTTAAAGAATGTTTGGGAGTACGAGAGATCGCCTAACGCCAGGAAGATGGCCATAATCTGCCCTATACTAATGAAGAATGACCCCCTGGGATGTTGTAATTTAGAGGGATTGGACTCCTTAATGTAAGCTGCGAAAATCTACTTCAATGCCTACTGAAGAGAATGATCCCAATTGCAGAAGGAATTGTAGGTGACTATCAATGTGGTTTGAGGAGGATCTGATGAACTACAGGCCAGCTTTTTACACTCGGATAGGTAAAATGAGAAAGGTTGGGAACATAATGTTGCTATTCACACAGATTTTGTAGGTTCCAAAACAGCTTATGACAGCCCTTATAGGGGTGCAACCACCAATGTATTGAAAGAGTTCCTGTTTCCACAGAAGTTTTCATACTGGCCTTAGATAAGGAGAGTGTTATCTCCAACACTTTTTGATTTAATTTTAGAAAAGATAAACAGAGAACACCAAAAATTAAACCAAGCTGGAATAAAACCGGGTAATATCACAACAAATCAGCTTGAGTATGCGGATGGATGATGATCTAATAGGGCTAGCAAAGAGTACCTGTAGCTCATGACAAGTTCTTACAGAAATAGTCCAAGGAAAGCAGGGTACAAATTGACAATCATGAGCAAAGCACCCAATGATCAAATCCCACTGATAGTTGATAAATTCACTTTTAAAAGAGCAGACATATTTAAATATTTGGGAAGCATTTTTAATGAGCAGAAGAGGATGGACACTGAGATTAAGACAAGGATCACAGTGACAAAAATATCTTGTCTTGGCTCACGAGACATGCTGTGCAGTAGAGCAGTTTCGAGAAGTTTTAAAATCAGACTATACCACAGCATGATTCTCCCAGTAGCTCTATAGAAACAAAAACTGCTAGTCTTCAAGGAAAATGTATTAAGGAACATAGTTGGCCCCAAGAGGGACACTCACGTCAAAGGAATGGTGGACATTAAAAACAAGGAACTGGCAGGCCTATTCTCCCAAGCTGATATTGTTTGAAGGATGAAGAAAAGAAAATTGATGTGGGCTGAACATGTTATGAGGATAGAAGAGGAAATACTACCACAGGTAGCATCATCACGATCCAGGGAGGATGGAAGTGGGTGAGGATCACCATGTGCCCGGTGGAAGGAAGATAACAGGGGTAGGCAGGTGATGAGCCTGAGAAATGGAGAATAGACCATGAAAGCCAGGAGGAATTTAGAGAACAGATAGGGTCTCCAAGGCCAAAGCGACAATTAAGAAAGAAGAAGAAAAAATTTAGCAAGACTACAGAACATGTGATGGGAAATGCTATGAAGTCATTGAACCATTAAGTTAAGATTCTAATTCTTGCATAAACTCTTACATACAGTTGGTTTACATGTATATTTCTATTCAATATCTGTGTAATGGTATAATAAATATATCTGCATGTCCCAAAACTGTCAGCTGCGTCTGCTGCCAGAAGACATTGTTTAATACTTTATACAAATGAGGAGTGAAACTTTTTTTCTTGGCCAGTCTTGTGTACCAAATGAATGCCTGTGAAAAACAGTATGTATACTTTATTTTTCTGGGCTTTTATTTCCAGTCCTTATGGAAAAGGGCCACTGTTGTCACAATACGATAGGGAAACATTCCACGTGGGAAAAATATATCTAAAAACAAAGATGATGAGATATACCAAACAAAAGCGCTGGCAGGTCGATAGACACACAAACAAACACAAACATACACACAAAATTCAAGCTTTCGCAACAAACGGTTGTTTTTGCCAGTAGTTTCACTTTGTATTCACCTTCTCCTTTTTACCGTAATCTACTAGACAATTTTATCCCACCGATATATACTCAATAATACGTAACCCACTTCCAAACCATAACAAAAAAATTTTTTTCCCGCTTTCAACACTACCGCTGCAATAAAATCCACCGTTTCTAGTTCACAAACAGTTCCTTTCACCTATTAAACAACCATTTTGGCTAGTTCTAATAACTTTTGCTTTATTTCCATTTCCATTTTTCTCACATCACTGATCATTTTCAGCCGCTTCCCACAGGTTTTAACGTCATTATTTCTTCATCAGACAATTGTTAGCCTCATTTTCATAATCTGCCACCACAAAACCACTCCTTTTAATCCTTTTAATACATTTACACGTAGTTTTTTAGGAATTTTCACGAATTTCTCCACCCTTTAACGTGTTTTGGTGGCAACACAACCACCTAACCTTTATGCACATCGTTGTCTACCAACCCAATCACCACAGGATCAACATAGCCCAGCTCTAACCAACACTTTTTCGCCATTTTTCGCACCAGATCTCCAGTCTCTTTCTAGTTCACCTTTATCTCTCCCCATATATTTTTATTTTCATTTTCATTTCAGCCTCATGTTACACTTTCCACCTTCTAATACCATGTCACCCTCACAACACCCCCACAATGACCCCATTAAGTTTTATTTACATTCCCTCCGCAAACATGCCTTCGCCCTAGCCAGATTACACTCCCATATTTTATTTTCTCAGGCTTGTCTGACATTTGGCATTACCCCCAAAGGCCTCACACTTAAAGTTCCCATCTCTGGCTGCAACCCTTCTTTCCATCAGTCCCTATACCAGTTCCAAACTGAACAATCCATTGCCCTCACCCACCTAATCCTTCACCTACACATCAACTCAGCCAATGAACACACCCGTCAACTCCTATCCTTAATAAAAGTCCTCAATCTTTCCTCTCCCACATCCACACCGGCTGTTCAGAGCATCCTTCTACAGGCCAACCGCAAATTAGAACAGCATGCCACTCTCCATCTTAAAAAACTATCCAATCTCCTGGTTTCCCACCTCCGGAAAGGCAACTCACTCACCCTTCACAACCTTTCCAGCAAACCTCAACCTCCTCTCATTGCACACAAACCCAGTCTCTCCCACCTACTCAATCTCCCACTTCCAGCTCCACTCCCTCCAAAACCTCAAAATTCCAGGTCTGCTTGTGTCTGTGTATGTGCGGATGGATGTGAGTGTGTGTGTGTGTGTGTGTGTGTGTGTGTGTGTGTGTGTGTGTGTGGCGCGCGCGCGCACACACACGTGTATACCTGTCCTTTTTTCCCCCTAAGGTAAGTCTTTCCGCTCCCGGGATTGGAATGACTCCTTACCCTCTCCCTTAAAACCCACATCCTTTCGTCTTTCCCTCTCCTTCCCTCTTTCCTGATGAGGCAACAGTTTGTTGCGAAAGCTTGAATTTCGTGTGTATGTTTGTGTGTCTATCAACCTGCCAGCACTTTCGTTCGGTAAGTCACATCATCTGTGTTTATATATACGAGGGGCGTTCAGAAAGTAAGCTCCGATCGGTCGCGAAATGGAAACGACTATGAAAATCCGATAAAGCTTTGCACAGATGTGTTGGGTAGTGTCTCTAGTATAACCCCAGTTAGCATCACGTCGCTCTTCTCATTTCTGAGCTCACAGTGAGTGCGTAAAGATGTCTAGAAAATAGTGTCTGCCGCCAAGTACGAGGGCCTGGTGAGAAATTTCGCCTGAAGCTATGCAGCTAACATTACATAACTGTCGTGCTGTTTCGTCTTCACGACAATTCTCAGCCGCATTCTGCAGGGGCAATGAAGATGCTCCTGCATCGTTTTCAAATGGAAATGTTAGATTACCCACAATACAGTCCGCAATTTTCTCCCCCTGAGTTTCATCTCTGGTCACATGAACCGCTGTCTTTGAAGACAACATTTTGACACAGACAACGAGATGTAGGCCAGCGTGGAGAATTGGCGGAAAGCACTGGCGGCTGCCTTCTATGATGAGGCTATCATATGTACTCACAACTGTCTTACACTGAAGAGCTACATCAAAATTTTGAAAATGCTATTGCTGCCACCCCCCAAAGGACAACTGATGTCTGAGTCTCTCTGATAAACCGTGCACAGTTCTGTATAGACATAAATGGTGGTTTTTCCAGCATTTTCTGTCAACAGCATCTTCTCTCTTCAGAAGTGTATGTAGCACAATCCTTTTCTCGTCAGTCAGTTAATTTATTTCCTATCACAAACTATTCTCAGTGATCCTGGAGGAAATGAAAAAGGAAGACATGTCAACGGAACATACCTCATGCACATTTTGCTGATGAAACTGTACCGTTTGCCTTTATTGCAAATAAACCTCAACTATGAATGGAAGGAATTAATACATTAAGTTTTCACGTAGGTTTGGAAGTCAATTACAATAAGACAGTGTACAAACTACATACTGAACAGAAAACAAGAATTAATGGTGTAATCATAAAATCATTGCCAAGTTTTTGTATTTTAGGTGGTTGAAGACTGCGTGGACAGGAAAATAAATACAAACAGTAAAAATTGCCTAGTGTTTTTGGAAAGCTATACAACATTTTAAAAAGTAAATTTCTATTTTTTCAGACAAGTGAAGTTAACATTATTGTTAATTCCCACTAACAGCAGTGATACATGCACTTCCAAAATATCAAGAGTTGGCCAGTTTGAGAGGCATAAAAAGACTAATGACAATGTAATGCAGACAGAAAATAATGAAAATTTACTGTGAAACAGTATGATGCAAAAATTCTGGAACTCCTTACAACGTCCTTAAGCTATGATTTCTTGTAAGTAATAACTGATCAGACATACACATGAGATTTTGCTACGGCTGAAGTGTTACAAATATGTGCTGTGGCAAAAGCAAGATGGTAGCTTACGTATTTTGACATCTTGGGCTATATCATACCAATGCCACCCAAGTTCTCTTAATAATTTCAGCCTGGAGATCTTTGAGATTATCACACTGCCTCAGGTGCAGTATACTATCTGGTTTGGAGGCCGGATGTTACAACCTACTCCACGCAGATGGACAACATTTTAGCTGGAAGGATGTTTACTGTAACTATAGGAAAAGACACTGGCTGTCCAAAAGTATTGAATAATGGCTTACCACAGGGATCCATCCTCACTTCTCTCTCAATTTGTGTGTGTCTGATATTCCTCCAACAGTCCAGAAAGTTTTGCTATGTGGATGATTTGGCAATGGCTACCAAACACAAATTCTTCGAAACAACTGAAGAAATCTTAACTTCCGACTTAGACATCTTACGCCAATCCTTCCATGAATGGAGGTTACAACCTAAATCAAATAAAACAGAAGTTGTGTTTTCATCTGTCCAACAGATTGGCCCTTGGTGTCTATTTTGAAGGAGAAAAACATTGTAACATGCTTGCAAAATACCTTGGGATTCACCTTAGACATGACAATTTCTTTTAAGGAGCACTTGATGTGAACCTCTGCTAGCTCAAAAGCAGAAATAACGTTCTTCATAAGCTCTGTGGCACCTAGATAGGGACCGTCAGCAGACGCACTTCTCGTATTGTCACTCTAGTTGGTATAGTTAACTGCAGATTACTGAGATCTCTCTAGCCTAGTAGTCCCGGATGGTAAAGTGCATATAGTAATAATGGATATCAGAAGGTTGTAGATAATGCACCGATATTGAATGATGTATTCTCTGGGGAGAAAAAAAGGTTTAAGATCAAGTCATCCCACTCTTATAATGCCAGAATTCCTGTCTAAAATTCAATGCCATCGATGAATTGAAACACGGTTGGAAAAAAACTGTCCACCATAATGATTGAAACTACCCTGCATCCAAGGAAAGCCCCCTGGATTTTACCAGACACAGGCAATTTGGACTGATCTGAATTGCATCCAAATGAAATATGGAAGGTCCTCAGACACGCTCCAGAAATAGGGTAAATCTTCATCACTACCTTGTGTGACTGTGGTGCTAAACAGCAGACAGCTACTCATGTTGTATCAACATATCACACACATGCCTACAAGGACCCTTTAAAATATTTCCTGTCAGTGATGAGTGGAGTGATAAACAATATAAAAAACCTTGATATTTGCCTACAGCTATTATTATTATTAGTATTACATTATGCTGGAGATGTATTTAAGTGTTGACTGTGTGTATGTATAGCTATTCATGTCATTAAAAAGTCTTAATGCATGCTATACGATAAATTATTATTATTATTATTATTATTATTATTATTATTACTATTATTAAAAATCACTCAGCTTGCTGTTTTTTCACTACAATAAACAAATTACTACTGCTGTGTCTGCAAAATATAATGCTCATTTTCTTGCCTAACACATTTCATATTTAAAGTTCGCCTCCAAGTTCAAGAATAATGACAATGACCTTAATAACCTAATAAATATGAAAATGTTCTTCCTACTGAAAGTTTACTGAAATAATATTAACTAATTATGAAGGTAAGTTATCTCTGTATTTAGGAAAGAAATTAAAGACTTTTACGAATATTATATTCTAAAAGTTTATCAGGGAGTAAAGCATTACAAAATCTAAACTACATTTCTGATTACAGTTGGTAAACTTTATCAGTCGAATCAGACTATGCTGCAAACATTTTGAGAAATGTCTAGTAAGTGTGGCTGAATGTCTTCTGTGTAAGAAACGTATATTACCAAAATATGGAAAAGGCAACCATATACCTGCTGAGGATTGGTGCACAGAAACATGTAACAGAAAACATATAACACTAGCTTTGACCTCCTGCTCTTTTTCTAGTAGGATTACACATACCAAAATTCTTGGATAAAAATACATAAAAACGAAGAAAGGCAACCAATTATATATAGAGGATTGGTGCTTGGCACATAGAAACATGTGACACACACACACACACACACACACACACACACACACACACACACACACACACAGAGAGAGAGAGAGAGAGAGAGAGAGAGAGAGAGAGAGAGAGAGAGAGAGAGAGAGGGGGGGGGGGGGGGGGGGACGACAGTTACATCTGGCCAGTACAGCCAGAGTTCTGGCTCAGATTCTGGTCAGAATGGGAAAAGATAGCAGTCATGTAGGCTTCAGGCGTGCTTGGTGTGTGTGGTGTGTGTGTGTGTGTGTGTGTGTGTGTGAAGGGGGGGGGGGGGGGAGCCGCATGCACGTGTACTTATAAACTTTCCTTTCTGTGAAGAAGGCTTTGGCCGTAAGCTCAATGTGTAACAGTCTTTTCGTTGTGTCTGGATGCAACTCAATGTGCCAACCTTATGGTGAGTAGCAATCTATGCATTGGTGATCAGTATTACCTGGGCCTGGAATGTGCTAATCAGCTACAGGGCCATGACTTCCTAAAATCATGCCCTGAAATGAGATCTATTCTGTCTGAAATTCTGGCCACCACACCTAGAATAGCTTTCACTCACCCTCCCAATCTCCGCAATATTCTTGTCAGACCCTACGCTCCTTCTGCACCGATCCTCCTACCCTATGGCTCCTACCCCTGTGACTCTCCCCACTGGAAGACATGCCCTATGCACCTTCCTGCTACCACCTATTCCAGCCCTGTAACTGGTGAAACATAAACTATCAAAGGGAGAGCTGCCTGTGAAACAACACATCATATACCAGCTGTTATGTAAACACTGTTCGGCCTTCTACATCAGCATGTCTACCACCAAATTATCAATTAGAATGAATGGGCATAGGCAGGGGGTGTATACTGGCAACTCGCAATATCCTGTTGCAGAGCATGCTCTACAATGTAACATTCGTGATTTGTCCCCCAGACAGTTCTGAGAACTACGCAGGTGGGAACTAGCACTACAGCACGGTTCTCGCCACCCACCTGGCTTTAATTTACATTAATTTCTTCCGTCTCCACATTTCTTGGATTGGATTGGATTGTTTGGGGGAAGAGACCAGACAGCGACGTCATCAGTCTCATCAGATGAGGGAAGGACAGGGAAGGAAGTCGGCCGTGCCCTTTCAAAGAAACCATCCCGGCATTTGCCTGGAGCGTTTTAGGGAAATCACGGAAAACCTAAATCAGGATGGGATTGAACAGTCATCCTCCCGAATGCGAGTCCAGTGCGCTAACCACTGCGCCTACATTTCTTCACTGTAACTACTCTTTGCTTCCCTCCATTTTAGTTTTCTACATTTTTCATTGTCTTTCCCATCTATTTTCTCTGCCCCCCCCCCCCTCCCCCACCTCTTTTATGTACAATGCACTTGGCTTTTCACTCTTATTAACTCAGGTCCGGCGTGATTAAGCAGTAATCTCTGTCTGCGCATATTACCCTGTCTTCCACCTTTAAGCCCTCAGGTTTGCAAATCTCGTTTGATGCAGTCCCAAACAACCAGTCTTTCCTTCTCATCCAGTACGATAAGTCGCCCCCGACCAAAGGTTCTGGGTGACTTTCCCGAAACCTACCCCTCTCCAATCCTTTTCCTTCACCACTCTTCCTTCCCCTTCAACCCTTCTACCTGAAGGAGCCATTGGCTCCAAAAGGTTGCCAGTTACAACCATGTCTTATGTGTGTGTTCTGCCACTGCTTGTTGGTAATCTATACTATTAAATATTCCACCATTTTCATAAAATTATTAAAAATAGTGTTTTATTACAAAAACATTGAACAACAGCTGACATTTAAATACAGACGATAACAAATTACACGACTTCATCAGGAGACAAGTTGAAAAGAACGAACTAGCATGTTTCATGAAGTGGGGATTGTCCATTGGGTAACAAACAACCATGTCTGTTTAATAGTTTTCCTAATACTTACAATTCATTTACCACTAGTAGTGTAAAGAATCCACAAAAATCAGCTAAATGCATGAAATTAAACAGATTGTGACAAAACTGCCTATGCGCCACAGGCATATTCTGTAACAAATCTCATTTTCTCTGAGAAAATGAGTCCACATGACAACTAAGGCCCTTATACATACATGCTATGTATGGCTTGAGAGGCTAGTCTGCAGCCGAATCATTCTTTACATTCATTTTTACTTGACATCTACAGTCCACTTTCCATATCTCTATTAAAAATAACAAAGAAAAAAAATTCTTAACAAAATAATTTACTCCTTTTTTATGAATTTTGCAATAGGAAGGAAGGTTTGTGTCAGTGCCCTACTGGCGAACAGCTCATCAGTGGTTGCACATACGCTTTGATAGGGCAAGGATGGGGTGCGAAAGTGGTTGTGGCTTTTAAAAGGAACCATAACCGCATTCAGTTTCACCGATTTAGAGAAACCAGAAAAAAACAAATATGGAGAGCTGACAGGGATTTGGAACACATTCCTCTTGAATTCAATTCTTCGGTGGCAACTTGACCGATATATTCATATGACAACTGCATCCGAAATGACTTTTGCATATGCTTCAGTATTGGCCCTTTATTTTATTTGTGACTCTAGCACCCATTCTGTGTCACATTTTAATATAAATACATACTACGGAATGCACAGTTACGTATAGTTTGCAACCAACAGGACTTGTGTGAAACTGGTGTGCTTCAATGAGGTTGCCTATGTTGTTCTCTCCAGTATTTCTGCGAGTACCATCTAACACATTAAGAATTATATCACAATTTGATCAAAGTGAAAATCGACAGAATTTATTTAACCAAACTGTAGATACAATTTTTATTAATATAAACTCATTTCAAGAGTATGCATTCTGCAAAAAGTATTACAATGTAGCAGTGACTATGAATGCCAGAAAAAATGTATTTTATAATACTACTGTACGAAAAATAAATGCACAGATAATAATGTATCCAACAATGTCTCAAATTTTGTAGTGTAACAATGCACAAAGCATCAGAGTCAATAATGTTAACAAAACAGTACAATAATGAAATCTATTTACTTACATCTATCTCTTCCTAATCCTTTGGTGTTGCTTTTTACTAGTTCTTCATTTTCTATTTAAAGAAATAAAACTAAGCACACATTAGGAATTATAAAACATAATCTATTAGTAAAAACATGTTAGGTAGCCTTGTGCTGAAAAATATCTTCTTTCCTCCTCTAAAGTGGATACATTTTGCTTTAAGCTCTGAGGAAAATAGCTATGGCTACCATATTACAATGCTTATTAATGTGAAAAAAATCTCCTGTGAATATGGTAATGAGTAAATTATTTTGCTTTTAGCCTACTATGCCAAAAACACAATTTTCCATTAACCCAATATTTTGCACTCAAATGAAAGGCTGTGGTTATAAAAGTGAGTTCCCAAAATTCACAAAAATTGTTGAAGTCTACAAAAATGTTCAATGTATTCTTATTCTATGAACGATAGAACGATAAATTTCTGTTACACATTTCCAATCTGATTACATGAAACATCCACACAAAAGTATCAGTCTATTACAACAAACTGTTCACACAAATGAATATAATTTTCCGCCTTATAAAAATCACTGTTCCAAAATCAGTAACTCAAAGAGTAATACTAGATTCATTCACAAAAAACAACTACCCAGTTTATAGATGCAATATTCCAACATACATGTTGGTTTTGAAAGAAAAGGAATGAAGGAAACATTGAAAATGTTAAAACCTCAATTTAAAAACATCACAGTGTTAATTCTGTTTCAGACTTTATTAGGGTCTTACACTCCCACTGTGAAGATTCACATTAATATGCAAACTTAAGCCAACAAACTAAATGTTTAAATTTTCACACTGTTTAATGCCTCACTCTTTGCTCTCAATTCTATCTTTGTGATAAATAATGTACAACATTTTTACAATTATAAACAATTTCCACAAAGAAGTCTACATGCACCACTGGAAATCTAACCAGTGCTAAAAGACTGTTTACAATATGAGCTTCAGAGAGAGATTCTTGAGCACCTACAATGCTTAATTTTTATTGGGAAAAATGCGGAAAGGCTCAAAGCTATACATTTAGAAAATTAAATAAATCTTTCCGTAACAAGGAAATGATCATTTAGAAGTGAACAGTGCAAAAAATATTTTTAGTTTTACATAAGAATTTGTAAAATCGTTTAAGGGAAATAATTTGCACAAGGATCAATATAGTAAATTTTACACTATTAAACTGTAATAGTTTCTGTCACAAACAATAAGGTTTATACAAGGATATATGATAAAAAGGTACAGAGTAATGAAAAACAAATTTAGTCATACTATTGCATATTTGTATAATTTCAAATGTTGTTAACTGAAAATGAGATTGGCCTAGTTCGTTTATAATGAAAGAAACCAAGACTGAAGGTTTTTGATGAACAAATATACAGTGGTTATTCTATTGCACAAAAATGCACTTACTTCCTTTCCCAATTCAAAACACACCTTAAGAACCACACTATTTGAAACCATCCATGTGTGATGCTGTTTTCAAATCAGGATTTGTCAAATTTACATTGTTATGCCCCCCCCCCTCCCTACCCCCACAGTTCACCTTACACTCTACACCTCCTTTCCACACCAATCAGAATTTTAACTTCTTTCTATAATAATTTATTATTTCATTTATCACCTCACTGGTACTCTGCGTAATTTTATAATGCAGTAAATAAATTGCAACCACTATCCAGTCTTCCATTTAAACTCTTGTCTTCCTTTGTGTTTTATCCATTCACATATACTTATATCTCTGAAATTGCATTCAGCTGGATTAATCCTCAATTTATTTCTAACATTTAATTTAATGACTGAAAAACTCAACATAATGAAGTAAAACGTGCACACAGATAGAGAGAGAGAGAGAGAGAGAGAGAGAGAGAGAGAGAGAGAGAGAGAGAGAAGGGGAAGGAGAGGGAGTGGTGTCCACGCCATTTCTACACAATTTTTCTAGGGAATATTTCTGTGACACCTTTCAATTTAAAGCGTAAAATATACTTTGTAATAAAATAAATTCTTTGTAGAGTTCTATATCTTATGAGGCAATTTGCAAATGCTACAAAACCAATGCATGACAGTTTTAGATATTACCAATTAAACTTACTTCCTTAATAACACACAATTCTTCTCCATTAATTATTTGGTGTCCTATCATTTTATCAATGGACAGAAGAGTAAAAATATGAATTAAGTCTCCACAGAACAACACCCAAAGGCACATATACTAGGGCTCTCTTGAGGGATACCAGAATACAAATACTTAAGATGAAATTCAGGAAATCTAAGGAAACTACATATGTTTGCTTTTACAATATGCCACAGGAAATCTCTAGTGACTAATACAATCGGATTTTTTATGATATGATTTCTCCCACTTTTGTGATGAAGTTTAATATCTATTTCCCAGAGTGCCCTTTTTCTTTTTTTTGCAATAGACATTGCAATTGTATCTATGAAGCAAGAATGGGACAGCAAGTGAAGTGCAATGGTGAGGCTAAATATTGTACTGAATCACATTTGCAACCAGCAAGCAATGTCAACAATTTAGTTCCATTCTGGAATATTTTTTATGGTAATGACTAATCTTTTAATGCAGATTAACAGTTACTCTCTCTCTCTCTCTCTCTGACAAGAGTTTCACCAATGAAACACCTCAGTTATAATTTAGCAATATTTCAGGGTGTCCTTCAGCTTAAGTGAACGGGTCAGAGGCAGAACAGACACAGGTCTGTTTCTCACAATGATTTAGTGGGAAAAGAAGCAGGCAAGGAAAATAATTTCAAGAAGAACTTCAAATTTCTTCTACCATTGTCAACTCTGAATCCCTTCACGGACATTCCAGAGTTCCCACCAACAAAGAAATGGAAACAGCATCCTCTGACAATCTGAGGAAGTAACAAGAACATTCTTCTCATATGGCACACCCGCAACCTGTTAATATGGCTGAACTATGGACTGCAAAACACAGTGAACATTCACCATTTGCACAATGTAGATAGTATCCCTGAACATGCACAATACAAATGATATATCTTTTACAGGAAGGCAACTTTTTGATGTATGATTAACTTGCATTTCCACAAATAAATGCCACAAAGTTGTGTACAAACTACTCACTTGACATAACCTTCCATAGAAGTGGTGTCACATGAACTTCAAATTGCCCACAACAATAATGCTATGAGAAACACCTGTACATCAACAGTATGTCCCCCTTGTCAGTTATACTCTCCTGATTCCTCTGGCAATATGCTGAAATCCTTGCAACATGATGGGAAGATACTGGAATGTCAGTGAATTAAACCTAAGGCCGAGCATTCATGTGGTATAGGGAACCTGTCTTAAAAAAAAAAAAATAATAATAATAATAATAATTGTTCACAAAGAGTGAAAAAAGGGGGGGGGGGAGGGTGAGCTCTAAGAAAGAAGAACACGGTTATATAGGCTTTATTTGCAAATCTAAAAATATAAGAAAAAGTAAACAGTAAATAGCTGAACAGTTCTAAGAAAGAGAGCATAGCAACTCACCTCCCCAACCCTTATCAAATCACCTTGTTTGCTAATTAATTAGGCACACAACTTACATTTGTGGCACAGAATACACTGCCTGTGTGCAGCATGTGCTGCAGCAACACAAAGTAAAATGCCAATGGAATGATGTACTAGTAACCATGAAAGAACATAATATATTTAACCTTGGAACTTTGCAAAGCAAGAAATGTATTATAGGCTAAAAGTGACATTCCTATTTTGTGTAATCAGTGAAGGGTCCTCTTAAAAATATATTTGAACTAGAAAGCACAGTGCAATAGAATAGTTCAACAAATACAGATTCTTAAAACACTTTACACATGTGTCTATGTATATTTATTACCCTGTGGAACTTCATCTCTCATTTTATGTGCTTTAACATTAAATTGTTAAAGACATACCTATATAGCCCCTTATCAACATGAACACTGTTATACTCACTGCTCGCAACTTTAGATGTGCCCTCATTAAATGTCTACATAACACAAACTGTCTCAAATAATATTTTTTGAGAGATGTTTACTTCAAAATGAGTTCTTGTAACGGCAATGAACATAATGATATCTAATATAATAACAATCCATATACAACCATTAGGTAACCTATCAATTACTTATATAGAAAAAATATTTTGTTAATGGAACTGCATTTTATGAGAGTAAAGAACTAATGAAATATGAGACAAAAGTGGAGTAGGAATGTTGAAAACTACATTTGCCAAAATTATCAGTACTGCTGGAGTTACAATAATATTCTAAGTCAGGCCATAACAGAGGTAAGTACTCACAATGAACTATCCAGAGTAAGCATATTATCACCAAAAGAGTATGGGCAATAATTGCCAGCATCAAACACTTGGCTCCCTGAGACAACATTGAAATCAAATGCTCAGTATTTCTGATAATAGTAATACCAAATATGTTCGCTATACTAATCTTAATGCAAATCATTTACTCTTTTGCCAAGAACAATAACAGGGCCCATAACTAGGCACTTCAATAGCAGTTGGCAAAACAACTCGCCATCACTTCGCATTAGAGCAAACATGCAAACTGTTGGAATGTTTAATAAATTCTTGCAGCTGTATACACACTTATCTGTCCCGAGGCCCTCAGTTTCTGTAAACTGAATATCACATCGTATCTTCATTTTGTCTAACTTACTTTTAAAATAGCATTGTTGCTTTTTAAAGAGAGGGGGGGAGGGGGGGAGAGAAAAAGAAAGAGAAAGAGAGAGGGAGGGAGAGACAGGGGGGAGGGGGGAGGGAGAGACGGGGGGAGGGGGGAGGGAGAGACAGGGGGAGGGGGAGAGGGGGAGGGAGGGAGAGAGAGAGGGAGGGGGAGGGAGAGGGAGAATTTATTTTTGTAAATTTTAAGTGAAAATTATTTAACTAAACACTTTCACACTATTAGGTAATCAAAGACATTTTACAAGCACAACATTTGAGTTTTAATGTCTCATGTATTCAGCAGCAATTGATGTGTGTGTGGTTAACACACTTTAAACAAATTATGCTGAAATTGAGAACTGATGAAGAGCAAGGACATGTGAAGGAACAAACTTCAATGAAGGCAGACTGGACCATTAAGAATACAAAGAACATGAGATTTTTGATCTGTAATTGTCACTTATAATTCTTTGAAGTCTTATGGAGGCGGCACTTGGCTATTGTGTATGCTGGTTGGTTCAGGAAGTATAGCAACTTCATTGAGCACACTACCCACTATAGCATTGATTATCTTCTTGTCATTCTTATGCAACTTTATTTTTCTTGATACTTCATCAGTCAATTTTTAATCTTTCAACAGAGTGGCATATCTAAGCAGAACTATTGCTGTAATTAAGTGGAGCTATTGTTATCCTGCTTTATTTCAGAAGCTACACACTTCAGTTGTTCCAGTCTAAAACTTTTACAACATTTTTAGCTGGAAACACCTGACTGTGTACTATACAACAGTACTGCTACACCAACTATACACAAGGTTGACAAATATATAGGACAAGAGAAATTCACAGATCTAAAATACAACAGACATGCATTTTACATACAACAGCAACAACCGCATATGGATAGAAGAGTTGAAATGTTAATATGAATTGTACCCCACAGTTCAAGGACTGTGCTAAATCATAAACCTCTGGACTGAATTAAGATCATGCAGTTACACAACCTATACAATCTGATTACTGTTCAGTTTCTTTCAATCAACAGTCGGTCGGTCAGTCAGTCAGTCCGTCATTCTGGCTCTTTGCATGTTTTAATGTACAAAATTTGCTGAAAGTTCGTCTGAGTTCATATTTCCAATATAACCAAAATTTTTCTACTATAAACAAATGTTGCCTTTTTAAATCCAAAACATTTCACTGGATCAGTTCACAACTTTGATACTTAAGTGTCACAATTCTTTATGATGATATTTCACTGCACATTTAATCTAATCTAGGTTCTCATCACCTAAAAATGTTACACTAATCAAAGGATATTAAAATCTTCCAGATACATAGAATGGCAACACACATGAAAAGCACCATTGTCAGAATGTCTTATTACACGAGCCATCCACAAAAATCCAATCAATCACTCAAATACAAGAATGTCTCTACAAGAAAACTGCACTGCTCCCAAAACACACACACACACACACACACACACACACACACACACACACACACAAACACACAGAGAGAGAGAGAGAGAGAGAGAGAGAGAGAGAGAGAGGAGAGAGAGAGAGAAGAAGAAGAAGAAGAATACAACTATCTAAGCTTCAGCTTCAGTTTTTACTCTTTTCTTTTTAAGAAACAAGTGCTGCAAGGAGAAACAGCGTGAAGTACAAATGTGTTATTTATAGAATATATATGTACTGTCTGAGTAACAAATACAGAAACCTACATACATTAGTGTGGAGAAAACCAAATGAAAATGGCTTGGATGCAAAAAATGCTATTAATAGAAGAACTGTGAGACAAGAAGGCATTTCTCCTACCTCACAAAATACAAGGTGCCATAATGGGATCAAATAGTTTTATTGGCAGGATAATCTCTACTGATCTGATATGTACAAGTAAATAAAGGACCCCATAACAGGATATATTCCTTGCCCCCTCTGCATAAAGTGTTCTAGTAATTTTTAAAAAAGTCAACACATAAACCTGTTAGTTATCACACTGCCATCATACTTTTATTACGGTATTTCAAATTTACATTGTCCATTTTGATGGCAATTATTTAGCATCTCATATTTTTTTAAAATGTTCTAGTAGTTAATCACAGTTATTATTTTCTACACCTCTCCAGTTCTGAAATCAATCTTAAAAATTCACAAGGACAACTATGAAAAATCAGTGCTCTATTACTGCAGTAATCTACATGTAAAAGCACATGTGCACACGCGAGCGCGCCCACACACACACACACACACACACACACACACACACTCTTTTTATTCATTATAACTATTATTAACAAAAAACTATTTTTGTAGGTACTGTCTGGTCCTTAGTGAATAGCTTATTAATGGCGAATATCTTGTTTCGTTGGCTACGGGAAGACATGATACATGTTTTTATTAATCAATTATTTTTCCCAGTACAATCAACTATAAATTTTAAGCTGTCCAAAGAGAAAATTTCTAGCCAACCATTTCCTGTTAAGTTGTATGTTTATATGGATGAGTTAATACATCTTTCATACAGTTTCTATATGTATAAAAGGTAACAATAGGTCTTTTACCTCGTACAGGCCTGACACTGACTAGCGAAATACAGTACAAAAGATAAAACTTCGCAACATCCTTTTAATGAAAACAATTTTGTATTTTTCTGTGCATCCCATCATCAACTACTGATACCGATGTAAACAGCAATCACATTTATATACACCACAGCTACATTTAAAATCATAATTACACAGATTTCACATGTGCATTTGTAAAGATGTCAGGTACTTCTCAACTCACCATTCCAAAGAGCAAACAAGTCAAATCTTCTATAGTCTAATTAAAAAAGGAAAAAAAGACTTCTTGGAATGATGATTTACAAAAGTTAGTAACAAAAATAAGGCCCTCTATATTCTTATATCCACAAATGTTTGAGGGATACATGCTATCAAGGCATAATACTGCTGTATATTTCTTTACTAGTGAGCTTCCTAATACTGATGACAAAGTCTTTAAAGATCGAAAGTGATGCCTCACTGCTCACATTCATAAATGGAACGCTCACAGTATGTACTGATGTAAATTTAAATCACATACAAATATCATTAAGGCATCTTCTTAGAAAGGATTAATAAAAAACCAATAGATGTACACACACTGAACCTTGTAGTTATAAAAATGTAGTGATTCAGAACAATTCCAGTAACAAAACGGTGTTCTCTTTTATTCTAGTTTTAAGTCCCGCTGTCTAATAACTACAATGTACCTGATGTGCACCCTTCAGTTCAGCTGAATTCTATTAGCTTTTTATTCTCCATGTTGCACAACCATTTATGCTCACCACGGTTGTTTAAATACATCTCCATACGACATAAAAATTCTGCAGTGTGCTTGTACTTTAGGATCTTTGATCTTTAATATATTTTCTGCTTAAAATTTACTTTTCAGTGCATTATGTAAAATATGGCAGTATGGTAAATAAAAATAAATTCTCTTCTAAATGACTCTTTTTTAGAATATGGAAACATTAAATGGCTACAAGGTTGAGACTGATACATAAGAATGTCATTGAACTCAACTGCCAGCTGCCCCTGAGCATTTAATGTCATGTGAACCACAGTTTCAGTCTGTTGTGCCATTGTGGAATTTAGAGTTGCAGTGTAGGTAGTATTACAAATATTTTATTGTTTTATGGCACTTTTCAAATAGGTAATTTTTCAAGTGTTTGAAGGTATGTGCATTTGGGGGGGGGGGGGGGGGGAGAAAGCAAGGGGGGAGGGGGGGGGAGTGTAGGAGATCAGCAAAAATCAAATTCACTTCAATACTTTGGAACAAGTGGAAACACTGCAACATTAAATTTATACTTTTATAAATGAATATCTTATCTTCAGCAATAGGCAGACAATAGCTGAGCTCTGATGTTCTACAAACCAGTATTGATTCTTAGCCCTATAAATGAAATGTAATGGAGAGTGATAATATGAACTAAATTAAGCTATTAACTTATATGAGCAACACTAGTAAATTCATTTTCAGTACTTTTTCTCAAAGTAAATCAGTAACATTTTATAGGAATGGGTACAGGTGTAGGAAATTTCTAGTTGCTGTTTTCTAATTCTTATCAAACCATGGTTCTTAATATAATAAATCAGTCTTTCTTGGAAAGAACACATTACTTGTGTATAACCTCAGCAGTCTACATTTTTTTTAGTACAGTTTGCAACAATATTTATTGAATCTAATTGTGTATGTATGTATGTATGTATGTAAATGAGTCATATTTTCTCCATTATGTAGTGTGCCTCCAGCATTTCCTGACTAGATGTAACAATCAGGTGTCTCCTGAGATTCTATAATGGGCAGCCAGCAGGAAGAGAGCACTTGCATCATACAATTTCTATTTAAAACCTATTTCTTATAATCTCCAAACTTTAATGTTTCCACATCTCTGTATTCCAATACACTTATTACTACACAATATTAAAAGCACTTTTATACTCAACACACATACAACTACTTTAAAAGCTGCATCCGAGGCATGTGGAACTTCACAACTGTTGTTTACAAACAGTATCTCATAAACAAACTGCATCAATTAAAAATATATAACTGTAAAGGACATCAAAATAGGAAACGATAACGATCAAACACACTACAGATACGTTTATTCATAGTATGCACCTTACAGCTCTGGACGTGACTTAATGTTATTAGGAAGGGGACATCTTGCAACCCCATTAGTTTGCTGTTGAACTCTAATTCCTAAGATATCACAGATGTTATACACCCAATGCCTTGAATGACATAGGCAATCATGTTAACTATATTTAATCTAAGACATTTCTCAAAATATTATTAATGCAGACTTCCCAAGTGTCAAAAACATCTACATTGATCCCAACAGTATAATTTTGTGACTACCTTTGTCACATTGCACAGACTCAATATTAATAGCTGGCAAAATGAAACAGTCTTTGTGCATTTGTTTTACAATATTAATCCACACACCTTCACTAATATAGTGTACAAAATGTTCTCAAACTTGCACAGAACTGCTTACATAAGTCTTCGGTGATTATTGGAATGATATATTATACACCCTCCTTTTAACTGGCTCCTGAACCCAACAACTTAACATTAATGGCTTAGTGGTTATCTTTCAAAATCTCAGGCACAGCACCATAAAAAAGTACATTTCACTACATCTTTCTTCATTTAGACTAGTGGTTGTAAATAAATAACTGCTCACTTCCTAAGCCTTTAAATATCTTCCCCAAGGAATGCACATATCTTCTGCAAAACAGGTCTGATGAAGATATAAAAAGTACAACGACATGCTTATATTTATAGCATGCAAAACAAAACAGGAGAGAGAAGGCTATGTGCTCAAGTTATGCACATACAAGTTAACTGCTTTAATCATTACACCTGGAACCCTGGCAAACATTACCACAGTCATTTAACTTAAAACAGTTGAGACAAACAAATAAAATGTTTCAGATGCTATACATTGATTGTAGCTCATCTCAGTTGACTCTGTACACTTTTCTGATACAGGTGACAAAATTGGTCGTGTAGGAATACATAAATAACCATAACACTGTATTCAACATAAAATTCTGTGTCCCATACATATACCGAGACCTGTAAGTTTTAACAATTTTTATTTGTCGATTAAATGGGAAAGTATGTAGACCATTTTAAATTTATCACAGATTGTACCAGGAAGCCTCCACAACAAATAAAAGTTGCTTTCAGGAAATCATCAGATAGACAGGCATGCGTGTAAGCTTTATGCCCTATTCACAACCAGTTCAAATGACTCCTGTGGATATAATCACCAATAAAACTGAACTGTATTGTTCTTCTTGACAATAAAATATTTTGCTCCAAGTGACCACAGAGTAAATGTTTTAAATTTACTTAAAAGATATACCACATTGTATCTGCAGCAGCTCATATTTGACAGCGGATTACAGATTCTTGCAGTGAGCAGTTTGTGTTGACCACTAAGTAATGCTGCAGAGTAAATGCCTAGATGCATGAGGTGCTCTTGCTACAGTATGCATATTCTACTCACAGAATATTAGCTGAGCTGAGATTTCCTACAAGAATACTTTCATTATGCTGTTTCAGTATCTCTCAGTACCTGCAGGATGTACTCATCAGAATCCCCCAGGATAGGGTTGAGTATAACCTCAGGTAATGTAACATCGTCCAGTGGGGCCCAGGATCTCTTCAATTCTCTGCTGATTTCCTGAACACAGAGATAGACAGTATTAGCTCCAACAGGCCACTACTCAGCGTGTTTCATAAACGTGGTTTGTTGTTATAAAGATGGCAAGTTATCTCGATTTTACAGAACTGTTAGGTGAGATACAATTCCTTACAAAAGAGTGGAAATGAACGAGATTTTTGAAATAACATTAACTGTTTGCAGATAGTGTATAATACAGATACCGTAAGTTAATTTTACCAGTAGATCTCTGTGCAGAAATTTGCACCAATAACTGACTAACAGTACTCATTCCACAAGTGAAATGGTTGACTTAAAATAATGAGATTTATTTATGGATGATGATTTTATCATCATTGAAAAATCATGTAGACGAAGATGAGAGCCATAGGTCTCTTTCTTCTCGTGCAATGATACTACTACAGTTGCCTGCTATTGCTGAAAAATTATTAGGAAAGAAAAGTACATTAAACTTTGGATCACAGAAAATCTTGAGACACTGCAAGTGGAAAGTTTCTGCTGTCAAATCTGCAACTGTAGAAATAATATTCACACTTTTCTGTTATTTGAAGTGGAAAAGCACATTACACTGATTGAGTAGTGTTCCCATTAGAAATTTACTCACATCAATGACTCCTTTGCTTCAAACACCTTAAAACATTAGACAATAATCAAAAAAATTTACAAAAATGCATCAGCAAAATATGGTGGTAACTGTGACCATAATCTTATAATAATTAGGATGGGTTATAAATCAAATACCGTATTAAAGACATTTAATAAAATTTGGCAACCAGAAATTAGTATGCCACAAGCAATCTCACTGTGGCTAGTCCATCAAAGAGCAATGCTCTACTCTTGAGCATGCAACAACTTCTGTCAATTAAACAAATGGAAGTAGGATGTTCATTCTCATGTTCTTGATACAACACATTGTAACTAACTCCCATTATCACTCATCAAAAGGAAATTACTGCCAGTGCACCAGCATAAGCCACAGCAAAAGGTATCATGAACTCTGCTATCTATCAGAACAAGTCTTCTGATGCCTCTTCATACCCATACAGTCACTGTAATGGACTGTTTCACGTACAAATCAAAGAAATGCTGCGCGTTAAACATTTTCTCCAGATATTAATGCATTGATTGTCAAGCTAGATACAAAATTGTGGTTTGTTAACTAATGCAACATTGTTCTTTAAGTGGGCCCAGTCAATTATATTCATCTACCCAGTATCTTAGGCGAAAATTGTTTCATGTTACTAATGAGAATGTGCACTTTTAGTCCATCTTCATGAATATTCTAACAAAAATTATCACTTTTTAACAATATAATGTAGTTTGATAGATAAAAAATCTACACGCTAAACAACAGCAGAACACACACGTAAAAGAAGATTATACTCATGCAAACTTTCTGAGCTCGTGGCTCCTCCTTCCAGCAGAAGGTTGAAGAGGAACAGTTGGAGAGGTTTAGGAAAAGGGGTACATTTTGGAAAAGTCATCCAGAACACCAGGTCAGCAGAGATTTACCGCACTGGATGAGTCTTTTCTTCTCATCCTGTTTGGTAAGTTCCCCCTGACTCAGGGTTCTTAGTGACTTTTCCGAACTCTACCTCTTCCTTCCCTTTCAACCCTTCTGCCACAAGGAACAGCCTCTGGCTCTGAAAGCTTGCATACATAAAACTTTTTTTTTTTTTGTACATCATTTTCTCCTGTCACACAGCTTGGCGAGTAGAAAAATTGTATCACATGACAATATCAATGACTTGGGTTCACTGGTAGTGTTCTGGGAAAATGCTATCGGTCTATGAAAGAGACTGCTTACAAACACTCATGCATCCCATGTTGAAATATTGCTGAAGCGTGTAGGACCTGTACCAAATAGGACTAAAATGTGGTAATTAACGTATACAAAGAAGGGTTTGCACAAATGGCGAAAGATTTGTTTGACACACTGGAGAGTGGCACTGAAAAACCTGAAACAGTAGACACTTTTAAGGACACGTGCTAATCACCCGATAAAGTCTTCTTATGATGTTTCAAGCATCAGTACTCAGTGAAAAATACAGCATCACACTACAGCCCTCTAAATATCACTCCGCAATGAAGTGAGAAAACACAATTACATTAATTATAGTGAGCACAGAGGCATTTAAGCAATTATTGTTTCTGCACCCCATACATGAATGGAGAGGTAAGAAACCCTAATAACTGGTACAATGAAAAGTAGCCTCTGTCATGCACTCCACGGTGGTTTGCACAGTAAGGCAATGAACATAGATGGATGTTAAGCGTGTAACATTCTGCTAGATACGTATCTACATATTGGTTTACACATTAGTATTAACCAGTTATTTTTAGTCACAGGAAATTTTTTTAGTGCCTGTAAAACATTTGTGGACAATTCCTACGATCAAAACAAGACAAAATATTCGCCTGAACATATGTCCTACAATGTGTCAAATTAAAATATTGAACCATGTTTCCTTATTACAATGTTTTGTTTATGGCCAAGGCCATAACTGAGCACAATGTTATCTTAAACTTACATAACACTCATTCAAGGGCAGTTTCTAATATTCGTTGATAACCCTCAACACTGATTTGGACTCACTGCATGGCACCAAACCAAAGAGGCACGCACGCTAAGATGATGGTTTAAGAGAGCCGAGTACTTCAGCTCTCAGGCTGTATCTTTTATTACTGCCAAATACACCCTTAACATTGCAATAATATGTCATTTAGGCATGATGGGGCCCAGCACGATACACCTTCAACATAAACTTTTTCAAGATGTAGAATCAGATACTGAGCTGAAGCGCCTCTTTTCCATCAAAATTTCATTACAGATAACTGGATCATCCGTGAAAAATCTGAGGTTACTGTAAGTATTGCCTGCAACGTCGTTAATACAAAACATGAACTGCAAGGCTTCCAATACTTCCCTGGGACACACACGAAGTTACTTCTATGCCTGTCAATAACTTTCCATCCAAGCTAACAAGCCGCACTCTCCCCACAAAGAAATCCTCAATCCACTGCCGCATCACAGCACAGGTTCTATCACCACCAAGGTTGATGGTATAGCCTGCATATTACTGTTGGGATGCTGATGATGTTTGGTGACGTCTACTATGTCACCTTTAATGGAGTGAGATGGAGAGAGTCTTAGGGTGCTCAGCACAGGTTATTCTGGAACGGAGAAGAAGTTGTGATCTGTAGGAAGTGAATAGGGGAGAAAACACTGAAGGATTCATTTTAGGAAAAAAATATTTTGAGAGTTATTTAACCCTATCCACAGACATGGCCTACAGTAGCTATATATGACTGCAGTTCAATGAATACACACTACTACAGTGTATGTTAGGCCTTTAGAGCAACTCCCAGTACCTTTCACTTTCAGAGACAAGCCCTATGCCTGCAACTCATTCTGACAATAGACAATCAAATACTTTTATCACAATTGGATACAAGTCTGAGACACCAACTGTTCTTTCCAGTAGTCTGAAACATCAGATATTACTCATTGCGAACTCAAGGTAATGGCTGTTGCTGGACACTGATTGGAAACTCATTTGTCTAGAATGTGTACAGTCTTCACGGTGTCTTACTGCATCATCATCATCATCATCATCATCATCGTCGTCATCATCATCATCATCATCATCATCATTATCGAAGTTTCATTCTATAGCAGCTTCGAGGCTTGGCAGTGGCATTGTTCCTGACAAGTACTCACAGCAACCGCTTCCAGGTGAAGTCTCCTGTCTCGTGGCACTGACTTCCAAATGTCACTCTTCACAGACTTCAGTCCACTGCACTAGGATTCTTATGCGAGTTTCTCCTGTAGAGTTGTTTTCCGCTTGCCCTTCTGACGGTCTTCCTAGGACTGAGATTTCTCCAGAACCTTCTCTAGCAATATGGCTGCGTGCCAGCATCTGCTCGTCACTGTGGCGCCCAAGCTCGTTGTCCACATTGGCCATTACAGTTTTGTAGTTTCCTCAGCTGGCTTTCCGCAAGTCTTAATTTCATACAGAGAACTGGTTCAAGTCTAGACACTTGTCTGACACCCCATCTCGCACGATGTCTTCATATTACTCTTAATAAAGTTTCACCCCATCCTTACATCCATGCCATGCCTTCCACTGATAAAATTTGATAGCCATGACACTAGTAACAAATCTGACTTTATATCCCATACAATCATATTTTCAATAATAAGCATGTTTGTGAATGTGTTTCAGTAGTCAAGAAACACTGCAACTACTCGACTGCCTCAGTGCATGGCAAGTCAGCATGTTAGGTGATACCTGACTGCCCTGGTTCAAGCCAAGTCAGGATGTGATCTGAAAAAAAGTGTGAGTTGGGCTTTGTGTTATCTGTGAATGGAGGTGCTGCAAATAACAGAAGGCATGAGAAAGCAATAAAGTTTATTTTTCCGTAAGCGCCGACAGAAAAAGAATTATACACAACTCTGGTGGCTAGGCTGAGAGCAGCAGCTGTGATGGAAAGTAACAAAGTCTGTGGACAAGTCCAGAGGTCAGGTTGCTGCACAGTAGCAATCCCAAGAAGGTCACGTACTGAGCAGAGCAGAAGTCCAGACAAGGTTGATCCAAATGGCGAGGTGTGGAGGCAGCAGTAGTAGTGTAGTCCAGGCCGAGATTGCAGAGTGCGATGCCACATGCATGTGTAAGAGCCCTGATGGTATACGAATTCAGCCGTCAACAGCAACTTTGGCACAATGTCACTGGAGCGGTGTCAGTATGTAGCTATTTCATAAGGGTAAACAGGCCAGTGTTGCTATGATACTGCGGAGGCAACTACAGACAGGGACCACTGTGGACACGGTCTGGTTCCACACCTGCACTGACTGGCTGAACATCACTGTGTGTGGGCCACAAGTTCCTGGCTGTGGATTGCACAATGTGTGACCCGCGGTCGTGTGGTGGCAGGGACGCTGTTGCAGGCACTGATTACAGGTTTCATAAGATTGACATTTCTGGAATCCATTCTGGTTAGTATGAAAGTCACTCTGCTTGAGATACCACATTACATTTGTACTCTGAATATGTTCCAAGATTCTACAACAAATGAATGACAAGGATGTTGGATGGTAGTTTTGTGGGTCACTTTTTGCAGCCATTCTTTTAGACGGGCATAACCTGTACTTTCTTTTTTTTGTTTGAGGGATCTACTGTATATTATAGCTGCAACAAGGACTCTGTTATAGTCTTGAGAGCACGTGGAACATGCTGGTAGTTCTGTGGCCTCCCTTTAACAATTCTTCCAAGATCATTAAATGTCTGTATGGAAGTAGGTTTTGGTAAGCAGGAGCATCCAAAGGAATATTTCTGTTCCACGCAAACACAGTGCACAAAAAGTGCAACATACCTAGAAAAGCAGAGGAATACCAAATAACTTTTTTTTAATCAATTCGTAATCAAGCACATCTTGAAAATCTAGGTGCAGGGGCACTCACAGCTTAACTAAATGACTTATACAGAAAACACTGTGCAAATAATGGCTACAGAGCCCCTTCCACTTATTCCAGTAACTGGACATTGTGGCAACCCTCAATGCCGAATTAGTTTGTAAGCCAATGTCACATTGATCATGAAATTCTGCTACACAAGCTCAAGTATTGTGGCATGAGTGGAACAGTGCACAAATGGTTTAATTCGTACCTAACTGGAAGAGTACAGAAAGTTGAAATAAGCAGTTCTCGTAATATGCAAAGATCAGCACATCCCTCAAACTGGGGAACTATCAAGAATGGGGTTCCACAAGGGTCGGTCTTGGGTCCTTTGTTGTTCTTAATATATATTAATGACTTGCCATTCTATATTCATGAAGAGGCAAAGTTAGTTCTCTTTGCTGATGATACAAGTATAGTACGCACACCTGACAAACATGAATTAACTGATGAAATTGTCAATAATGTCTTTCAGAAAATTACTAAGTGGTTCCTTGTAAACGGACTCTCACTGAATTTTGATGAGACACAGTACATACAATTCCATATAGTAAATGGTATGACGCCATTAATAAATATAGACCTTAATCAGAAGCATATAGCTAAGGTAGAATATTCAAAATTTTTAGTTGTGTCCATTGATGAGAGATTAAATTGGAAGAAACACATTGATGATCTGCTGAAACATTTGAGTTCAGCTACTTATCCAATAAGGGTCATTGTAAATTTTGGTGATAAACATCTTAGTAAATTAGCTTACTACGCCTATTTTCACTCATTGCTTGCATATGGCATCGTATTTTGGGGTAATTCATCACTGAGGAATAAATTATTTATTGCACAAAAGCGTGTAATCAGAATAATAGCTGGAGTCCACCCAAGATCATCCTGCAGACATTTATTTAAGGATCTAGGGATATTCACAGTAGCTTCTCAGTATATATACTCTCTTATGAAATTTGTTATTAACAACCAAACCCAATCCAAAAGTAATAGCAGTGTGCATAACTACAATACTAGGAGAAAGGATGATCTTCACTATTCAAGATTAAATCTAACTTTGGCACAGAAAGGGGTGAATTACACTGCCATTAAAGTCTTTGATCACTTACCAAATAGTATCAAAAGTCTGACAGATAACCAACAAGTATTTAAGAAGAAACTAAAAGAATTTCTGAATGACAACTCCTACTTCATAGAGGAATTTTTAGATATAAATTAAGAAAAAAAGAAAAACCAAAGAAAAAATTATTTAAAAAAATTTAAAAAATAAATAAAAAGTTGTTATATTAACTTAATTATGTTGTTAAATTAACTTAATTATGTCATGTATTGGAAAATCTGACTCGTTCCACATCATTACGAAATATCGTATTCATGATCCATGGAACTGGTATTAATCTAATCTAATGTGATCTTCAAAATATGGCAACAAAATGGGCAACTTCTCAAAAATTTCAGAATGCTTTAAATATCTAATTGTAGCCTCCCCCCCTCCCCCCATAATAACAATGAGTTACAATGTCAACATTACAGATCATACGTAAAGAGCAACAAATCGTTTTCTTCTTAAATTTCCAAAGTACTAAAGCAACAAGACCCTAAGTTTATAAGCAAGTTTCAGCAAAGATATTTCATGGTGATATTTCAGTGTTCGCAAGCCTGATAAATATGAATAAAATTATATATCAGTGCTCCAAATTAGCTAAAAGGGAGAAAAGAAGTTAGTTTAAAGTTCCATGGATCATTTTTATGATAAGTCATAACTGAGTGCAATGAGTCATTCTATATTTACATCATCACAAATTTTTTGTACATATGGCTACAGACTGATCATTTACAAGAGTTCTGGTACATTCACTGTACTATCACATGATCTGATATACAATTCTGGGCGATTTTTCTGTATGAAAGCAATCATCAACACTGAAGAATAAATATTATCATTAATTTTTATACTTTACTGTCATTTATAACTTCTCCAGAACTTCATCAAATGTGTGAGGCGGTGGCCTGTTTCAGGCCTTTCTGCTCACTTTTTATCCTATTTGTATATAAAATTGTATAGAAGATATCAATATAATGGAAGGAAACATTCCACGTGGGAAAAATTATATATAAATACAAAGATGAGGTGACTTACCGAACAAAAACGCTGGCAGGTCGATAGACACACAAACAAACACAAACATACACACAAAATTCAAACTTTCGCAACAAATTGTTGCCTCATCAGGAAAGAGGGAAGGAGAGGGGAAGACGAAAGGAAGTGGGTTTTAAAGGAGAGGGTAAGGAGTCATTCCAATCCCGGGAGCGGAAAGACTTACCTTAGGGGGAAAAAAGGACAGGTATACACTCGCACACACGCACATATCCATCCACACATACAGACACAAGCAGACATATTTAAAGACCAAATATGTCTGCTTGTGTCTGTATGTGTGGATGGATATGTGCGTGTGTGCGAGTGTATACCTGTCCTTTTTTCCCCCTAAGGTAAGTCTTTCCGCTCCCGGGATTGGAATGACTCCTTACCCTCTCCTTTAAAACCCACTTCCTTTCGTCTTCCCCTCTCCTTCCCTCTTTCCTGATGAGGCAACAATTTGTTGCGAAAGTTTGAATTTTGTGTGTATGTTTGTGTTTGTTTGTGTGTCTATCGACCTGCCAGCGTTTTTGTTCGGTAAGTCACCTCATCTTTGTATTTATATATAAATTGTATAGAAGAATTCTTTTGCTTCATTTACCTTCCAATTCAGTTTTTACTTGTCAACTTTTTCCCTGTATTGCGCACTGATTACACGAGTAGTTAGGGGGTAGCTTGCAGTAACATAAGTTATCCACCTCTGTACCAAACCTAACGTTTCCTTCTTGCAAAATGTTTTTTTCCTTTTTAAGGATACAGGGTACTTTTCTGGCTCAATATTATGTAAAAATGAACACCTATTTCTTTCAGGCACTGTTTATAATGTGTATCTTTTACAGCTTTTTTGTTGATATCAGTTAATGCAGCACACTTTCTAAATAAATTAGAAGTATTTTGAATATTTTTGAACTTGCTTAAAGTTATTAAAAAATTACAAAAAAATGATGCACTTTTCCCCAAAATGCTTCCACAAATTGAGGTACCATTTAATCCAATGTTATACATTTGAAGGAGACCACATTATTACCAGATATGCATGACATGATGACTGAGGTACTAGACCTATTTAATTCCACCTATTAAGCATATTACAACGATAAAAAATATCATATCTTACATTTTAATTTTTATAATATTTTTCCTAGTAAAAATGTTTTTTTTCTCTATAATTTAGTTGATTCTGCAATAAAGCTTCAGATTAGATTAGATTAGATTAATACTAGTTCCATGGATCATAAATACGATATTTCGTAATGATGTGGAACGAGTCGAATTTTCCAATGCATGACATAATTAGGTTAATTTAACAACATACTTAAGTTAATATAACAACTTTATTTTTATGTGTTTTTTGTTTTTCTTTATTTTTTATTTTTATTTTTTATTTTATTTTTTTATTTTTTTAATATTTTTGTTTTTTTTCTTTTTTTCTTAATTTATATCTAAAAATTCCTCTATGGAGTAGAAGGAGTTGTCATTCAGAAATTCTTTTAATTTCTTCTTAAATACCTGTTGGTTATCTGTCAGACTTTTGATACTATTTGGTAAGTGACCAAAGACTTTAGTGCCAGTATAATTCACCCCTTTCTGTGCCAAAGTTAGATTTAATCTTGAATAGTGAAGATCGTCCTTTCTCCTAGTATTATAGTTATGCACACTGCTATTACTTTTGAATTGGGTTTGGTTGTTAATAACAAATTTCATAAGAGAGTATATATACTGAGAAGCTACTGTGAATATCCCTAGATCCTTAAATAAATGTCTGCAGGAAGATCTTGGGTGGACTCCAGCTATTATTCTGATTACACGCTTTTGTGCAATAAATACTTTATTCCTCAGTGATGAATTACCCCAAAATATTATGCCATATGAAAGCAATGAGTGAAAATAGGCGTAGTAAGCTAATTTACTAAGATGTTTATCACCAAAATTTGCAATGACCCTTATTGCATAAGTAGCTGAACTCAAACGTTTCAGCAGATCATAAATGTGTTTCTTCCAATTTAATCTCTCATCAATGGACATACCTAAAAATTTGGAATATTCTACCTTAGCTATATGCTTCTGATTAAGGTCTATATTTATTAATGGCGTCATACCATTCACTGTACGGAACTGTATGTACTGTGTCTTATCAAAATTCAGTGAGAGTCCATTTACAAGGAATCACTTAGTAATTTTCTGAAAGACAGTATTCGCAATTTCATCAGTTAATTCTTGTTTCTCAGATGTGATTACTATACTTGTATCATCAGCGAAGAGAACTAACTTTGCCTCTTCATGAATATAGAATGGCAAGCCATTAATATATAATAAGAACAACAAAGGACCCAAGACTGACCCTTGTGGAACCCCATTCTTGATAGTCCCCCAGTTTGAGGAATGTGCTGATCTTTGCATGTTACGAGAACTACTTATTTCAACTTTCTGCACTCTTCCAGTTAGGTACGAATTAAACCATTTGTGCACTGTCCCACTCATGCCACAATACTTGAGCTTGTCTAGCAGAATTTCATGATTTACACAATCAAAAGCCTTTGAGAGATCACAAAAAATCCCAATGGGTGGTGTTCGATTATTCAGATCATTCAAAATTTGACTGGTGAAAGCATATATGGCATTTTCTGTTGAAAAACCTTTCTGGAAACCAAACTGACATTTTGTTAGTACTTCATTTTTACAGATATGTGAAGCTACTCTTGAATACATTACTTTCTCAAAAATTTTGGATAAAGCTGTTAGAAGGGAGATTGGACGGTAATTGTTGACATCAGATCTATCCCCCTTTTTATGCAAAGGTATAACAATAGCATATTTCAGTCTATCAGGGAAAATGCCCTGTTCCAGAGAGCTATTACACAGGTGGCTGAGAATCTTACTTATCTGTTGAGAACAAGCTTTTAGTATTTTGCTGGAAATGCCATCAATTCCACGTGAGTTTTTGCTTTTAAGCAAGTTTATTATTTTCCTAATTTCAGAGGGAGAAGTGGGTGAGATTTCAATTGTATCAAATTGCATAGGTATGGCCTCTTCCATTAACAGCCTAGCATCTTCTAATGAATACGTGGATCCTACTATATCCACAACATTTAGAAAATGATTATTAAAAATATTTTCAACTTCTGACTTTTTGTTCGTAAAGTTTTCATTCAATTTGATGGTAATACTGTCTTCCTCTGCTCTTGGTTGACCTGTTTCTCTTTTAATAATATTCCAAATTGTTTTAATTTTATTATCAGAGTTGCTGATTTCAGACATGATACACATATTCCTGGATTTTTAATAACTTTTCTTAATATAACACAGTAGTTTTTATAATTTTTGATAGTTTCTGGGTCACTACTCTTTCTTGCTGTCAGATACATTTCCCTTTTCCGGTTACAAGATATTTTTATACCCTTAGTAAGCCATGGTTTGTTACAAGGTTTCTTACCAGTATATTTAACTATTTTCTTGGGGAAGCAGTTTTCAAATGCATTTACTTCAGTCTACTACATACATATGGACTACTGTAAGATACAGAAAAAAATTAGAGCAATGCTTTATAAACTTTAGGAAATATTTGTACCCGAATTCTGAAAAACACATCTTGCGGTAAATTGCAAATGAAGATATGAGTCCAATTAAACTGTGCCTCAGAACATTCCTGAAGCATAGTCTTCATCCTGCAGCATTTCTTCATCTTCAAGCTTCCTCTTGGCATTCCTTTTGGCAGTTCTTGCTTCTTTGGTAACTTGAAGAGCGAATCTTTCAGCTTCATGCACCCATTGTCTGTCACAGACAAGCAGTTGATCTTTCATATTAGAGCCACATTTTATGCCTAAATTTCTCAGGATTTCCTACCTTCCTATCACTCCATCAATGAAACATATCACTGCATCCAGTACACCAACTTTTAACGTATTTAGTCCTACAAAAACATTCCTGGGCAATCTTTCCTATATGCAATGGCTGAAACTTTCATTAGTATTCTGAGTGCCCCCACGAAGACATTTACTAAGCAAAACAGGGTCACCCAGGTCTCTAAAAATTGGTTTTATTTCATTCATAACAGGCTCAGGAAGAGAATACTTATGATGGTATATCTGACCACTTTCTTTTGCTTTTTGGTAACCACACCAAGAATCTGCTCCTTTAGGGCAAAGTCCATGAACAGGGTTGTCATCTGTGGACAACTTATGAAAGTAGGTGGCCCATACAGCTTTTCTCATGGCTGTGACATCATTCAGAGGTGCAGATCATCTAATGGCCAGTCCATAATAACTCTGAAGGAGGTCTATTTCAGTTTCTGTCAATTTGCCTCGGCCAGACAGAGATTTTCCATCAGATAGCAACTTCCCTTTCATTTCTCTTCGTAGCTTCCTCAATCTAGCACCCATCCTCTTTTGCACATGTCCACAACAGTCCAGTTTTGTCGCCAAGGTATCACCATAAACATTGAACTCATTAATTTTATTGAAAGCTTTAGAGTCCCCATCACCTAGGTACCTCATATATCTAACGTTATAAATGGGCACGACCTCTGAAATACTTTTAGAGCTCCATCACACTCCATACCTCCACTGTAACCATCATAATTCTTAGAACACTGATGTTCAATATGTCCAGTGTTACAATGGCAGGTGTGGCAGTAATTAGGTAAGCACCCAACATCAACAACTTTTCCATTCTCCAGAGAAGTAGCACTTACAACACCATTCAGTGAACAATGTCCTCGATGTTGCCATGTCCCATCAAATGCAATAGAAATGTCCCTGGTTCCATGAATATTTACAGTTTCTTCTACTGCACGTTTCATAGATGCTTTAGACACAACCATCAAGGCACCTAAAAGTATTTTTAATTAGGGAGGAGGAGAAAGGTCCATCAAACCACAAAACGTTTGAGCAGCCTTTTTTCCTTTTCCTATTGCACGCATTGCATCCACCAACTTCAAATTCACATAATATGAGTTATGCACAATGTTCTAAGTCATTTTCGATGTAGATTTATTGCAGGATCTACACAGAACAACTAATTTTGACGCTAAACCCTCCCTGCTACTTTGTTGTTCAGTTATTTCCAGACAGCCTACACCATCATATTGTTTTCATTTCGCCACTTCCTTTATCAAAAAAGATAAGATGTCCACATCAACGACAACAAATCCACTACAAATAGCGTCATTGTTAACACAAAAATTTGAATCACCAGGAGGTGTGCCATGTGGGAGTTTATTCCCTGAAGAACTGATACATACGTTACTTGCAACAGTGTGGCTTGCTTTGTTTGTGAACTGATTACCACGGAATTTCCTTTTAATGAATTTGTTGATGCATGTCATAGTTCATATTTATTGCACACTAAAGGATATGTACTTCCACAAATATATGTAGCACTTGGGCAACAAACATTCAGTAACACGTGAACAAACTGCTTCAGCGAAACAAAAGTAAATACTAGCAAAGATAATCATTTACAGACGCTAAAAACCTGCACTGTTACCAACATATACAATGTATCATACGTATAATTGTTGGAAACAGAAAGTTCTCAGTTCTTTTCGAAATAATACTGGTTTCTGTGACAGAAATAAAGGGGATGTGGTGGCATACATGACTGTAACTTTAAAATTTGGTGTATACAGGTAATTTTTCATTTGAAACCCTATAATGTATACATCAATGTAATCAGGAAAGACTACAGAATTTAACAAAGTCATTACAAAATTTAGATTTTTCGGCCATTGATAAGTACCCTGAACCCTTAAATGTGTGTGGTCTCTACCATGGGAATTCCTTTTTGCTGGGGTGGAAACAAGAGGAACTTCCATATGCTCTGGACAAGTTGCCAGTCACTCAGAATGCAGGTTACACACTAGCACACTGTATGGAGCATTGGGTGAGCCTTTCAGGGATTCTCCTCTTGGCTCAGTTCCTGTGAACAATTAACAGCAGAACAGAAGACTGGTGACCTCTATAGCAGAATGGGAAATCACTGGTGCAAGGGGGTGAGAAGTACACTACCCCTTATCTTGCTCAGTGTGGTCTCCAGACAATTTTCCTCAAGCAAAATATATACCCACTTGTGTGTCTGTAAATTTACAAACTTTGCCCTTTCCATGGGAACACTGTGCAAAGCACAACAAACTTCCCAGAATTTCCAGCACCAAAGTCTAGACATGTGAGCTGGCCGACACTCGTTTTCTGTCTCAAATGCACACTTACCTCATTGGTGGATACATCTGCAACTTTGTGGTTGGCGCTAGAGAACAGATTTCCAGATCCATGATTGGTAAAAGCCCTTAGACCCTTTCTGGGACTGACTACAAAAGATGGCACTGGGTGCCTATCCAGGGTCTGAAGAAAAGCTTTCAAAAATTGAGAGAAGCATTTGTATTCTGATTCGAATGACTACTAGGTGATGATACTCTATAGACTTCACACTCTCATGTGTTTTTCTCGACTTCGGTCTCCTGCCAAGTCTTAAATTCATGACCAGTAATCAGGATGATGACAAGATCCACGATTCGCAGTCACATTGCATCAGCTCAGCAGCAGTTACCAGCTACCGCAGTTTGGCAAACTGTGACTTGCACGTGACTTCCATGATGGCAGTCTAGGTAAGACCGCATGTCCAATGAACAATCCTGATTTCAAAAAATGCGATATGTTGATGGAAGAGGAGTTCAATCTTCATTTTCTATTTTTAGTCTTCCTAATTTTATCTACGCACTTCATGAACTAGTATGCAAGGTGTTCTGCAATCTAATTCTTGCTTCAAAAGGGCTCTTTTCCATCAGCACTAATGTTCATTGGAACCTTGCCCGTGTGGTGATTTTCCTTCTGATTCTTCCTTTATTCACTGATCTGTTGCGTACTGTGTTCAGGTTCATACACCTTTCCTTGGGTAATTATATAGTTTTTCAATTACGACTGAAAACTTAATTAATGTCCTTTATATGTCTGGGGACCATCACGACCGTAACAGTCCAGCATTATTCTGGTGGCAACCTAAGAACCTTCATTTTCTTACCATTATTCTATTTCGATGATGCAAATTGTTTTATAACCTTGACTTTTGTGTGTCCTGAGTGATTTTACACACTGTTTCCATAAACATTATTCTACCAGATCAATCCATAATTCAGCAACTATTAAGATAAATTATCCAATTTAAATGCCCAGATCAACAAACCGTAAACAATAGGTGAGGCCCCTGATGAGTTTCAGGAACTTTTCAAGCAATGTTTTCCAATATGCTGGCAGTGAATTTTTCAAGTAGCCAGTTAGCTTCATGGGTGGGTGGGGTGGGGGTAATTCATGATTATATATGATCTGGGGTGACTGCTTTCAGCATCCATCTAATCTGCATATCCAAGATATACCTAATGAGCAAGAGATTACGTTCACAGCAAAGCCGACTTCTGACAAATTTATTATGCAGTATGTACAGTAATTCCCTGACTTACACTAGCCAGATTTAAGCAAATCCACATATTCAGCTCGCGAAAGGTTCTGACATGTTTTGTGTGGAATCATTTTATGCATGGAGCTTACTTGACTGATCAATTGCACCTCACGTACACATGACCACCATCTCAGACCGAGCTGCCAGACGTGCTGGTCATGTGTGTGTGAGAGGTGTGTGAATGACTATATCTGTGTGCTTTGAAATGGAAAACTGATATTATTAAAGACTTCAAGGCAAAAATTAAAATTTGTGAATTGGCAAAGAAGTTTGATCTACTGGATTTAACAGTCAGAACAATTATAAAGGGGGCGGGGAAACTCTAAGCTGTGAAAAATGCTCCATCTTTGAATTCAAGTTATCATTCGTAAATGTTATGGTATTGTCACTCAGAAGAAATTGTCCTGTTGATCAGCACAGTGTCCTCTCACACTAAGCTGGTTTTTGAGAGACTGAATGAAGCTGGGGAGATAAAAAGTTTAGAGCTCATAATGGTTGGTTTAGCCGATTCAAAAGTCATTGTAACGGGCACAGCACTGCAGATATTGGAGAAGCAGCAAGTGCTGATGAGGAGACCATCACTCTGTCCAGCACTACACCAGCCAAACCATATTCAATGTAGATGAAACTGGTCTGTGCTGAAAGAATTTTATCGTGCATGAAGAGAAAAAAAATCTTTCCAGGTTTTAGAGCTGCCACTGACAGTGATGGTTGGTGCAAATGCAGCTATTGAATTAATTAAAATCTCTTAGTGATTGCTCAGAAAAGCCGAGAACTTTAAAAAGCACATATAAAGCTGGACTGCTTGTGGTTTGCAGGTCAAATGCTAAAGCTTGGATGATAGCTTAATTTTTTGAGGACTGGTTTGGTCATGACAGCACACCTTAAGTCTAACATTATTGTTAATTAAAACAAATCTGATTTAAAGTGATGTTACTAACTGACATCACACTAGGTCATCCTATTGTTACTCTAATTTCGACCCAAGTTGTAAGTTGCATTTTTGCCATCAAATACAACCAGACTGCTTCAACCGAGTGACTGTGGAGTCATTAAAACATTTAAAAATTGCTACAAGAGGTGATCATTTATGCATCTACATGAAGCTACGAGAAAAACAATGAGCTCTTTGTTAAAGACTTTTGGAAGCAATTCAATTTTTTAGATGACAATGAGAATTATTGGACACTTTGGAACGAAATTTCACAAAATACCTTTACATGGTGCCTCAGGGAAAAAAAAACACCTCTTACCTTTCTTGTTTTTTCCACCAATGAAACCCAGGGTATAAGCACCAGATTCTGATCAAATTGATAATCTGACTGAAGAAAAGGTTGATCCTGCCACATAAATTTAGAGATGGATGCTGATAACATTCAAGAACTGCTGGTTTCACACAGACCACCAAGAAGATCAAATAATGGTTGCAAACTTAACAGAAGGTCTCAGTTAAATTGAAAATGGGGTACAACTTTTAAAGATTCCAAAGCAGTGCACATTTCTGGTACAAAACAGGGAAAAATCTTTGCTGCATGCTATGAGGAAATTTTGCATGATAAAAAAAATTTGACTCTTCAGATGAAATTATTACATTTTACGAAGCCTTCTACATCACAGTATCTTGGGTTTAAATTGTTTCAATGGACAATGCTGCACTGGAATATAATTTGTTGTGTTTAGTGTTTTATTAAATATTTATCTTCTAAATTATATTCTTTTCTCTAGTCTTTGGTCCCAATTGAATACAACTTGTATTTATTGAAATGCAAAATTGGATGCTGACTTATGTGAAATTGACTTACACAGTTATCATTTGTCTCACCTATCACGTAAGTCTGGGGAATTACATTATGTTAATCCTGATAAATGTAAATGTTTATTAACGGTTTTAAATTTTTTCTATGTGTCATAAAACCAGGCTAATTTCATTTTTGCTGAATACTTACAAATTCCAGGGCATCAGGAACATCAGACACGCGCAAAATGTCTTGTGCGTGGATTTCAAATTTCTGCAATCCACTACCTCTCAGCCTTGCTATGGCAATCAAGTCATCCTCATAATACTTGTAGCCTGGAAATTATTTCAAAGTAGTTATGAAATACTGTTTGGTGGGAAATAAAGAAAACTAATATGAAGTGAATGAATTCTAACCGAGGAAGACCAGCTCCTTCAGTTTGGTACACCGCCAAGCCATCATTACCAGGGGATCAGGCTGAGCAATAGGTTCCACAGATGGCTCTACAAGGCAGAAGCTGTTGGAAGTTGCACCAATTGAGTCAATCCACCACAGCGATTGCAGAGTGTTATAGTACCAGAGTGAAATCCGTTGCAGTGCTGTGTAATTCATCTGTAAAGCAGCAGGAAAATTATCACTCAGTGCAACAATTTATTTCTATTATAAACATGAAGGAGTACAGGAAAACTATCTTAACTACTACAGATGGATTATGGAATGGAATGTTCCCAAAACTGGCATTCTTGTGTAATTTAATTATCAATTAGTCAAATGAAATGAAGAACATAAATGTTCTAGAAAGAGCAACAAAAATCTTTCTGAGATAGATGTTAGGTTTTGATTGCTCAAGTTACAATACCGCAAATTTAGTGTACACACATATGTGCTTCAATACAATTAATGACTGGAAACGAGAAACGGTGATAGAGTGAATAATTTGATTTTTCTTTTTTTTCCTCTCCTGTAAACTGCTAAATGTACAATGGCTAGTAACCTGAGGTAGGTTGGAAATATTAGAGAAGCGTCCTCGTACTCCAATTACTGACACCAGATTTAGCAGTGTGCAAGTTCCTTTCTTCGTGGCATGAGGAACACTGACTGTGCCAAGCATGTCTTACCATGGTTGTAAAAATATTTTAACTGTTTCTCGTTTGCTTACCTACAAGCAATAGTACATTTTACTTCATTTGAGTTATTTTTGATGTGAAGCATTTGTTCCAGCACTTTATAAAGTTAAAGTTTTAAAGGTGAAGGTAAGGTAATGTAACGTAACATAACATAAGGCAAGGAGCACAAAGAAGAACACTGAGCTAAGAAATCAAGAAAATCAGTATGTAACAAAAGGATGGCTGTCATCCAGAAAGAACTACCACAATGTGATGTAAGCTGCAATCACTAGAATTTCACTGTGTGTTGTGTAGCATAATTAAATCAAACAAAAGATGATGTAATTTTGGTATTCAAATTGCACTATCTTCCCAACCTACAAAATATACCTCATCTTCCACTGGGCAACAAATTAAGTGCTGAAAAACAGAAGGACCTACTAGCCATGGTCAATTTTCTTGAAGTGAAATACAGGCAATTTTATTTCTAGTTTTGTCCATCATGTCCATACTGTATTCTTTGTTAAAAGTTCAGAAATGAACGAGATAGTGATGTGCACATTCAGCAATCCCTCTGAACTGAAACATGACACCTACATCTTTTCATAAATTTTCATTTAATTCCAAACTTATTACACTTTTGCAACATTTTTTTGTCAGATGCTATAAATGATGTGAAACTATCATAATTTGCATTCCTTTAAATGAAATTATTAGGGAAGTGAATGTCATGGTTTTTCTCTGTCTTCTTACATTCTTGCAGTGTTTACCATTCCAGTCTACAATTTGGGATTTTTAGTTTCAATGAATATCATCACAAGCAGTTTATTCATTTCACAAAAAAGGTGGAAAGCACAGATTTTGTTAGTCCAATTAAGTATAGCTTGATGGTCAAAACCAACACTTCTTGAATTTTTATCAATTAAGCACTCGAGCAACAGCACGAATAAGTAGAGATATTCCCCTAAATTTTTAATGACAAAGCAGGAATGCAAGACAACCTAAAATATTTGTCTACAGCTATTACTACAATACAGACTGCAAGGGAATGACACTGAACTAACATTTAAATATGACTTTTTTAAAATTAAGTACATTGCTTGCAAAACTGTAATATAGTCATGTTAAGGCAGCACTATGTTGGTGAGAATGGCAACAAATTTGAAAAATGGTTCAGTTTTATTTACACATATGTATGATACACACAACTGCCTTAGCACCCAGAGAAAAAGATAAGCATCTGGAGTGCACCATGATGAGCTCTATGGAGCTGTCAGTGGCAACATCAAGATGGTCAAGATGGTCGGGTCATATCCTGGAAAAAATCCAAAGTGATTCTTGTATTTTATTAACTGACTAATGCCCTGGTTGGGAGAGAGTTAAATTATAGCTATCCAGTTGTATTAACTGATCACAGTGAAAACTATTTTTTTCCCTCCTTCAAATTGTAATTTACATTTTTTCCCCGTAGATGGTGGTCGACATCAAAAAATATGTGCAAGTTGTCGCAGTGAATAAATTTTTGGAAACCTTAATGTATCTTATATAATACAGACTAAAACAATTTTTGACAATACAACGTAACTGGATAGATTAAAAAACCTACTCACCAAGAGGTGGCAGAATACGCACATATACTCCTTTTATGTGTGTGTTCTGCTGCCGCTTGGTGACTACATAATACAGAGAGAGAGAGAGAGAGAGAGAGAGAGAGAGAGAGAGAGAGAGAAGTCCCACCAGTATCTATAACAATGCCAGAAGAATATAACTAATACAACTAATTTTATTATTCCAAAAACAGGACTTCTGTGTCCCATCTGCTCTATATGCAAGGTAACTGTACTTACATTCTCACAAAAAAACACTTTTAAGAATGAAAGTGGCATGTTCGGCCTGAAAATGGTCGAATCCAAAATTTCCACAGCATCATAGGCATGAATGAGGATGAGATGTACTTCACATAAAGGGCTGAAAAACACAAAAAATAAAAAAAATAAATTACTATATTATCAGAGGGAAATGACACAATTTAAATTTGGATGTGGTGTATACTCACTTGTGATTTGCAAATTCAGCCCATGCTGAATCAGGTATACCAGGATGGTCCTCTTCAACTCCATGAACATGGATTATAAACTGCCTAAGACCAAGGTTGCTGATGACTGGCAACATTTCATCACTCAAATAGTCATAGTCAACACTTAGCACCTGAGGGATGATATTTTAGTATGAGTTTCCATAACAAACTGCTTGATTTGCAAGCACACAAATACATATAATTTTTATAAACAATGTAAGGAAGATAGACTGCTGCTTACCATAAATATGATACGTTGAAGAAACTGCAGACAGGCACAATTAAAAGACACTTACACATTAGCTTTTGGCCACAGCCTCCATCAGGAAGAGAAACAAACACATTCATCCACACAAGCAAGCACATCCCCCCCCCCCCCCCCACACACACACACACACACCACTATCTCTGGCAGCTCAGGCCAGAATGCAATTGTCACGAGGAAGGGAAGCAGCAATCTGGAAGAGGCAGAGAAGAGAAGTGTATGGTTGGGGGAGGGGGAGGGAAGAGCAGCGCTGTCTGGCAGAGTGTGCAGAGACTAGGCTTCAATTGACACAGCATTGGGAGGCTGTGGGGCAAGGAGGTGGGGACAGGAGGGGGGAGGGGAGAAAAAGGAAATGAGTGGGGAAAGATAGGTGGGTGGATTAGTAAAGGGCGGCACAGAAAGAGACTGGAAGATGAGAATGGGAATGAAGCGAGAGGTCAGATGGTGTGGGAACTGTTGGGTTGAGGGTGTGGAGACTGTAAGTTAGCATACGTTGACACCGGGATGATTTTCGGAGCAGAGAATGAGCTGTAAGGATAACTTTCACCTGCAAAATTAAGAAAAGCTGTTGGTAGAGGGGAGGATCCAGATGGCTAGGCCACTGAAATGTTCAGCCGGTTCTTGAAACTTTGTTAGTAGACTTTCTTAGGGTAATTTACATCTCTCTTCAAGAGTGTCAGTTCAGTTCCTTCAGCATCACTAATTCTCTCCCATAGGTGACCACCCCTGCTGTCCTACTCTGTGTATGTTCAATATGCCCCCATCAGAACCTTTTGGTACAGGCCAACACACTTTAACAAGATTCTAGAATGGGTCGCACAAGTGATTTGTAAACAATCTCCTTTATACACTGATTGCACTTCCCCAGTATTTTACAAATAAACTGAAGTTGACCACCTGCTTTACCCACAACAGAGCCTTTGTGATCATTCCTTTTCATTTCTGTACAAAGTGTAACACCCAGGTATTTTTACGAGCTGGCCGATTCCGGCAGTGACTCATCGATATTGCAGTCATAAGATACTATTAATTTTTTCTAGTTCTGTGAAGAACACAATTTTACATCTCTGAACATTTAAGGCAAGTTGACAATCTTTGCACCACTTTCAAATCTTGTCAAGATCACACTGAATATCTACGCAGTTCCTCTCAGACAGTACTTCATTATCAATAACTGCGACATCCGCAGAAAGAACACTGTCCGCAAAGTCATTAATATGCAATATGAACAGCAACGGTCCCAAAACACTTCAGTGCAGCACACACAAAGTTGCTTCTACATCTGACGATGACTCTCCATCCAAGATAACATGCCATGTCCTCCCTACCAGAGATTCCTCAATCCAGTCACAAGTTTCACTTGATATCCCATATGATAGAGATTTTGACAATAAGCACAGGTGTGGTATTGAGCGAAATGCTTTACAGAAATCAAGAAATATTGTATTTACCTGACTGCCTTGGTCCATAGCTTTCAGTATGTCATGTGACGAAAGTGCGAGCTGGGCTTTACATGATAGACACTTTCAGAATCCACACTAGTTGGTGTGGAGGACAGCATCCTGTTCATGGTACCTCATTATGGTTTGTTGGTTGATTTAGGGGAGGGGACCAAACAGCGAGGTCATCAGTCCCATCGAATTAGGGAAGGATGGGGAAGGAAGTTGGCCATGCCCTTTCAAAGGAACCATCCTGCATTTGCCTGAAGCGATTTAGGGAAATCAGGATGGCCGGACGGGGGTTTGAGCAGTCGTCCTCCCAAATGCGAGTCCAGTGTGATAAATACTGTGTCACCTCACACAGTCCTCTTTATGGTTGAGCTCAGAATATGTTTTAAGATTCAACAACAAATCAATGTCAAAGACATGGAAGACATGGATGGCAGTTTTGTGGATCACTTCTACTGCCCTTATCATGGACGGGCATTATCTGTGCTTTTTTGCAATAACCTGACACGGTTTTTTGTTCGAGCAATCTACAACAGATTACTGTTGGAAGAGGAACTAACTCAGCTGCAAATTCAATATAGATCTGATAGGGATTCCATCAGGCCTTGGAATCTTGTTCAATTTTAACTATTTCAGCTGTTTCTAAACACCACTGACACTGTAATACTTATTGCATTCATCTTTTCAGTGGTATGAGGATTAAACTGCAGCAGTACTCTTGGGGTTTCCTTTGTAAAGGAAGATTTGAAGACAGAGTTAAGCATTCCAGTTTTTGCTTTGCTACTGTCAACTTCAGTTCCTCCCTAATTCGCTAAGGACTGGACACTAACTTCGGTGCCACTAACAGCCTGTACATACGACCAGAATTTCTTTGGCTTTTGTAGGAAAATCATTTGACAATATTCTGCTACAACAGTCACTTAAGGCTTCATGCAGTGCCTTCTTGGCTGCTGAATGTGTTTCATTCAGCATACATCTATCTATAGTCCTACGCTTTGTTTTCACCTAGTATACAGTAGTATCTGTCTGTTTAGAAGTTTCTTTACAGTGACTGTATACCATGAAAGGTCCCTCTCATTATGAATTGTTCTACTGGGTTTATAGCTATCCAGTGCGCGGTCAACTTTTCTTTTGAATCTGAACCATAGTTCCTCTACAAGATCCCGTCCTGTGCTGAATGTTTCAAGTTTCTCCTAGAGATGTGAAACTACTGATTTGATTTTGTATCTACTTTGCTGAATATATATGTGTTGTTTTAATTGCCCTTTGTACTTCGATAATCATTGTTGCCACAACCGTGTCATGATCACCAACAGCAGTTTTGACATGAACATCCTTGATGAGGATCCAATATATTTATATCATTAGAGGGGTTCCCAACTATCTGTTCTAGATAGTTTTCAGAGAAGGCATTTAGTAATCTGTAATTTTGACAATTGATTGTTGGATGATTAAAGTCTCCACCAATGACTACATCACGATACGAGTCTGGTGAGCAACAGAAGGATCAAATTATTTTATGTCATACCTGATACTGAGTCTTGCCCAATCAATCTTACATGCAGCTTCAATTTCTACCTCCGTCGATTTGAGTTTGTATCCTGCAACCAGTACACCACCCCCATTTCCCATTAGTCTATCCTTTAGATACACACTTAAATTTTCCCCAAAATATCACTGCTATCAGTTACAGGTTTCAACCAACTTTTTGTACGAAGTATTATGTGAGCTTCACTGCTTTTCAGGAATGCTTCAACTTCTGGCACTCCGTCATGAAACCTCAATATTTTAATTCTAAGCTATAATTATCTGCTGTTGATGGAGAGTAGCCTACTCTAAAACAAAAAATAAAAAAAATATCCTTGTGTGCACTACCTGGGCAGTATCCCCATTCAGGGGCACCCAACCATTCTCAACCTTATGATACAAGTCCAGGAAGTCACAGCCTAGCTTATCATACAACTTTCTAAGTCTCTGGTTCAGCTCTCCAACTCGACTCAAAACCAAAGGGCCATTCTCGGGTCAGTGCCGCAAAACTGTGAGCTTCATTGAAACTCCACGTGCAAGGCTGGTCTCCTCAACATCCTCTGTCAGTGGCTGGAATCAAACCTCTGAGCCCAGATGACATATCATTTGTTCCAAAATGCGCCACATACTGTAGTTGCTTGCACCCTGTTCCCTCAATGGGTGCCAGAATAGCATCTTCAACATGTTGAATGAGACCCCCCAGGCATACACACTGAGTGTACCTCGTGTCCTTTTCTGTGCCATCTCCCTAAGGGGTACCATCAATCACCGTATGTTTGACATGGCAACAACTAATAGCCCCCTATCCTCTTGCGTTTGCCTGGTCTTAACACCGGACAAAACGGGTTTCACCGAAACAGGTGAAGAGAATTCCACTGGCTCAGTTTCAGTGAAAGACAGCCCTTCAAACTTGTTGGTCAGAGGGATCAGTATAAACCCCGAGTCCTCCCTGGTTCCTGTCCACAATGTACAAGGCACCTAGATTACCACTGAAATGCAACTCACAATCAAGTTGACAAGTAATGACTGATCTCTTACTTTCTGTAGAAGAGGCAGGATCCACAGGAGAGCATAGTACTTGAGGTACCTTTGGTACCACAGGTACACAATTCTTGAGAGCTCTTCCAACCTACTGATTCACAGCAGCTGCCAATCATTTGACAGCACTTGGGGTGATTTCCAACTGCTTATGAACATCAACCAACTCATCCTGTGTTCGAGAACAGCATCCAGAGTGGAACTGCATTTTGGCTGGTGCAATGTATTACAGGACAGTGAACAAGAAACTTTAAACTATGCCTGCTGACTGTCTTTTATATCTGCAGCTCTAAAGAATTACTAGTTCCCTAAAAGAACATAAACAAATACACCAAATGAGATGTCCATTAAGGCAAGTGAAAAACCTGTGGTAAAAATTACTAATTTTTTAAATTTTTTGAGGTTAGTTATAGTTATTAACAGACTTAAAAATAAAGATAATTTATGATAACTGTAGATAATATATACTCCAACTTTACGGGAAAAGCACATGTAACAATGTTAGTTAGAATATCTGATACAGAAAATAAATCACAAACAATGATTCACTATGAATTAGATTAGCCACAGAATAATAGTAACTTCTGAAAATTCTCAAAAATGCACACACACAATGAAATCTGGTGTGATCTATTCTTTGGCAGTAACAGGGAATCACAGATGCTAATTTGCTTCGAAGTGAGTTATTTGTACTGGTAACTTAGTAAAAGTTAGTTTTGTAAGTGTCCACAAATTTTCAAAAATAACGTATTTCTCACATAATTATACAATGAAATTAGAGAACAACTGTTTTGAACACGGCTACGCCTACTGCCCTCAAGAAGGTTTATGTGCAAAGGTGATAATCTCGTTTGAATTGGAGAAGGTAACAAATGTGACACCTGGAAGAAAGTTTGCTACAGTCAGTGAACATTCATTTAAAAACTCAAGACAAGCAGTGTTCAGAGGCTACAAATATCTCTCTGCTAGGTGTTACATTGATCGCACCTTATCCATGTTATCAGAATAGATGTTTGGTATCGGTAACTCCCGTGTATCTTTTACACCAGTTCTGCATTAGTTGCTGCTGGTTACTGAACACTACATCCTCTACTAAACAGTAAATTTATGAGGTTGTGACATGAGGTTTTAGCTTAAATTGCCTACACAGCCACCTGTATCACCATCAGGTACCAATTGTGTCAGATCCACATCACAATGAGCAAGCCCTAAAATGGCATTCTGAGAAAACTGAATTTAAAACTTTGAAGGAAAATAGTATACTGAATTTTTTTACATAACTTTTTACACACTTTGCTTCCACCATTTGCCGATAGGTGGCGACAATGATAAGTAGCGGTCGAAAGAAAGATCGCAGACGTCAGGCAGTTAGCTTTGACCTCAGTCAACATAACCTCATTCAAACATTAGTCGATTTGTGTCTGCATCATAAAGTTGTTCTCGATTGAAAATGTCAGTTTACGAGCCTAATTCTCACCATTCGCAGGAGGTGTTACTGTTTTGTTTCAATATGAAGAAAACAGCAGCTGAGTCTCATTGAATATTCTCAAGTACATATGGTAAGAATACTACTAGTGAAAGAACGTGTCATGAATGGTTTCAATGGTCCAAGAATGGTGATTTTAACATCGTAGACCAGCATAGTGGTGGAAGAGAGAATGTTTTCGAAGATGCAGAATTGGACACATGGCTGAGAGAAGACTCGCGTCAAACTCAAGAAGAATTGGCACGATTAGTGAGAGTGACACAGCAAACCATTTCAAAACGTCGTAAGGCTATGGGCATGATTCAGAAAGAAGGAACTTGGGTCCCATGTGAGCTGAAACCACGAGATGTTGAACGGTGTTTGTGAACAGTTGCTTCAGAGGCAAAAACGGAAGGGATTGCTGCATTGCATTGTGACTGGGGATGAAAAATGGGCTCACTAGGATAACCCTAAACACAAAAAATCATGGAGATATCCCAGCCAGGCTTCCACGTCAATGGCCAAACCGAATATTCATGGGCTCCAAGATCATGCTCTGCATTTGGTGGGACCAGCTCGGCGTCGTGTGCAATGAGGTGTTAAAACCAAGTGAAACAATCACAAGTGCTTGTTATCGGATGCAATTAACGTGTTTGAGCAGAGCATTAAAGGACAAATGGCTGCAATACAGTGAGAGGCCAATAAAGTGATTTTGCTCCATGACAACACTCGACCCCACGTTGCAAAAGAGGTCAAAACGTACTTGGAAACGTTAAAATGGGAAATCCTACCCCACCCACCGTATTCTCCAGACACTGCTCCCTCTATCACCTGTTTAGATCAATGGCGCATGGCCTGGCTAACTAGCACTTCCGATCTCGTGAAGAAGTCAGAAATTGGATTGATTCATGGATCGATTCAAAAGATGAACAATTTTTTCGACGCGGGATTCGCACACTGCCCACAAGATGGGAGAAAGTAGTGGCCAGCGATGGAAAATACTTTGAATGATACATGTCTAACTAATTTGTTTCATTAAAGCCTCAAATTTTGGAGGGGGGGGGGGGGGGGGGGATGGAAGCAAAGTTGTACACCTTGTAAAATCCATCCACATGTAAAATTAATACTTCACATTATCTCTCAGTGCTGTTCAGTTTCTCTTTCTTCAGTTATTCATTTTGGATTTTATTTGGCATACAGTTGACACAGATGAGAGATGTACAATATAAACCAAGACTTTATTCTCTTAATATTGATGAACTGTAAACTATTAAATTTATCTTTGCTTGTTTGATGGATTATACACAATTTTATATTTTTCACTCTTTTTTAAACACATAAGTTAATAGAAAAAATATAAAACAGTAAAAGGAATGATTAATGCCAGTCACTTTTAGGGACATTTCTAATGCCTAAACATTTATTAAGAAGCTGCTAGTTGCTTGCATGTCATGTGATAAGTCTGACAACAAAATTTAAATTAATGATACACAAAATCACTGGATTTTTTTTTCCATAAGAAAAATGACTGTCTTGCTCTTTAATCATCTTCATTTGCATATATACCATGACAGAGTTCTAATGTTAGTAGAGATTTCCTTAGATCTCAGTACAACTGATGAATTGCTGGTGAGATTCATTGCATGAGACTGACTTCTTTTCCTACAAGACTTGGTGGAGAAAGATTGCCAACTCTCCCATTCCTTTTACAATCATAGCCTCACAGCTTCATCATTATCAACTGTTATATGGAACTGTATTCTGCTGTTATCTTTAGTGAATCCCAATCATTCCACATTTCTTCAATTGAAATGCCGATTTATCTACCGCGAGCTGTCGTAGTTGATTTTTTGATAGCAATTCGAAGTGTAAGTAGTAAGTCGAAACAGTAACAATAAAGGGCTTCTTTTTAACACATAGCAGAATCAGCTGCACTCAGTCACAGTCACAGAAACGTTCAATCCCTCTACATCAACATGCAATTCACAATTAAGTGCCTGGCAGAGGGTTTATACAACCACTTTCACGCCATTTCTCTACCGTTCCATTCTCAAATGGTGCACAGGAAAATGAGCACTTAAATCTTTCTTGAAAGGAGGCAAAAAATCAAAACGTGAATAGGTACCTGGAATGTTAGAACTCTGCTACAATCAGGAAAACTAGAAACCTTGAAAGGGAGATGGAAAAGAATCACATGGACCTCATAGGAGTTGCTGAGGTAAATGGAATGGACACGGAGAGTTGCAGTCAGATGAATGTGTGTTGTACTACTCAGGAGGAGAAGTAAAAGGAATGAATGGAGTAGGAATGATTATGACAAAGGAATAGGCTAAATGTGTGGAATAAGTGGACTACGCAAATGACCGGGTTATTGGTGTAAGGCTGAAAGGAGCACAAAAAGATTTACTGATTGTCCAGGTGTATATGCCAACTTCAGAACATGATGACCAAATTGTAGAGGAAATGTACAATGTAATAGAGAGAATAATGGACGAAAATAAAAAAAATGCTGCAAAATAGTAATGGGAGACTGGAATGCCATTGTGGGTAAAGGGAAAGTGGGGAACATAGTAGGCAGTCATGGTCTTGGAAAGAGAAATGATAGAGGTGAATGGCTAATTAAATTCTGCAGGGAAAGGCAGCTGATAGTGGCAAACACATGGTTCAAGAACCACAAGAGGAGGTTCTACACTTGGAAATCAGCAGGGGATAAATACAGAACCAAATCAATTTTATACTGGTAGAAGAAAGATACAGGAATGGAATCAAGAAGGTGCACACATTACCAGGTGCAGATATTAATAGTGACCACAACTTACTTATGGCAGAAATAGAAATAAGAATGAAAAAACTGAAGAAGGCAACCATGGTGAAGTGGGATCTAGAGGAGATAAGATCCAACAAAAAACAAATTACAGCAATGCTGTCTCGGGAGTTTCTAAACACATTACAAGGAACCACCTGATAATGCCAATGAGTACTGGCATATGCTAAAAGAAGGAATCATTAAAGCAGGACAGCAAAATATAGGGGGGGGGGGGGGGGAAACCATGGGTCACACAAGAAATGATTTCCAAGATGGAGGAGAGAAGGAAATTGAAAAACAAGAGCACTGAAGATGCAAGAAAGATATACCGAAGGTTAAATAATGAACTGCGAAGAGAAACAGAGCAGGCTAGAAAAAAATGGCCAAAAGAGGAATGTGATGAAATTGAAGAACTGGACAGGAAGGGAAGATATGACTTACTATACCACAGAGTAAAGACTATGACATGGGAACAAAACAGAGCAGGAAGTGCTACTATGGAAATTTTGAGTAAAGACGAAGAGTTAGTATACAAAGATCGTGACAATGTCCTCCAGAGATGGGAAGAATATCTAAAAGGGCTATATGACACAAATAGCAGACCAGAAACTCTGGAACTTGAATCACACAACAGTGTAAGTGATGACGAGAAAGGACCAACCATCATGTTGGAAAAAGTAAAGTCTGTCTGCCATGTTGTTGTTGTTGTTGTTGTTGTTGTTGTTGTTGTCGTCGTCTTCAGCCCTGCGACTGGTTTGACGCACCTCTCCATGCTGCTCTATCCTGTGCAAGCTTCTTCATCTCCCAGTACCTACTGCAGCCTACATCCTTCTGAATCTGCTTAGTGTATTCATCTCTTTGTCTCCCTCTACGATTTTTACCCTCCACGCTGTCCTCCAATACTAAATTGGTGATCCCTTGATGTCTCAGAACATGTCCTACCAACCGATCCCTTCTTCTAGTCAAGTTGTGCCACAAACTCCTCTTCTCCCCAATTCTATTCAATACCTCCTCATTAGTTATGTGATCTACCCATCTAATCTTTAGCATTCTTCTGCAGCACCACATTTCGAAAGCTTATATTCTCTTCTTGTCTAAACTATTTATCGTTCACGTTTCACTTCCATACATGGCTACACTCCATACAAATACTTTCAGAAACGACTTCCTGACATTTAAATCTATACTCGATGTTAACAAACTTTTCTTCTTCAGAAGCGCTTTCCTTGCCATTGCCAGTCTACATTTTATATCCTCTCTACTTCGACCATCATCAGTTATTTTGCTCCCCAAATAGCAAAACTCCTTTACTATTTTAAGCATCTCATTTCCTAATTAAATTCCCGCAGCATCACCCGATTTAATTCGACTACATTCCATTGTCCTCGTTTTGCTTTTGTTGATGTTCATCTTATACCCTCCTTTCAAGACACTGTCCATTCCATTCAACTGCTCTTCCAAGTCCTTGCTGTCTCTGACAGAATTACAATGTCATCGGCGAACTTCAGCCACGTTCATTGATGCAGAGCTTCAGTTTCAAAGACTGAACCAGTACTGTGCTTATAAAATGACATTACCATTAGATCACAAGAATTTACCAATTTTTTTGGCTCTAATGATGTATCAACTATCAGATTTTTTTATTATAGAGACTCAAGTTTAAGCTTCAATTAGAAGTGAACCAATAGGCTTATCGCAAAATAGATCATACCAATATTTTTCCAGCTTTATCCTGCATTAACCTATATGGAGCAATTTGGTTTGAATGTCAAATATATATATTTTTAATTTTAGATTTTAGTAAAGATTGTCCAGTTTTGGGTGTCTTTGCTAGGAACTGCTCTCTGTAAAACTACATAGCTTGAAATATATTTATATGTGGTGATCTGAACCTGGGTCTCCGCTTACTAGGCGAGATGGTCAATGATGCTAGCGTAGTCTGTGCAGCTGCTATGATCACAGTGTCTGGGTGGCTTAGTGGTCAGAGCATCTGCCTAATAAGCAGAAGACTCAGGTTTGCATCTTGATCCAGAACAGATTTTCAACTTTCCCCATTGATTTCAATCAATGCCAATGTTTGTAATTCCTTTGTGTCTTAATTCATAATAGCTGCTGGATCGAAATAGTCTGTTCTTTCACATGTTTATACACACAACTTTGGAAAGATACAGTAATTTATTGAGATAACTTACAGAATCTGTAGATGTGTCACTTTGTAACAAACAACCTCAAGTTTGATTCACGTAGTGCATCAGTACCCCGTGCCACCACTGGGAGCACCAGTGTAGTGCACAGATAAAATGGCTAATTTCACTGATACAGAGCACACTCATTGTGTGTTTTGGTTTTATAAAACCAACTCTGCAAAAGCTGTTCAGTGTAAATTTTGCAACAAATATGCTGAAGAATCTTCAAGTATGCCTAAGATTTGTTGAGGCTGGTTGTTCACGGCAACATGATAAATCACCAAGTCGGCTGTGAGTCATCAATTGTGTGGAACAGGTTAGGGAGAGCTTTGCCCACAGTTCACAGAAATCAAAGTGATGTATGTCTCTCAAGATTGGCATTCCACAAAAGACTGTTTGGCGAGTACTGCGTACACTTGAAACCATACAGTGTAAACAAAGTGTACGGCCCTTTCTTCTTCGTGGAGAAAACTGTCATTAATATTGTGTGTGTGGGTATGCTTGAAAACTTTTAATTCCACAGATAAATGAATATGACCAAGATGGGATGGTTTACTACCAGCAGAATGGTGCACCACCTCATTTCCTCACTGAAGTTCAAGGTTTCCACAACTTATTGCTTCCCAGGTCGGTGGATTGGCCGTGAATAGTCACGTCGCTCCCCAGACTTGACATCACCGAATTTCTTACTCTGCAGTTTTATGTGTATACTCCTACCCTAACAAACAATTTAGCCAACCTGAAAAATCAAATCTACACTGCCATTGCACAATTTATCCCAGATTTGCAGTAATGAGTGTGGGAAGAAATGGATTACTGATGAGATGTTTGCTGTATTACAGATGGTAGTCACATCGAACCAAAATGACAATTGACACTTTTATGTAAAACGTGAGGCTGTTTGCTTTAAAATGACCCATGTACTAATTCTGTAAGTTAAAATTTCTATATCATTCCAAAGTCGTAACGTCCTTGTTGACTCACACTGTATAATTAAGCTGAGATGGCCAATGATCTCTTCAGTGCAGATGCATACCAGGGAATCTGTGAAATGCCACAAGTAATGAGGATAAGGGGTAATGGGCACTACAACAGCAGTGTGTGGATAGGTTGGGTCTGATTGGGGGAGGGGGGACTTGCTAAGGTAGTCTGTGCAGTTACAATGACCACTGTGTCCAAACAGCTTAGTGGTCAGAGCATCTGCCAAGTAAGCAGGAGATCTGGGTCTGAATCCTGGTCCGGCACAAATTTTCAACTTTCTCCATTGAGCTCAATCAATGCCCGCTCTCAGCCAATGTCAGTAATTCCTTTGTGTCTGAAATATTGGTTTGGTTTTGTTTTGCTTTAGGGTGCAAAAAACAATTGGGGTCATACGAGCCCAAGTGAAAATTATAGAACATGAAACAGAGAGGAGTTAAACTACTATACGTCAATCCCAATTGACATAATAGTAGACAGCTAAAAACAGGCATGTGGGAAAGTGTCTTTAGATACCATACAGAAATGGAGGTCCAAAACTGAAAATTAAATTGCCTTCGCCACATTGCTTTGGCGGATAAAAAAGTAAAACGCAGTCAACAGCTTGTGTTGTGCTAAAATGGCTGGTAAATCAGGTGGCAAACCCAAGCTGGAACATAAGTGGTTAAAAAAAAAGGGCGTTCCATCAGAAAGAGGTGGACACTTAAAACTTGGGTGCAATGTGTACAAAGTGGTGGGGTAGCACCACTTAGCAAATAACAATGGCTAAAAAGGCAGTGCCCAATACACAGCTGAGTTTAAATAATCTCCTCCCAGTAGGATGGCAGAGAGGCAGTCACCCAAGCTGCTGGGAGAGGGTTACTAAGTCGGAGCTTATTCCCATGAAGAGAGGACCATTGGTGATGCCAAAGGGACACCACCTTCTGACAGAAGCAACACAGAAATCATCGGAGGGAATATAGGAACTCAGGGGCTGAGGTATGAGGACTGCAGCCTTGGCAGCAGTGTCAGCAGCCTCGTTCCCTGGCAGACCAACATGTCCAGGAACCCACAGAAACATCACAATGGCTCCACCAAGAGTGAGCAAGTGACAGTTTTCCTGGAACCGCTGCACTAACAGATGAGCGGTGTACAGCTCACATAGACTTTGAAGGGCGCTGAGTGAGTCTGAGCCGAGGACACAATTGAGAAGTCTGTGTCACCGGATATAATCCGTGGCCTGATACAGGGAGAAGAGCTCGGCTGTAAATACTGAGCAGTGTGCTGGAAGTCAATATCGAAAGACACGGGTGCCAATGATGAAGGCACACCCAACCCCAGGGGCAGTCCAAGAGCCATCGGTGTATATAAAGGTACTATCGCAAAGTTCCAAGCGAAGGTCATGAAACTGAATGCGATAGAGGCTGGAGTAGTGTCCTTAGGAAGCAAATGAAGGCCAAGGTTAACATGGGCCGCTTCATGAAGACAAGGTGGTGAAGCGTTCACACCCCTTGGAAAGCTGCAGGTAGTGTGAAGTTAAGCCACTGTAGCAAGTGCCGAAAGTGGACTCCAGGAGGTAACAGAAGAGGGATGCACGCATACTGCCAATGAAAGGAATCCTCAAAGGAGGAGGCATAGGATGGGTTGGCCATGCGTAGCAGACAAACGGCATGCATACCTACTGAGGAGAAAGTCACGGTGGGACAGTGGTAGTTCAGCAGCTTCAGCATACAGACTCTCAACCGGGCTAGTGTAAAAGGCACCCATGACCAAACGGATGCCACAATGGTGGATAGTGTTGAGACTGTGTAAGGCGGATGGACGTGCAGATGCATAAACAAAGCACCCATAGTCGAGTCTCGAACAGACAAGGGACCAGTACAAGCAATAGATGGCAAAATCATTCACAAAAATGGAGCCAGAGATGCGCGGCGGGAGACAGGCCATTATTAGGTTAATGGTGATAGCGAAGAGGATGATGCTCAGGACGGAACCCTGAGGCACACTGTTTTCCTGGATAAAGGTGTCCGACAAGGCAGAACCCACATACACCTTGAAAACTCTGTCTTTTAAAAATGCCTGAAGGAAACAGGGCAGGCGGCCACGGAAGGCCCACGTGTAAAGAGTACGGAGGATACCAGTTTTCCAGTAGGTGTCGTAGGCCTTCTCCAAATCTAAAAACATGGCTACAGTCTGGGATTTCCGCAGAAAACCATTCATGACATAGGCAACCAAAGTAACGAAATGGTCAACTAAGAATGCCACACACTAAATCCACACTGTGCAGTTGTCAGTAAATTGTGAGACTTGAGCCACCACACCAGCCGGGCATGAATCATACATTCCATCACCTTGCAAACGCTGTTGTTAGAGAGATGGGCGGTAGCTAGAAGGAAGGTTTTTGTCCTTACTGGGCTTAGGTATGGGTATGACAGTGCCTTCACACCAGCATCCGGGAAATGTGCCCTCTGCCCAGATGCAGTTGTATGTGTTAAGCAGTAAGTGCCTGCTGCAAGAGAAAGGTGCTGCAACATCTGAATGTGGATGGTGTCTGGCTCTGTGGCGGAGGATTGGGATGAACTGAGAGCATGATCTAGCTCCCTCATAGTAAAGGCGGCACTGTAGCATTCATGATTCAGAGAAGAGAAAGATATCGCCCGAGCTCCTCCACTCATTTCCGATTGAGGAAGGCAGGGTGGTAGTGGGAAGAGCTCGAAACTTCCACAAAATGGCGGCCCCAGGTGTTGAAAACTGCAATAGTGTTCACGATGACATTGTCTGCTACTGTCAGGCCGAAAATTGGGGAATGGATCTTGGTCCCAGAGAGTCATCAGACATGACAGAGGGAGGGGTGGAACTGTTAAAAGAACTAGTGAATGAACTCCAGCTAGCTCTTTTGCTATATCGAAGAATGCGACGACACTTTGCATGCATCTGTTTATAATGAATGCAGTTTACCATTGTAGGATGCCAGTTAAAAATGCGGAGAGCATGTCTCTGTGCATGAATTGTGTCGCGGCATGCCTCAGTCCACCAAGAGACTGGGACATGACGTGGTAAAGAGAAACAGCACGGAACGGAAGATTCTGCAGCAGTAAGGATAACATTTGTGAGATATTCCACCTGATCTTTACAACTGGGTAAATCTTGTTCTTCAAAGATCGCCAGGGAGGAGTAAAGCTCCCAGTCAGCCTTAGTAAGCTGCCATTTGGACGTACACGCAGATGGGGTAGGAGTCAGCAAATGGATAGCACACAAGAAATGGTCGATCGAGTAGGTGTCTGAAAGAACAGACCACTCAAGACGATGGGCAAGCTGGGCAGTGCAGAAGGATAGGTCCAAATGCGAATAGGTGTGTGACGAATTGGAAAAGAAAGTGGGTGCTCCAGTGTTAAGACAGAAGATGTTAAGTTGGTTAAGGCGGTCGGCCAAGACAGCACCTCTGACATGTCCTGGAAGAACTCCAAAGGGGATGATGCGCATTAAAGTCACCAATGACGGAGGGACATAAATGGTACAGAGGGAAAAAGTCAGGTGGGGAAGGAAATGGTGAACTGTAACAACTTGAAGATGGATAGTCAGGGAGATGGGTTGACTATGAATGTCATCCCGTATGAGCAGCATGATGCCCCCATGAGATGGAATTCTGACCTCAGGGGGAAGGTCAAAACAAATCGGTAAGAAATGTGAAAGCTCAAAGCAGTTGTGAGGGCGCAATTTTGTTTTCTGAAGGCAGAGTACAAGGGGATGCTGCGATGCTAAAAGCAGCCATAAATCCTCTTTGTGGGACTAAATGCCGCAAATGTTCCATTGGAGGAGAGTGTCAGCTGGTGAAGAGTCCCTACTATAGGGCACAGAAGTATGAGGATCCTGCTCCATGGGGTCCACAGACACATTGGCTTGCCTGTGCAGTTGATCTGTGGAGTCCAATGCTGAGAAATGGTTGGTAGTGCACACTGGTGACATGGAGGCCGAAGAGGATCTTCTAGTTGGCAAGGGAGAAGACTGTTTGCCTTTGGTGGACTTCTTCTCTAACCGGAAAGGATCGAAGCACTCGGGTGTTGTTTGGCTGGAGGGATGGAGGAAGTCTTCCAGGAAATACTCCTTCTGTCCTTTCCGGCCTACCGGTTGTGTAGCTGGTGGCTTCGCCCCTTGAGGCGAGAGTTTGATGGCTTGTTGCACAGCTGGACAGGGGGATGGTGATGCTACTTTGACACTGGGCAATTTCACAACCTCAGAGCTGAATTAGAGGTAGCATGTCTGTGTGGCCATGTCCTCCTTGGAGTGAGGAGTAGCAAAAACAGAACTATAGGTGCCAGACGGGAGAACACAGGGTTTGCGACTAGCCAGAAACTTGCGAGCTACTTAGTAAGGCATTTTTTTCTTTACCCAGATCTTTAAGACAGCCCGCTCATCATGATACACAGGACGATCCCGAGAGGAGGCAGCATGGCCACAATTGCAGTTGATACAGTGGGGAGAAAGAGGCGGACAATCACCCTCGTGTGCATCCCTACCATAGGTTACACATTTGGCTGGGTGTCAACATGACGTTCTAGTGTGTGGTGGTTAAAACCATGACACTGATAGCAGCACATCGAGTTCGGAATGTACAGCTGGACTGTGATAATTTTATAGCCTGCTTTGATCTTGGATGGAAGCACCACTCTCTCAAAGGCAAGAAAAAGAGTGTGGGTGGGCACTAAGGAGGAATCTACCTTTTTCATTACACGATGGATGGCCATGACACCCTGATCAGAGAGGTAAGATTGGATTTCGGCCTCAGACAGTGGAGCAGTCTGGTGTAAATAACACCATGGGAAGAATTCAAAGTTCCATGAGCCTTGACATGAACAGGTTGGCCATGGAGAAGCGAGGCAGCAAGCAGTTGTTGTGCTTTAGTATCAGAAGAAGTCTCCAAAAGCAAAGTGCCATTCCGTAAATGAGAGGAGGATTTCACAGGGCCGGCAATTGCATCAACACCTTTCTGAATAATAAACGGATTTACCGTGGCAAAGGACTGACCTCCTTCAGTTCGTGAGACTACAAGGAACCATGGAGCAGCAGGAAGGGTCTTTGAATCATTAGCCTTATTACATTTACATTTCATAGAATTGGATTGAGAAGATGATTGACTCGTTGCGAGAAAATCCCCATGATTGCCAGTGTCTCCGGTGGCGTGCTCCTTCCAACTGGGAGCCTCCTTCACAAGGGGGCGCACCCACCTTAGGTGATTGTCCACACCTCCCAAACACCAGACAGAGGGACCAGTCTGCAATTTGGGAAGGTTGCAGCTCAGGCAATCACCCCTCCATGGGCCTGGCCTGTACCAGAGGGTACATGCAAACCCTACCTGTCAACCTGGGGTTGGGAATAATGTATTACCCAGTCACCTGTTACGCGTCTGACGCATGGGCCGGCCGTCAGGAACGCGCAGGGAGGAGGAAGAAAAAGAGGAACCTCAAACGCCAAAGCAAAGGAACGAGAGGAGAAGGGAAACAAAGCAAGGAAAAGGGAGCCAAAAACAAAGGTGAGACTGTTCTTATGTCGGCGACAGACATTGCAGAACATTCCCAACAACACCCCAGACATGTTCCCCAAGGGAGGGGAAAATGCTATCAAGAGGATAGACATGGAGTGCAGAAGGGAAAAAATGCTACAAAGGCTGGAGCCCCGTGGCAGTCAAGAATGAACCAGTCAAAGAGTGGCGAGCTCCCTGGGGGATGTCTGAAATATGTTTCTCCAGTGTTAATGAAAGTTTAATGGTTTACAGGCGTATTGGTAGTGGAAATCTCATGTTACAGTATTTTTCAATAACCCAAAAACAAGTTCTGATTTTTCTAAAGTCACTTTTTCTTAGCCCAGGAGAAACATGTAACAGAAAGCGTAGGTTTGTTTTGAAGGACTATTTCACAGAATCAGGTGCTATGCTGCCACTATCAGGTATAAGAGTTGTGGCTCGGAAAGAACACAGCATTGTTTTAACTTTCACACTTAATGCTTTTTGTAATACAAAAAAATCCATCTTCCAACACCTTTTCTCAAGAGGGCTTTGAACTTTCAACACCAGGTTTAAAAATGGTTTGCTCCCCATTTAGAAACATCATACTGTACTATTTTTACAAGAGCTATTTATATTATTTTCACATTTTTAAACTAATTGCATCTACCAGTATTCTTCATCTGAAAAACTGAAAAGTTTCGTAGAATCGGAAAAGTGTCATTCATGCAGAGTATGACTGGTTCATTATGAAGGACATTTCCAGACAGTTCACTTTAAGGTGGAAGTTTTTCATTGTGAGGAGTACCCTATTCATGCAAAAATCTTTGGTAGTTCTTTGTGTTGTGCACAAAGTGAAATCATTAACTTCAGTTTTGGATGTCCTGGGGAAAAACACTGTTTCTTTCATGACGTGGGTGAGGTTTTTCCATCATTCGCCTTTGAAGTAGCTCCTATTCTCTTCACTGATGATAACAATACTTCAAGACTATGTGCCACTTTCTGGTACACAGGACACATACTGTCGCTCTAATTTTCCCCCTTACTTTGAACAAAAGAAATAGCTTGAAAATAATTGTAAGTTCACCAGCTGATGATGATTTCGGAGGCATCTTGATGCGACATAATTACTGCAATGTAGACAATCAGATATTAGCAATAGCATACAGACAAAGCAAGGTCATAGGTATTGTTTCCAGCCACCTGGGGTAGGCTACAGTACACAGCAATGCTGCACTCAAATTCACAATCTTGCATGTTGCTAATGGCACAATCCAACAAGCAAACGACAGCTGTTTAATGTTACTCTTCATAAAATCTATACCAGTCTGTATAGCCACAGTGGTTGCAGCTTCTTAAAACAATGAACAAGATCTTCAAAACAAACCCACAGTTTCCACTGCCAGGATACTTTTATCCTGGACTTTCACAAAATCATCAGAACTTTATTTTGGGGTGACAAAAATTCTCTAACTTGACATTTCCACAACCAATACATGTGCCCATAACCTATTAATAATTTCATTAACATCGCATAAATATATTTCAAGCTATATAGTTTTAAAGTGAACAGTTCCTAGTGAAGACACGCAAAACCAGACAACCCTTACCACAATCTAATATATATTCAGCTTTGAAACCAAACTGCTCCATACAGGCTAACACAGAACAAAACAAGAAAAATATTTTTATATTTCCTTTTTCTGATAGGCCTATTGGTTCACTTTTAATTAAAGCCTAAACTTAGCTCCTTAATAAAAAAATCCTTTAATAGTGAAGTATATACATATGCATAAATCAAACTGCCTACCACCTCTTCCAATCAAGATTACAAATGGAAAGGATGGATTGCTGCTTGCCAAATAGAGGGGATGTTGAGTCATAGATAGGCACAATGAAAAAATTAGAAGTATACAAACCTTTGGACAAGATATTCCTCAGGAGTGGAATTCTCACAAATTCAAACAAAAACAACAGCAGGAGCAATAGTACCACCACCAGACAAGAACAACTCTCGTATGTAGCTATTGCCTCCGGGCACTATGGCCCATCTACATCTACATCTACATCGATACTCCGCAAGCCACCCAACGGTGTGTGGCGGAGGGCACTTTACGTGCCACTGTCATTACCTGTTCCAGTCGCGTATGGTTCGCGGGAAGAACGACTGTCTGAAAGCCTCCGTGCGCGCTCTAATCTCTCTAATTTTACATTCGTGATCTCCTCGGGAAGTATAAGTAGGGGGAAGCAATATATTCGATACCTCATCCAGAAACGCACCCTCTCGAAACCTGGCGAGCAAGCTACAACGCGATGCAGAGCGCCTCTCTTGCAGAGTCTGCCACAAACCTTTGGACAAGATATTCCTCAGGAGTGGAATTCTCACAAATTCAAACAAAAACAACAGCAGGAGCAATAGTACCACCACCAGACAAGAACAACTCTCGTATGTAGCTATTGCCTCCGGGCACTATGGCCCATCTACATCTACATCTACATCTACATTGATACTCCGCAAGCCACCCAACGGTGTGTGGCGGAGGGCACTTTACGTGCCACTGTCATTACCTCCCTTTCCTGTTCCAGTCGCGTATGGTTCGCGGGAAGAACGACTGTCTGAAAGCCTCCGTGCGCGCTCTAATCTCTCTAATTTTACATTCGTGATCTCCTCGGGAAGTATAAGTAGGGGGAAGCAATATATTCGATACCTCATCCAGAAACGCACCCTCTCGAAACCTGGCGAGCAAGCTACAACGCGATGCAGAGCGCCTCTCTTGCAGAGTCTGCCACTTGAGTTCATTAAACATCTCCGTAACGCTATCACGGTTACCAAATAACCCAGTGACGAAATGCGCCGCTCTTCTTTGGATCTTCTCTATCTCCTCCGTCAACCCGACCTGGTACGGATCCCACACTGATGAGCAATACTCAAGTATAGGTCGAACGAGTGTTTTGTAAGCCACCTCCTTTGTTGATGGACTACATTTTCTAAGCACTCTCCCAATGAATCTCAACCTGGTACCCGCCTTACCAACAATTAGTTTTATATGATCATTCCACTTCAAATCGTTCCGTACGCATACTCCCAGATATTTTACAGAAGTAACTGCTACCAGTGTTTGTTCCGCTATCATATAATCATACAATAAAGGATCCTTCTTTCTATGTATTCGCAATACATTACATTTGTCTATGTTAAGGGTCAGTTGCCACTCCCTGCACCAAGTGCCTATCCGCTGCAGATCTTCCTGTATTTCGTTACAATTTTCTAATGCAGCAACTTCTCCGTATACTACAGCATCATCCGCGAAAAGCCGCATGGAACTTCCGACACTATCTACTAAGTCATTTATATATATTGTGAAAAGCAATGGTCCCATAACACTCCCCTGTGGCACGCCAGAGGTTACTTTAACGTCTGTAGACGTCTGTCCATTGATAACAACATGCTGTGTTCTGTTTGCTAAAAACTCTTCAATCCAGCCACACAGCTGATCCGATATTCCGTAGGCTCTTACTTTGTTTATCAGGCGACAGTGCGGAACTGTATCGAACGCCTTCCGGAAGTCAAGAAAAATAGCATCTACCTGGGAGCCTGTATCTAATATTTTCTGGGTCTCATGAACAAATAAGGCGAGTTGGGTCTCACACGATCGCTGTTTCCGGAATCCATGTTGATTCCTACATAATAGATTCTGGGTTTCCAGAAATGACATGATACGCGAGCAAAAAACATGTTCTAAAATTCTACAGGAGATCGACGTAAGAGATATAGGTCTATAGTTTTGCGCATCTGCTCGACGACCCTTCTTGAAGACTGGGACTATCTGTGCTCTTTTCCAATCATTTGGAACCCTCCGTTCCTCTAGAGACTTGCGGTACACGGCTGTTAGAAGGGGGGCAAGTTCTTTCGCGTACTCTGTGTAGAATCGAATTGGTATCCCGTCAGGTCCAGTGGACTTTCCTCTATTGAGTGATTCCAGTTGCTTTTCTATTCCTTGGACACTTATTTCGATGTCAGCCATTTTTTCGTTTGTGCGAGGATTTAGAGAAGGAACTGCAGTGCGGTCTTCCTCTGTGAAACAGCTTTGGAAAAAGGTGTTTAGTATTTCAGCTTTACGCGTGTCATCCTCTGTTTCAATGCCATCATCATCCCGTAGTGTCTGGATATGCTGTTTCGAGCCACTTACTGATTTAACGTAAGACCAGAACTTCCTAGGATTTTCTGTCAAGTCGGTACATAGAATTTTACTTTCGAATTCAATGAACGCTTCACGCATAGCCCTCCTTACGCTAACTTTGACATCGTTTAGCTTCAGTTTGTCTGAGAGGTTTTGGCTGCGTTTAAACTTGGAGTGGAGCTCTCTTTGCTTTCGCAGTAGTTTCCTAACTTTGTTGTTGTACCACGGTGGGTTTTTCCCGTCCCTCACAGTTTTACTCGGCACGTACCTGTCTAAAACGCATTTTACGATTGCCTTGAACTTTTTCCATAAACACTCAACATTGTCAGTGTCGGAACAGAAATTTTCGTTTTGATCTGTTAGGTAGTCTGAAATCTGCCTTCTATTACTCTTGCTAAACAGATAAACCTTCCTCCCATTTTTTATATTCCTATTAACTTCCATATTCAGGGATGCTGCAACGGCCTTATGATCACTGATTCCCTGTTCTGTACATACATATTCGAAAAGTTCGGGTCTGTTTGTTATCAGTAGGTCCAAGATGTTATCTCCACGAGTCGGTTCTCTGTTTAATTGCTCGAGGTAATTTTCGGATAGTGCACTCAGTATAATGTCACTCGATGCTCTGTCCCTACCACCCGTCCTAAACATCTGAGTGTCCCAGTCTATATCTGGTAAATTGAAATCTCCACCTAAGACTATAACATGCTGAGAAAATTTATGTGAAATGTATTCCAAATTTTCTCTCAGTTGTTCTGCCACTAATGCTGCTGAGTCGGGAGGTCGGTAAAAGGAGCCAATTATTAACCTAGTTCGGTTGTTTAGTGTAACCTCCACCCATAATAATTCACAGGAACTATCCACTTCTACTTCACTACAGGATAAACTACTACTAACAGCGATGAACACTCCACCACCGGTTGCATGCAATCTATCCTTTCTAAACACCGTGTGTACCTTTGTAAAAATTTCGGCAGAATTTATCTCTGGCTTAAGCCAGCTTTCTGTACCTATAACGATTTCAGCTTCGGTGCTTTCTATCAGCGCTTGAAGTTCCGGTACTTTACCAACGCAGCTTCGACAGTTGACAATTACAATACCGATTGCTGCTTGGTCCCCGCATGTCCTGACTTTGCCCCGCACCCGTTGAGGCTGTTGCCCTTTCTGTACTTGCCCAAGGCCATCTAACCTAAAAAACCGCCCAGCCCACGCCACACAACCCCTGCTACCCGTGTAGCCGCTTGTTGCGTGTAGTGGACTCCTGACCTATCCAGCGGAACCCGAAACCCCACCACCCTATGGCGCAAGTCGAGGAATCTGCAGCCCACACGGTCGCAGAACCGTCTCAGCCTCTGATTCAGACCCTCCACTCGGCACTGTACCAAAGGTCCGCAGTCAGTCCTGTCGACGATGCTGCAGATGGTGAGCTCTGCTTTCATCCCGCTAGCGAGACTGGCAGTCTTCACCAAATCAGATAGCCGCCGGAAGCCAGAGAGGATTTCCTCCGATCCATAGCGACACACATCATTGGTGCCGACATGAGCGACCACCTGCAGATGGGTGCACCCTGTACCCTTCATGGCATCCGGAAGGACCCTTTCCACATCTGGAATGACTCCCCCCGGTATGCACACGGAGTGCACATTGGTTTTCTTCCCCTCTCTTGCTGCCATTTCCCTAAGGGGCCCCATTACGCGCCTGACGTTGGAGCTCCCAACTACCAGTAAGCCCACCCTCTGCGACTGCCCGGATCTTGCAGACTGAGGGGCAACCTCTGGAACAGGACAAGCAGCCATGTCAGGCCGAAGATCAGTATCAGCCTGAGACAGAGCCTGAAACCGGTTCGTCAGACAAACTGGAGAGGCTTTCCGTTCAGCCCTCCGGAATGTCTTTCGCCCCCTGCCACACCTTGAAACGACCTCCCACTCTACCACAGGTGAGGGATCAGCCTCAATGCGGGCAGTATCCTGGGCAACCACAGTCGTAGTCCGATCAGGGGATGCGTGGGACGAGCTGGCCGTCCCCGACAAACCCCCATCCCGACCCCCACAGTGATGCCCATTGGCAACAGCCTCAAGCTGTGTGACCGAAGCCAACACTGCCTGAAGCTGGGAGCGAAGGGATGCCAACTCAGCCTGCATCCGAACACAGCAGTTGCAGTCCCTATCCATGCTAAAAACTGTTTTGCTAAGAACGTCTGAACTAATCTACAGAGAGCGCAAACAAATCGACAAAATTTAAACGGTTATTAAAATACAAGATTGCCTAGTAAATGCAGTAATGCTGCTACTTGCGCACTGCTGACACTGCTCGGCGGCGGAAGGAGACTAAGCGAAATTACACTATTCAGGTACTAAAACACGATGCTACACTCTCAAATACTATAATACGCCCGAAATTTATGAATTAAACAATGCAAGAACCAAAAACACGCAAAGAAATTAAGAGTTAAACTATGTAACAAATGAGTGAGCTAGGAGTATACGACTTGCTGCTCAGCTGCTTATCCAACGGCGGCAGGGAGCACACTGACTGCGACCAACCGACACTGGCCGTTCAAAACAAAACAGTAGACAAACGACTACGCGAATTTACACTATTCAGGTACTAAAACGCGATGCTACAACTCTCAAATACTATAATACGCTCGAAATTTATGAATTAAACAATGCAAGTACCAAAAACACGCAAAGAAATTAAGAATTAAACTATGTAACAAATGAGTGAGCTAGGAGTATACGACTTGCTGCTGCAGCTGCTTATCCAACGGCGCCAGGGAGCACACTCCCATCATATGCAACGGCATCTGACATGTGCAGCAATCTGCTGGGATGGGTTGTGGGCTTAAGGAGATAGCATGTCGTGGGAAGGTGTAATAAGGTAGGGTGGGTGAAGGTGGTAGTGCTGGCCATGGGAGGGTCCTGGGACATAGTGAGGACAGGATAGGATTGCTAGGTACAGCATCGGGGCACTGTACTGAAAGGGGGGGGGGGGGGGGGAACTGGGAAGGAACAGGGAGGGGGGAGAGAGAAAGAGTAGAGCAAATGACTTGTAGGTGCATAGGAGGAACACAAGTTGTATGTGTGAAGATGGAAGGGGATAGGCTGGTGAATGGCAGGCAGAGATCAGCATTGGTAGAGACCACGGGGGTTATGGGAATGAGGGATATGTTGTAGGGAAAGTTCCCATCTGTGCAAGTCAGAAAAGTTGGGGTTGGTGGGAAGACCCTAGAAGGCACAAGCTGTGAAGCAGTGAAAGTGAAGCACACTATACTGAATGTCATGATCAGCAACTGAGTGGTCCAGCTGTCCCTTGACCACATCTGGTAGTGGCCGTTCCTGTGGACAGACAATTTATTCATAGTCATGCCCACGTAGAACACAACACAGTGGTTGCACCTAAGTTTGCAGTTCACATCATCCTGGACTTCACGTTGTTTGAATCAAGGGTATCTGATGCATTAGAAGCAGACTGAAGCCTTCGAAAGGTTTTATATCACCTTCCATCAGAGTTACCTTCTCAGTCTATGACTGATGATTTGTTGCTACAAAGTGTGACACAGCTTTTGAATTACTGCTCGTCAAGACCACCATAATGGGTATAATAACTTTATTTCACTAAGTACAGGCTTGGACAACATTCGTTAAATTCTGCTGTATATCATTTTCCATTCCACACCAAAGATAACAAAAATTAAATAAATTTATCCACTTTATTAAAGAGGAAACGAAGTTTGGGAAGGATGGAAACTTGTTTCTTATATTTTCATTGTCAGAAATGGAATGTTAGCCCAACTGAATAAGGAACCTTTCCACTGTGGCTTGTTTATGAAACTTGGCCAGCATGTCATTAACGTGATTCAGTAAAACCTAAATCAGTGTAACCGTGCACCCATTAATGTCTTAGTCTTGCCTAATAGGAGTACATGGACTTACAAAAATGCCACTTCACTTGGTTTCCAGACTTAAATTAATTACTATTGTTATTAGCTAAGTATAATGAAACACACTGCTACCTGTAACATTTGGAAGGGCCGAAAGAGTGCTGGAGGCAGTTCATCCAGAAGGTAGCATTCAGGATCATCCTTGATTGAGGCGAGCCTCAAATGATGAAGAGAACGGCCATGATTCTGACCCAAGATATACGTAAGCTTTGATGCGTGTTGGCATATCTCCTCCAAGCAACCCAAATCTAGAAACTCAATACTGCGGCAGTTCTGCATCAGCTGTTGTAATGGCTTCATAAAGTGTCTGAAACAGAAGGTATATGCATTTAGTGACAACATGACTTACACACACAAAAAAAAAAACCTACTATTTCAGAGTTAAGTAACATTAAGTAACTGCTGAAAGTAGTTAACAGACAGCAAGCCAGGACAGTTCAGTTTCACAATAACAGTTTATGTTTGATGCCTAGATCAGGATTTGTTAAGTTAATTGAAATTGCTGGAAGAATGGTGATGATATTGCAAAATAGTTCTGGGCACATTTAGAAAACATTTATAGCAAACTGTGCAACAGTTACTGAGCCTTCATTTTGTATCTTAGGTTGGCATCATGATGATAAGCCAAGACAGATTCAGGAGCATACAAACAGTTACTTTCTCCTACTATACATGCTCGTAAGACAGGATACTGGGACAAAACACAATCAACCATGCACTGTACTATTGTTTGTGGAGTATACATGTACGTCAGGATCAATTATGACAAAACATCTCAATGGGACTACAATTTGGCAAAACTCGTAACTGTAAAATGATGAATTGTTGAAAAATAAATGTTTATAAGTATACCTGTTCTTACTGCAAAACCAATTATGTGCATTCTTTTAGCCACAAATCATATTTAGTAGAGACCTCACAAATGAAGAATCAGTCCAAATATACAGAGAGGGAATTCTCTTACTTTTGTGGATCAACAGTGTGTTACTTGTGTTACTGAACCTGTTAAGAATAATGGCATACATATATTGACTTACACCTACATCAATACACAAGCCACCTGACAGTGTGTGGTGGAGAGCACGTCTGTTACCATTAACCGATCCCCAATCCCCCCTTCCCTGTTCCATTCGCGAATGGCTGTTGGATTTTCTCTCTCTTCCACCAGCCCTTCCTGAAAGGGGTCCCAGACTGATGAAAAATACTCAAGAATCAGTCAAACAAGCATCCCACAAGCCACTTCTTTAGTGGGCGAATTACATTTTCTTAAGATTCTTCCTATGAGTTCTAGTCTGGCACCTGATTTTCCTACTACTGTTTTATGTAGTCATTCCACTTAAGGTCACTCCAGGTAGATACTCAGATATTTTATGGTAGTTACTGTTTGCAGTGAGTTATCAATAAAGTAGGGATATGGTAACAGATTTATTTTCTCATGTATTCACAGTATGTTATATTTATTTACAACCAGTGTAAACTGCCAGTTCCTGCACCATTCACCAAGCCTCTGTAGGCCCTTCTGCAAATTGTTACTGTCTTCTGGCATTGCTACCTTCTTATAGACAACTGTGTCATCCATGAACAGCCAGAAGAGCTCCTAACACATGTTACTAGATCATTTACACACACCATAAACAGTAATGGTCATACCACACTTCCTTTGGGTACTCCCACAATTACCTTTACATCTGTTGATTCCGCTCCATTAAGAGTGACATGCTGAGTTCTGTCTGCAAGGGTGTCCTGAACCCAGGCACAGATCTAGTCTGATACACAATAAGCTCTCATTTTCACTAAATGGCAGAGCAGGACAGTGTCAAATGCCTTCCTGAAGTAACGAAACAGGGCATCAACCTGAGTGCCGTTGACTACAATGCTATGGATCTCATGGAGGAATAGAGCAAGCTGAGTTTTGCAGGCTCTCTGCTGTGGAATCTATGTCGATTTTTATATAGGCGATTTCTCATCCTCCAAAAATGTCAATTCTCGAGCATAAAACATGTTCCAAAATTCTACAACAACAGACTAAAGCAAATGATATGCTTATCTGTCCTACAACCCTTCTTTAAAATAGGAATGACCTGCAGATTTTCCATCTCCAGCAACCTATGTTAAACTGCTGCTAGAATGGCAGCTAGTTCATTCACATAAACTCTGAAGACTCTTACAGGTATCACACCTAGTCATGATACAAGACCACTACAAAGCAGTTGTAGTTATGTTTCAATTTTTTATCAGTTATCTCAATATCCGCCATTTCGAGAAGCTTGCACATTGATTGAAAGAAGGTACCGTATTATGATCTTCCTTGGTGAAACTATTTCGTTGGCTGGTTGGGGCGGGAGAGGAGTGACCGGGGGCAGAGGGAGGGTTGGACATCAAACAATGATGTCATCAATCTCTTGACTCAAGGGCGATGCATCCATAAGTAGAGACGTCCACCAAGAATGCTTTCTTATCTAGTTGGGAGAGCCATAACAGTAAAAGTGAGAAGGCTAAAAACGTAATGGTGATCATCTGTTCCATCAATACTCAAAGCAAGGTGAAGGAAATAGGAAAGTAAGCAACTGGTTGTCTCTGGGTGTCCCACCCCTGGTCTATTACAATCAACACAGCCTACCATTCAACAAAATGTGACACCCAGAATAGGAGAAAGGAGCCGAGCCAAATCTGAAAGCAATTAAAACACAGTAAAAGAGGGACAAAACTGTAGTCTGGTCATGGTGGTAGGATCAGGGACCCTCCAGACCTAGGTTCCAGTAGGAGACATCCCATTCCGAATCATTCTGACCCTGCTCTGGGGGTAGAATAAAACCTTGTAACTGAGAATGAAAATCGCTTTCATGGAAGAAATCAAACAGCAGAAAATCCAGGATGGAATGTAACAATACCAGAGAAGGAAAGTTGCTACTCACTATATTGTGGAGATGCTGAGTTGCAATAGGCACAACAAAAAGATTCACACAATTATAGCTTTCAGCCATTAAGGCCTTTGTCAGCAGTAGACACACACACACACACACACACACACACACACACACACACACACAAACGCAACTTGCACATCATCATGTGATTTACAGGCTAAGCTGCAACCACTGTGCTGCATTCTATGTAGGCATGATAACCAGCAAGCTGTCTGTCCGCATGAATGGCCACCGACTAACTGAGGCCAAAAAACAAGTGGACCACCCTGTTGCTGAACACACTGCCAAATATGATATCCCTCATCTCAATGACTGCTTCACAGCCTGTGCCATATGGATCCTTCCCACCAACACTAGCTTTTCTGAATTGCGCAGGTGGGAACTTTCCCTGCAATACATCCTACGTTTCCGCAACCCTCCTGGCCTCAATTTTCATTAGTCACTCTCCTCACCCATCCAGCCCCCTCCCTGTTCCCATTCCAGCACTACACAGCCGTCATTTCACCACCACACCCAGTCTTTTAATTTCTTTTTATTTCTCTCCTTTCTGCTACTTACCCCCACCCCCTTCCACACCTTCTCTCCTGCCCTCCATCTAAGCTGCAACACTTCATTGTCCACCATTCCCACCATACTATCAAATGGTTCAAATGCCTCTGAGCACTATGGGACTTAACATACCAGGTCGTCAGTCCCCTAGAACTTAGAACTACTTCAACCTAACTAACCTAAGGACATCATACACATCCATGCCTGAGGCAGGATTCGAACCTGCGACCGTAACGGTTGCACGGTTTCGGACTGAAGCGCCTAGAACCGCTCGGCCACACCGGCCGGTCACCATACTATCCCCCCCCCCCCCCCCTGTTCCAGTCTAATCCTTACCCCCCCCCCCCCACCCAGTCACCACTCCCATCTTGCTCTGGTGCTGCTGCTCACAGTGTGGTTTCAGTTCTCCGAGACTGCAGACGAGTGTAAGTTGTGTGTGTGTGTGTGTGTGTGTGTGTGTGTGTGTGTGTGTGTGTGTGTGTGTGTGTCTACTGCTGACAGAGGCCTTAATGGCTGAAAGCTATAATTGTGCGAAACGTTTTGCTGTGCCTATTACGACTCAGCATCTCCGTTTCATGGAAGAAACTGAGACCAAAGATCCACCACCCATGAGCTGTCCGCCAATATTAGATGCAATGAGTCCAGAAGTCCCTACTTAGTACAGAGAGCCAAAATGACAGAACATTCCACCAAGACAAAAGCTAGTGTATTTAAGGCTCCACAACCACAATGTGGAGGTGGCTCATTACACAAGAGAAGACTGTGGTGTAACCTGATATGACCAATACAGAGACAACATGGGACTGCAGATTCCTTTTGGGAAAAGCAAAAGGAAAAGCATCATGCTGCAGCGGTTTCCTTGACTGTGCGAAGTTTGTTAGGTGAGGCAGTAGCACAGCAGATGTCGTTACATTTCCAATCTAGCAGATATAGCAGATACCTCATGTGCTTCTGAAAATCTGCACCTGGGGTCAGCAAAGCAAATGGGGAGTAAGTGCTCCTCTAGCCAAACGGTCAGCCAGTTCATTCCCTGGGCTATCCACATGACTGGGGACCCATAGAAAGACAAGTGAGCGGAGACAAAAGGGTAACAAGAATAGCACTGGTCAATAGCCTGGAGATGCTAACCAAGTCAGTACATATTAAATGGGCCTCACTTGCTTGTGTTTTAATAAGCTGGAGGACTCTGTTGATGGCTGTCAGCTCTGCTGTAAATGCACTACATGTTCCCAGCAGTGAATAGCGTTCAGTGCTGGCAGCAGACATAAAAGCATGTCCCCTCCAAGCCATTTTTAGAGCCTCCAGTGTGAAAGGTGGTAGCACCATGAAACTCTTTAAGAACTGGGTGTAATTGGTGCCAGAAAGGCATGGGAGTGATCGAGACTTTAGGAGCTTGGAAGAGGTCATTCCTAATCTGTGGCCTGGGCACCATCCAAGGGGAAAGTCACGGAAAAAAAAAAAAAAAAAAAAAAAAAAAAGACAAGGAACACAATCCCGGGAGGGGAGATGGAGATTTGGCAGAGGGAAGTGAGGTGCATTCCAACTGGTATTCCCATTGAAGAGCAGGTACCAGGAGGATGACACCCCTCGTATGTAAAAAGAATGTTTTACAGAGGATGAGCAGGGAATTGTCAGAGACCAAGAGCTGGTACCATCGAATCTGAAGGGGGAAGATACCCTCTCCAGCAAGGGGACTGTCTACGGCACTAGTCCAAAAGGCACCGGTGGCTAGACACATGCCACGATGGTGGACGGGGTCTAACAGTTTTAAACCTGAAGGAGCCACCAAGCCATAAACCCGGCAACCGCAGTCCAGTCGAGAAGAAACCAGGGCCCAGTAAATACAGATAAGAGGAGCCCGATCCGCACCCCCAAGATGTGTGGGCACGGAAGCAGAGAGTGTTAAGTTTCCACCTGCTGTTAGTTTTCAGGTGATGAGTATCGGGCAGCGAGGCCAGCTTTTTATAAAAAAGGAGACCCAAGAAATGGGATTGTGGTACAATACTGAGATGATGGTACAGAAGTGGGGTTCTAAGTCTGAATGAACCATGGTGTGACGACAGAAATACATAACTGACATTTTCGAAGGAGAGGTTCGGAAGCTACATGAAAGAGCCCATGCAGAGGCCCATCAGATGGTACCTCAGAGCTGGTGTCCAGCAGTGGCTAACAAGTGGCAGCTGTAACAAACACAAAAAATATCGACATACAACACAGGAGTGACCAGCAGCAGAACAGAAATTACTAACCCATTCATAGCAATGAGGAAAAGAAAAACACTCAATACAGACACATGTGGGCTGCTGATTTCTTGGACCCATGGGGAGCTGTGCCAACTTTAATACAGAACAACCAGTGGGATGAAAACAGACTAATAACAATCGGTATGGAGCCCTGAAAAGCCCCAGTTGTTGAGGGAGAGTAAACTACGACAATGCCAAGCAGTGTCATACGCCTTATGCAGATCAAAAAAAAAAGCTGTGACAAGGTGTCGGCCTTTAGGAAAAGCCTTTCGGACAGTTCTTCCCAACTTAAGCCTAACACATCACACACTACAATCCAAAACTCATCTTGTCACCTCATAGCCCACAAAATGGCAGCATTCCACTCCGTGTTCAACAGAGCTATCAGACTACCATTCTCTGAAGACTTATGTGTACAAGAAATTGAAATAATGAAACAAACATCTATTGCAAATGGTTATAACAGCTCCTTAGTAGACACCCTCAAACGCTCAATAATGGCAAAGCAATCATAACACACAAAAGAAGAAAATAACATCTTCCTTACAATCCCCTTTCTAGGTAACATTTCATATCAGATTGCCAATGGCTTCAAATGAAAAGGCATAAGCATATCCTTCACCACAGACAACAAAACTGGACAGAAGTTACCCCACCTCAGCAGCACACAAAACCCACTTTATCACTCACACATGTGTGTACAAAACTGAATGTTTGGACTGTGACTGCTTCTACATAGGTCAGACAGGCAGATTCCTTCAAGAACACAGGGCAGCACTAAAAAACAAAAAAATACCACACATCAGCAATAGCCACCCACCTGCATGAAACAAAACGCCATGTTAACAACACAAGTGTCAAATCCTACACATCTCACCAAAAGGCAGAAAATTAAGACATCCTTGAAACACTCCAAATATACAAACACCAAACAAAACAACCTGAATCCATCTTAAATGACAAAAATGACAATATTTACAAAGTTGACACAGATGGGAGGCAAAGCACACGGAGTATTGGGATGTGATGGGCGTCTGCAATCTCGGCATGTGACGCTGGAAGTACAGCGGGGAGACATATGGCCAAACTTCCAGCACTTAAAGCACCGCATCGGGGAAGGGATAGAGGGCTTTACATCATACCGCTAGACCATCACCTTGACCTTCTTGGGCAATGTACCACCCCCAAAGGCCAAGACGAAGGCACCGGTGGCAACCTTATTATGCTTCGCACCGTGGTGGACACTGTAATATCCACGACACTATGTTCTAGCCACAAGATGTCAAAATGAACTAAGTGTACAAACTTCAACAAATATGATCGATATTACGTATAAAAAAGACTGTATCGTGTAAAAACGATGATAATGATTTCATTATTTCTGTAATAATTTAATTTATGTGTGAATTAAAACTATTATTAGAGAACTACATTCATAGACAACAACAATTATAATTTTTTTTGTTATCTGTGGTAATTGTGGTTCAGTTGTTCTTTCTGTGATAACCGATGAACTGTTCGGACATGAGACGTGTGAGGTCTTTAAAGAGAAAGCCTGTAACTATATTGTTAATTATTATTTGAAAAAATACAGTCGCTATTGTCTAGATGTGGATTTCTATTTATTTCAATTGTAATCCAATCTAATTAATGTTTTTAAGTGTTAATTTTCAGCTCCGCAATTAGGAGCGCAACCATAAGCGATAGTAACTTACAGCGGAATTTACTAATAGCTGGAATAAAAAATATGACATTTTTCATTGAGAATATTTTTAAATGCTAAAGAATAGAAAGCAAAAGGCTTAAGGACTTTTATCTAAATATATTAACTTTATATAAAAGGAATCGAGAATAACAACAGTCAAATTGAGTATCGTCTGTCTGCCACCATCTTAGCAAAAATTTCTCCGCGGCAGTTTTGAATCGAGAATTTTAACAAACATAAATATTGTTAGATATAAATGAATGGAAATAAATGTGCACCGATGGTGCCGAATCTACTTTAAAAGACAGAATTCAACTCAGAATGAATCTTTAAAAACAGTGTTCACAGCACATTATGTAATATCAATTTCTTATTTGTCAATGTACGAAGCCTCATTATTTAGGACGATTTACATGAAGTATTTTAATAGGAGACATACATCAGTGTTGTGCGCGGGTAGTATTTTGAGACTAAATGTTCCCTTGTGCTAGAGAAAAGTGCTTCCATATTAAGGAACAGTTGTGTAAAATCTGATAAATGATGTGCAATTTAGTGCCACTCACACTTTACAGACAACATTTCAACACAACGTCAAGAGGAGATTTCTTTAGCAGAGTAAAAAAGTAGTAGCCAAGATAATCATTTTTGAGATCAAACGAATTGCTATATTATATATATATATATATATATAATAGAGGGAAACATTCCACGTAGGAAATATATGTCTAAAAACAAACATGATGTGACTTACCAAATGAAAGTGCTGGCAGGTCGACAGACACACAAACACACACACAAAATTCAAGCTTTCGCAACAAACTGTTGCCTCATCAGGAAAGAGGGAAGGAGAGGGAAAGACAAAAGGATGTGAGTTTTAAGGGAGAGGGTAAGGAGTCATTCCAATCCCGGGAGCGGAAAGACTTACCTTAGGGGGAAAAAAGGATGGGTATACACTCGCGCGCGCACACGCACACACACACACACACACACACACACACACACACACACACACACACACACACACATATATGTATATATTGATCTACCTGCAATATCATTTATAAGTAACTAAAGTCGGTTCCGCCACAACACGCCAGACAAAATGTACACCTCGCCACTCTAAATTAACGCGCAGCTCCTCGTCGGACTTCAAAAGAAGGTTTCTGTGAAATATGATACCCTGGACCATATTTACACTCTTATGGGGCATGATGGTTACAGCAACATCCCCCAGCTTGTCACAAGCGAGTAATGTTCGTGACTGGGCAGAGGATGCTGTTTTGATCAAGACTGACCCAGATCTCATTTTGAACAAGCCCTCCACCTCCCCAAACTTGTCCTCTAATAAATGCTCAGCAAAAAACAGACTTCATCGTCATGCAAGATTCCCCATCAGCTCTCGAAGATACAAGGTACCAGGGCAAATAAGATCCGCTGCCATCCTTAGCCTGACGTTCCTCCCATGGTGTGGCCAGGGAGGGGAATGATTTGGGGTCTTACTTCTGTGTGTTTAATTGAGCTCGTGATTGCTTAGAGACTGCTGGTCTTTCACCACCAGCAAGAGATGATGGACTACGCTTCATCGCATGTTATGCACCCTGATGCCACCCACTCCAACCAGGGGCCCTCCCCACGGGCGCCACCCAGTCACAGCAAAAGCCACCTGGCAGGATGGCCGTTGCCGGGAGTCCCAATGCCCCAGGGGGATAGTCATCTACCCCTGGACATACATGGGGAGTTAACGGCGCAGGCATCAGCAGAGTGATCCCTGTGTGGTCACGGGGGCTACAACCAACAGGGTGCATGGCGGCTCCACCACAACGGACTGGCTACCGTGCTGGATATCAGGTGCAAAGAAGTCCGTGGTCACCGTTTACGCAGAAATCGACACTGCATAGCGCATGGCGGAAAACGCACCCAGGAAGGTGTCCTCGCCCAAGAGATGGAGAATGGGCAGGACGACGAGAAAGTGGGCTACAGATCTCAATGCCCGATGGACACGATGCACCTTGTAAGGCGCCCTTCCCCAATTTTCACCCATCACATAAAGGCCGAAACATGTGATACTCCTTCTAGTTGCCTCGTACGACAGGCAGGAATACCCCGGACCCACAGGGATAGGGGGGTAGGGGAGAGAGGGGGGGGGAGAGAGAGAGGGGGGGAGAGGGGGGAGAGAGAGAGAGAGCGAGGGGGGGGGGGGGGACTTGTAGAAAGTGGAGTAGCAGTTCCAGCGGCATGAATGATCATGTCTGAGATAGCTTACACAACCTCACGAACACAGTCTGACAGATGGCGAATGTAACAAAACAGGTATACAAAGGCCAGTTAGCTTTGAAGTGATCAATGTGGGAGTCAGTCAGTCTGGTGGTGGCAAGGAAATGACATGATTACCGGAATGTGGTCACCATTACAAAGGTCATCACTAGACCACGGATTATTTAGGTCGTAAAAAAGTGTGTTTTAGGCACCTAAAATAGGCTCCCTCAGTAGTTCATTTAGGCTATATAAAACCTAAAATAGGATCTAATAAAAATGATGCAGAGAAAATAAAAATAAATTAAAATAGACAGTGTTGACAGTATGAACATCTTATTAGTCATTAAAACAAGGAGAATGAAGATTTACACAGCTACAGAGAACAGCAATCTACAACATTAATGTTGAACGTAACTCCAAATATTTTTGAGTTCCTGCAAGATAAAGATCTCCGTAAAAAAGATGTGGCAATGGTTTAATTAATACATTCGTAGTTTCACATATTCTGACCATAGTTGGCTTCACAATAAATAACCAAAATCTTTTCTACATTTACTAGTGAAGAACTGTGGCGCTTGTCAGTCAGAATCAATTTATGCGCTGAAAAAGAACATTCTACATCAACAGATGTAACAGGGCGTACTTCATCTTCGGCACATGTTGGACAGGAATGCTGCAGTCAGGAATGCTGGATTTTCCACTAAGTATGTCGGCAGCTCCACACAACTCCTTCAGGCCAGTGTTGTTCTGCAAAACCGTTTGCATTTTTGCCCCATACTTTTTCCCCTACTTCACCTGGCGCTTCATTAATTTTCATTTTGACTTCTTCAAGCAAAGAAATGTTGCCGTAGATAGGTCTCCCTGAGCCTTCTAATTGTGAAATTATTCTTGCCATAAATGTATAGTGGGCCCCAATGTAAGGTAAGTCCCGTTTTAAAGAAGAATCTTTGAGTAACTCCATTCATACAATGAAGGCTTTCACGACCGGATGGTACTGTTGTTGATAATTCTTCTGGGTTATATGGCCGTGGTCAATGGAATACTTCTATTCCTAATGTTTCGTCCAATACTACGTTGGACATCCTCAGAGATATGGGTGGTCCTGTTCAGTCCTGCCAACTGATGAGTCGGGCGTCGGAGAGCGGCCTAAATACTGAGGAAAGTGGGCGTGGTCTAGCTTGCACATAGTAGCAGAGAGAAAACTAGTCAAAGATAAAATGTAACTATCGATAATAGTCCTTCATAGATAATCACATATCGATTCTGTAACACCACTGTCCATATTTCGCGAGCGATTCTCTAACATCATCTCGGATTCTGTGCAATGCAGCATTGTAAGCTGAATCCACGTAATTCTTACGTAAATTTGACTCTGCAGGAACAGACTGATGGCTGTACTTCTCAAGAAAACCTCTGAAAATAGGGTTTTCTAGTTTCCGAAAGGGGATGTTTGCTACCACAAGTGCATGACACAAATCACTGCAGAACTTGTTTTTTTCGGAGGATTCACCAGATTTAGAATCGCATATAAAGAGTTTTTCGTATTACTAAAGGATAGCGATAAAAAAGAATCCTAAGTGACAGGAAAATAAGAAGTCTAAGAAAAACATCAACTAACCTCCTTGTTGCATGCTTGGCAGAAAATAATTTTCCCTTCTGTTGTATAATGCGGAAAATCTTGCAGCCACTGCCTTATATGAGTAGACTTTAAACTAGCTATTTTCGGCATCGCGTAGTATTCTCACACAGAAACTAGAATTTATATTGCACTTAGAACCTCAGTAACACTTAACACGTCGGTCGCTACACAATTTACTGATTTGTTTTCGCTGGGAAAAAGTGAACAATGACCTGTTTTTTCCTTCCTTTTACTGCGGTGCATAGGAGCGGTAGGGGAAGTACCGTACTCGTTGCTGGACATATGGCACCTGACAGATGACTGCCCCTTCTGAACAAGCGAATGGAATCTGCCGGTGCTTCAGATGAAAACATCTCACTACTGACAAATTATTTTTCGAACCGCAAAAATCATGTATAATACCTTTCACGAAACAGAGTAGTTTGATAGGACTGCCTGTAGACAGCAGCGAGAAAATGCGCGAAGGGCAGTACGTTTAAGTTATAGAGGGCGTCTACGATTAACATTGTGATTTTTTAATCTGTGCTCAGCTTAAGGCCTATGAAACCATTTCTTTGCGAAAATATACAGCTGGGCAGAATCCTACGAACGAAATATTTTCAAATATAACATTTAGTACTCCAACGTTCGATTCTAATGTGTAACTCAAATCTTTGACCGGTTCCCATTCGCTCACCGAAGTTAAGCACTGTCGCGCTAGGCGCGTACTTGGATGGATGACCATTCAACCGTGCCGAGTGTTGTTGGTAGTAAGGCAAGCAAAGGAATTTCAAACAGTCTCTAACGACCTTCGCCTTCGACGAGACGTAAAGCCCTAAGTTTACTTCCTTTTTCTAATCTTTGAAAACACAAGAACTATGTCAGATTAACGAAATAGGTACTTTTTAGGATGTGGATGCCAAAATAGGCAAAATTAGGCGTCAATGTCGAAATGGGCAATTTTAGGTCCTATAGAACTAACGGTATTCAGTTTAGTCAGTCATGAAATGCTTAAGCACCAACTTATATGCAAATTGAAGCTTAGGAAAAATAATAGGTTTTAATCTAAAGATCCCTGATCTATTTTTTACGTATGAATAATAAAACACCTATAAAGAGTGAAACTTCCTGGCAGATTAAAACTGTGTGCCCGACCGAGACTCGAACTCGGGACCTTTGCCTTTCGCGGGCAAGTGCTCTACCAACTGAGCTACCGAAGCACGACTCACGACCGGTACTCACAGCTTTACTTCTGCCAGTACCTCGTCTCCTACCTTCCAAACTTTACGAAAGGCAAAGGTCCCGAGTTCGAGTCTCGGTCGGGCACACAGTTTTAATCTGCCAGGAAGTTTCATATCAGCGCACACTCCGCTGCAGAGTGAAAATCTCATTCTGGACCTATAAAGAGTATTTGGTATTAACAGGGATAGCAGTATAAAAAAATAAAAAAGACCGAAGTGTTAGGCAAATACGAAGCACAAGCGCTTATCAACTAGCCACCTTGCTGCACGCTGGGCAGAAAATATTTTTTTCCATCTGTCGTATAGTGTGGAAAAACTTGGAGCGACTGTCTTATATGATGAAATAGGCACTTTTTAGGATATTAAAGCCGAAATAGGTAAAAATAGGCACTAACGTCGAAATAGGCTTTTTTAGGTCCTATAGAATTAACGCTATTATGTGTAAATAGTTATGAAACGCATAAGTACAAATTTTTATGCAAATAGGAACTCAGGAACAAAATAGGTTTTTACCTAAAATCCACGGTCTAGTCATCACGTGGTGACCAATGTAGCAAAGCTACACAGTTGTGAGAAGAGATCGTTAGATCAACAGGTGAAAAGGTGCCATGGGCAGCACTGAAGTGGGTAGGAGAACCATCATTGAGGATGTGTGATAAGCTGGCCAATTAGAAGGTCCCTATCAGAAAAAATGGTACTCTACCATAGAGGGTGGTATGTGCTTAAGTGCCCAAGCAGGAGAAAAAGGGGAGGTGGGATTTGTTAGATTAACTCAGTAAATTCAAGCCAAGTGGTCTGGAGGTAGGTACATGTTGTAAATGGTAATTGTTGATATGTGCACCTGCACTGCTATTGTGCCCAATAAGGTACAAAGGGAAATCCATTCACAAACGAAAACTGTACGTACAAAATTCAGACACATCCACATGCCCCCTGAGGACCAGCACAGTTCCAACAGAATGCATGATACCCACAGATTGTTTGAGAATGGTCACCAGTGAATTGCATTTCTTGGCAAGCAATGCAGAAGAGGAAAGGTGTTGTAGAATGAAATTTTCTCTTCACTGTGGAGTGTGCACTAAAATGAAACTTGCAGGTAGATCAAAACTGTATGTCGCACTGAGACTCAGAACTCGGGACCTTTGCCTTTCATGTGTGTGGCGCGGGCCTGTGCAATCCGCCATCACAGTGTTTGTATTCAGTGCTAGCGGTTTCTGGATGAAGTAAGTGGCCACCGTTACCTGCAGCCAGTGTCCCGGCCAAGAAATACGAATACATTTGGCTGTTGAAAGCAGAGCTTTGTCCACTTGCATCTTCTCCACTAAACACAAATGTTCTTTATTCAGACCAGCTTGGTGCAGGTGTGCATTCAGTTATCAGTGATAGGACCCTGTACTTGGGCAGATAACAGTTGGGTTAATGTTTCTCCAATCTGGTAAGTATTTGCCTTGCAGGTATCAACCAACATAATTTTTTTTTTTTTATGTAGAGGCTTTCAATGGAAAAACGAAAATGAGTAAACAGCACTGTGGGCCGGAAGTCCCCCATTTGGGAAAGTTTGGCCGCCAAGGGCAACTACTTATTGTATTCGATGCCACATTGGGCGACTTGCACACCTAAAGACTGTAGATACAGCAGTTTTGCGAAACGGGGCAGTTTGTTCTGCGCATGTCTTTCACAAGTATGAAATCGAACTGGAATTAGTTCAACTGCTACAACAGCAGCAACAGTTTGAGCAATAGCAGCAGTTATACAAGTTTCATCAATTATTTACAGATTTGCTGGGAACCCCCCCCCCCTCCCCTTCCATAGCCAATGCTGCCTACATGACACCCCCCCCCCCTCCACCAGCTTTTCCACCAATGTCTTTTAACTGAATGGCGTATCCACCGGATCTAGGTGTTCATATTTCTTCTGTGACTCAGCATATAGCACGAGGTCAATAGATTTGTATTCCTGGATATTCTGTTCTACCTTGAAAACTTGTGAACATGGGGAATTTCGGAAGACCGATTTTATATAAGACCAAAACCTCGTAGGGCTTTTTAGTTACATTGGTTGACAACACTTTGTGAACATTTCTCTCATTGCTCTCCTTGTGCTAATTTTTCCTCTGTTTACTTTTTGTTTGTCAGCTATAGTTTGACATTTCTTGAATCTATGAATAAGCTCTCTTTGTTTACATAGAAGTTTTCCAACATGGTTATTTCCCATCCCTTAAGACATTTTTGGAACATACTTCTCTAATGCATGTTGTATGATGCTTTTGAATTTTTCTATTTGTGATCCACATCTTTGTCCTCAGCACTGTGTTTGATGTTTACTCATATACTCTGCAAGTTGTATCCTGTCATTCTTGTTAAGCTTTCTTTCACGTCCAACAATCCTCTGCTAGTATATTTCAACACACTGATTTGTTTTATGTTGGAATAAACACCGAGGAAAACAAGTTCTGTAACTGCTTTCCATAACATCGTATAATCGGATCTGCCCATTGGTGAGTCACTAAGAAAGCTTCAATTCAAGTAAAATTCACAAATCCAAATTCGAAACACCTAAATAACATTTCCACTATGAAATTGAAGTACTGTGACCTGCTATCCAGTTTAACTTTTCCTACAGTTTTGGAAGGTAATACACTGTCCGACAGCATCTTCATCAGTATCCCTGTCACAAATGGCAATCTTCTCAGACACGTGATGTGTGTCTTAAAAAAAAAAAAAACACACACACACACACACACACACACACACACACACACACACACACACACACACACACAAACAAACTAACAAAGGGAAATGAATGAAAACTATACAGCTACACTAGATATGTCCTGTCAATATTTAACAAATACAAAGATTTCCATTTTTCCAGCAAACACCCAGTCTATATCAAAAGTCACTGAATAACGGAAAAATTTAAAAATTTTTAATCGAATTGATGAATGTAAACCTGGCACTACAGTCAAGGATAAACTGCACAGCTGTTTCGTGGTGTTCAATCTGCATGGAAAACTGTGATGGTGGAACAAACTTTTATCACTAGTATTTGGCTGGCAAGTGGCTTAACTGGTAGAAGCATAACGTTCTTGATCACAAGACTATGTACCAATATTCTGGGTTAAATTCTAACTCAACTGTTGATGGAGTGAGGCATGTGATAATGTTGATCGTAATCCTTTCCTTAAATATGGGTGTTGAGTTTGGCAGGCCCCTCTGTGTTATTCAATTAAGTCTGGCACTACACAATGGATTGGTTGGTTGGTTTGTTTGTTGCGAAAAAAAAAAGACAGCACACACAAGTCATTAAAAGATCAGTCAAAACAAAGTGTTAAAACCAAGAAATGAAAAACAATAAAGAGAAGAAAATAGTGGAAAGAGTAGGGGCAAGCTGCCCAATGAGCAAAGGCTGACAAGGAACCCCTGGGGTGTAGACGAGGTTGCCCCCACCAGACCCTCACATTGTCAATGAGGCCAAAAAGCCCTACATTACAGGGATGAATAGAAATCACCTTCACGGGCAAAACGTAACACCAGATCAGCCGATTGGGCATTGTCTGCTAGCACCAAAGGGAACGTGCCAGGAAGATTAAGATGCCGCCTCAAAGCAGCCAAATTAAGGCAGACTATGAGTAAGTGGGCCACTGTCAGGCGGGCTCCGCCTCAGCAGTGAGGGAGATCCTCACGTCTGAGAATGTGGCCATGGGTCTGCCAAGTAAGGCGAATGCAGGGGTGAAAGGACAGTGAATTCCCTGTGAGAGGCACACAGCAAGAACTGCCACACATTTGTGGTCTCCTTGATTTCATCAGTTTGTTTGGGGAGATCAGGGCAGATCATTGTGAGTTCCAGACTTCCAGAAATCTATGGTGTATAAAAGACCAAAGGTCCAATTCTGGGGTGCCCATTTCCAAAATTGGCATCCTGGTGGCCAGCCTCCCCAACTGGTCAGCTCATTTACTTCCCAAAATCCCAAGACGACTGGGGGTCCAAACGAAAATAAATGGCCATCCAGCTTGATGGAAGTCAGAGACATGATCCTGGATAGCCGTAACCACTGGATGAGGAGAGCAGCACTGGTCTATATCCTGAAGGCTGCTAAGGGAGTCACAACAGATTACGATACTCTTGCCAGTGCAGTAACGAATATGGCTGAGGACTAGTTTAATGGCTGTCAATTCAGCAGTGAAGACACTGCAGCTGTTTGGCATAGAGTGCATTTCACTACACCATATATATGTGTATGCAAAGCCTGTTCATCCGTCAACTGCTGAGCCTTCGGTGAATACCATTTCTGAAACCGGATACATCTCAAGGAGACCCAAGAACAGGCAGTGAAAAATCATGGAGTCAATGGAATCTTTTGGATCAAAGGACACTTCGAGACAAATCGAAGGTTGGGGCACAAGCCGTGGGGGCAGATGTGATGTCTCCCTGACCAGAGGCGACAGTGGAGGAAGTTGCAATTTCCAACAGACACACTCGAGGTGTGCAGCAATTGTAAACCCAGTTCTGGGTCACTGTAGTGGGGTTTGGAGCATCTTTCCAGGTTGGTTGGTTGGTTGGTTGGTTGGTTGGTTTAAAAGGGGGAAAGAGACCAAACTGCGATGTCATCAGTCCCTTGTTCCCAGCAGAACAATTACCCAAGGGAAAGAAGAAGACAAAGAAGACATATGGCACAATAACAGGGGAAAAGAAGAACCAGAAGAATGACAGAAGGGCAACAAACACTACACAGGACAAAACAGGTCAAGAAACCACAGAGAGATGCAAGAAACAGGGAGAAGAGATTAAAAACAAGAAAGCAGATTACCTTGGCTGGCTGACCACGACAATAAAAAAGGAGAAGTCAGCAACTCTGCAACACATTAAAACCTCCGCCCTAGAAGCCCTAGGGTGGAGGACACAGAGGGACAAAGGACATGCGCTAAAACTCAGATCAAATGATAAAACCCACCCTCACAAATAAAACTTAAAACTAAAGCTGCTTTTGAGGCACTGTCGCCCAGCACCGAAGGTAAGGTGCTGGGAAAGTTAAAAGTCCACCACAGAGCGGCTGAAAGTGGGCAGTCCAGGAAGAGGTGGACATCTGTCATTTGAGAGCCACAGCAACACTGAGTTGGGTCCTTGCGACGGAGGAGGTAACCATGTGTGAGCCACGTACGGCCAACGCGGAGCCGACAAAGGACAACTGATTCCCTGTGAGAAGCCCACAGGGAAGACTTCTCCTAAATGACACACAGTTTGTTCTGCATACTGTTATGCCACTCTGTCTCCCAAAGCCGAAAAACCTTGCAGCATAAAACAGAATGCAGGTCAGTTTCAGAAATTCCCATCTCCAGGAGCAGTTTCCATGTAGCCTGTTTGGCCAGCCTGTCGGCAAGTTCATTGCCTGGGATTCCGACGTGTTCTGGGGTCCACACAAACGCCACTGAATGACTGAAATGTTCCAGGGCAAGGATGGACTCCTGGATGTTCCCTACCAAAGGATGGCGAGGGTAGGGCTGGCTGATAGCTTGTAAGCTGCTTAGGGAGTCAGAACAGAAGAAATAACTCTCCAGAACAGAGATGGATGTACTGAAGTGCACGAGATATGGCCACAAAGCTCTACAGTGAATGCACTGCAGCCAGCAGGTAAGGGATGCTGTTCAATATGGCCTCTGGAGACATAGGCGAAGCCAAAATTACCATCAGCCATCAGTGTAAACAACTTCAGAGCCCCAGAACACATCAAGAAAGCGGTGGGGTAACGGAGTCCTCCGGGCCATGCAAAAGGTCCAGACAAAGCTTCAACCGAGGTGTACACCATGGAGGTGTATGTGAATGGACCTCAAGCAGAGGTGGTAAAGGGAAGGACTCCACTTCGAAAAGAAGGGATCGCACACTTCGGGTGGGAAAAGGAGACAGTAATTCTGATGTTCAGGAGAACTACTGGCGAGCAGTTGTTCACGTCGGATACGCAATGGAGGGATTCCGGCCTCCACCAGGACACTGGTCACCGGACTCGTTCTAATGGCTCCCGTCACTAGGCAAACACCATAGTGGTGCACTGGGTCGAGTAAACACAATGCTCAGGGTGCCGCTAAACCGTAAACCATACTCCCATAGTCAAGGCAGGATTGAACAAGGGCTCTGTAGAGCTGCAGCAGCATACAGCGATCTGCACCCCAGTTGGTGTTGCTCAGGCAACAGAGGGCATTGAGGTGCTGCCAGACTTCCGCTTAAATTGACGAAGGTGAGGTAGCCAAGTGAGTGGATCATCATTAAGATAAAGTTCAGGTCCCGGATGAATGGTACGACGCTGACAGAAGTGCACGACACATGACTTCATGGCTGAAAACTAGAGGCCGTGGGCTAGAGCCTATGACTGCGCTTTGTGAATGGCTCCCTGTAGGCACTGCTCAGCAAAATCAGTACTTGAGAAGCAATACAAAATGGAGAAGTCATCTGTATACAGAGAAGGGGAGGCCGACAGCCCTACAGCTGCTGCGAGACTGTTAATGGCCACTAAAAATAGAGATACACTCTATACGGAGCCCTGCGGAACGCCATTCTCCTGAATATGGAGGGAACTATGGGAGGCACCAACTTGGACATGGAAAGTATGGAGTGGGAGGGAGTTTTAGATAAAAATCGGGAGCCAGCCCCGGAGACCCCACTCATACAGTGTGGCAAGGATACAATGTCGCCAGGTCGTGTCGCATGCTTTACCTAAGTCAAAAAAGACGGCAACCAGGTGCTGGCATCTGGGAAACGCTATTCAGATGGCAGACTCGAGGGGCACACGATCGTCAGTGCTAGAGTGACCCTGGCGGAAGCCGCCCTGACATGGAGCCACTACGCCACATGCCTCCAGGACCCAACCCAACTGCCAACACACCGTATGTCCCAGCAGCTTACAAAGAACCTTGGTGAGGTTGATGGACCGATAGCTATCCACATCAAGCAGATTTTTATCGGGTTTCAGCACCAGAATGATGATGCTCTCCTGCCATTTGCGAAGGAAAGACACCTTGCACCAGATCTGGATGAAGATGACTAGGAGATATTGCTTGTAGTCAGGTGAGAGATGTTTAATCATCTGACTGTGAATCTGATCTGGCCCAGGAGCTGTGTCAGGGCAATGTGCAAGGGCACTGAGGATCTCCCAATCTGTAAATGGGACTGTGGCGTGTAGTGAATGAGAGGACTTTCCTTTCCATCTGCCGTTTGAGGGTGCGAAAGGCTGGGGTGTAGTTCTCCGACGCAGAGGCTCGAGTACAGTGCTCATCAATCACATTTGTTTCAGCAGAGAGCACGCCATTGATGTTAACGCCTGGGACACCTGTTCGGTTCTGGAGCCCAAAAAGACGTCTGATCTTCGTCCACTTTGGAAGGTGATGTATGGCACCCAATGGTTGACAAGTACCTCTCCCAACACTCCTGTTTCCATTGTTTTATAAGCAGAATGCGGGCACGGAGCCACTTAAAGGCTATTAGGTGTTCTAGGGAAGGGTGCCGCTTATGTCACTGTAGGGTTGGCCGGCGCTCTAATTGCCTAAGCGACTTCCAGTGACTACCATAGGACTGTGTCACTGGGAGCAGCCTAGAGAACGAGGTATCACATTTTCTGCCGCAGAAATTATCGTTGCAGTGACCTGCTTAATTACAACGTCGATGGCACCACATGGGGAAGATTCAATGGTGACAGCAGAGATGAAGGCTACCCATCTTGGTGGGCGTCCATGGGCATGATGCCGGGAGAGTGACAGGAAGATGGGGAAGTGGTCACTATCACACAGGTAATCATTTGCTCTCCAGTGGATAGATGGGAGAAGTCCTGAGCTGCAAATTAATAAATCAATGGCCGAGTAACTACCATGAGCCATGAGGTCGAGTTGGGACTGTAAATTTTTGACATCTCTGCCACGGCCAGTAAGCATGGTGCTTCCCCATAAGGGGGTTATAGGCGTTAAAATCTCCCAAAGTAGGAAAGGTTTAGGGAGTTGATCAATCAGTGCAGCCAATACGTTCATGGGTATTGCACCATCTGGAGGGAGATATACATTTCAGACAGCTATTTCCTGCATTGTCTGTACCCTACAGCCACAGCTTCAGGAGGAGTTTGAAGGGGCACAATTTCACAACATACCGAGTTCAGGGGATAAACACCAACTCCACCTGACTATTGTATTCACTACGGTTCTTGTATTATCCCCTTTAGCCTTGAAGGGCAAGGGTCCACATTGCTGCTGTGAACCAGGTTTCCTGGAGGGCAATGCAGAAAGCAGGTGTAAAGCTTAACAGTTGCCATAGCTAAGCCAGGTGGTGGAAAAAACTGCTGCAATTCCACTGGAGGATGACATGATCGTGAGACTGGGAAGGCATGAAACACTGAACAAGGCAGTCTATGCTCAGGGTCACATGCTGCCACTGACCTATTTCCTGAATAGGCTATATCCATTGTGTCTGAAGGTCTGGCGAGATCTAGGTCCTCAGCGGACGCCACAATCTTCACCTCATCCTCAGACACAGAACTTGTAGGCAGCAGTGGTGTGGGTGCCACCGCAATTCCTTTGGTTTTGGGGGTCTTCTTTCTGGATCTCTCTCACTGATACTTGGGTTTCTCTGGCTGGGAGGGCTTCACTGATTCAGTCTCCGGCATGGAGGATGATCATGAAGCCCTACAACCCGGTGCTTTTGGGCACTTCAGCCACTGGCGTGTGTGATCTTTCCCACTAGCAGGAGCCTGGGAAAGGAGTGACCCGAGTGACCCAAGGGACCCCTTTCAACTGAGAGAAGCCGAAGAAGACTTACACTTCTCCAGCTGGTATGTGGGGACTGGTGTCCCAGATGGTTGGTGGGACAGTGCTCCCGACGTAGGTGGTGCGGGAGCAACAGGGAGGGAAGTGCCCCTCACCAGCAAGGGGGCAGGTGTAGTCTTCCAGCTCTGAGAGCCGACTGGATCTCACTTAACTGATGGGGCTACAACTGTTCTCGTAGCGGTGGCATAAGAGGAGGTCATAGCAAGAGGATGTAGGCGCACAAATTTCCTCCTGGCCTCAGTGTAGGTCAGTTGGTCCAGGGTCTCATATTCCATGATTTTCCTTTCTCGCTGTAAAATCATGTAGTCTGGTGAGCAAGGGGAATGATGCTCTCCACAGCTGGGAGGCAGGGCACACGGGATAGGATGGACATCCACAATCTCGACATGTGATGCGGGAAGACATATGCCCGAACTTCCAGCACTTAAAGGTCCGCACAGAGGGAGGGGTATATGGCTTGACATCACGGCGGTAATGTGTCACCCTTGAAGGCCAAGATGAAGGCACCGGTGGCAACCTGATTATCCCTTCGACCCCGATGAACGCACCGGATGAAATGAACTCCTCGTCGCTCTAAGTTGGCACGCAGCTCATCGTCACACTGCGAAAGAAGGTCCCTGTGGAATACAATACCCTGGACCACATTTAAGCTCTTAGGAGGTGTGATGGTAACAGAAACATCCCCAAGCTTGTCACAAGTGAGTAATGCATGTGACTGGGCAGAGGATGCCGTTTTTATTGAGACTGATCCTGACCACATTTTGGACAAGCCCCTCACCTTCCCAAACTTGTCCTCTAAATGCTCTACAAAAACTGAGGCTTCATTGACACAAAGGAGGCCCCATCAGCTCTCATACATAAGAGGTAACGTGGCGAATAAGGTTAGCTGCCATGCTTAGCCTGGCGCTCCTCCCATGGTGTGGCCAGGGAGGGGAATGATTTAGGATCATACTTCCTTGCATTGTACTGAGACTTGGAACACTTAGAGACTGCTGGAGTTTGATCACCAGAAGTGATGACATGGCACGCTTCATTGTGCATCATCTGCCCTGATGCCACCCACTGCGACTAGGGGCCCTCCCCACGGGCACCACCCAGCTGCAGAACAGGCCACCTCACAGGATGGCCATTGCTGGGAGGCCCGATGTCCCAGGGTGATGGACTGGCTATCATGCTGGATATGAAGTGCAAAGAATTTCATGGTCATCATCGGCGCAGAAAACTACACTGCGTAGTCGGTGGAGGAAACACCCAGGAAGGTGCCCTCACTCGAGAGATGGAGGATGAGCAGGACTGCAATGCCACAATGCGAAAGTGGGCTAAAGATCTCAATGCACAATGGACAAGATGCACCATGTAAGGTGCCCTTCCTAAATTGGCTTGCTCTTTGGGAAAATTTTGAAAGATTGAGGTCAAACCCTACAGGAGACTATCACAACGGCCGAAACTTGTGAGACTCCTTTTAGTCGCCTCTTACGATAGGCAGGAATACCTCGGGCCTATTCTAACCCCTGGGGCTGCAGGGGGGGCCTTTCCAGGGAAATTGACATAGTAGCTGGCATGTTCAGGAAAGCTACAAAAGCATATAGTGTAATTCAGCAGCTCTTGTTGGCACCTGATAGGTAATGGAGGGACTCCAGCCTCAACTAGTAGGATGTTCAGAGGTTTAGTTCGGAAGGCTCCTGTCACAAGTCAGACACCACAATGGTGAATGGCATCCAGTATCTGCAATGCTAAGGGTGATACTGAACCCTACGCAAGACCCCCATAATGAAGACAGGACAGAATCAGGGCTTTATAGAGTCGCAAAAGGATAGATAAATCTGCACCCCAGTAAGTCTTCCTGACGCACCATAGTGTGCTGAGGAGTCACCAGCATTTTAACTTACGTCAGCTAAGGTGGGGCAGCCATGTTAGCTGAAAATATAAGATCAGTCCCAAAAAGTGGTGTGTCTCAATTACAGGCACTAACTGATCATCTAGGGAAAACTCTGGGTGTGGATGGGCAGTACAATGGCGACAGCAGTGCATAACCTGAGTCTTGGTGGCTGAAAACTGAAAGCCATTGGTTAGAGCCCATGACTGCACCTTTCATATGGCACCCTGTAGGCGATGATTGGCAACAACAATAAAAGCTAAGATTATCAACACACAAAGAGGGCGATACCAAAGACCGCACAGCTGCCACTAGACAATTGATGGCCACCAGAAAGAGGGGAACACTCAGTACAGAGCCCTGCGGCCCAAGTTCTCTTGGATACGGAATGGGGACGGGGGGCAGAGCAGGGGGGGGGGGGGGTGTACTGAGTGAAGCACCCACTTCAACCAGAATGTAAAGTGCGACAGGAAGTTATTGGCAAAAATCAGGAGTGGACTCTGGAGATCCCAATCATGTAACATAGTAAGGATTTGATGATGCCATGTCACGTCATAAGCCTTATGTAGGTCAAAAAAGTTAGTGGTGGGATACTGATGATGTGTACATGTCATCTGGATGGTTGACTCCAGGTGCATCAAATTATCAGCAGTGGAGTGGTCTTTGCAAAAACTGTCCTGAGATGCAGCCGAAAGGCCCCAAGAAATAAGGAGACAATGCAGGCACTTGCTAGCCATGCAGTCGAGCAACTTACAGAGAATGTTGGTAAGGCTGACTGGGCAAAAGCTGTCTGTCTCTAGAGGGTTCTTACCCAGGTTCAGCACCAGAACTGTCATGCCTCCAAGATGTGAACTCATCCTCATTCCAGATCTGATTGAAGAGGGCAAGGACGTGATGGTGACAATCCACAGAGAGAGGCATCAGGATTTGGTTGTGGACATGGACTGGCCTTGGGGCCATATCAGAGCAATAGGCTACAGCACCCAGGTGGCGGTTAGTGAAAGATAAGTGCTTCCGCTCCACCTGCTGTTTTATGAGCCGAAAGGTGGGGCAGTAGTTCTCAGATGCAGATGCGTGAGCATAATGCTCAGCAATATGTTTGACGATGGTGCCTGGATCAGTATAAATGGCACCATCTAAAAAAAATACTTGGTACAACTGCAGGTACTGGAAGCCATAGAGGCATTTGACCTTTGTCCATACCTGTGATGGAGAGATATGTAATGCAATGGCAGACACGTACTGTTCCCAGAATTCTTGCTTTCATCATTTTATGAGGTAGCTGATGCAGGCACGAAGTCATTTAAAGGCACTAAGGTGATCCAGTGCAGGGTGCCACTTATGGCATTGGAGAGCCTGCATACGGTGTCTAATGGCCGCAGCAATCTCTAGGGTCTATGAGGGTTCCGTCTTCAGACGGGGGATCCTGAAGAAGAGGTCACAGTTTGGTTGGCTGCCCCATGAATGGCTGCTGTATGCTGAACAGCTGCATCAATATTACCTTGTGATGGTAAGCTAAGGACTACAGCAGAGGTGAACCCATCCCAGTCAGCGTAACTGAGAACCCATCTGGGTGGACACCCAGAGGAGTAACAATGAGGGAGGGACAGTACCACACAGGTCATTGTGGACCCTCTAGTGGACAAAAGGTAGAAACCAGTGCGGCAAAAGAAGTGATCAGTGGCTGAATAAGTTTCATACACCACAATGAAGTGTGTGAGGGCACCAGAGCTCAAGAGACATTACAAATGGTAAGACCACTTAAGAACGGGTATCAGGAAGTCAATGCCCCTTGTGGCCCATTTCACTTGTACGCAACAATAATTTGGTAAGTTGGATGATTAGGAAATTGTTGGATGGTGAGACCTAACTGTGAGAGTGTTTCTACCATCTGAACTGAAGGGGGAAGATGTCTACTTTGGCAAGGAGACTGTCTAAGGGACTAGACCAGAAAGTGTCAGCGGCCAGTCTTACTCTATGATGATTGGACAGGGCCCAATAAACGCGAAAGCTGAAAATGCCGCCGAGGCATAAACCTGGTAACCATTGTTTGAACAGGATGAGACCAGGGCATGGTAAATACTGAGGAGGGTAGCACAATCAGCATACAAAGAGGTGTGGGCAAAGAAGCACATAGCTTTCGGATGCAGCCAGTCTTAAGTTGATGAATATGGGTCAGCCACATCAACTTTTTATCAAATAACAGTCCCAAAAGTAGGGACTCTGTAATGGTGTCAAAGCTCTGGACATCCAAGTACAGTTTCAGATCAGGATGGACTGTGGTACAATGATAAAAATGTACGAGTTGCATTTTCACAGAGGAGAACTGGAAGTCATGGGAAAGCGTGACAGGAAAAACCCTGCAGGTGGTGCCTTGGAGCTGGAATTTTGCCAACACTACAGACTGGGAGCTGCAGTAAATGTGAAACTTCAACATACAGCAGGAGTGGTACGACAAAGCTCACTAGCCCACTGATAGTGATGAGAAAGATTAATACTCAGCTTGGAACACTGCAAAACACAGTTCTCTTGCAACCCTTGGGAGCTGATTGGTGTACTACTGGGATAAATACTGATAGTAAGCCTTGAAAATCCCAATCATAGAGGGTAAGTAAAATGTGATGGCACCAAGTGATGTTGCGTGACTTATGTCATGAAAGACTGCAATGAGGTGCTGGCATTTAGGAAAATGCCGAGTCCAACCTAATCAGATGGGTGGTTGTGAAACATCCTTCTCATAAACTGCACTGATAGGGGGAAGAAACACCCCATGATTCAAGAACCCAACATAAAAAACACTTTCTTCCAAATACATTTGAAGGTCCAGAATAGATGGATCTTTAAGTACTAGTCAGATGTTGGATCATATTATGAATCAAATGAGGGCCTGGGAATGTATCGTGTGACAAGTCTAGAGCAGGGATCCCCAAAGTGGTCGATATCGACCCCTTGGGGTCGATATCGGTTTCCTAGGGGTCGACATAAACGAAAACTGATTTTGGGGGTCGACGAGGTACCTTAGTACCTAGGTATTTTGTATCAATAGGAAAAAAAACTAAAGATAGGCCCCTTATTCATAATAGTCTGCTAACTTAAAGCATTGCTAATTCTCACTCTGTCTTCTTCTTTGACCTAAGTCGGAATGAAAAATAACACTCTGTAGCAGCTGTTTTAAGTTAGCGGACCATTATGAATAAGGGGGTTGATCTTAAAAGTAGGTAATTTAGCCATGGGGGTCTGAGGTAACAGTTCATTTTGGAAAAGGGGTCACTTGTCCAAAAGACTTTGGGGATCCCTGGTCTAGAGCCTGATGCAGTTTCCAATCACTAAAAGCTTTATTTTATGATTTGCCATAACTGAGAAGTGGGTGGAGGGGGAGTGGCTATAGAGATGCCCACAGCTTGACTTTTACACATTCAAAAAGGTAGCTGGACTAGAAGAGAATGCCAACACTGTCACAAAGTGGGACAGAAGGCGTTCAGTGTGAACACGCACATCATGAAGAAAGAAATGGAACAGTTTTTCATCTTTGGCAGTCAAAGACTATGGAGATTGGTCCACACTTGACGTGAAGTGGTATACCTTTTCCAAGCAAGAGATGTAGCACCCCCAGCATTTCTTCTTATACCATTTAATTAGATAGTAAGCCATAGCATAAAGCCACTTAAAAGTGAAGACAATGGTCTGCAGAGGATGTCACTTGAGATGTTGCAGGGGCCTTACACTATCCTGAAGAACTGTTGGAAAGTCTTTGACTCACCATGGCACCAACTAGCAGCAGAGGGGGGACCTACAGAAAGGGGAATAGCTGTTCCAGTGGCATGCATGATCATGTCCCAGGCATCTCCCACAATCTTGTCACTGCATTCTGACAGAGCGGCCTGAGACAGCAGCAGAAGTATACAAATACCAGTTGGCTCTTTGTAGAGCCCAACACGGTACTTGGTCCATCAGTCAGTAACAAGGAAGTGTCAGTACTACTGGAAAGTGGCCACTGTCACAAAGATGGCCATGTAGTGACCACTGTAGTATCAAATCCATGGGATTGGGGGAAGAGATCGCAAGGCCAACAGCCCAAAATGTGCTAAGGGGAGTGCTGAAGTGGGCAGGAGCACTGTCACCGAGGAGAAGTGGCATTTCCCCACAGATGGTGGTGGTGTACATTTAAGTCCACAAGCAGTGGGAAAGAGAGGGAGAGTAGTTGAATTACTGTGGTCATCTCAAGAGAGTGCCCTGTCAGGAAGTAAATAAAAGTTACAAATGGTGATCGCTGCTGACATTCGCACTTCCATTGCTATTACTTGCAATGTTTAATGGAGGGGAATTCAGTCAATGAAAACATCTGCACAAATCAATGTACAGACGTCTCCAGATGCCCTCTGTGGCAATGTGGTTCCAACAGAATGCACAATGCACATTAATCTCAGAGAGTTGGGGAATGGTCATCACTGAAGTTTGTTTCTCGTAAAGAAATTAGTTTAGTTTTAGCAAGTGCCAGTAGTATCCATTGCAGTTCCATGGGATCATCATGTTGAGGGTGTCCTCATTAGGTGTGGAGGGGCCAGGAGGCAGGTCACGACCCAGGATTATTGACTACATGACAGGGGTGGAGAATATCAATGAACATATGTTCAGTCCGACAGTCCTGTGGCACGCATCTTGCGGCATGAAGCCCAGAAGGTCACTGAAGGAGTCACCTCCAGAGATTTCTCCTCCCTCTCTGCACCCACCTCTTTCACAACTTTTGGCAGTCAAGATTCTTGTGATAGTTTAACCACTGTGAGTGAAGGAATGGAAGAGGAATGGGCAGAACACGGTTCCTTCAGCCACTGGTTGGTGCAGAACCTACAATCTGTGGATTTCCAGGAAGGAACCCCATCACCAATAGATGCTGGAGGAGGGCGCTGCTTCACCAGCCAGGTGCAGAGTGGTTCCTGAAGATGGTGCCACAGGAATCACAAGAGGGGAGTGCCCATTGTCTCCTTGGTCAAGTTCATTTGCATGATTACAGGATGATGATGTCGGGGGGGGGGGGGGGGGGGGGTAAAAATACACCTGGTCCAGCTAATGATCTGAACATAGGCCTTGGTTTATACTATTGAGATTGGATACAACCTATCACATTTTTTCTGATCTTCAAAATATGAGAGGTGATCCTAACCTCCTGGTCCCAGATTTTGCTTTATTGAGCAGATTAGCACACTTCAGGGATTAAAGGAGATAATTGTACCCACAACTGACTCGGACAGGTGGTAGTGCACATGGCATTTTTGTGAAGTGGTCAGTTTGTCTGCAAACTCATTTAAACCAAGTTCATTAGAAAGACCACGTTCTAAACCAACTAAAAAACTAGGTATGTTTTTGAAGTGTGAGCACATAAGGGTCTAAAACTGACAACAAGATGAAGGTGCACTAAAATATGGCCATATTCAACTGATATTAAAATTATATTGGACAGCTTTTATTATCTACAATTGTGTACTACTCTCTGGTAATATCAAAACTCCCGATGACTAGGAAATGAGATTGTCAACGCAACTACTAGTAAGCAGTCTTTTTTGAGTTTTTAAACATCTCTAAAGCATTTAACTCTACAAAATTCTTTTTATGAAAAATGAAATAGAATGAAGAATCCAATAAAAAGGATAGTTTTTATCTTTTTTGTTGCTCTAATAATCTGAGCTTCTAATGGCATTAAATTTTCTTTCATCATCAAAGAATAAACTGAAATGAAGTGTTACAAGAACAGGTTTAAATATGGGCACACACTAGTGGAACTATACTCTAGTTAAACTAGAGAAAACAATTTTTTGGCTATTGAAAAAATAACACTTCAGACCAGCAGAGTCTCTGGCCAAAATTAGTGACAGTAGTGAAAGAGATCAGCATCGAACCTTCAGTCAGGACAATATGCTGTGTGCATTTATGTGAAGGACTGGTGGATTGGAATTATCTGTGAGACTTCTGCTGAGCAGGAGGATGCTTTAATAAGCTTTGTTCTCCAACATGACCCAGTTGGCTACCAAGAAGTGAAAGGTGCTGCGTTCCAGAACAGCACTTTATTGCAGTTGTTCCAGCACCATAAGTGATTTCGCTTGGATAGCAGTAAAGTTTTGCTCATGACATTCAACAGTAAATTAATGAAAGCTGTAAGAAGTTCAAGTAACTTTAAGTAAACATAAGCTTGGTATCCTAAGAAAGATTCCTTCCAGCTTTGGCCTCTGCCAAAGAAATGGGTCATCAGGATGGAGATCCTGTGTAAAGAAACCCGTATCACACTTGGTAACCTGTGGTAAGAAAATCCACCCACAGCTGCTTTTGCACAGCTATCAGCCATGGGCCCTATGGCCAAGTAATGCTGGTTTTCTCACTTTAAAAGAAAACAGCAATGTTTAAGCCACCATGGACCACAGCTACACACTTGTATATAATTTTTCTATCAGTACACTGATGTTCCAAAAATCTGCAAAATTTGCAAACAAAATGTGCTATATTTCAAATTGGAATAAGACTAGTACATCAATAGCATTGCACAATAAAGACATACTCAAATTCCTGTACAGTGAGAAACCTTTCCAAAAAAAGGGTCAAGTCAGATTTCTATGAACTTCGCCAAAATTTATACAGTGGTTTAAAACATGAGCACAGTTTATATAAGTGTTTCATCTGTTATGCAACAATTTTACTACCATGATGTGCAGTACAATGGTAATGCATAGTTAGATTTTGAAATTTATAACTAGTTATATTTTGTATTATGCAGAAAAGACTTCTTTCTAGTTTTTCTGACTATTTCACTTCCTAGGCCTCAGGACTTTTGATATTACCTTCCCCAGAGTTTTACTAAACAACTGTAGAACATAATAAAAGATGTCAGAATACCGACAGAACACAGGTGTATTTTGAATGTTCGTCCATCTTCGTGTTTTTTTGAACCTTATATGTCCGCATTGTGAAACCAAATTATTTTTTTATGTGGATTAGAACACAATCTTCCTAATGAATATAGTTTAAAAGACTTTGCAGGAAACTCATTTTCATAGAAGTTGGGCAAACACACACATTTTTGGTATTTTTACAAAAATCATCAACTATGCCCTCAATCTGTAAACTACTGGAAAACAGTAGTAGGATGGAATTTTATACAGGGTGTACATAAAGTCCAGGAACGATTTCAATTATTTATTGCACAAGAGCCAAACACTGTACAGATATCATTCACATGTCATTTAGAAGAGAAACCTTGAAAGTTATTTTATGTATAATGCCACAGCGTAGTTTCGTAATTTGCCAACAGTCAGCGCTAGTCGCACACATGGCGAGTTCAAGTGCGGAGCGATCTTTCTGTGTGTTGGAGTTCAGATGTTCAGAACCAAGTACGGTAAGAAGCCACCAAACAAGGAAGGCCATTTACCACTGGCACGACTAATTCGTTACAACGGGTTGCTTGTGCCCAGCAAAGAGAAGTGGACTTCCCAGTGACAGTGAAGTGAATGTGGAGCGCATACGAGACACATTCATAAGGAGTCCAAAGAAATCTGTGCGTCTTGCTTACCGTGAAGTCGAAATGGCTCCAATGACAGTGTGGTAAGTCCTGCGACAAAAGCTGTCTATGAAACCGTTCAAAATGGAGCTAGTGCAGCAGCTCAATGACGACAACAAAGACAAGTGTTTTGAGTTTTGTTTGCAGTTGCAACAATTAATGAGGATGGGGATGGCATTGTTGACTGCTTAATTCTTAGCGACGAAGCCACTTTTCACACTAATGGGAAAGTGAACAGGTATAATTGTCGAATATGGGGTACAAAACATCCACACGAATGCATTAAATTTGAGTGCGATTCCCCAAAGGTGAATGTTTTTTGTGCCTTGTCACGCTGAAAACTGTACGCGCCATTCTTCTCCGCCAAGAGCACTGACACTGGATATTCCTACTTTGACATGTTGCAGCAATGGCTGATGCCTCAAATACATTCGGACTTTCCATTCATCTTTCAGCAGGGTAGGTCTCCACCCCATTTTCATTGTGAAGTTCGTAGGCACCTGAACACGGAGTTGCTGCATTGATGGATTGGCCGTGCTACACAAGGGGACAGCTGTTTCATGAAATGGCCTCCTCGATCACTAGATCTCACTCCGTGTGACTTCTGTGGGAACACAATAAAGATCTGTGCCACCTCTAGCACGTGATGTAGCAGAATTCCGGAAGAGAGTACGGGAAGGGACTGCCACAGTCGACGATGCCATGCTGGGATGGGTATGGCAAGAATTCAATTACCATATTGATGTCTGCCGGGTCACTCATGATTTGTATATCGAATGTTGTGTGTACCCAGACTTTACGTACACCCTGTATTTGAAGACCTAGTATTGGTAAGCTATTATTTGCAAAGTTTCAATTTTATCTCACAATTACTTCCAGAGATACCCAACCAGTTGCAAATAACTATGGTATGCTGACCAAGGTTTCGACACCTCTAAGGATGTCTTCATCAGAATGAAATTGAGAAACTGTAAAATTATGCTGCGAAAAAGCAAACTGCTCACAAAATTCTGTTTTATTATTTTGCTTAAGAGAGCACAAAAAATTCTAAAAGGTGGCCTAGTTTGTTTCTTACAAGAAAATATTGCTGGAGATATATCCCAAAGTTGCTGAAAACTCAGGAGCACACTGTTGAAAGCAGCACTACGGGGTCAGTGACTAAATCTCTGCAAGTATGAACGTGTGTCGTGAAACTTTACTAATGTGCAAATGTGCACACAAAATTCTATCAAAATCCACAATGGTCATGCAGGAACCCCTAGCCCATACAGCACAAATTATTAAATTGATTCATAACAAATAATTAATATTTATGTGTTCCAGTTATTAATATGAAATATATTTTGTGATGATGCCACTATGGGTTTATTATGGGACATATTACAGAACAGGTCTGAAGATGGTCAATGCTGACAGACCAAAAGTTTTGTGATCTTTGACAGAAATAAAGGAAATTTATTCTCACTGAAAAATTTTTCAGCTATGGCGTATGTGGGCATGCGGTGCAATGAATGAAATCTTATGTCAGTAAACAGAAAGCAATATGTGACAAAAAATCTGGATTTATATCTGAAAACAGGGTTAATATGCATGGTACAGTGCGCCTCAAGGATATGTAACTTACTTGGCCTCTTTTGTTCAACCCATTTCTAAATAATATTGAAGTCAATGAGATGGATTGAAAAAATGCTGCATGCTGCTGATATGACACTGAATGTAGAAAACGACTTTGAACACTGGAAAGAAGTCAACAAATAACAGTATGGTGGCTCACACCGAATAATTTATTATATATCTAAGAATGTTCACATTGTTCACAAATAGAGAAAAGGAAGATCACATAGACATATTCATAGATGAAATAAGTCTGGCGTTAGTACTATAGAATTTTTGATAATTCAGTTGACAACAAGCTTGAATGGGGACAATACATAATGTCTGATGCAAACTAAGCAATGTGATATTTATTATGAAACAGCTTTCACGATATGCTAACAAACATATGAATAGTGTACTGTGCTCTAGTTGAACCATACTTAGAGCATGGAATTGCTGTTTGTGGGATACTCCAGCAGCAATAATACAAAAAGAATTTTGTTTTGCAAAGAGGGCCATTGGGACCATCTTGAATAAAAGACAAATTGACTCTCACACATTTGTCTCCCATACCACAAAAAAAACGATTTTATAGTGTAGAGGCGTACATGTGTAAACAATGAGAATTATTATTATTATTACTTGTATAAATGAACAGTAATCACTTTAATGTATTATAGTATGTAAATATCTAAGATCCAAATATTGAGAGAAAAAATGTATGCAACATTGCAATCATTATTACCAATTTGATGTTTCGTATTTTAGGATATAGACTAAATATCTAAGATACTCCGTTAAGTTTAAATCTCTTATATTACAAGTCACTCTGTAGAAGCAATTGAATAGTAAATAACTCTTGTTACGTAATTGTTATTAAATTTCTTAACAAACCCTTCGTATATTAACATCTGCATACTGTTTCGACAAGTTTTTCCATGAGCACGGCTACAATTTCTTGACTTTTCGCTAACATAACATGGAACTAAGTGACATATGTTACGACATCGATGACATGTAGCTGTCAATATATTTGCATGAACAATCCAGGAATAATTCCATTATCGATAAGGAAAGCAGCACTCGACATTCTATACGCAGTGCTAAATATTCTACCAAACAGATGCCATACACTTACCTTTCGATAAAAGTTATCCTATCACCAGCAAATCTGTCAGGAACTTCAAACCTGCAATGACTTGGCTGTAAGGAAAGACGTCGAAGAGATTCATTCTTACGAAGTGTTTGTATTATTCTTGCAGCCTCCTGTACACAAATCAAATCCATTGCGTCAAAGCTGATTGTAGCATTACGCAATTTCGTTGCAAAATGTTTAAGCTGGTACCGAGTTCGTAACACACTATCTTCATCTTTAGTTTTAAGCCTAAAATGGACTGTAGGCCAGAAGCTGGAATGAAACAGTGTACCTCGCCATTGCTTACACGTCGACGAAGCTCTAATTCTCTCTTTTTGAGACAAATAAGTGAAAACTTCTAACAAAATGACACTTGGCAGATGGTTCCAACTACCTTCCTCCATTGCCATCAATGACACCCTATCTGTTACAATCGAGGAGCAAAGATATGACGCAAATAACACAGCTGGTCCTCTTTCTATGTAAACTCAACATGTCGGCTGTCCCACCAGAGAAGTAAAATGTAGTGCATAATCAAGGAGTTTCGTAAATCGTGAATAAAACTTTCAATAACTTATAAACAACGAAGTCATTTCCGTGTGATTTTTCTGAGTGATTTGTTTCCCGAAAAGATAGCGAGTCATTTAATAATTGTGTTTCGTTATGTACTGTCAAATATGCCAAGGTCTATTTTGAGTTTGCATTGAACTAAAATACTTTCAGGACAAGGAAAAAAATTGGACAGAAATAGTTTGGAGGCTTTTCTGTTTACTTTACTTATTAAGGGAATTGTAGCACCTGTGTTGATTACCAAGTGTCAAAATTGCGAAACGTATTTGTGTGGACTGGTGGTGCAAACGAATGACGTATGCTCTTGGCGTGGTAGAACGGCAGGAACTTGTATTTCAATAGCTATTAATTATCATAAATGTTGCCTAACCATGCTAGGAAACTCAATACGTATAACAGCCCATATAACAGTATCGTGCGTGCTATTGTGTAGTTTAATTTTATGTAGTGCAAAGACAGATATTGGAAATGCACATGAATCATTCAGCAGACTTCCCCGGTCTGAACCAGCAACAGACGTCAAATTGCATGAAGAAAAACAGAAGTCATCTGTATCTGTCAGACCACCAGCACAAGACAAGAAAAATAAAGATGTCACTCCGTCTACGAACGTTTCACATGCCAACAACGTGACAGTAACTGAACAATCTGCTGGTGAACATACTGGTGGCAGGCCACAACGTAACTTGAATTCCGGAGCTCTTTTACGAGGGTTTTCAGTTTTTGTTGGTCTCAGCGCCATTGTCGTGATATATATTGTAATAAGGGCGATAAGGTAAGCAATATTTTATGTTATAAGAAATAAAAACGTTGCTGTACTCTATCAGATTTTACAATCTGCAAGCTAAATTCAAAGTCTGCTTTATCGTACCTTTACAGTTTTCTCCCGGCATTAATCTCACTGACTTACCATGACAGTGATGATCTAGAGAAAGTTGTGGTAGGCTGTGTCCATTATTTTCTTGTAATACCAGTCGACAGCTTCTACGTATATTTTTGGTGATGTCGCTTTGCCAAAACATTGCAAAAAAAAAGGGGGGGGGCGGTGTGTGACACAACTAGTTTAGTGCTTTATTACTCACTTGAACTATGGGTAATTCATTTTACAAAAAACATGCATAATACAGATGTAACGAAGTAATGTAAGCTATGAGTAGTGTAAGTATACTATTTGGCACAGTGGAGGCTATTGTCATTGATAACCCTGTGACCTGTTGAGCAAGAGGTATATTCTCTTATTGTGACCCACATACTAGTATACACAATTGTTAATCATTACAAAAGTGTGTATGTATAACAGCATATTTATAACACTGTTTTTAAAATTCAGTGGAAGTACAGTTCTGATGTCAATACAATACTCCACAGATTTTCTCTAGTTTGTCAATTTTTGTTCTTATTCATTCACAGTTACTCATTGTGCTATTAATTAGATATATATGTTCCATGTATCAGATCTCTTAATGTAAATCCATCCTTATCATTTTTATAAGTGAGCCATTCTCCTTTTTCATTTCAGTAAAAGTAATTTGGGAGTTCGGGGGGGGGGGAGGGGGGGGGGGACTGAACTATAACTCAATTTATAGGCTGGATGTATATATGCTATTTGTATGTGTGTCTGTAGTACATGCTGGCCTTGTACAGATTACTTAATAATAGAATTGTTGAAATTTAATAAATATAATAAAATAGAGATAAACTAGAAGTGACTCCTCTAGGAGCAGAAGCTGGAAATACAGAAGCGTCCGATTCCACCCGTCTGCTTTGACCCATGACGTCACAAATATGGCGGAAACGACCATACACTACGACTCCAATATGGCGCCTATGACGTAATCACGTAAACGTGACACCACTGACACGAAAGTACATTGAAAAACCACCATACACACGTTCCACAAAAAACCTAATGAAACTACCGGGACAAGAGTGGGAAATTGGCGGTTTTTGGGTGGGGACAAAGTAAACATAAACAAATTTACACACACACCACCATACCAAACCACACAAAATGACGAAAAAAAACCTTCAACACAAAACTCCGCAAATTCCACTAAACACAATATCCTCTGGAATCGGACACTTCTCTTGACCTATATAGCTCAATGGCAGCTCCCGACCCCACAAATTGGAATCGAATTCTTCCCTTGACCTATATAGCGAACAGCAACTCCCGATACCGGAAAACCCACAGCCACTACCACACATTGGAATCGAACACTTCCCTTGACCTATATATGTCAGCAGAAACTACCGATACCAAATCATAAAACACAAATCTACAACCACGTCCACAATCGTCGCTATCTCAGAAAACACAACAAACCAACAAAATTGGAATCGAACACTTCCCTTGACCTGTTATCCTTCTGACATCTCCACATACAGCCGTCCCTGGTCCGAGACGCTGGAACTTTAAGTAAGCATCATTTCTTCATGACATACTAAACACTTGATGACTTCATCTAAAATCCGAATAGTTGAAGAAATTTTATTAGAGACAACGCACTTTCCCCTATCATTGCCGCAACCGAAAACTGTTGGCATTGTCAGTCATATTCATACCTACCAAAGACATAAAAAAAGCAATTTACCAAAACTCGCACACGACGAACAGAAAAAAGCTACGATAACGTCGAAATAACAAAACTAAAATCGTTAACTCGCTGAAAAATGTTCCGCTGAAAGTACAGTCCCGATACCACACACGCGCAATGCTATCACGCAAATGAACCCCATACGCCACGTAACACACTACCCATAAACACACCACCAGAGAGAACCACCGACCGTAACAATGCGCCACCTACAAACACACCACACATGCAAAGTAAACCAAAAACATCACCTAACACACCACCAGAGAGCACCACTGATCACATCAAAACTACACACACAAACACTTCACTCGCACAAACTAAATTCCGCATAGTCATGATGTTACACACCACAACAGCCTTACGTCATGGGTCAAAGCCGACGGGTGGGATCGGACGCTTCAGTCGACCCTAGAAGCTGATGAAGAGGACACAACTCTATTTTACATTAGTAACCAAGCAAGGCCGCAGGCTCTGAGTGATGTGATTTTGCTGCTTAATGGGGCCAACAATTTGTGTACGTGATACATCTACATCTGTACTGTGAATAAGCACAGGCTACTTCCCATTAGGATTTTTTCCCATTCATTTCATATATGAAGTGCAGTAAGAATGTTCACTCACACTTGTCTGTGTAAGTTGTAATTGATCAAATCTTGCCCTCATGGTCCCTACAGAAATTATATATAGGGTTTGTAGTTTAATTCATAAAGTCATCATGCAAAGCTGGTTCTTAAAACTTTGTAACTAGGTTTAGTGTCCATTCATGTTCTTCGCTATCTCTGTGACTGGCTCCTATGTGTCATATATGTGAGCATTTGTACTGCCCTTCTTTGTAAACATTACATATCCCTTGTTGATCCTGTATGGTGTGGCTCCCACATACACTTGAGCAATGTGCTAGGGTGGGTTGCAGGGCTGTTTTGTAAGCAATCTCCTCTGCAGACTGATTGCATTTTGCTAATATTTTACCCCCCCCCCCCCTCCACCATGAACCACAGACCTTGCCGTGGGTGGGGAGGCTGGGAGGCTTATGTGCCTCAGGGATACAGATGGCCGTACCGTAGGTGCAACCACAACGGAGGGGTATTTGTTGAGAGGCCAGACAAATGTGTGGTCCTGAAGAGGGGCAGCAGCCTTTTCAGTAGTTGCAGGGGCAACAGTCTGGATGATTGACTGATCTGGCCTTGTAACACTAACCAAAACGGCCTTACTGTGCTGGTACTGCGAACGGCTGAAAGCAAGGGGAAACTACAGCCGTAATTTTTCCCGAGGGCATGCGGCTTTACTGTATGGTTAAACGATGATGGCGTCCTCTTGGGTAAAATATTCCGGAGGTAAAATAGTCCCCCATTCGGATCTCCAGGCAGGGACTACTCAAGAGGACATCGTTATCAGGAGAAAGAAAACTGGTGTTCTGCGGATCAGAGTGTGGAATGTCAGATCCCTTAATCGGGCAGGTAGGTTAGAAAATTTAAAAAGGGAAATGAATATGTTAAAGTTAGATATAGTGGGAATTAGTGAAGTTTGGTGGCAGGAGGAACAAGACTTTTGGTCAGTTGAATACAGGGTTATAAATACAAAATCAAATAGGGGTAATGCAGGAGTAGCTTCAATAATGAATAGGAAAATAGGAGTGCGGGTAAGCTACTACAAACAGCATAGTGAACGCATTATTGTGGCCAAGATAGACACGAAGCCCACGCCTACTACAGTAGTACAAGTTTATATGCCAACTAGCTCTGCAGGTGATGAAAAAATTGATGAAATGTATGATGAGATAAAAGAAATTATTCAGATAGTGAAGGGAGACGAAAATTTAATAGTCATGGGTGACTGGAATTCGAGAATAGGAAAACGGAGAGAAGAAAACATAGTAGGTGAATGTGGATTGGGGATAAGAAATGAAAGAGGAAGCCATCTGATAGAATTTTGCACAGAGCATAACTTAATCATAGCTAACATCATAAAAGAAGATTGTATACATGGAAGAATCCTGGATATACTAGAAGGTATCAGATAGATTATATAATGGTAAGACAGAGATTTAGGAACCAGGTTTTAAATTGTAAGACATTTCCAGGGACAGATGTGGACTCTGACCACAATCTATTGGTTATGAACTATAGATTAAAACTGAAGAAACTGCAAAAAGGTGGGAATTTAAGGAGATGGGACCTGAATAAACTGACTAAACCAGAGGTTGTACAGCATTTCAGCGAGAGCATAAGGAAACAATTGACAGGAATGGGGGAAAGAAATACAGTAGGAGGAGAATGGGTAGCTCAGAGTGATCAAGTAGTGAAGGCAGCACAGGATCAAGTAGGTAAAAAGACGAGGGCTAGTAGAAATCCTTGAGTAATCGAAGAAATATTGAATTTAAATGATGAAAGGAGAAAATATAAAAATGCAGTAAGTGAAGCAGGCAAAAAGGAATACAAACGTCTCAAAAATGAGATCGACAGGAAATGCAAAATGGCTAAGCAGGGATGGCTAGAGGACAAATGTAAGGATGTAGAGGCTTCTCTAACTAAGGGTAAGATAGATACTGCCTACAGGAAAATTAAAGAGACCTTTGGAGAAAAGAGAACCACTTGTATGAATATCAAGAGCTCAGATGTAAACCCAGTTCTAAGCAAAGAAGGGAAAGCAGAAAGGTGGAGGGAGTATATAGAGGGTCTATACAAGAGCGATGTACTTGAGGACAATATTATGGAAATGGAAGAGGATGTAGATGAAATGGGAGATACGATACTGCGTGAAGAGTTTGACAGAGCACTGGAAGACCTGAGTCGAAACAAGGCCCCGGAAGTAGACAACATTCCATTAGAACTACTGACGGCCTTGGGAGTGCCAGTCCTGACAAAACTCTACCATCTGGTGAGCAAGATGTATGAGACAGGCAAAATACCTTCAGACTTCAAGAAGAATATAATAATTCCAATCCCAAAGAAAGCAGGTGTTGACAGATGTGTAAATTACCGAACTATCAGTTTAATAAGTCACCGCTGCAAAATACTAACGCGAATTCTTTACAGACGAATGGAAAAACTGGTAGAAGCCGACTTCAGGGAAAATCAGTTTGTATTCCGTAGAAATATTGGAACACGTGAGGCAATACTGACATTACAACTTATCTTAGAAGAAAGATTAAGGAAAGGCAAACCTGCGTTTCTAGCATTTGTAGACTTAGAGAAAGCTTGTGACAATGGTGACTGGAATACTCCCTTTAAAATTCTAAAGGCGGCAGGGGTAAAATAAAGGGAACGAAAGGCTATTTACAATTTGTACAGAAACCAGATGGCAGTTATAAGAGTCGAGGGGCATGAAAGGGAAGCAGTGGTTGAGAAGGGAGTGAGACAGGGTTGTACCCTCTCACCAATGTTATTCAATCTGTATATTGAGCAAGCAGTAAAGAAAACAAAAGAAAAATTCAGAGTAGGTATTAAAATCCATGGAGAAGAAATTAAAACTTTAAGGTTTGCCGATGACATTGTAATTCTGTCAGAGGCGGCAAAGGACTTGGAGGAGCAGTTGAACGGAATGGACAGTGTCTTGAAAGGAGGATATAAGATGAACATCAACAAAAGCAAAACGAGGATAATGGAATGTAGTCAAATTAGGTCGGGTGATGCTGAGGGAATTAGATTAGGAAATGAGACACTTAAAGTAGTAAAGAAGTTTTGCTATTTGGGGAGCAAAATAACTGATGACGGTTGAAGTAGAGAGGATACAAAATCTAGACTGGCAATGGCAATGAAAGCATTTCTGAAGAAGAGAAATTTGTTAACATTGAGTATAGTTTTAAGTGTCAGGAAGTCGTTTCTGAAAGTATTTGTATGGAGTGTAGCCATGTATGGAAGTGAAACATGGATGATAAATAGTTTGGACAAGAAGAGAATAGAAGCTTTCGAAATGTGGTGCTTCAGAAGAATGCCGAAGATTAGATGGGTAGATCACATAACTAATGAGGAGGTATTGAATAGAATTGGGGAGGAGTTTATGGCACAACTTGACCAGAAGAAGGGACCGGTTGGTAGGACATGTTCTGAGGCATCAAGGGGTCACAAATTTAGTATTGGAGGGCAGTGTGGAGGGTAAAAATCGTAGAGGGAGACCATGAGATGAATACACTAAGCACATTCAGAAGGATGTAGGTTGCAGTAAGTACTGGGATATGAAGACGCTTGCATAGGATAGAGTAGCATGGAGAGCTGCATCAAACCAGTCTCAGGACTGAAGACCACAACAATAATATTTTACCAGTCATATATCCAGTGAATAAATTATTACTTTTGTAAATCAATTGATGTGTTGCAGAGCCATAAAGATAGTGTGAACCTGTTACATGGAATATGTTCATAACTAGCTATATATTATTAGGTTACTTACTTAGTTGCAAATCGTATCACTGGCTTTGTATCCTTTACAGCACTTATGATCAGTTGGTTTCTTCTAATTAATTGACAGTAATGGATTGCGACTCTTTCTGATATTAGTTTCTGAGAACTGCTGATGATGGTAGTTATTTTAATCTGATATGTCTTTGATTTCTGCCACTTTATTTACATTTCATTGTTGTTGTCAACAGTATGAGAAGAAAGAAAACTACAGTCAGAAAATATGGGATTCTGACAAACAGAGAAGATGTGGAAATGACCCCTCTAGGAGCAGAAGATGATGAAGAGGACACAACTCTATTTGATGTTAGTAATCAAACGAGGCCATAATGATACACAAGAGTTGTGACGGGTTTTCTCAGGTAATTATAATGTGGTTTCATAAGATATGGACTAGATATGTAAACATCAGATTCCACACATCTGCTTTGACCTGTGACATGTGTTGTGTGAAATCATTGTGGCGCATTGCTCTTGAGTTGGGTTGAGCTTGTGGATGGCATGTTGCAGTATTTGGTGGTGTGTTCTTTTGGTAGTTGTTCATGTTTGAAGTTGTTCATGTTGTATGAGGTATCTGATTATTTGACTTCGTGCAATTGTTCTGTGAAGTTGTTGGAAGAAAGTGCTGTGTTGCCAGTGAGTTACTTTGACTTGTTTCAGAGATTTGTAAAACTTGTTTGTGTTAGGTATGATGAGTGTCCCACAGTTCCCTCCCCCCCTCTCCTTCCCCCCTCCCCCTTCCCAAAAAGTATTTCTTCTGAGGGTCCCTGGTTGCAAGCAGCACACAATCGGAGATGCTGGCAATCATGGGGATTTTCTCGCATTGAGCCAATCATCTTCACAGTTAGCGACTACCAAACATAAATAGAATGAGGCTAACAATTTAAAAGACCCTCCCAAATGCACCATAGTTCCTCATGCTTTCACGTACTGAAGACGTACAGACCTTTGCTATTGTAAACTGTTTATTATTCAGGAAGGTGTTGATGCAATTGCTGGCCCTGTGAAATCCTGCTCTCGTTTATGAAACTACAATTTGCTTTTGGAGACTACTTCTGATTCTCAAGCACAGCTAGTTGCAGCTTCGCTCCTCCACAGCTGTCCTGTTTGTGTCGAGGCTCATCAGATGCTGAATTCTTTCTGTGATGTTATTTACAGTAAGCTGCTCGATGGTTTGATTGAGGCAGAAATCCAAGCATTCCTCTCTGATCAGGCTGTCATTGCAGTCCACTGGATGGTGAAAAAGTTAGATGTATCCTTACTGCACACATCCACTCTTTCTTTCACTTTTGGTAGAGTGGTACTTCCATCAAAGGTCAAAGCTAGCTGTGAATTTATCACAGTCTGAGTATACATTCCGAACTGGTTGCGCTGCTGCCAGTGTCATCGTTTCAACCAAACTTGAATGTCTTGTCGGCACCTGGCCAAATATGTAATGTGTGGTAGGGGTGCAAATGATGGCAATTGTCTGCCTCCTTCTCCCTGCTCTATCAACTGCAATGGCGACCATACTGCCTCCTCCCAAGATTGTCCCATGTATCAAGATGATCTGGGTGAAGGTAAAAGTGCCGTACCTGGTTGCTCGCAACTTGTTGGCTAGTCAAAAACCCTGCATTCTACCATCTGGCACTTACAGTACTGATCTTGATACATCTCACTCCACGAATGAAATGGCCACACAGACATGCAACCTCAAATTCAGCACTATTGTTATGAAATCGCCCAGTGTCATGGTAGCATCCCTGTATCCTCCTCCAGCAGTGCAGTAAGCCACCAAACTTCTACCTCACAGGGTGACGTCCTTGCTACACAAACAGCAAGCCGGAAAGGACAGAAGGAATGCTTCCATGAAGACTTTCTACGTTCCTCCAGCCGACAAACACCCGAGTTTTCTTATGCCAACCAGAAAGGCTCCAAGAAGTCAAACAAAGGCAAATGGTCTTCTTTGCTGACTCGAAGATCCTCTTAGAGGGTGATGCCACTTAATACCCTCGCCTGGCTGACCTCTGTGTCGCCTGCGCACATCTCAATCAGTTTTTCTGCTCTGGGCACCACAGATCGATAGAGGGAAAATCTCGTGGAGCAGGATCCTCCAGCCTCTGCGCCCTGTAGTAGTGGGTCTTCGAAGGCTGTCACTCAGCAGCTGCCGAGGTAACAACCCCTTCATTTTCTCCTTCCTCCCCTTTCCTCATTATGACTCTCCCCCAATGGAACATTCACGATCTTCAATCCACCAAAGAGGACTTACAGCTGCTCATAGAATTGCAGCATCCAATTATTCTCTGCCTCCAGGAAACAAAATTGCATCCTCATGACTGCTTTCAGCTCTCGCACTTCTTCTCGGTCCGTTTTGACCTTCCCGAGGAAGGCAGTCCATCTCTTGATGGGGTCATGCTGCTCATCAGGGCTGATAAGTCAAACCATCTCACTGAATGCCCAGCTACAATCTGCTGCAGTCCGCATTGTCCTTCATATGACCTTTTCTCTTCATTTCGTTTACATCCCTCAGTCATTCGGAGTCACCAGAGCAGACTTCCTCCAGCTTATTGGGCAACTCCCTCACCCCTTTCTGCTGCTCAGTGACTTTAAATGTGCACCATCCCCTTTGGGACACGCCCATAACCTGTGAGAGAGGTTTTGACCTTTTTTTGACCACTTACATTCTCATTTATGTTTGCTGTCTGAGTTTTTGGCCCTCTTAGCGAACAATGCACGGGCTGTCAACCACATTTTACTTTTTATCTGTCGTAGCAATATGGTGAAAGACATCTAATTTGTAGTTCAGTATCTCAGTTTCTCTGTGGCATATTTTGTGGACCTTTCTCCAAGTCTGTGTTTTGTGACCCTAGTTGTTTTTGTGCCCTAAACAAAACAAACAAACAGTTAGGTAATAAGCTCACTGCACTTCCATTGTCACTGTTCTGAAACATACTGACCATTAGTTATCTGTATATATGTAGGTGCTACACTCAGATTCATAATTTGTTTGATGAATTACTACAAAACAGTGACTGACAAAATGCTGTCGTTGAAGTGTTATTACACAAAGAGCATGACCACTGTCTCTGGTTACTGAGGCCATGCTCCAAGCAGCAGTGCGTGATGAGAGAAGCAGTCTGGGTGGTGGAAGTGAGGAGAAGGCTAGGGTGGGGAGGAGAAGAGGTAGAAGGGAGCAGGGTAGGGGTGGGGTACTGTAAGGTGCTGCTAGTGAGAGCACACAGGGACGAGATGGGGAGAGAGTAAGGCAGCTGGATGCAGTCAGGAAGTCGGATGCAGGGGGAGTGGGGGTGCAGAAAAGGAGAAAAGTGAATAGGCTATGGGTGCATTTGTGGAATAGAGGGCTGTGGAGTGCTGGAGTGGGAAGAGGGTAGGGGGATTAGGTGGTTGAAAACAGGGACTAACAAAGGTGTAGGTCAGGAGGGTTATGAGAACATGTGGTATATTGCAGGGAGAGTTCCCACCTGCGAAATTCAGAAAAGCTGGTGTTGGTAGGAAGGGTCCAGATGGCAAAGGCTGTGAAGCAGTAATTGAAATGAAGAGTGTTGGCTTGAGCAGCATACTCAGCAATTGAGTGGTCCACCTGTTTCTTGGCCACTCGTGCAGACAGACACAGCTTGTTGGTTATCATGCCCACATAAAACACATCACAGTTGTTGCAGCTTAGCTTTGTTGATCACTTGACTGCACCATTCTAGTACCTTATGAGGAGCAAACTGTAGAAATAACTCTAAGAACAAAACACACAGAACTGAGCCTTTAGGAAAGTTTCGTTATATGGTCTTCCCACTTTAAGTCCTGGTTGACACAAGGTACATTTCCAAAAGTTTTGTGCAATTATACTTCCCTGTTATGATTCCCTCAACAACATGGATAGCCATGTACATTGTTACATCTTTAAATGTTTGCTGACCTGTCTTCTAATAAATTAATCCTTCTGTTTTAATTAATCTGGCAGTTTTATTCCCTCTTCATAGAGTTTAAGTATATGCGGAGCTTTCTTCAAAATACAAATATTTCCTGCTTCTTTATATCATTCAGGTGTCTTCATGAAAATATCGTAATCAAGTTTCGAAAATCTCTTCCTCCAGTTTCCCATAGAGAAAGGCTGTTTTTACATTACTCTCATGTAGAAACTTTTCTCTGCTGCCAGAGCAAACGACAGTGAACAGATATCTGCAAATGGGCTGAATAATTCTTTGAAATCTGTATCCTAGTCTTGGTGACACCATCAGACAACCAGCCTGGCTTCATATCAACCATCATGTTTGACTTTAAAAATCTATTTTCTTGTCAAGGTCGCATTCCTTACTGCCTGTTTTGTATTCATTAACTTCCATGTGTCATTCTGTTGGTGGTTCTTTCCATCTTCTATTGCTACCCAGTTTTATTGATCTGCTTCATTTACACACTATTCATGTGAAAGTAATGCTGTTCCATAATCTATGTATTTTAAAGGTTTTTTTCATATTGGTTCAATCCATTAAATTGTAATGTTACTTAAAATCCGTCTCGATTGCAATTTTTTTTAATAATTTTTTTTATTTTATTTATTTATTTATTTTTTTTCATATGACCGGTTTTGGTTCATTCACAACCATCTTCAGATCTGATATTTCAGTTACAGGAGTAACCCGTCCAAATCCAGCAACTTTCACATGCTACGTCACATCTCACATTATGACATAGACATTATGTCTATTTTTGTAAACCAAAAAATTGTAGTTTCTTCATTCTTCATTGCATCGTCTTTTGTCTTTATTTTCTTCACCTTCATTTTCTTGATCTTGACTTTCATTTGCTTGATTGTCAGTGTCCTTTGATTTCAAATTTGACATGTCTTGAGACAATAATATTTTTTATCTGGATCAAACAGTTTGTAGTCATTTTGAGTGTAGCCTAGAAAAATGCATGGATTAATCCTTTCATCTAGTTTCTTCAGATAGCCAAAATTTTTGTCAAATGCCCTTGATCAAAAAATATGAAGTCTTGACAGATCTGATGTGCTTTCAAACTACTTTCCTGCAGGTGTAACACATTGGGCGATAGTTGGACTCTAAGGATTAAATGTGTTGCTATGAGTTCTGCTTCTCCCCAAAGCAGTTTCCTCAGTTTGCTATCAAAGATCATAGCTCTTGCCGTGATCGTTATTGTTATATTTAGTCTCTCTAAGGATTACTGTAGTCAAATGCAATTACTTTTTCTTCATACCAGTTCTTAAACTCACAAGTGGTGTATTCACCACCTTTATCACATCTTATTTTTGACACTGATTTTCAATTTCTAGCATGTATTTTCTTATGACTCTTGCAGCTTCTGACTTGCGTCTTAACAAATAAGTTACACAAAAATGAGTGAAATCATCTAATACTGTCATTTAGCATCTGTAGTCATTAAATGTGGGGATCAATCTGTACACAGATATCAGTATGTGTTATTTCAAGTAGTTATGTTAATCTTTCTCTCACAGTAGAAAATGGCTTCATTTTTAGCTTAGCTCTCAACAAGCTTCACACAATTTTTCTGCTTAGAATAAACTATTAAGAATTCCATTGTACATTCTCTTGATCTTCAAAACTTTTGCCTGAATGACCTAGCTTCTCATGCCATTCAGGTTTCTCTTCTTCTGTCGGTAGTGGTTGCATTCCTCATTTAATGTTCACTTTATACAGTCCATATCTGGTTTTTGGTCATACTATAATGAGTATTTTATCTTTATCTACGCTATCATAGTCTTCCATATTTGTAAGTTTGTCCACTTCATTACACCAATGTCTTGTCCATTCAGAATGAACAGACATTGGTGTTTCTTCTTTCTCATTAGCTTCTTCTGAATTTTTTTCATTGTTGCATTTATATGCAGTAAATGCATTGCCTTTTTTTATTCTTTTCTTCATTGATGTCTTCTGTTTTGTTCTCTTCAGCGATGTCTCTTTTTCGAATGACTAGCTCTTCTTTGGTGTCTTCTGATTTGAATAATGCTGTTTTTGTGTTGTCTATGTTCTTAAAAATGTCGATATTCAATCTTATTCATTATGGTTTGTTCTTTTACGGTGAGGACAAGGCTTCAGAGGTCTTGGTTTTGGATCTTGTACATTATTTTTTGTGACTAGATTTCTTGCTTTCAGAGAAGTATTCTTTCTTCTTAAGCTTCTTGCAAAATGTCCACATCCATCACATTTCTTATAGAGTAGATGCTTTCTTATATTTTTCTTAAAGTGAATGTCAAAGGCAGTACTCTGTTCTTGATTATTATTTTTCAATTGTTCCTCTCATGTCACGAGCCTAGCGTTTAGACTTTTCACAGTCTTCCCATCGCAAGGTAACATGTCCCATGCTGAAGAAGTTTTTTAATTAGACTGGGAAAATATATAGTGTGTAGGGTGTGAGTGTACTATCTAACATATGTTCTGACAGTAGACAATTTACTTCAAATTCTAGATTCTGCAATGCTTTTCTATTACTTGCCATGTCTCTAGTTTCATTGTATTTGAAACTATGAAGTTCTGGAAGAAACTTCAGAGTTCTTTGAGTAGAGTTTCTGTTTTGTATAGCTTTAAGTTTATCACACACAAGTTTCGCAACACATGTGGCCTTACTCTTTTGTCAGGTGTCCTCATTCTATGAGACTACTGTAAATGATTAAATCATTTTCAAAGTTTTTGTTTTCAGAAAAGTCTCCTCTACAACATTGTTTATTACCCAAAATATCCTAATTCAAAAATAACCAGTCAAAATTACCCCTAAAGTTTGGTGTTGAGAACTTAGAAAATCCACTTTTTAGACTCAAAAATAACAACCAAGAAGTGATTTATTAGTGGTTTTTTTTCTCTAGTTAGGTGTCATAAACTACTAGCCTTGTAGAGAATAAGAACAATGTCAAATGTTTCCTTAATTTTTTTATAAATTTTTAAAATTTGAAAATCTTGATTCTTTTTTTCCCCCTAAAGTTTGAGTTAGATATCTCTGGTGGGACTGAATATAAAAATCTGATTTTTGCACATTTTGTACACCTATGTGATAGTAAAGTACTGTAAAAATTTGAACATTGATATTTGACTGTGAACAAAGACATAAATTTTTGAAAACAATGAAATAATTCACGTTATGCTACAATTGATCTCATGGTTGTTCCCTATTTAAATGCTTCACTATTTCATTGTAATAAAATTTATTTGTAGCCTCTATTTAGTTAACACTGTCATCCTATATTTAGTTAGTATTATTGAGTTAATAATAAAATATTAAACAATAGGAGCCTTTGCTGTAGTTCTATGTTTGAAAAAAATTGCCCAGTTACACTAGGTTTATTCTCAAATACATTACTAAGAGCTCAAAATAATAAACATGTTAAATGTATCTTCTGTTGAAAAGGCAACAGTTTTGAGCATGAATTTAGTCCTCCGGGCAGTTGTGTGCAGAAGCTCGATTTACAGAATTAAAAGTTTCCACAGGAGCCCAGCAATCAGTGACAAGCCTATGTACGAACTGTTGTACCCCCACTACATTTGCTGGGTCTGGCATTGTTGTAGTCAGTCCGTTCAGGAACCTCTGTTGGAGTAGATGTACATACTTCATTTAGAATGTAGAATATTTTATGTGCTTTCGTCATTAGTGTGATTTTTAATTAACTAAAATTATTTTAAAATTCAATTACAAATAATTTTGAAAGACTAATTGGAATGCAATAAAATGGATGAATGGTGCTCTATTGGACATATAGTAAATGAACTGTGTCATGAGACAGTTTATGGCTCAGTTTCAAAAAACTTAAAAAAATGTTAATGACTTTCATGAAGACTAACTTCGTTTAAATTATGAGTAGGTTCTTCTTTATCATCAGTTTGTGAGTATCAAGAGAAAAAATATATTCTGAGGTACAATCGCATTTTTGGAAAAAAATGCTCTGATCCATTGAAAGTTCATAAATAGCCAGTTATTAAAAGTTTCAGGGGAAATAAAACTTGAAAATTTGTCTACGTTAAGTGCGAGCAAAACAGCTTTCCGAGTGAAAGTTTTTGTGATTCCTGGAAATTGTGCCCAAACTGTATATTCCTAATGAGGAAACTATTAGCAAATTAGATTTTACTTGTTCTGATTTAGAGGTATCTCCTGCTTCAAAAATAACAAAACTGGTTAGTGGAAAAGAAAATCCGCTATTGAGAGCAAGGCACAGTGAATTTCAGACAAAATTAGAAAAGACTTAGAATCATGCTTTAATAATGCAGATACCAACAGTATTTCTAAAAAAAAAGGAAGGAAACCTACCTGCAGAATCACCTCACACTGAATATTTGAGCTTAATTGAGAATTTAAAAAGTAAATCTTCAGTGATACCTAAAGAGGAAGAAGTTAAAATTTTTAGTTTGCTCGTTGACTCATGGTCAAGAGGAAAAAAAAAAAAAATGGTTCATGAGTTCATTGTTTCTAATCATTTGGTTAGACTAACCTGAAAATTAGTCAGGTGATCTTTCACAGAACCCAAAGAAATTCTGGTCATATGTAAAGGCTGTTAGGTAGCAATGAGCAAATGAGACAGGAAGGACAGGAACGGAAATTGAGGGTAACAAAGCAAAAGCTGAAACGCTTAACTTCATTTTCAAATGTTCCTTTGCAAAGGGAAATCCAGGAGAACTGCCCCAATTTAATCCTCGTAACACTGAAAAGATGAACGAAATAAGTATTAGTGTCAGTAGTGTTGAGAAACAGCTGAAATGGTTAAAATTGAACAAAGCTCCAGGCCCCAATGGAATCCCTGTCAGATTCTATGCTGAATTTGCTGCTGAGTTAGCCCCTCTTCTAACTATAATCTATCGTACACCCCTCAAACAAAAAGTAGAGCCCAGTTCATTGAAAAAGGCACAAGAAGGGTAGTATAAGTGATCCACAAAACTACAGTCAAATATCCTTGACATTGATTTGTTGTAGAACCTTGAAACATATTCTGAGCTCAAACATAATGAGGTATCTTGAACAGAATGACCTCAATGCCAACCAGCATGGGTTTCGAAAACACAGATCATGTGAAACCCAACTCTCACTTTCCTTACATGACACACTGAAAGCTTTGGACCAAGGCAACCAGGTAGATGCAATATTTATTGATTTCCAAAAAGCATTTGACTCGGTACAACATTTACACTTTTTATCAAAAGTATAAATGTAAATGTCGTGTGACTAGGGCCTCCCGTCGGGTAGACCGTTCGCCGGGTGCAAGTCTTCAGATTTGATGCAACTTGAGCGACTTGCGCGTTGATGGGGATGAAATGATGAGGATTAGGACAACACAACATCCAGTCCCTGAGCGGAGAAAATCTCCGACCCAGCCGGGACTCGAACCCGGGCCCTTAGGATTGACATTTTGTCGCGCTGACCACTCGGCTACCAAGGGCAGATGTCAAAAGGATGATCATATGGGGTATCAAGTGAAATTTGTGACTGGACTGAGGACTTTTTGGTAGGGAAGATGCAGCATGTTGTCTTGAATGGAAAGTCATCATCAGATGTGGAAGTAACTTTGGGTGTGCCCCATGGGATTCTTGCAGTTCATATTGTATATAAATGACCTTGCAGACAATACTAATAGTAAAATCAGGCTCTTTGCAGATGATGCAGTTATGTATAATGAAGTATTATGTGAAAGAAGATGCATAACTATTCAGTTAGATCTTGATAAGATTTCAAATCATTGCAGTGATTCGCAACTTGGTCTAAATGTTCAGAAATGTAAAATTTTGCACTTTGCAAAACGAAAAACATAGTATCCTATGACTGTAACATCAATGAGTCACTGTTGGAATCAGCCAACTCGTACGAATACCTGGGTGTAACACTTTATAGGGATATAAAATGGTATGATCACATAGGTACAGTAATGTGTAAAGAAGGTGATGGACTTCGGTTTATTGGTATAATACTGGGGAAGTGCAGTCTACAAAGGAGATTGCTTACAAATCACTTGTGGGACCGGTCCTAGAATATTGCTGAAGAGTGTGGGACCTGTACCAGGTAGGACTAACGGGGGATATTCAACGTATACAGAGGAGGACAGCAGGAATGGTCACAGGTTTGTTTAAATCCATGGGAATGTGTCGCAGAGGTACTGAAGGAACTGAACTGGAAGACTCCTGAAGACAGATGTGAACTATCCTTAGAAAGTCTATTAACAAAGTTTCAAGAACTGGCTTTAAGTGTTTACTCTGGGAATATACTGCAATCCCCTATGTATCACTCAGACAGGGATCTTGAGGATAAGATCATTCTAATTACTGCATGCACAGAGGCATTCAAATAATCATACTTCCCACACTCCAAATGTGAATGGAACAGGAAGCAGCTCTAGTAAGTGGTACAATGGGACGTACCCTCTGCCATGCACCTCACATTGGTTTTCAGAGTATAGATGTAATAAATGTAGAGGCATTGTTCCAGTTTTAGGAAAGAAGAAAGGAGTAGGTGTAAGTGAAGAAACAACTGAAAAGATTGATTGAATAATTGCGGTGGTTTACGGGACTATACGGCAAGGTCATCAGTCCTACCATTCCAGAGTTACTCGCAAAAGAGAGAGGGTCCACTAAAAGTGAACGGGATCCAATCAGAGGGATCAAACTATAAAACGAGGAAGTTAAAGCACACACAGTATAAGGCATAAAGCGTAGACCAAATCTAAAAATGGGGAAAAAAAAGAGGATTAAAAGAGCGGTCTTGGTACGGTAGTCATGGGTCCCAAACCAAGAAAACATGAAGAGAGAACCCAACCACAACCACCCTCAATTGTGAAAAGATCCTTAATTTTTTGAAGATGATGAAAAGAGTAGAATGTGCCCAGTTAGCAAAGATAGCAAAAGAGTTTTTTATAAATGGAGTTAAAGTAACAAAGCAGAAACAACTAGTGCCATCAAATTTAAATGAACTTTATTTGGCTTTCAAAAATGCTCATCCTGAATGAAAAATTGGAAGGTCAACATTTTGCGACTTTCACCCTAAGTGGTGTATTTTGGGTGGCTCCTCAGGAACGCACTTCATATGTGTTTGTTTATATCATCAAAATGTCAAACTGATAACTGCAGTTGCAAAATGCAGTGATGTTAACTACAAAGAGTTACTAGATTTAAAGGTCTGTGACACTAACAATTATGCCTGCATGGTGAGTTTGTATGATAAATGCCATGGTGAAGAAACCAATCTTGAATTGTTAAACGAATCCTAGGAGGAAATCCCTGACAATGTTACCTTCATACAGTGGATCACAACAGACAGGGCTGAAATGATAACAGTGGTTAAATGGTAAAAGTACCTTGAATCTTTAGTTGATAACTTAGATCACCTCAAAAGACACCACTATGTTTTTAAAATCCAAAGTAAGTTTTTGAAGGACAAAAAAAAAGCACAACTTTATGAAATTGAATGCTTGGTGCTAGCTGATTTTGCAGAAAACTTTATTTTTGAGTCCAAAAAGTGGATTTCTTTGTTTGGTATTGTAAACTTTAGAGGTTATTTTTGTATTTGGTTGGTTTTTTTTGTATTTGGTTGGTTTTTTGTTTTTGGTTGGTTTTTTGTTTTTGGTTGGTTTTTTGTTTTTGGTTGGTTTTTTTGTTTTTGGTTGGTTCTTTTTTTTGTTTTTGGTTGGTTCTTTTTTTTGTTTTTGGTTGGTTCTTTTTTTTGTTTTTGGTTGGTTCTTTTTTTTGTTTTTGGTTGGTTCTTTTTTTTGTTTTTGGTTGGTTCTTTTTTTTGTTTTTGGTTGGTTCTTTTTTTTGTTTTTGGTTGGTTCTTTTTTTTGTTTTGTTTTTGGTTGGTTTTTTTTTTGTTTTGTTTTTGGTTGGTTTTTTTTTGTTTTGTTTTTGGTTGGTTTTTTTTGTTTTGTTTTTGGTTGGTTTTTTTTGTTTTGTTTTTGGTTGGTTTTTTTTTTGTTTTTGGTTGGTTATTTTTGTTTTTGGTTGGTTTTTGTTGTTTTTTGTTTGTTTTTTTTGTTGTTTTTTTGTTTTTGGTTGGTTATTTTTGTTTTCAGTTATTTTGGGCAATAAACAATGTTGTAGAGGAGACTTTTCCAAAAACGATCAAGTCAATTTCAATATTGTAATTTAACCCAGTGCAGAGATATTCGGATTAACACTAATATCTCCAAACTGAAAAACCGTCGTGTGCTTGTTAGTAAAAATGGCTGCCATTCAGTTATGCTGCTAGGTACAATTTTTTAAAAACTGTTTTGAACTTCTCAGTTATAGGGTAGACACATTTTTAAAAAAAATAAAAATTGTCAAGCAACCACCTTAATTTTTAGTGGATGGCTTTGCTTGGATTGATTGACCCAGTATTACATTAAAAATATGACTGATGCATGAATAGAACTGTATAATCACAGAGTTTGCGTTGTCCTCACCAGTTGACATTAAGGCAGTGTCCTGACAAAATGGTGACAAAGCAAGAACAGTTTTTCTGTATTGGAAAATGTGAGATGTATATCTGTTACAACAGAGCAGCTTACATTCAGAAGGCACTTTGGAAAAGAATACTCTGCACCTTGAGCAACAATTTAAACTGGAAGATTATGGCTACCGCCTTCAATGTTTCAGTAGAATGCAGCAAGTACTTCAGGATGAACATTTCACTTCAAAGTGGATATTCTGTGACGAAGTAGCCACCAGTTTGTGTGCGAAGGTTATTCACCCCAATGTGATAGTGTGGGGCACTGAAAATCCTCATGAAATTATGCCACATGAACAAGATTCTCTGAAGGTTAAGTTTTCTGTCCATTGTCATAGATTAAGCTGTATGGGCCATTTTTCTCCTGTGAGAAGACTGTGACAGGTACCTCTTACCCTCATATTTTGCAGTTGCAGTTTTGGTTGTTTCCACAACTGACAGCCGATACCAAGAATTTCATCTTCCAGCAAAACTTGGCACCTCCTAATGGGAGCATCAACGTTCGTTGCTGTCTGGAAGATAGTCTGCCGCATTGCTGGATTGGACATAGTAATGAAGAAGGTGCGGCTCTTTTCATGTGGCACCCCAATTGCCTTGTGTGACTTTTTCCTTCAGAGTTGCATTAAGGACTATATTTGTATAACCCCACTTCAAAGAACTGTAGAACAGCTCAGAGAACACATCAATGCTGCTGTGATGCCAATTGACAGAATGTTGCTTCGTAAAGTATAGAACAAACTTGACTGCTCTTTTGATTTGTGTTGTGAAACCAGAGGGTAACTCAGAACATTTGTAGAGTGCAAAATGCAAACTTGGTGAGTTTACAGTTCTATTAATGTATGAATCATATTTTTGCATTTAATACTTTGGAAAACACAGAGCTTTGAAAAAGAATGGATCATTTATGGTAGACTTGTATAATGTTTCACCTTGCTCTTCCATTGCTGCTGCTGCTACTTCTTTTTTTCTTGTCACATTTTTCAGGTAATTAAGTCTGCCCACATGATCACGTAGCGCTTGAATAGTGAACATTACTCTGATTTTGACATCCCGCATAGCAAAAGTGTTGCTGCCCTTGAAAACTTTATATGGCGAAATTCTTCTTTTTTCAGACATTTTTAAGTATTTTTCTTCTTTCTTCCCTTCAGCATTTCTTTGTTGCTTTTGTTGATTTCACGATCTCGTTACATTGTTCACATCAACCGTTTTCACCTCTTTCATGTTTAGATTTCTGGGCCTCATAACCTGTTGAATCTTCATTTCTGTGTTCACTTAATTATAAATATTAAACAGTGGGAAGCCCAGGATGGAATAAAAACAATATTATGAAAAAGGATAGATTGCTACTCACCACATAGGGGGAGTGTTGAGTGTTATAAGATACACGCATTGACTTAAACAACGTAGGTTACTTTATTGCCATCTTCATACACCAGTGGGACACACACACTACACATACTCTCAAATAACTCGCATTCTCTTATTACTCTGGTTGTCAACCTTTAAAAACCATGTAGTAAACATTGACAATATTGTGAAGAGAATAGTTGCTACTCACTGCATAGCAAAGATGCCGAGTCACAGATAGGCACAACAAAAAGTATATCAGCAAATGACCTTTAGGCCAAAAATGCCTTAATCACACACACACACACACACACACACACACACACACACACCTACCTCAACAGCCAGAGACTGTGGTGGTTAATAGCAACTATCCTTTTCATAATATCGTAGTTATTCCATTCTGGATTTTTCCATTGTTCGATATAGTAAGCATTCTGTGTTCCCAACTCTCTTACCCCTTTCAACAATGCACACTCTTATTTCAGTGGTTGTGGAGACTAGAGATAGTTGGGAGGAATAGGTTTTGGCTAAATTTGCTTAGTAAATTCATGATAATGCTTTCATATAATTCAATACACACTGAAAAGGAGGTCTGCTCTCTGAATAAATGAATACCCTGGCTACACATAGTGTCTGCATTCCATTCAACCACCTATACTTTCATAACTAATAATGTGAACCTTTGGTCCACTAATTTAATGCACCTCCAGTGGCACTGCTTTGAATGTATTGATGTCTCGACAGTTGTTGAACACCTACCTGCAAAAATGGCATTTTTAATTTTGTGGACTCTTATCACACACAACCATACGTGGTGGTGTGTATGCAAAGACAGACCTAGAAATTGTTCCCATAATACTTGTTGAGCATTTTTCATATAATTGCACATGGAAACCTTGTGAAAGAATGGTTTATTACATCAAAGTCAGTATGTTCAGTACTGTGACTACACACATATACAAATACTTGACAACCACAGAGTAATGGTAACAGCAAAGAGCAAACAGGAAACTGCTGATATCAATTTACATATCCCAACAATGTAGATAAATAGGAAATCCTTTTATTTTCTGTTAGCAATTATAGCTGATCCTTTTTTAACATTTTCAATGACTCGGTAATATTCTAATTCGCTTAAAGGCTGTGATTCACACTGTCAACTCCTTTGATAAGTTAACAGAAAATGTCTGTAGCTTGTCATTTATTGCCTATTTTTCATTAAAATCATTCTTCCTGTGTTTGTAGAAAGTGGTTTCCAACAGTTAAACCCTTCAAACAGCCACACTTTCCTATACAGGACTAAACTTTTTCAGTAAGGCTAGTTGAAAAATTGCCCCAGTGATAAATTGTTGGTTATGGAAAATAATGTGAAACATTGTTAAACACATATGAATGCTCTAACTTTATTGGTATTTGACTGTTACCTCATACATTTTTGAAGTTTCTTTTATATTCCACATTCTTCTGGTGAAGAGAATGTACTTGAAAACAATATCATCAGATATTCCAGAGCATAGTTTGTTGAACCTAATGATGACATGTCATCTGTAAGAGATATAAAGTGCTTTGTAAAGGGATTTTCCATATTTCATACAATAATTACCAAAGTATCATTTACTCTGTTGTGTATCAGCCATGATTGTCTCCTCTTCACAAAAAATCTCTTATTGGTTCTGTTTTACTATCTGATGTGACCATTTATCACAATAGATTTACTTGACTTAGATATCTGTATTATTGTCTTCAAAAATATCATATGAGCTACAAAACTTCTGTCATACGTCTTGCTGACATCGAAGACAGGTGCAGTTTCCTTTTTGCTCTATGAAATGCCTATTTTTATATCTAAAAACAAAGATGATGTAACTTATCGGACTAAAGCGTTGGTATGTTGATGGAGACACTAACAAACACAAACAAACACACAAAATTGAAGCTTTCGCAACCCATGGTTGCTTCATCAGGAAAGGGGGAAAGATGAAAGGATGTGGGTTTTAAGGGAGAGGGGAAGGAGTCATTCCAATCCCGGGAGCGGAAAGACTTACCTTAGGGGGAAAAAGGGACAGGTATACACTCGCTCGCGCGCGCGCGCGCGCGCGCACACACACACACACACACACACACACACACACACACACACAAGCAGACATATGTCCCCAAGTAGCTACATCATCAACAAAGGCTAAAGCATTGAGATCACCATTTTCTACCTTCTTGATTTCCTTTATAATCACATCTCTAAGTGCAGTAAAAAGTAATGGAGTAAGTGCACTCCTCTGTCTGACCTGAACCAACCTGATCTGCCATTGCCCATTTGTCCACAACTTTTACAGATTTCATGTAGCAGTTGCCTGTTATTAGGGAGTTTGGAACCATTCAGTTTTCTCAACACTCCCAGCTCTTACATCTTGCGATGACCTCAACCCACAGGGAAAATTATTGTCAAAACCTGAACTGTGAAGTCATCCAAAATTCTAGTTGGAAAACCACACTCTTTGTTATACTTCTCAATTGGTCATGATCCCACTTTGTTTATGAACTTAAAACTCAAATATTCACGAGAAACTGCTCTGAAATTAACCTGAACCAACAAAATTGTGTATATATTCTCTGAAACTTCAAAGACATCTAAGACAATATCTGAAAGGAATTATAAAAAGTGACAAAATTCCGTGAATCACACACAATACTGTTAACAATCGCATGAACACCATACATCTACCCACTTTTGAGTATAACCAGTGTCTCTTAATACTACGACTCGTAGCAATACAATATCAAAAACTTTTATTACTAGGTAAACAGTCACTACGTGATTTGACAGCTGAGATTTATAATTCCCACTCACGTCAGGAAAAGCACCAATACGGGAATAGCAACTTTTACGTTATTGGTCAGAACGCAAGCAATTATGGCGGTCGCCGTAATTTTCGCGCGAAGCCATATATCGCGACAAAATACTCTTTATTAGTCACTGTCATATATCTAGAGTCATAACAATACATAAAACTACATAAAACAACTACAATAATTTTGACATGCAAGGAGAATTAGTCCTAATGAGAGGAAGAAGTTTATATTTACTGGTGTTTCAACAATGACTACCAGGCAACTTTTAATTCACTGATTGTAATTTTATTTTCGGTAGCAGAAAGCAAACAAACTAAACAAAGAATTTAATTTAATAGAGTCTGTAATTCTTATGCTTTTAATAGAGAAAGAAAGTTTCTAGGTCAGGGGATAGCGCTCGGCGAAATCCCTTAACTTTTTGTTGCATATGAAGCGTTGCGTTTGGCGGCACGATGTCGGCAGGTTACGATGATGAGAGCAGGATACAGACAGTTCCGCTGGTTAATCTTCTCCAGCGAAATGCAAATAAAGTTCCAGCACAGCTGTATCGTTAACCCCATAGTGATTAACAAACCACAAGATGCCAGTATACGAACGTTGTTAACATGTCCTCTCTTTCAAAGTACATGACATAGACATCGCTCGTTTTTACACTTTATGCACTGTCGTGACGCTATCGTCCATAATTACACGGTTCGTCACATTCATATAGTCTTAGCCACAAATACACAGTTCTTAGAATTGTTCTTGTGTGTGAAGCACACCGTAAACAATGTCCACACTGTTCTCGCATTTCAGACTTCAACGACGTCACTGAAAGCCATTTGTAATGCACAGTTAATTAGTCTTCACTTTCACGGCTTGATAGAATGTGATAGACAACCGTTCCACCACCCAAAACCAATACCAGCAAAGTTCATTCGCATAGAAGAACTGTTCGTGTCGGCCACAACAAAGTAATGTTAGCGGCACTTTCACAGTCCGGTTTATTTGCTCTTAAAGTTCGTTGGCGATGGCATTACATACCACAGTGGTAAAGAGAATTAACAGTCTGATAGTTCGGTATCACTGTCCATACAATTACGTATGCTTTTCATGAAACACAGTACCATTTTTCCCGTGGACCCTTCGCAGACACGCCATCCACCATCCCCTCTACTACGCAACAACCTTTCGACTCTCGATATCACTATCGCTGTCCCCTGTCTATAGACGTTATATCGTTATCGTAAATTACATAAACCTTTATAAATGTTATTGACTGCATTTTTCACAATTAATAATATTCCAAAAGAGAACTTTACAAACTTTACCACAGGTACAAAGCAAGAAACGTATTTCTCCATTGGCAAATGAAATAATCACAATTACATCTTTACATTTAAAAACCACAGTAGAATGTTACATAATCACAATTAGAAATGCCCATATGAACAAAAGAAAAAGAATAGAAATCTAAAGAAAATCACGAAAAAAAATTTTATATGCTTAATTAACAATGCCTGCACAACCTTACCTCAGCGTCATATGCTTTTTCCAAATCCAGGAATGATTATGAGATCTTTATCCTTTTCCCAATACTTTTCCATTGGCTGTCATAGTGCAAATACGAGGTCTGTTGTTCCTCTTCTTTTTCTACATCTACATCTACATGGTTACTCTGCAATTCACACTTAAGTGCCTGGCAGAGGGTTCATCGAACCATTTTCGTACTACTTCTCTACCATTCCACTCTCGGATGGCGTGTGGGGAAAAGGAACATCTAAACCTTTCCGTTTGAGCTCCGATTTCTCTTACTTTATTATGATGATCATTTCTCCCTACGTAGGTGGGTGTCAACAAAATATTTTCGCATTCGGAAGAGAAAATTGGTGATTGAAATTTCATAAATAGATCCCGCCGCAAAGAAAACCACCTTTGTTTTAGTGACTGCCATCCCAACTCTGGTATCATGTCAGTGACACTCTCACCCCTATTGTGCGATAACATGAAACAGGCTGCCCTTCTCTGCACTTTTTTTATGTCCTCCGTCAATCCCACCTGGTAAGGAACCTACACCGCGCAGCAATATTCCAGCAGAGGACGGACAAGTGTAATGTAGGCTGTCTCTTTAGTGGGGTTGTCGCATCTTCTAAGTGTTCTGCCAACAAAGCGCAGTCTTTGTTTCGCCTTCATCACAGTATTATCTATGTGGTCTTTCCAATTTAGGTTGCTCGTAATTGTAATTCCTAGGTATTTAATTAAATTGACAGCCCCTAGATTTGTGTGATTTATCGTATACCCAAAGTTTATCGGATTTCTTTTAGTACGCATGTGGATGACCTCGCACTTTTCTTTGTTTAGTGCCAATTGCCACTTTTCGCACCATACAGAAATTCTCTCCAGATCATTTTGTAATTGGAATTGATCGTTTGATGATTTTACTAGATGGTAAATTACAGCATTATCTGCAAACAATCTAAGGGGGCTGCTCAGATCATCACCTAGATCATTTGTGTAAATCTGGAGCAGCAGAGGGCCTATGACACTACCTTCCAAAACAACAGATATCACTTCTGTTCTGCTCGATGATTTACCGACTATCACTACGAACTGTGACCTCAGATCCGTGTTGTTACTCATCAAACTGGTTTTCTAACAGTGATCTTAATCTTTCATTAGTAACGTTTTTCAATATCTTTAAGACAGTGTGATCCCCTTATAATTAGAAAACTTTCGTGTACTTCCTTTCATGAACAGTGATGTTATACCCCCTTCTTCCAGTTGTCTGGTACTCTATTTTACTCCCAAATGATTCCCTGTGTTCACTATAGCCATTTTATTCCTTCTATGGCTTATTACTTTGATCATGTCTGCCGTCAGATCATCAGGCCTGGCTGATTTACCTCCTTTCATCTGCTTCAAGATGTTCTCTGTAAGAGGTGGCTGTTCCACTTCAAGTTCTGGTAAATCTTTTATTTTCTATTCCTCCTCCATTATCTCCTTGAGATTCTGTAATGTGTTGAAGTATGTTTTCATATTTTCTCTGATCCCTTCTGCATTGTGGACTGTGGTCCTATTTTATCCTCCGCATTACTTTTATGCCCTCACTATCTGATGTTTTGCTATTTACTAGTCTGTATAGCATTATATTGTTTCCATTACTGTCCTCCTCTAGTCTTTGAGTGAGTACTCCCCAACTTATCTCCTTTTCTTGCTTCACAACTTTCTTAACCCTAAGCTTCTTGTCCCTATAAGCTTGTTCCAATGGGGATAGTTTTTGAGCATCTACTGGTTTGATCCTGTGGGTTTGTTTGTTTTTCTCCACGTGTTTGTTTTCCTTCAATATGTTCCATTCTTTAATAGCTTCCTTTACCCTGCGATTTCACTGGCTGGTTTCCTTCTGTTTCGTTTTACCATTGGTTTACCACAGACTTGTCAACATACTTTGCTAATGTTGTCTTAAATGTTCTCCAATCATTTGCTCTACCTATTTCATTTGTTGGTAATTCTGCAGTTGTCAGACTTTGAAATATGTTCTTCTTTCCTGTTTCCTTCAGACTTCATTCGTTGATCTTGCACATCTTTGTTAAACAGATTGTGATAGTCATTTGATCAAATAAAGATATTATTGATGTCTGTCACCAAACTTAGTAAGAAACTTTACAGTACAAGTGAAGCTGGATGACAGTATTATTGACTGCATGAAATAGACATTGATTGCTGACACACTGAATGGAAATTAGCACCTTATAAAATTACAGCAGCTGGAGAAATTTTGAATCGCATCTGTATAAATGTTGATGAGTGGTTATTTGAATTTGGTCCATCATTATTATAGTAGTAACAGCATGGGAAAGGAGGGGGGGGGGGGGGATCCAGACTATTCAGTTATGCCTTCAGAGGCTCTGCTGTAATGATGGTAGAAGATGAATAGCTATAGCAGAATAATATAAGTTTTAGTCCACTCCCATCTTGAAAGTAAAACTCCATAATACTTATATACTCTCATTTAGTATGTCATTTGACTTCAGAAGGAGTAATAACCATGATTTTTTGCTATTTACTAGTTCATCCACCTGTAATTACCTCATTGTTAAGACGAAGAACCCCCTCCCTCTCGCCGCCCCCCCCCCCCCCTCCCTCTTGCCACCACCCTCGTCCTCTGCCCTTATGTTAGCAGGCGGATTGAGCCACATTATTCAGTTAACTGAATTATTGTTTTCAGTGCTTGTGCCATTATTATGTGATTTAAATTTTTGTTGTATTATCAAATTAAATTTGGACAAAATTGTTTGACTTCATTACATATGGTCCGTATAACATTAGTGTTTCTACATGTTACTAGATGTGGATCTATTAATTCTGTGTGACATTACAGATGTCCTTATTTTTAATAATATTTGTGGAATTTTTTCTTGTTTCTTTTGCAGTAAATTTACATAAACATCTGTGAGACTGGAGTGCTAACTTGCTGCCACTTCTTCGTGTTAAGAGGTTTTGTGCATTTCTTAAAGTGACTGCAGCTGTTTCGTCATGTTATGGATGACTGTTATGAAATGCACGTTGACCAGGCTACTTACAAAGAGAGAACTATTTTAGTGTGTGTTGTTCTGCAACTCTTTTCCTGTCAGACAGTATTTGTTTACCTGTCTGCATTAATGGTTTACCTTAAATATCTCTGAGAAAAATAGTACTCTCAGATAGTGACAAAAGAAAAAAAGAAGGGGGAAAGCTTTTTGTTGAAAATGACAATTGTGTAAGTGCGGAGATAAAGGATAACATGACTGGTAAAATCTGTATTTCAAAATGGTGGACAACATACTTAATTCTGCCTTTGACAAAGTAACATTAACTAACATTTACAATATTTAGACTGAATAATCATTTATTTACTTTTTATCCATTTGAACTGATAAATTGGCCTAATGCTTCTGAAATAGAGGAAATGCTGTGAAATTTTTGATCTGTCCCATGTTCAAAATATGGAGATGTGGAAGTTGCTTCAGTCAGACAACTGGCAAAATTTTAGATACATATTTTTTTATTGGCATAAAAAATATTCCAAGCAATCATTACTTTTGTTGTAGGTACCCTTCTTTTATTATCAAATTGCCCGAGTGTATTCTGTATCAGTTAGGTCATCAGATCTGAATTTTAAAAAACATTTTTATTTTTGAAATATTGAATACCTTGTTAATGAATGCTTGGTTTCCTAAACAGATGAATATCCTTGTACTAACAGTTGGAACCCAACCAGCTCTCTTGAAAAGAAAGCCCTGCAGGAGTTTCATCAAAAGCTGTGACTAATTTTAATGTTAATTGCAGATATGTGAAGAAATTGGAGAAAGCTGTTTTATATCATATCTAAAAGCTTTAACTGCCTCTAAAGCAATATAAAAAAGAGGCAGCTTTGACTGATCAAAAGATGGCAAAAAAAGAAAATAAGCTAGAAGTCTGATTTGTAAATGCCTGATTTAATATGTACAAATTGTTGCTAACATGTTATGTAAATAAATTATTTTGACAACATCTTAGGCATTCATTTCTTTCATCTTAAAAACCTTTTATGAAACTAAAATTTCGTATGGATTCTTACTGTGCTTCACCTACCGATTGATCTGTTCTAGGTGAGTTGTTACCTTTCCCTTACTTTATATACTAATGACACTCGAATAGCTTATGTATGCATATTTGGTTCAGTCCTGTTGTTGTGAACTGTGTCAGATCAAATTACCTTCTTGTAGGGCTGAAAAGGAAAATCAATTTGAGAAAACTATAAAATTACAGCAAGGCTTACTGGCTGGCCAATACGTACCTTCACGATGCCATTAAATTGGCCGAAAAGTAGGTAAAAGTTGTTCTACCTTTTGTAACTGTATGTTTCTACCTTGAAAAGGATAGTTTCATACTGTCATCTTCCTGTTTTCCTCCTAGAGCTTAATTTCAATATTTATTTCACTTATCATTTCTCCCCCTCATCAACCTTTTTTACATGTCACTCTGCCCTGCTGTCATCTCTGGACTGAAGTTGGCATAATACTTATCTTGAAACTAATCTGTATGCACCCATGATCTAGGGCTAGCATCTTTTAATAGTAATCAAAACGTCCTCAGTCCCAGGTTTGAAACCCACCACTGCTTAAGTTTTGATTAATATTCAGTACTGGCAGCAAAAGACTTCCGGCATAAGAAGTCACCCTCATTCTGCCAATGGGCTTGTCAAAGAGGGCGGGGAATGGACAGAGGTTTAGGGCAGTCTCTTGCCCTTGGAGTGGGAAACTGCTCCTAAAGCAGAAGAATCAACAATGATCAACAGCATGAGAATTCAGAAGGCAATGGGAACCACTGCCTTAAAAACACACAATGTGTATACACAGGTCATGTGGCCTGTAATTGACAGTGTCGTGATGATCTCTCCATTGGATTCTGAAGTAGTCCGCCATTTGGATCTTCGGGAGGAGACTACCAAGGTTGAGTTGACCATAAGAAAAAGATTGAACAACCAATGAAAGGATAACATTCTACTAGTCGGGGCATGGAATGTCAGAAGCCTGAACGTGGCAGGGAAGCTAGAAAATCTGAAAAGGGCAAATGCAAAGGCTCAGTCTAGATATAGAAGTTCTCAGTGAAGTGAAATGGAAAGAAGACAGGATTTCTGGTCAGATGAGTATAAGCTAATATTGACAACAGCAGGAAATGGTACAACGAGCATAGGATTTGTTGTGAATGGGAAGGTAAGGCAGAGAGTGTGTTACTTTGAACAGTTCAGTGACAGGGCTGTTCAAACCAACACCAATGATGATAGTTCAGGTACACATACCAACATCACAAGCTGAAGAGGAAGACAGAGGGAAAGTATGAGGATATTGAAAGGATAATACAGTCTGTAAAGAGAGATGAAAATTTAATTGTCATGAGGGACTGGAAAACAGTTGCAGGGGAAGGAGTAGAAGAAAAGGTTACAGAAGAATATGAGCTTGGGACAAGGAATGAGAGAGGAGAAAAACTAATTGAGTTCTGTAATACATTTTAGCTAGTAATGGCAAATATTCTGTTCAAGAATCACAAAAGGAGGAGGTATACTTGGAAAAGGCTGGGTGAAGATTTCAGTTAGATTACATCATGGTCAGAGAGAGAGTCCGAATCGGATAGCGGATTGTAAGGCATACCCAGGAGCAGATACAGACTCAGATCACAATGTAATATTGATGAAGAGTAAGCTGAAGTTTAAAGAATTTAATCAGGAAGAATCAATACACAAAGAAGTGGGATACAGAAGTACTAAAGAATGATGAGATACACTTGAAGTTCTGTAAGGTTATACACACAGCAATAAGGAATAGCTCAGTAGGCAGTACAGTTGAAGAGGAATGGACATCTCTAAAAAGGGCAATCACAGAAGTTGGAAAGAAAAACATAGGTACAAAGAAGGTAACTGCAAGGAAACCATGGTAAGGGAAGAAATACTTCAGTTAATCGATGGAAGAAGAAAGTACAAAAGTGTTCAGGGAAATTCAGGAATACAGAAATAAGTCACTGTGAAATGAAATAAATAGGAAGTCCAGGGAAGATAAGAGGAAATGCAGGGAAGATAAGATGAAATGGCTGCGTGAAAAACGTGAAGAGATTGAAAAAGAAATGGTTGTCAGAAGGACTGACTCAGTGTATAGGAAAGTCAAAACAACCTTTGTTGATATTAAAAGCTAGGGTGGTAATATTAAGAATGCAATAGGAACTCCACTGTTAAATGTGGACAAGAGAGCGGATAGATGGAAAGAGCACATTGAAGGCGTCTATGAGGGGGAAGATTTGTCTGGTGTGATAGAAGAAGAAACAATAGTCGATCTACAAGAGATGGGGGATACAGTACTAGAATCAGAATTTAAGAGAACTTTGGAGGACTTTAGATCAAATAAGGCAGTAGGGATGGATAACACACTATCAGAATTTCTAAAAATCATTGGGGAAAGTGGCAACGAAACAACTATTCACATTTGTATGTAGAATGTATGAGTCTGGCGACAAGAATAATATAAAGAAGAATGGAAAAGGAAATTAAGGATGTGTTAGATGACAATCAGTTTGGCTTCAGGAAAGGTAAATTCAATGCAATTCTGATGTTGCAGTTGATAATGGAACCAAGGCTAAAGAAAAATCAAGACACGTTCATAGGATTTCTTAACCTGGAAAAAGCATTTGGCAGTGTAAACTGGTGCAAGATGTTTGAAATTCATAGAAAAATAGGGGTAAGCTATAGGAAGAGACGGGTAATGTAAAAGATGTACATGAGTCAAGAGGGAAGTGGACAGCCAAGAATGAAGTGGTCGGATTAAAAACGCTGTAAGACAGGGATGTAGTACTATTCAATGTGTACATGGAAGAAGCAATGATGAAATTAAAATTCAAGGCAAAAGTAGTGGTACAAATGAATGAAAGTAAGACTTGAATGCATGCTAATATCAAGGTCTGAGCAAGACTAGGTTCCACTAGCTGCATGTGAATTGACCTATAAATCAGTTAACAAATTTGAATATATAGTATGTGGACTGTGAGAGGAGAAAATTGATAGGAGACAGTGCTAGTGTAGCCTGTGAAATATGCTGTGATCCAGTGCCCTCTCATACTGGACTAAGACCATGATATCCAAGGTGGTTCACAAATCCCATTACAGGACCCTAGCATTTGAAGAGGGAGATAGTAGATAAACTTTTGATAAGGAAGCTATGTCGAAAACATATCATTTGGGTGTAAAACAAATTTGAAGATAAAATCACTTTCAAATATCCTGCTTCACGGTACAAACACATCAGTATAATGAGCTCTGACCTATGTGCTCTACAGGAGCCCATGGCATTGGCAATGTTTTGAGCACTCTTCATCAGGTCCTTTCTTTTTGGCAGAGGATGTCCTCTTCAAAGTCGAAAGTGAAAGGAAGTGTTATAGGCCCTCTGTTGTTCCTGATCTTATTAGCCACATAGGAGACAATCTGAGTAGCTCTCTTAGATTATTTGCAGATGACACTGTCATTTACCATCTTGTAAAGTCATCAGATGACCAAAATGAATTACAAAGTGATTTAGATAAGATATCTGTGTGGTGTGAAAAATGGCAATCGACGCTGAATAAAGAAAAGTGTGAAGTTATTCACATGAGTACTAAAAGAAATCTGCTAAATTTCGATTACACGAAAAGTCACACAAATCTGACGGCTGTAAATTCAACTAAATACTTAGGGATTACAAATACAAGTAACCTAAATTAGAACGATCACACAGATAAAGTTGTGGGTAGAGCAAATCAGACTGTGACTCGTTGGGAGAACACGTAGAAGGTGCAACAGATCTACCAAAGAGACTGCTTTTGCCACACTTGTCCGCCCTATTCTGGAGTATTGCTGTGCAGTGTGGGATCCACATCAGGTGGATTGGACAGATGACATTGAAAAAGTTCAAAGAAGGGCGGCTCATTTTGTATTATCACGAAATATGGGAGATAGTGCTACAGACATGATACGTGAATTGGAGTGGCAATCATTAAAACAAAGGCATTTTTCGTTGCGACGGGATCTTCTCATGAAATTTCAATCACCAGTTTTCTCCTCTGATTGCGAAAACATTCTGGTGGCACCTACCTATATAGGGAGAAATAATCATCACGATAAGATAAGAGAAATCAGGGCTCGCACTGAAAAATTTAAGTGCTTGTTTTTCATGCGTGCCATTCGAGAGTGGAACAGTAGAGACAGCTTGAAGGTGATTCATTGAACCTTCTGCCAGACAATTGTGAATAGCAGAGTAATCACATAGATGTAGATGTGGAGTAATCACATAGATGTAGATTTGGATGTGCAACATCTGCATGGAGCTGGTTGTGAACATACCAGTTTCGCACAGGCGATCTTGTAGTCAGACGAAAATGGTATGTGATGTCATAATTATAGCAGGGACTGATGACAGTACACTCTTCTCAGTTTGTATGTGTGCTGTGAGGTAGTAGATTTGAAAGAGATGTGATCTTCAAACTTATTTTATATCCAAATGATACATTTTCAAAGGTGTGTTCCTTATGAAAACATCCTCTACTAAGTCCTCTCTACAGTCTCTAGAACACAGTGATGAGTACTGTGTATATTGACATCATTCAACCGAGTGTTTTCCATGGTGTGCAGACATGAACAGCCAGGAATGCAAATAGAGTGAAGCTTTGAAATATTAAGAATCCTGACTCAGTCAAGGATAGTGAAAGATCTGATACAGTGAGCAAATGGAGAATTGTATACTGTGGTAGGAACTTAGCAGATAACAAATATATTGAGAGGCAAGCAAATTCAGTGGACTGGCTATGTGGCGAGAGTGGCTGAGAGCACTGTCAAGAGCTGTAATGTGCCCACTTTGGCAGACCAAGAATATATTGGTGGAACAAGCTTGCAAAGCTTTAATATGAGACACACATTTCAGGAGAATGAAGAAAAAAGGTCCTAAATTGATAGATGGAGGGTAACTTCTTGAGGCAGTTCATAGTCAAGAGTTGGTGACAACTGGCTGATTTCAGTGATGATATTTGGGAAGAACAGCTTCCAGTACTCATCGGAAGGAGTTCAAATGTCTTTAATTATTAAGGTGTGTTCATTACAGTAAACAAATGGGTTATTTCTTTCTGTTGTCAGCTACTGCAGTTTGTTGGCCATTTCTGTGACACACTCATGCTGGTTTAACAGGCCTGTGATGGATTATTGAAGAGCTGTGTAATTAAACTTGGTAAAGGTCAAATACCCAATGAACAAAGTCCATGAATTGTTCAAGCAATCTTTCGGACTTCCCTGCTGGGTTATATAACCTTGGAGTTCTTCTGAAAATCTGCCTGTCTTCGCAACTGTATTTGTGGTCATTCCATCTTAAATTGCTGCAGACAGATGCTCCTAGTAGGTATTTGGCAACAGTTGTGACTGGTTGCACTGACTGAACTTCAACACATCACTTGATACAGTAAAAGATAATAGTCTCTTCTCTCAAAGTACAGTTGTCTATAAACTTAGAAGAATAGTCTATCTAATACAACTCTCACAATGTTGCCTGTAGTGAGACAATGCTGTTGTCTTCAGTGATGTTTGCAGACAGGAGGCAAGCAGCACTCAACTCTGACAAGCAACCCTCCTCCAGCGATGGTGTATGGAAACTCTTGAGGGCCTGTCTGCCTCTCTTTCGTCATTGTGTCTAGCAGTGACTGTGCTTGTTTGTGGTTTGGTTGCAAGGTGCCAACCTTGTTTTGGGATCTTGTTTTTGTACGACATCGCAGAGGTTTTTTTTTTTTAAGGACATCCAAAAATTGCAACATTGACAAATTGACAATAACATTGCTCAAGTTCACTAAATGGTGATAGACAACTGTTTAATTAAGGTGATGTGCCATCACACCCATCAGTGGTTGCCTTGGTGAAGATCCAGGAGTTGTGGTCTCAACTGCTTGATCACCCTCCTTATTCCCCAGATCGAGCCCCCAAGTGACCTTTTTTTTTTTTTCCCCTCGGATAAAAATTAAGCTCGGAGGACAGAAATTTCCATTAAATGAAGAGGCCATCACCATCCTAAACATTATATTGCAGAGAGAGACAGTTTTATTTGGACAGATTAAAAAGGTGAGAGCTTCGCTGGAAGAAGTATGTTGACTTAAAAGGAGATTATGTTGAAAAATAAAATTAAAAAAAATGAAGAAAAAAGTCTTTCTTTTTTAGGTCAGAAAATTTTCAGATTACCCTCATAGTGTGACAAACTGACTTACACACTTGAAAAGCTAAGTGGACTTTGGAACTATCTTGAGGTGAAATATGCCCAGGACATCTTTCTTTCTCTTTGTATTGTTCCCCCCCCCCCCCCCCCCCCCTCCCAATCTCCCCCCTCCCCCCCCCCCCCCCCCCGCATAAAGGCAAATAATGTGGCTGGAAAATTTATATTTTTGGCAATGGAAGTAGAATACTGATTGTAGGGTTAACTTCAGTTGCTGTCAGCTGAAGCACAGTATCACACAGTGTTGCTGTCAGTAGTATACACTTGGCCAAGCTATAGAACGGGCAGGCAGGAATCCTGCTCATGTGAAGGCTTGTGAGCAAGCCGGCCAGCTGCCTGCTTTTCTCCTCTCCCCTCCACACTATTCCCCTACAATCTCCATCTTTTCTTCCTCTGTAATGCATTACATTTGTTTACTATTTCCTGGCTTCCCTTATTTAATGAGGGAGCAGGATTTAATAGGACACCTGAAAGAGTATTAAGATCTGTTTTATTTAGTTCTCACAAATTGAATTTACCATGAGGTTAACACCCATTACAGAATTTCTATCTGCAGACAAACACAAACAGTTACATAAATTTTTATCATTTGTTTTGGTCTTAACTGAGATTTATTAATGTTCATGACAAAGAAAAAATCTCTCTCAAACCCAGCTGAGCCACCACTGACATTACTTGTATTTTCATTGCTGCACAATGAAGACTAGGACTCTCTTGCTGTGGTAAGTTTTGTGTCCAGGTTGCTTGAGGAATTCCTATTTTATTGTATTATTCGAGATATGTACTCCTTGTAATTCTTTTCATAGACAGAAGACAGAGTAGAGAAATGCACTGTGTCCCAGTACAAGGTACACGCTGTCCTTCCCATTATTGGCATTCTCAATTCCAAAAATATTTATGGTGCATTGTTGCTGTTAAGCCTGCTGACTTCACTGTGGTATGGTATGTCACTTTACTCTTCTCCAAATTCAGCTTAATATTTATGGAACCGTCGATATGTCAAAAATTTTATTGCTTCTGCGCAGAGTATCTGTTGGTGCAAATGCAGTGAAGTTGTACAATGATTCTTCTGTGTGCTGCAGCCTTTTTCTTAGTAATTCAACAAATCCCATTTGCTCCCTTTCATTGTAGGTGCTGTCTGTTGTCACTGATGCCAAAAATTCCCACTGTAAACTGGTAGCACCTTTGAGAGCTTGTAGGATGTCAGCATCAGAGCTTGTAGGATGTCAGCATCAATGTTAATGCTCTTTAGAGATATTATATCTAAACAATCCGACATAAATCACTAATTGTGCAGTATCTGGAAAGTCTGTGGACTCAAGTGTGAGGAAAATGCAATGAAGTCCTGCACTTTATTTATTAATTGCTGGTAAACATCACCAGCCAAGGTACTTATGCAGAGAGGCGCAGTCCTCCAAGAAAGGCTAGATGCTCGAAGCTGATTAACATACAGTTGGGTACAAAAGATCTGCAGCATCACTGATCCACTCTTTTATGAATTCAAGGTTGGCAAATTGTTTTCCAACTCTTGCTATGTTATGTGCAATCGTACAACTTGTACAAACTGCTGGACTTTGCTTACTGCTGTCCAGAAAAATTGAAAACACTGCTGCATAAAATAATATGAGAGGTGTTCAATAAGTAAAGCAACACACTTCTTTGCTCTGCCAATTTCGGTTGAAGTAAATGTATGATTTGTTGTGGAAGATCATGGAATATTCTCACTTCAGCCTCTGTAGTTTCATGAAGTTCTGATAGATGGCGGCACTATATGTAGCCTTCAAAATGGTGTCTGTAATGGTGATGCGTTCCAAGCAGAGAGCTGTCATTGAGTTTCTTTTGATGGAAAACCAGGGCATCACAGATATTCAAAGACACTTGCAGAGTTTCTATGGAGACCTGGCAGTGAACAAAAGCATAGGGAGTCATTGGCCGAGGCATCTTTCATCACCGTAACCAGGACGCACAAACCTGTCTGATCTCGCAGGTGCCAGTCGGCTGCACACAGCAGTGAGTCCTGCCATGTTGGAACAAGCGGATACACTCATTCCAGGTGACTGACGCATCACGATAAAATACCTCGTTACTCAACTGGATGTCTGTTGGTGCTGCTGACACATTTATCCAACAGTTGGGGTACTCAAAAGTGTGTTCATCCTGGGTTCCTCACCACCTGATAGAAGATCGTAAAGAGCTATGAAGGACCATCTATGGGGGGTTGCTTGCATGTTACAGGTCCGATAGTGACAATTTTTTGTTAAATATAATCACTTGTGATGAAAAATTGGTTTATAACATCAAACTGAAAACAAAACAACAATCCATAGAGAGTCGCCACACCACCTCTTCCACAAAGAAAAAGTTCAAAGCCACACCTTCAGCCAGTAAAGTCATGCTGATAGTCTTCTGTGACTCTGAAGGGGTTATTCTGTTTGATGTCCTTCCTCATGGTGTAATGATCACCTCTGAAGTGTACTGTACTACCGTCAGGAAACTGAAGAAATGACTTCAGTGTGTTCTTACAGAATAAAAACAGTCTTGGAATAATTCAAAAGTGGTTGCTGTAATACCCTGCCACAATGGAATGGAATAATTTTCATTGTGTTCATCACCACAAAAATGCAAATGAACTTCTCCTACTCCTCCATGAAAATGAAAGGCCTCACAAGTCTGTGCACCTGAGAAATGCTCAAAAAACATAATTGGACGGTTCTTCCTCATCGACCCTACAGACTGGATCTCACACCCTCCAGTTTCCATCTGTTTGGTCCAACGAACAATGCACACAACGGGAAGCAGTGTGAGGATGATGGGGAGGTTATTGATGCAGCAAGACGATGGCTCTGACACGGGCCGGTGAAGTGGTACCATCTAGGCAATCAGGCCCTCCCAGTAAAGTGCGTAAGAGCACTGCATTGAATGGAGATTATGTTAAAAATTAAAGTTTTGTGGCCAAAATAGTGATGAATAATATTGGAATACTGAATAAATCTGCTTTCAGAAAAAAATGTGCTGCATTGCTTATTGAATGGCCCTCGTACATCCTTTATATGAGAGACATGCTGAAAGATAGTTATAGACCTCTCATGATGAAAGCAACTTACATTAGATTCATCAGGTGTCTTCTGAATGCTTTTTTTAAGGTCAGTTAATTTTCACAATCATTCAGATTCTGAAAATAAGCTATACTCATCTGTGTGAAATATGTTATAATGTCATTCTTTTCCAAACTTCCAATGACAGCAAGTATGTGACCACATATTCAATATTTTTAATTTCCATTATTCTGCACAGAGAAAAATTTACATACTTCTAATCCTTTTTAAATGTAAAGTACCCACTTCTCAATTTATTCAATTGACACTGCATTTTCTGTTGCATGCAATATGATTTATGCTGTCTAGTGACTGCTTCTCATCATCTTCGACAGCTAAGTCCTGTGCTACTCTGTTGCAGCCCAAGAGCTGTCCCCATGCTTCAGGGCCTGATATCCAATCTACTCTTGCACAGGACCAAAGTTCATGTGCAACACGAGTTGTGTGCGATGTCTGCTCACCCCTGATATAGAATACGGTGGCACATTTGTCATGATAGAATTATGTGGCCGCACAACCCTGAAGTCTTAAGTGCTGTGGCAAGTTCGTGTTATTAGCGATAGGGATATGGGAGAAAGTGAAATCCACAGATGCAATCCTGATGAGTAGCAAGGGGACTGCAGGCCTTAACATCCCTCTCTGAAAGACAGATCACTGTTGAGTGACAAATATCCTTAATCTATTAGAGAGGAGGATATTTGTACACAGCCTGGTGGCTGGAAACATTTTACCACTACCTCTTCTCCACTTGCAAGGATAAATCATACACTGAAAATATCTTCCACTACCAGGATTAGAATGAAGTTGTATGTTGACTATGATTTGTTTTTGATCAATTTAAACAATGGAAAGTCCAGAATGGAATAACAACACTGAAAGGGTAGATTGTTATGCCCATATAGAGGATGCATTTAGTCACAGACAGGAACAAAGAAAGAGAATACTAGAGATATTTAAGCTTTCAGACAAAGTCCATCAGAAGTAGATGTCTCATGCATTCACACGTGCTAATTCACACACACTAAGTCCTGACTGCAACTGTGCGACAATGAGCAGCTGCCAGCTGGTGTGGGTAAGGAGGAGTTATGTGGCAGGGATGGGGAGGGATAGCAGGGTGTGGGCGTGGGTGTGGGCGTGGGCGTGGGTGTGGGTGTGGGTATGGGTGTGTGTGGGGTGGGGGTGGGGGGAGGGAGATGCCAGTGCTGCCTGTGTTGAGCATGCAGGTCTGTAGAGCATGCTAGGTGCATCAGGAGGTGTAACAAAGCAGGTGGATTCCATTCAACTGTTGTGTTATTCTTCCCTCCCAAATTTTTAATTTTTATGCAGATATCTTCAGTAGTGTTATTTTTATGACATGCACAGTACCAAAAATCTTGAATATTAAATTAGGGATTAGCCAATTCAATTTTATTATCCATTACATTATTTTGGTTAGCAAGAAACTGAAGTATGATTAGTTTATGTAAAAACTGTGCTAATCACAAATACTTGTAATATAAAACGTACCTATTATTATTCGTGTGTAAACATATACCTGATTGTTAACTTCCTAATAACGGAGATGAAAAATCTATGAAAAGGGCTGTAGCATTTATACAGCTAATATCGAAAATATGTTAGCAACTTAAGCTCTTGTTTAGTTTCAGAGTAATTAGCATTCATAGTTAAAATATTTTTCTGAAATATACCATACTTTGACAAACTAAACAGTGTAATTCAATAGCAATTATTATTGTATCTAAAATTTGACTGTTCATTTAACCAGGAATGTTAATATTTACTTATAATTTGTAAAAAGCCAGTGAACAATAATAAGTAAATGTAGTTCTAATTATTGTGGTCTTATAAAAGAGAGGCTGCTGTAAGCCACGTTAGTGAGTTTGTGGGAGGTTATGGAATGTTTGAGATCTATGTCCACAGGTATGGGGAAATGTACCACAGACAAGTTAACACAAATTGCAACTAGTACAGTGTGCCAAGTTTTATCTGAATTTCACATCTGGGCATTTGTTCTTTAATTTAGTGATTGTTTCTGATGATTAATTGGACAGAAATGTGTAATTATTATTAAGGGCTGTGTCAAACTTCAATAATGATCATCTACTGTGACAACTGGGTCAAACTGAACTGTTACCTCCAACTTACAATTACTGTTCACATAATTCTCATTTTCATATGACTGTCTACTTGGAAGGATAATGGTAAACGGCAAGTGTGTTAATGATTTATTTGCCACACTTTGGTTGTGAATCAGTACGTCGATGTTAGGTTACTGCACTTGAACAATGATCATCATCATAGAACGTCAGGTGAGTGTAGTATGTGACTAACCATTTATCTGTGCGTAAATTACAATAGATGAGACTCAATATGGACATAAGCAGTAGGTTATTCAGCATGTAAGTGCAATTAAAGTGTATGTACTGCAAAACTGGTGTAGAACTCATCATTTAAAATAGCCTATTCTAGACAACCAATTTTCAGCCAGATTCGACGTGGGGGTGAGCTACCGGAGGCATATTTTCCCATATAAATATGGTTATGTTACAAGTGGATGGGAGGAGGGGGCGGGGGGGGGCGGGGGGGGGGGGGGGGGGGGGGAGAGAAAGGAGAGGAAAGGACTTGAAGGTGCACTGGCAGGATTGAAAGCTGAGGCTAGAGGGTATGAGATTTCCTCCAATTTTATTGATAAGAATTTCAGAAAAGGAAACAATGTGATTAATAGAAATTTCCATACTAGCTTGATATATGAATGAGAAAGTATGCAAAGTTGTGCATTTTGGTAAAGTTGACTAGAAAAGTCATTTTGAGAGTTAGAAATATGTTTATTATGTATTAAGAATTTTTGTGGAGCACATTCTGTTGTTCTCTATTTGTTTGTTTGAGGTACGCCTAATAGACTTCATGCAGAGACTTGAGCTGTAGTGCTGCACTTGACTTCATTGCAAGTGTAACAAAGAGACTGCTGTGCCGTGCACGGCTCCAGGGAATATAAATGTCTAACATAACATACAGCAATAATGTGAACAGATATTGAATCTTTTTGCAATAACATTTTGTTTAATTTGTTGAATGCCGTAACCTGAACTCGACGTCAGACATAAAAATGCATGTTAATCTCTTTTCTGATGTATAGTCAAGGTGTAATAAAGTCTGATTGTAACTCCCAAGTTGGAATACTGATTTAACAGACATTGTTATTGATCCAAGATTTAAGAAGATTTCGTCTAGTTCAGAGTTCAATTATTACTATAGGGCAGATGTATAGTTTATTGGTAACATACATATCGACTGAACTCTCGTAAGGGATGATGGGAACAAAAGATATGTTTTAGGGAGAGTCCCCGTCTGTGCAATTCGGATAAAATGGGTTGGTGTGAATAATCCAGATGGCACACGCTGTCTCATTAAAGTGAAGCACAATGTCTTGGGTTGCATGTTCAGCAACTAGGTGGTCCAGCTGCATCTTCGCAAGCTTAGCGATGGTCCTTCATGCGAACAGACAGTGTGTTAGTAATAATCCCCAGCTAGAATGCAACACATTGTTTGCAGCTAAGTTTGTGTAGGTAGGATGGGCAGCAGAATACCACTATGGGAGGATTGGGGAAGATATTTCTCACTTCAAGGCACAATGAGAGAGAGCCAAAATCCTGGTGGAGAGTGTGGTTCAGTTTCTCCAGTCATGGGTGCTATTGAGTCCCTTGTGACCAGACTGTGGTTATGTGGGGGATTATAGGAGGCTGGTGAGACAAGGCATGGGTGATCCTTTTCTGGGTGAGATTGAGAGGGTAATTCCAGTTTGAGAGACCACTGTTGTGATTGGAGAGGGACTGCTCGTCACTGCAATTATGATGACCATGGGTGGCTAGGCTGTATGGAAGGGATTTTTTGGTGTGTAATGGGTGGCAGCTGTCAAAGTGGAGATACTGTTGGTTGTTGGCAGGTTTGATGTGGACATAGGTACTGATGTAGCCGACCTTGAGGTAGTGGTCGACATCAAGGAATGAGGCTTGTTACACTGAGAAGAACCAGATGAAACAAGTGCGGGAGAGGGTGTTGAGGTTCTGGAGGAATTCTGGATAAGGTGTCTTCATCCTTGGTCCACATCATTGTAACCGATCTTATAAGCCTCCTTATCACAAGAAGTGAAATCAAATAAGACAGAAAAATATTTTTATGTTATTCCAACTAAAAATATTAATACATACCCAATGGAGTTTGTATACTGAAAGGTCCAAAAATTGTTGTTAAAGAGTAATTAGAATAATTTTAGTCAAAAAACAAAGAACACTGTATGTTTTTACGTAAACTCTGTACTGGTAGTATATAAGATATATCTTAAAAGAATTTTGTCTCATGTCTCTTGCTCTTCTTGTCTGTTGCTCTTCTTGTCTCTTGCTCCTCTTTTTCTTCTTCTTCTTGTCCCTTGATGTTCTTTTGTATGTGCATTCTGTTCAAAAAGTGACTTTGGATTATTCTTTCATGAAAATTATTTGCCTCCGTATGATAGTGAAATGCTCATTTTTCATACTCATAATGCTAACAAATCTAATATTCGCTAATAAAATAGGAGAATAAAATCAGTACAACATTTAAAGTGACAGTTAATTAGATTTTTCATGCAGTAACATGTGAGAAAGTCTTTTAAACATAAACATCAGTGATAGTCTGGGATCCTTTTTTTTTAGGGCAAAGAGTCATTAACATAATAGTATTTGATCAGAAAATTTTATTTTCACAGCCAATACAACAAGAATGTGTATACCCTCTGGTCTGGCTTGTGGAGAATTTAAATATTATTTGTGAACTGTAATTTACATGGATGTGGATTGATGTTAATTATATGTTGAGGACTTTTATATAAGAAAGTGACTAATAAATTACCAACAAGGATAGATTAAAATAGACCCCCCATCTTATTTTTAAGAAGTTACTCCACATGTGTCACTATACTTCACACAACTAGCCAGGAAATCTCACAACAGTGAGAAATAAATTACAACAACAACAAAAGGTAACACCATATCATGAAGGTATCATCAGTGAATCTGAACCAGGTGAAAGGTTTGGGAACGACAGGGGAGGGCAGCTCTAGTAGAGAGAGGGTATGACAGGAACTGCACATGGAGTGCACAAAATTACTATCACTGTATCTGAAGATCTCTTCGGAACTCTCAGCATTATCCTGGGATTGGATTGGGTAGACAACGCCACCTGGGTGCTTGCTGACTGGTCAAAACAACATGTGAAGGTTCGCCAAATGTCTAAGTATTCTCGTCTCGAGGCCCAACTGCAAGAATGGAGTGTGCCGCTTCGATGCACTGTGTTTAATCTCACAGACAGAATTGTGGACAATGCAGCTGTTGCAGTGCTCAAGAAAGGTTTGAACTATGCACCAACACCACAAACAGCTCCAATCTGAGATGCCGTAGCTGGCATAGAACAGGCAATTTTGAATTTTTCAAGTGATGTTGCAGAAGTGACACCTGCTGAATTTTAACACAAGACCCACCAGGAAAGTTCTACATCAGCTCAGCAGAAAGTGAGACTCTGCAACACTTGAGAGCAGACAAAGAACTCGTCATTTTACCTGCCAGCAATGGGAATGTCATTGTCCTTTTATCACGAGTTGAATACAACAGCAAGATGGAACTGCTGCTCAACGATCCTGCCTATCACAAGCTAAGAGAGGATCTGGCTGGCAGAATCCAGAGAAAAACATTAGATCTTCTCAGGTAGAGTTCTATCCCTTCTAAAGTAACTAAGAGCCTACACCAACAGGCTGCAGTTCCCCCAAGACTGTACAGACTACACAAGATACATAAGGATGGGACTCCTCTTTGCCCAGTAGTGAGCAACATTGGAGATCCTACTTATTTTCAGGCCAAACATCTCACTACACTGTTGGGAGCTCTTTTAGACAAGAGTGATCACCTTATCTGGAATTCAGAGGCCTGAACACACTTAAGCTACAAGTGTCGCATATTTTGGTAAGTTTTTTGATGTCATATCTTTATTTACAAAAGTACCTTTGCAGTACTTGTGAGAGCTTATCAGCAGTCACTTTGAGAAAGACATTGTGGTATTATTTAAACATGTGCTTACCTCAACTTTTTTCTTATTCAGTGACCAGTATTTTGAACAAGTGGATGGTGTCACCATGGGAAGTCCTCTGTCTCCCACAGTGGCCAACTGTTTTATGGAAGACTTTGAGGAAAAAGCAGTGCAGATGGCAAGTCTTGAAGCTTCCTGCTTCTGGCAGTATGTAGATGATACTTTTGTGCTGTAGCCCCATGGAATAGAGACATTACCTGTATTTCTCCGGTATCTGAACTCGCTCCATCCCAATATGCAATTCACAATGGAACTGGAAAAGGATGGCATTTTATCATTCCTGGACACCATAGTCAGAAGAAAAGCTGATGGTACTCTGGGACATAGCCTCTATCGCAAATCAACTCATACGGAGCTATATTTGCAGGCCACAAGTTGTCATCAGCCTGTGCGGCATAGTAATGTCTTACACTTTTTGGTGTATACAGCACATGTGATCTCAGATGACGACAGTCTACCTGGTGAGCTATAGCACCTAATAACGGTATTCCAACAGAATGGCTATTCTGATAGGCAGATAGGCCATGCATTTCACTCTAAGCAAATTCAAAGCAGGGATGTAAATGAAGATGCTGAGGCACCCACTGCAATGAAGTTGTTGCCCCATTTTGGCAGCATGTCTTTGAGAATAGAAAAAATCCTCAAAAAGGCATGACATCAGGTGTGTTTACCGGCCACCAGCAAAACTGAGAAATTTACTGTGCTCTGTCAAAGATGACCCTGGCCTCAGGAAACGTGGCATGTATAAAACCCCATGCCAATGTGGAAAATCTGATATTGGGCAGACATGCTGAACCGTGTGAGAATGTTGCATCGAACTCCATCATCATACATTGCCCGGACACGAGACATTGTATGTTACGAAAAGACTGAAATTTTATCCCCAGAATCATCTTTCTGGGACTGTGTTGTTAAGGAGGCCATACATATCTGTATGGTGGACAATCTTATCAACAGGGATGCAGGTTTTCAACTAAGTGCCGCCTTTAATCCTGCACTGGCTGCCATTAAATCAAAACCGGAAAAACAAGAACTTCTAATTCATCATGCAACGCAACCCACTACTGAGATTTAATTCAGCCATTAATCACAGGAGTGCACGGCAGCACAGTCATTGCCCATAGGGAACCCACGGATGGCCTTTCCACAGCTCCCTGCAGGGGGTACTAGGAGCACCGCTTTCCTCCAACTACAAGTGTCTTCCCACGTATTGCCTGCTCCTGGCATAATAAATTTCGACTACGCTGTGCGATTATCATCAGTCGCGCCTTGCAGCAGTGACAGCGGCTGCTATGACCACCTGATGATGTCGAGCAGTTGCATCGATCAAATATTGTGAGAGTTATACAATACGATTTGGTGGCAAACCTGAGAAGCATATTTGCAACAGATCCATTGGGAAAGCATGAAAAATCACATAATTTGGGTGTCTGCTAAAGTTCTGTGTGATAGAACCTCAAAGGAAATTCACTCCACTGTCGAGCGCACCGGTAATAGCAAACACTTCTAGAAACTATCCTGCCAAACAGATCGTGGCTGCATCAAGATCACAACAGTTTATGATAAGGAGTTTCCTTGCCGTACATTGGCTACTGTCTACCAGCCATATGGCACCTGGCACCTAATGCCTAATCCACAGAGGATATACCAGATTATTTGTTTAAATAATGAAATTAACAGATATCATTACACAAACGATACGTTTGATAAAAGTGGTAATTATTTTGGAATTAATTAAGGGCTGCCTTTGCTAATATGTTTTCGAATAGAGCTAAATAAATACTTGAAGAATCCTAGTAGTTTTTCTTGCAAATGTTTATAATTAGTACAGAATTTATATTTGTTTATAAGTCAACAATAGAATCTAAGCCACGAAACAATTACTGATTTCACCCAATAGCAGCAAAAGATATTAATTAGGAATGTCAGAATAAATTAGGAAATACATTACATACATAAGACTAAGCACTGAATTAGAGCTGGTGCTATATTCCTTAAGACTGAGCACCAACCTTTCTCTTTCTCGGAAATGCAGATTATACTCATGCGTGTTAATGGTAATTAGGTGAAAATGAAAATAAAATGAATTTAAGGAGGCAGATGGCAAAATTTTAAGAGAGGAACTAAAGAGATCCTAACTTGTTTAGTCACACTTTCCTTATGATGTTTTGCTAATTCAGTCACATGGGCCGTTCGCTAATCCAGGCCAAACAGTGACGCAACACTCTTCTACCCTTTGGGAAAACCTGTCCACTGAATTGATGTCAATTTCCATTTATGGGAAAATCTATCAGCACATTCTTGGTTTGGCATAAATGTACAATATACTCTGACTTACTCTAGCCCACTGTGAACCAAAGTGATCATTGGCTGCTTGATATATTAACTTCTATATTAACTTCTAATATTAACTCAGTCTTCTGGTCTAGAACAACTTCCCATAGTTTATCTGGCCAATATAACAATGGGTTTGTCACATTCATGATAGTAGTGTCAGTGGTTGTGGCTGGGAGATGAAAAGCACCTCCTGAGCTGTCACTAGTCATGCCATTGATCTCCAATCTATTATCTCTTAGCTCTAGTCTAATTATCCCTTTAGGTCAACCCTACTCGTAGCAGTTTATGATAACTATTTCGGGCTTGAACATGGAATTGATCCAATGCACATCGGCCATTTGGAACGGTATTCCATGGGCATCCTCCTGTTCCTGCTTTTCCTAAAAGCAATTTTACCTTGCATTTATTTGTGTTGGTCTGGATGACATGTGTCAGGCATATTGTGACCCAGTCTGCCTGGCAACAATGGAGTTCATCTGCTGACAATAATAAGTAACTTCCCTTTCTTTGGTCCAATATCACCTCTCATGTTTCTATCTGTATAAACTACCGTAGAGCTTCCCACTTCATTGGGTGAGGGTGGACTACAAAACATTTGTACCGTGCGCTGATACTTTTCACCAGAACTTGAATTAACAGATGGAGTCAGGCTCTATCAGTTCTCATTCTTACCATTGCAGCTTGATAGAATAATGATAAGCTCTGCTAATTTGGTGTAAATGTTTGTTTTAAGCCTGCTGTTAATTCCTTCTGGAGCTTCTGTGTGCCAGCCAGGAATTATTCTGAGGGTAGCATTGTAGGCCTCAACTCCCCATATACTTCGTTCCTGCAGTGCTGTTGCCTGCTACTCTGGCATCCCTTATGCTGTCAGATAGTGATTGTATGAGTCTTGCCACACATACTCTAGTAGTGAACAGATCTAGCCATGTCCGCATCGTATTCAGATCTTCCTTCACCGTGCCCAGGTAAATATTGACCTAAATGAAAGAGGACACATTGTGACAGGCAGCCTGCAGGCAAACCCAGTCAACAAAATCTACTATCTCTTGGACACATCACCTCCAGATATCTGAAGGAGAACTGTGGCTGAAATGGAAGGAAAGAAGCGGGAGACAGACCCAAGACTTCCCCTGTTTGTACATGAACATAAATCACCAAGACTGAAATCGAGAAAAAGTTTCCTGTAGACAACACAACCAATTCCAACACTACCTGCAATGCACAGAATACAACTCTGGCATAGTTCATCAACAGAGGAATATTGAGACGACCCCAAAGAAGAAACTGTTGCAGGTCACTGCCTCACATACAAGACATGGAAGGTCCTCAATAGACTGAAAACTGGAGTATCTTGGTGTAAGGTAAACAGCTGTAAATAGAGATACATCTCGGAGAACGAGCTATGTGTGTGGGGTGAACCTCAAGACCACCAGCACCTACTCAACTGCAGGGGAGTGCCTGAACCTATCTCGCTGGGTGATCTGTTTTTTGTGTGTGTGTTTGTGTTACAGAGCTAGTATTGGTGGTGGTAAGAGGGTACCCTATGTCAAGTGCTACAGTGTGAATGATCACAGGGATCGGGAAACAGGTACAAAAGGTGCATAGGGTCTGATTATGATATTATGGAGATTCGAGGGGGGATGGGAGGAGGCAGGCAACAAGAAGCTACCCTAGGTGTGATGGGCAAAATGTCAGACAGAATGGAACTCATTTCAGTGCACAATTTTTGGAAGTCATAGCCTTGTTGAAGCAGCTGATTAATACGTTCAAGATCAGGATAATACTGAGTGACAAGAGGGTACTCCAAAATTTTTTTTGGAGGGATCAGCAGTACCAGGATTAGACGTGATGGCCCAGTGTAGTATTACTTTTTAATTAGTAGTATTTATTTTGCTTTTAAAATTATTTCTGGCATTTACGGAGTCAGAGATTCCATATTACATCCTGTCTTATAATTTCATCTGTGTGTACTTATCGATGTATCTGCTGACGTACAGCCTCTGTTTAATTTCGTTAGTCATTTTTATGTCTAATTCTTTTGTCTAGCATCTGCTGGTTTTTGTTCTGTTCTGTTCCCGCTCTGATTAGATACGGACGCATTGTCATGACTCTCTGTATGAATCTATGTTAAAATGCTTATAATATAGTCAAAGTTAACTTTATTGTGAATTTCATTTCTAAATTTCAACCCTCCATGTCACTTCGTTATTAATATTTTATGACTTATGTTTTTTAGATGATCACAGCTAGAAAAGAGGCGCCGACGACCCATTGTTAGTGGACTTATATGGCCGTAATTTCAAACCACGTATATTGCTCCATGTCCCTGAGATTGGTGCGCCAATCATTTCATTTGCATCTTGCCGCAGTTTTCACGCAAGTGAAACAAAGAATGATTCGGCCTGCCGTCCTCTAACAGTGACGTCGTAGTGTGGCCTGCACCAGTTGGACACAGGCCCCGCTTCGTTCATATTATTGATGGTGGTCCATGTTTTATTTTTTAATTTATACTAGCCACTTCACATCAAACTCAGCACGGTATGTTGCAGTTTCATTGTGATGCACCATCTGTATTGCGGGCGACAATACGCATGCAACTGCAATCTGATGGCACATCCTACTTCTTCATTAATTTGGACTTCTAATTTACATTTTGGATTCCCCTTTAAGGCTAGGAAACGTGTCAGTGTACGTTTACACTGCCTGCAATGCGACGCGACGCGAAGCATAATGGCCAAAGCGATGCAATACGATGGAGCGTTCACATTGCACATGATACAGCGCGCGCGCGCGATCTGGCCAGCAATTGAGCAGTTTCGGCACGATGTCGTGTTTCCTAGACCCAGTAAATTCTTTTTTATTAGAAAACAGTGCTCTGAGAATTCAACGCAGTCGTGAATGGGTGCATGAAATCAATAAGGAGAGGAAGGCTTTAGGAAAATTTCATCATTTGTACAGTGACTTGGGAAAAGATGAGGATAAATTTTGGAGTTATCCAGAATGAGTACAGAGACATTTGATTATATAGTGTCGTCTGTTTCAAATAGATTACAGAAGCAAAATACAAATTTCAGAATGGCTATTACCCCTGAAAAAGTTATGATCACCATTAGGTAAGTACAATACTAAGTTTACAGCAATCATTTTGTTATGAAAGATTTACAAATTGTGATAGGTTCAAACTTTCTTTTAATAAATTTTGACATAGTTGACAATGAGAAGTAAAACACATCACAGTTCACTCACTTAAGTATCAAAGTTTTCAGAATCTTGGTGGCTTGAAATAACAATGTCATCAGGTTGAATTTCAGAAATGACTATTTCATTCTGCGGATTTCCAGCAATTACGATTTCAACTGGATTTTCAGGTGCATAGGGTGACATCAACGAATGTGCAGTGGAAGTGGTTGCTTGTTCCAATTCTTCCAAAAGAACCTGCTGAATTTTTATCCTGGGTCTCAACTGAGCTGCTGGTGATAGTTTTCGCATTGCTGGCAGCAAACTCACTACAAACTGATAGCTGTCATCTTGCGTTTCTGATTTCGACATTTGTTGCTCAATTAGCTTCAACTTTTGTTTCTCTATATTTAGCAACTCAGAGTTTGTCGATTTCTTGGATCTCTTGTTTTGGTTTGTGTGTAGGGTGGGTGAGGGAGGAGGCATCGAAACGCTACCCTCTGAACTTACAGTCTTGAAGACCTGGCTTGGTTGGTTTCATCAGGTGAAACACTCTCTTTCTCTGTAAGGGCTGGTGAAAATGGTACGTCGTCGTGTGCGTCGTCGTGTTGCGATGCTGTTCTTTTACTGTGATGAACATTAGTCTTGGTCTTCCGTGGCGTCATGTCAGTCAGGAAGGTCATTAGCTCGTACCACGGCCATTTGGATTGGAAATGCGGCATGCCACCTTCATCTCCTGAACGTTCAGCCGAGTTTTTTTGAGTTCAGAGCGGAAAGTGTCACGTAGGTTCTTCCACTTATTCTTCAGTACCTCGCCTGAAAATATAGACGTGAAATTCCAAAATGACAGAGCAAACAGTAATGCTTCAAGAAGAGCGAGGAGTGTCAGAGAGGCCTTCAAAAACTATGTCAACAGTCATTAACGCAAATATATTTCATGTCGAAATTATCAAATACTGTAACTATTGTGAACGTCATTTCATTATCAAAATACTGTAATAGTATCTATACACAATTAAAATTAGAAAATAAACGAAGTTGTTTGTGTTACTTATTTCTTGGAGTCTTGTAGCTATTTATTTTACTTTTTTGTACTTACTGTCTGTTCCACAATCTTCAGCTATTTCATTACATGCTTGACGAACAAAATTCCTATGGTGGTAATATTTATTTTTCTGCTCCCACAACACGGAGCGTTCACGCACACTGTTAATTAGTCTTTCGATGTCCATTGCAAGCAAGCAATTACTTCAGACGCAAGCGCAAACAAGCAATCGCTCCAAACACTCGCGCGAAACGCAAACTCGGTTGCGACTACAGAGGAGTCCTCGCGTCGCACCGCATCATATCGCTTGGCCCAGCCTGCAGTCTAAACGGGCACCGCTCTGTTGCCACTGTTAAACCAAGCCTGCCCATTGTCACGCGATTTCAGCGCTTCATGGCTCGGCTCGGCTCGGCATCGCATCGCATCGCGGGCAGTGTAAATTTAGCCTCATTCTGGTGCCCAACATGGGGCCAGACATCATTATTGTTGTTGTGCTAATACATGTTTTGTTCTATATTTCATGGTCTATCTTATGAGGGTCAACCTGTTTTGGAGAATTGTTGTATCTGAAAATAATGGGACATTGGTGGTAAATTGTTTGGACAGCTGGTGAAAGAGGAAATATTGTACAATCCTGGAGTTATGAAAGTACAGCTCTGCGCTTCACATCTGTAAAAAGGTGAGGGACATCATCATTCTCAGCCTGTTTTACATGTTTGACAACTTTAAACGCGTGCTCAGTAACTCATATTTCGGCATTTTTTTCCGTTAACTACATCATTGGTGTTAATTTGCATTTTAATGTTAACTTCCATTGTTAAAAGTTTGTGAATCATGTCTGCCATTGCACTGTGCTGCAACAAGATGACACATTCATCTTTCTAATATTTTTCTTAGCCCTTCAGGCTGCCATCTTGTCCTTACTTAATAATTATATTGCAGCTGTGTGAGGTGTTAAAACCTCAGTACATTGTCCAGCTTCATTTTATTATCATTCAAAGCCAGTGTTCCCATATTTTACTGTTTCTATTAGTCAATGCCGAAATACGGAAAATTTTACACCATGAATATGGCAATGAGACAGATAGACAATTGCATGTGGATGACGGCACTGCTGCCGATGCGATAATGGTGTGAACGGGTTCCGAAATTGACGAATCGGAAAGCGGAAGCGCAAATGCTCCAAATATATTGGAATCTGATGACATGCAACCAGGAACGAGTGAAGAAACTGCGCATGCGACGCAGCCGATTGCATCCTTTGAAGATTGCTTTCAAAGATTAACAGGTATGTTCAATAACATCTCTTCCAACGTGTTGAAAAAGCTGGATGAGAAATTCATTGAACAACGTACTGATTTACAAGGGAAATTTGATGCACAAAGCGCCGTGTCTGATGCAAAATTTGAAAATTTGACCAAAAATATCCGAGAAAGTTTTAATGAACCAAGTACTGAATCTAATGCAAAATTTGCAGATTTGACTAAAAATATTCAAGATAGTTTTAGTGAGCAAAGAACTTCATTGGATGCATACTTTCAAGGCTTATCTAAAAACATTCATGGGAAATTTGATGATATAGTCACTGATCTGAACAGTCAACCGGATGCTAACCTAGTGCAAATCCGAACTGAAATCTCGAGCTTAACTGAAGCATATCTTGAGATTCCGGATCAGGTTAAGTGGTTGTCTGACAAGGAATTAAAAGATACACTGATGTGAAGGAATTAAAAGACACGCAGACAACCATGCAAGCGAAAATGTCAAATTTGACAGATCAGTTCGCCGAACTTTCATTTGTGCAAGAGCACAAATTGCAGCAAAACCTCAATGCTCAAGGCGAAAGATTAAATAGGAAATTTGGCGAATGGGTATCAGAATGCAATAAAGACATAATTTAAAAAGTCGAGACAGAAATATGTGCCGCAGTATGAGCTGTTGGTACAGAGGTACTGTCTGAACCAGGCGCATCTGGTGAATCATTGGGGAATGATCTTGGTCACATTCAAAATATTTTGAAAAATAAGTTGCCTGGGTGGCAGCAACAAGTGAATGATTTAAAAAACGAGATTTGTCAGATGCAAGAGTTGCCACGTGTGCCAGATTCATTACCGCCGTTTTTGCAAAATAATTCGGTGGGGGCTAAAAGAATAATATGACATCACCGCAACATACTGGACATTACAGTCCGTACGGTAATCCTCCACTCGAATCTGTGGGGGCAGCGAATGTTTTAACTACAGTGTTGCTAAAATAAGGTCTGTTGAAACATCGTCAGTTTCAGATTTTTATCCTGGAGAAGAAAGGTTTCCGAGGGGTGCTGCCTACGTCATGGAATGACAGACAGAAGATACAATTCACTGCAGCATACATGCAAGTAGAATCCACACTGTGGGCTACAGCCACTGCCAAGCACTGTACAGTGTACGAACAGTTCGAGCAGGTGTTTTTGACCAGGTACTGGCCACCACACGTCCAAGCCAGATTGAGACGAGAGGTATTTAATCCTGAAACATACCACCCTAAACAGGGAACACTTCGAAAGTACTTCGAGTGGTATATTAACAAAACTAGGTACTGGGACAATCCAATCGCATCGAAAGATGTGATCGGGATATTAAAAAGCAAATTACCAGTGGATATCCATGAAAAATTAATTCACACCTCAGAAGATGACATAGAAGGATTTTTATCAGTCGTAGATGTGCTTGATTTAATCCACGATGACGCGCGCCATGCAAACAGCAATGATGGCGCATGAGCAGTGCAGTGTCGCAATCATAACGACAATGGTCAGAAGGCGCTGCTAATAATGATGCGGCCCCGCCCATGCAAGAGGCGGAGCAAAATACAAATGGGAATCAACAGCCACATAATGGTGGCGGGTTTCAATGTCGAAATAAAGATAACAGATTTAACCCTGCTTATCGTAACGGTCGGAACAGATCAATGTGGAACAGTGGTCGTTCGGACAGAACACAGGTTACCAGTGGCCGCAACGCTCCCCGCAAAATAATAATCCGCCAAACACCAACACAAGCTAGAATCAAACTGCTTCCGAGCCAAGACCACCAGCCGGATGGTCACAAAATCTCAGAAATGAGACAGTGCAAATTGTGGAGTGCATAGATGAGCACCCTGCGCAAACTTCAGATGCGTCAAACTAACTGCAGTCTTATCACGCTCCCTGATCGTGACTGCAGGATTTAATGGGGGCAACAGTGCTGTTCATGTAGCAAACATGCTTCGTTACAGCGATGATGCTGATATTTGGGAAGAACTATCGGGTGATTCGATATCTTGTAAAGGTATTTAGGTAGATCAGGTGCAAGCAGCTGTAAATGGGGTAGTCGGAGATATTCTGGTTACAATTATAATCGACACTGGTGCATGTGTGAGTTTGATGGCTACTCATTTTCTGAAAAGAATACAGGAAAACACAAAAGTACCGACGTTGCCCGTACAGAATTGCTTTGTGTTGGGAGCTATTGGCGTCCGTACACAAAGGGTAGAAAAGCAGGTACTGGTCTTAATTGAATTCGAGAGCAGAGCCATGGAGTGCATGTTCTTAATAGTGAAGGGATTGACCGTACAGTGCTTGTTAGGGATGGAGTTCCTAAGACAGAGGAATGCGTGTATCAACCTCCAACACAAAACCTGCACCCTGACTATTAATGAGAGGGAGATAAAGTTAAATTTAATTCATGCAAAGGCACATCAAGTCAGTTCTCGTACAGACCTGTCTATCCAAGTAGTGGATGTTAATGTACTGGGGGCAGACAGTCACTTACCCCACAACCAATCAGATCTGATGTCAGCATACACAGATGATCTACTCGACGTAAGCAAAATATGTGGGTTGATTTAGTCACCTTCATTGAAGAAATCATGGATGATCTTCCACATCATCCACAGGGCACACATCCAATGAAATAATGTTAAATAAAGCTGAGAAGAATGAGTGGGTACCTCCCCTTCCACTCGCCTCGAGACATGACATCTCGTGGGAAGAGAAGACTTGTATCATTAAATACTATGCCAAGTTCAATCATTTAGCCTAGGCGAAATGGTGTTACTTCGGTCTCATCCTAAACCACCTCTCTTAAAAAGGAGATGTACTTAATTTGTCTATGATGGATTTTCTTATTTTGTTCCTAGAATAAGTATTTCTGTGTAAACCTGTATGTAAACATTTGGTAACTTGTTGTAAGATTATTGGAAGAAAAAGCTTGCTGCTCTAAATACTAGGAGATAATGAGGCTCAAAGAGAGACATAAAGTATGTACCAGCAAATGGTTTGAGATTTCATAATAATTTATACTATGTTGTTATGTTTATTCATGTATTGAGGACCGTATTTGCTACACACCAGCTAGTGTCTTCTGCACTATGAACATTAATTTTGTAAGCAAAAGCTTACTAAATATTTTCTATTTTGTCATTTTTTATAGTAATGTTCATTTGTTAGTAATGTAAATAGTAATGTAGCATCTCATCCTTGCACGAACTATGTTACCAGTTAATGAAAAGGACACAATGATTACCTGAAGGAGAATGTTTTCTGTGCTTTGTGTACAATGAATATTGACACTCCTGCAAAGTTTCTAAATAAGCTACAAACCGTAGCAAACATGGACTTAGCATTAATGCTATTCTCTGATGATTCATGAGAATGATTCATGAGATTTCAGTCTCTAAGTTTCACCTGTATATAGTAATTTTTAAGAACTATGAGCTGAACTCTGCTATGAGAAAGTAATTCTTAGATACCTAAATAGTATGCAAATTTTAAATGCATTGATTTCTGTGTTTACTCTAGTGGATTACTATGATGTGTTTTTTTATTTAGTGTATTTGTATCCATGCTTCGTTTATATATTTGTGTACTCTAAGTTATGTTCTGAACACAATCCAGGATATAAGTTATTGAGTAGATGTTTAGAATGTGTCAAGTAAAATTAACTTCAGTCGTACTGCTGTGTTGGTGTTTGCGGTTGTAAGCCTTGCTGTTTTTGCTGGCTTTGGTTGTTTTGTTTTGACTTTCTGTCATGCACAGCTTATTTTATGTACATTTTTGTGGCTAAGAATATACCAAGCTAGAAAAATGACCATTTGTATCTGACTAATGTATACTTTTATGTAGCTGAAATCTAAGAAAATACTGTTGTCATGAACTAGAGACTGAAGTGCAAATGTTGTGCACAGTTCTGATACAGATTAGATTAGATTAGTACTTGTTCCATAGATCATGAATATGACACTTTGTAATGATGTGGAACGTGTCAGGTTAATAAAAGGTGTCTATACAAGATATTACATTAGACAAAATATTACATGACCCTCAATATTATTATTATTATTATTATTATTTTGTGGGGATTGGGAAATTACCAACTTACTATATCCAAAAATTCATCTAATGAGTAGGAGTTGCCATTAAGAAATTCTTTTAATTTCCTTTTAAATGCTATGTGGCTATCTGTCAGGCTTTTGATGCTATTAGGTAAGTGACCAAAGACTTTTGTGGTAGCATAATTTACCCCCTTCTGATCCAAAGTTAGATTTAACCTTGAGTAGTGAAGATCATCCTTTCTCCTGGTGTTGTAGCCATGTACACTGCTATTACTTTTGAATTCATTCGGATTGTTAGTAACAAATTTCATAAGTGAATATATATATTGTGAGGCTACAGTGAAGATTTCTAGCTCTTTAAATAAGTGTCTGCAGGATGATCTTGGATGAGCTCCAGCAATTATTCTGATTACATGCTTTTGTGCAATGAACACTCTTTTACTCAATGATGTGTTACCCCAGAATATGATGGCATACGAAATCAGAGAATGAAAATAGGCATGGTAAGCTAATTTACTCAGATGTATATCGCCAAAATTTGCAATAACCCTAATAGCATAAGTAGCTGAACTCAAACGTTTCAGCAGATCCTCAGTGTGTTTTTTCCAGTTCAACACCTCATCAATGCGTACACCTAAAAATTTTGAATATTCTACCTTAGCTACCGATTTCTGATCGAAGTCTATATTTATTAATGGGGCCATTCCATTTACTGTGTGGAACTGTATATACTGTGTTATGTCAAAGTTTAATGAGAGCCCATTTGCAGAGAACCACTTAATGATTTTCTGAAAAACATGGTTTACAATTTCACCAGTTAATTCTTGTCTGTCAGGTGTGATAGTTATACATGTATCATCGGCAAAAAGTACCAGCTTTGCATCTTCGTGAATATAGAATGGCAAGTCATTAATATATATTAAGAACAGCAGAGGACCCAAGACCGAACTTTGCAGCACCCCATTCTTGATTGTTCCCCAGTTTGAGAAATCACCAGTTTTTTGCATATTATGTGAACTGTTTATTTCAACTTTCTGCACTCTTCCAGTTAGGTATGATTTAAACCATTTGAGCACTGTCCCATTCATACCACAGTACCTGAGCTTATCTAGAAGTAATCCATGATTTACACAATCAAAAGCCTTTGATAGATCACAAAAAATTCCAACGGGTGACTTCCAGTTACTCAGAGCATTTAATATTTCATTAGTGAAAGTATATATAGCATTTTCCATTGAGAAACCCTTCTGGAAACCAAACTGACATTTTGTTAAAAATGCACAAATAATGTGAGGACAGTCGTGTGGCAAATAAATAATGTGTCACCGGGAAATCTGCTTTTGAACTAGGCTGGTGGGGTAATTACATCCTGTGAGGGCTGAGGTACGAATGATGGTGTATTGCTGAAAAGAGTCTGCATGTGAACAAATACGTTTGCCTCAAATGCCTAGGCTGTATGGGAGAAATCATTTGACATGGAATGGATGGCAAATGTCAAAATGTAAGATATTCTTTATTAATAGGTTTAATGTGAATGGAAGTGTGTAGCAGAGCCTCAGGGAGATCAACATCAAGGAAAGTAGCATGCGATTTGGAATAGGACCATGTGAAATTTAATTGGGAGACTGTATTAAGAGATTCCAAACATTTTAATAGGTCAACCTCACCATGAGTCCACATGGCAAAGATGTCATCAATGCATCTAAACCACACCAGTGACTGATGGCTTATGGATCCCTGGAAGGTCTCCTTCAAGCAATCCATGGAAAAGTTGGCACAGGAAGGAGCCATCCTGGTTTCCACTGATCTGTTTGTATGTCTGCCTGTGAAAGGGAAAATACTTGTTGGTAAGTGTAAAGTTGATTAAGGTGAGCAGGAAGGATGTCATAGGTTTGGAAGCAGGTGGGTGCTGCTTGAGATAAATTTTCAGCAGGAGACAGACCATGCGTAACATAGCAGGTTGTTACGAAATAACATTCAATGCAGTAAGGCACTCAGCCGTGTAGCACGGTGGCTTCAGGATGGCTATGTTTTTTCTTCACTCTGACTCACAGCGCAGCTGACGTTACCAGCCATGAGAACAGTCTCAAGTAACATTCAGTCGGTACGCAAATCCATACCCCTACGAGTCTAAATAAACCCTAGTAATTATCATCCGATTTTGTTCAAACTTGGTATGCAATCTTTTGTCATTAAGGAAGGGATCCTGTCAAAATTTCAGATTTTTATCTATTATAGTTACAGAGAGTGAGAAAATTACTTAAATGCCCTAAGAACAACACTTACATTTTAAAACACAGTTAGAAACAAGAACAGATTGGTTTTCATTAGCAATAGAAGCTATATTAAAGTTCTCAGTGTATAAAATTACTTAATTGGAATTTTCATTCAAAACTTTAATTCCTCTACATTATGTTGTATTTTCTAGTATAAAAACCATTCAAAATTATTATTTGCTTATTATTTTGTTGTGTGAATACATGGAAATGAATGAGAGAGTGTATGTGGGATGTATGTTAAAACTTAATGTCATTTTATGTAAAACGTTATGAAATTGAACTGTGGGAAAATTATGTTGTAACCACGATGCTGATGACGTATGTCGATGTGTGCTTGCTTTTGTAAGAGAACAGCCAGAATAAAAGTGTGGAGCGGAAAAACTTTCTATATTAATTTAAAGATTATTTTACATTTTGTTTTATTTTATTAAACAATATATTAAAAATTGTAATGATGTAAATGACTATTTGATTAGTGGTTGGCTAAGGCAAGTTTTTCCACATGAATGATCTGGAAGGATCATTCTGATTGGTCATTCAGATCAACCGCCAATCATAATTAAGCTGTCCCTGTCCGAAGATAGTTAGATAGGCAGAGAGGAGAGGAGCATTGATATAGTCGCTCGCTAACCTGCTTCTGAGTAACATCATGTTAGATGTCTCCATGAAAATAATATGTAGAATGAAGAACTAGTGAGGTCATTTAAAATGTGTCGTGACATAGGTGGCTTCAGTTACGAACAATTTGAGGAAAGTCTGATGTTTCAGAATTAATTAGTTGAAGTTTTATAAGCATGTGACCTTTTTGTCATAGAGACAATTCCGCGTGGCATATTCTGTGTCCTTTATGTAATACTTTGGTGAGCACTTCTAACATAGAAGACCACTGAAATGACCGAATGTTGAACTCGCTAATAGTGGTGGGTCAGTGACGGTTAGATTGCAAAATTAATCGGGTCAGACTTGCAGGAATTCTGGCTGCTTTTACGTGTGAAATATATTGGAGTAACAGTGAACTTGGAATGATAAAGCATCTGCATCATTAAATACAGACTTGATAGTCATTTCATGTGCTTCCTTATGAATAAAAAGACGTTAATAGAATTTTCAAATACTTACTGCAATTAAACTGCATTCTCCTACCGCCTGAAATTTGTGAAAATGAACTTACAGGAACTGATTTGCAACTTGAGTTACGCGGACTCTGTTTGGTAAGTATTAGGTAGCTGTTTCATCAACGCTGCTTTACACTGCCTAGTGTGTATCTACTACTGCAGCGTGAAGGGACATCAGAAGGAAGAAATATAGAGGTAGGTGAACCATTCAATGAAAGTGACAGATAGATAGATAGATAGAGAGAGAGAGAGAGAGAGAGAGAGAGAGAGAGAGAGAGAGAGAGAGAGATCAAAGGAGACGAAAAAAATGACAGAACAAACCCGCCCCCACCGCACATGTGCGTGGGGGATGTTGGTATAGAGGGAGGTGACATCAATGGTGACAAACAAGGTGTGTGATGGGAGTAGGATGGGCACAGATTTCAGGAAATGATTGCTATGTTTAATATAGAAGGGTGGTTTCTGTACTATAGGTTGCAGTATTGATCACCTAAGGCAGACATACATTCAGTGGGTGCTTTGGAACCAGCAGTATGGGACAGCCAGGGTAATTGGGATTGTGGATCTTAATAAGGTAAAAGGTGGAAATGCATGGTTTTGATGGAGTAGGAAGTTTTACGGATTGAGGTGTTAGTCATTGTGGAGGGTCTGAGGGTTTAAGGAGGGACTGAAGATCAGTTTGTATCACAGGGATGGGATCTGGAGGACAGATGCTGTCTGTAAAGGTGTCAGCTAGCTGGCATAGAGCCTCACATACATACTCCTGCCAGCCAATTACCACAGTGGTAGACCACAATCACTGTAATATTTGGTATCAGATATGAATCTGTAACAATTTTATTGTTCAAACAACAATAATCGCCACAGAAACTATGCCTGCTTGTAGAGCCTGGTGACATTTTGGGTACACTAATGACCAGTGCTTTCCACCGTCTACTACTTTCTTCTATTATGCTAACATTCAGTTGGTGATAATATGCTCTGCCCTTGTCAGATGTAGCTGATGGGGTACTCTGTATGGTTTCCAATACACAGATGATTTGTGTCCCATTGGAATCCTGTGCTGCTCTGTGGGCATTGCCAATAATGGTCCAAGAGGGCTGAGCATGTTCTCAATTTTCACTAATAGTTTCTTGAGAGCTATCCTATCTTCACCTTTCAAATGCTCAATTTTTGCACATAATGCAGCTGTACTGATGGTTTGATCATGACCCAGGTCCACACTTGAAATGTCTAAATTTTTCTCATGCAGAATGACCAAATTGACAACTAATAACCCTTTTACCAATGCCATTTCATCACCCACATATTCCCCGTCTATTTCTTGAATTTGTACAATACTCCTGCATATAACACACCACAATGCAACTAATTCATCTTTGTAACATATGGCTCTGGCACATGTAAGATACCAGTTAATAGTTCCATACCTATGCTCACCAACAGAAATTTTCTCATGCGCTCCAGCTCTTTAGGATGTAAATCAAGTTTTAATGACTTTGTACACAGTTTACTTAGTTCAATCCTCATGACAGGAGAACCATGCGACAGTGTGTTATTGACAGCAGTCATCCCAAGCTGTAACAATGTTCTAGATCTACATCTGTATTCTGCAAACCACTGTGATGTGCATGGCAGACGGTACATCCCACTGTACCAGTTTACCAGGGTCTCTTCCTGTTCCACTCACGTGTGGAGTGCAGGAAAAATGATTGTTTGAATGCCCCTGTGCATGCAGTAATTATCCTAATCTTATCCTCAAGATCCATATGTGAGTGACATGTGGGGAATTGTAGCATATTCATAATTCCTAGAGTCATCATTTACATCCTGTTCTTGAACTTTGTTAGTAGACTTGCTCAGGATAGTTCACATCTGTCTTCAAGAGCATTCCTATTCAGTTCCTTCTCTATCTCTGTGACACTGTCCCATGGATTAAACAAATATGTGACCATTTGTACTGCCCTTCTCTGCATATGTTTAATGTCCCCTGTTAGTCCTATATGGAATGGGACCCACACAATTGAGCAATATTCTAGAACTGGTTGCATGAGTGATTTGTAAGCAATCTCCTTTGTAGACAGGTTGTACTTCTCCAGTATTGTACCACTAAACTGAAGTCTGCCACCTGCTTTACCCACAACTGAATGTGCGTGATCATTCCATTTTACATCCCCACAAAGTGTTACGCCCAGGTATTTGTGTGACTTGGCTGATTCCAACAGTGACTCATTGATACTATAGTCAAAGGATACAATGTTTTTTTCACTTTGTGAAGTGCACAGTTTTACATTTCTGAACATTTAGAGCAAGTTGGCAATCTCTGCACTACTTTATTTATTTATTTATCCATCCGTAGACAATCAGGATTGTATGGATATTGTCAACATAAGTGTATACAATAAAATAGAAAGAAACATTCCACATGGGAAAAATATATTAAAAACAAAGATTCCATGACTTACCAAACGGGAAAGTGCTGGGAGATAGGCACAATAAAAAACACACAAACACACACACAAAATTTCAAGCTTTCGCAACCCATGGTTGCTTCATCATTCCATGACTTACCAAACGGGAAAGTGCTGGTAGATAGGCACAATAAAAAACACACAAACACACACACAAAATTTCAAGCTTTCGCAACCCATGGTTGCTTCATCAGGAAAGAGGGAAGAGGGAAGTGCAGAGGCAAAGATGTTGTTGAATGACAGGTGAGGTATGAGTGGCAGCAACTTGAAATTAGCGGAGATTGAGGCCTGGTGGATAACGGGAAGAGAGGATATATTGAAGGGCAAGTTCCCATCTCCGGAGTTCGGATAGGTTGGTGTTAGTGGGAAGTATCCAGATAACCCGGACGGTGTAACACTGTGCCAAGATGTGCTGGCCGTGCACCAAGGCATGTTTAGCCACAGGGTGATCCTCATTACCAACAAACACTGTCTGCCTGTGTCCATTCATGCGAATGGACAGTTTGTTGCTGGTCATTCCCACATAGAAAGCGTCACAGTGTAGGCAGGTCAGTTGGTAAATCACGTGGGTGCTTTCACACATGGCATTCAGAGTCTGATCCAGTCCCGGGAAGTATCCTGTCACAAGTGGGGCACTTTTGGGGTTCTTCTGTGAGAAGTTCTGGGTTTGAGGGGATGAGGAAATGGCTCTGGTTATTTGCTTCTGTACCAGGTCGGGAGGGTTGTTGCGGGATGCGAAAGCTGTTTTCAGGTTGTTGGTGTAATGGTTCAGGGATTTGGGACTGGAGCAGATTTGTTTGCCACGAAGGCCTAAGCTGTAGGAAGGGACCGTTTGATGTGGAATGGGTGGCAGCTGTCATAATGGAGGTACTATTGCTTGTTGGTGGGTTTGATGTGGACGGATGTGTGAAGCTGGCCATTGGACAGATGGAGGTCAACGTCAAGGAAAGTGGCATGGGATTTGCACTTTAAGGAACTTAACGTCTTAACATTACCTTCTCTGTATACAAAAACGTGTCTTCTTTCCATAAAAAAACAAATACATACCTTACCTTCCAGAATAAATGTTCATTCACATGATACCAGATATAAAAACAATCTTGATGTAGACTTTACTAGGCTGTCTAAGGTCCAAAGTAGCTTTAAACAAACAGGATTAAAATTATATAACAAGTTACCACCATCACTGAAAAACCTACAAAGTGATGCCTTCAAGAAGCAGCTGCACAAATTGTTAGCTGATAAGTGTATATATGATGTAAAGGAATTGGAATGTAGTAGAGAGTGAGAGTAACTATGATGTAAAGGAATTGGAATGTAGTAGAGAGTAATTACAATGTTAAGGAATCGGAATGTAGTAGAGAGTAACTATGATGTTAAGGAATTATAATGTAGAGAATAACTCTTTATCCTCATGTAATGTAATCTGAATGTACATAGTTTCCCAATTTTAGATTCACGATCAAATGTAATGTCAAAACTGTCTATTTCAACAAATGTTGGCTAATGACAAGTAATAAATAAATAAATAAGTAAATAACAATACTTTTCTATAGATCTTTCTGTATGTATGATAATAGTTATGAAATGCTCAATCGTTATGGTAGTTTTTCATTGAGCTAAGGTGCTTGTGGGTTTCAGAGGATTTTGTTATCCCATTGGTTACCCAGCTGTTATTGTTGCATGATTTAGTGATTCAGTGATTCTTAGAACTTAAGGAAACACTTCTTCAAATCTGAATTTAAATATTGACAGAAACTTTGAAAACTTCCCATTTATAGTAGTTTCTCTGTACACTTCCTCCCATGTTTCACTGTTAATTAATGAGGCAAATAGAGCTCTTTTTGACTTAGAGAAAACCCTACTGTACTTGTAGCAATACCAGAGAAGGAAAGTTGCTACTCACCTTACAGCGGAGATGCTGAGTCGCGATAGGCACAACAAAAAGATTCACACAATTGTAGCTCACGACCATAAACGCCTTTGTCAGCAGTAGACACATACACAGAAGCACACACATACTCACACAAACGCAACTTACACACATGTCTGCAGTATCAGAGAACTGAAACCACACCTTGTACTTGTTTATTTTAGTGTTATTATCTAATTCTATGCCTAATTTTAATAACTGACTGGAATGATCTGAGACGCCAAGGTCATCTATGACAATGCCACACCAATCTTTGTCTATGTCCATTAGCATATGGTCAATACTTGATGCTGAATGTCTGGTTATCCTAGTGGCAGTGTTAATTAATGGTGTTATACCATCGGTGTACATAATGTTCAGGGCACATCTGGGTTCATCATGTTTATGTTTAGATCTCCACAAATGATGATTTTGCCTTTGGGGCTGGAGACCATATCTAACACTTGGGTTAACTTTGTAGTGAATGTGTTCATGTCACCACTGGGAGCACGATAAATACATAGCACATTCAGTCTTTGGAATACATCTAGGTTTTTTATCTCTAAAGCTGATATTTCTATGTGTTTATCCTCACTTAATGCCATAACGTCATTTCTAATTTTATAGATAATCCCCCCTTCATGTATATGCATAATCCACCACATTCCATAGTGTTTTTAATGTAATGAAAGGCTAGACTGTATGAATTTAGTGCTACATTTGTTAATTCTGAACCATTACACCAATGTTCTGTTATGCAAACAAGTGAGCTGTCAATAGACTGCAGTTCCACTTCTAATTGTTGCACTTTGTTTCTTATGCATTGCTTATTTTGACGGAAGACTGAGAAGCACTGAGCACTGCTTACCTTGTAGTCTTTACGTTTCGCTTGCCTTGGTCTAAAAAATCCTTTTGGTGATGAGGTGTTACAGTTATCCTACCGACTGATGCACTGGCCACTGTTTCTTCCATTGGATCCTCCCATTTTCTTGCTATTTTGGCTGAAGATGATTCTGGCACTGCCTCTTCTTGTTCAAGTGATGATCCTGGCTGCACTGATGCTGTGGCTGTGACTGGCTTCCTTGTTATGGAGCTGTTATGGTGTTTTCGTATTTCCTTGATCAAAGCTGGCTGTATAGCAGTTCTTGCAGCATGATTATCTTTCTGTATTAGTTTTGTCCGCATTTTGCCGATGCAAGACTTCCCAGCGCTGTTATAGTGTTGACCATGTTTCGTGAACAGATCTCTTGAGTTGGGAAGCTCAAAGAATGTTATGTTTTGATAAAACTTGCATATTTTATGAAACTGTCTGTTTATTTTTGTAAGCTCCAAATTTAAGACTGAGTTTTCCTGCAGATCGTGTCTGCAAGGTGTGCTTGTCTCTATGATATTTGGCACTTTGAAGTTCAGTAGTGTTGTTTTTAGACATTGTGTGGCAAATTTACCCTCGTTTTGGTATACATAGTTGCTTCCACCCATGATTATGATGGTGTCATTCTTAGATAACTCATTTAGTGAATTACTGTTTTTCATTATCTTGGTCAAAGGCGTGCTCGGCTTAGTTATTCCTGTGGCCATGAATGGCGAACTGTATTCATTCATTTTCTCAGTAATTCCCTCGGCGTGACTGTCACCAAGTAAAAGGACTCATTTTTTGTAGTTCCCTGTTTTATTGGTTGTACAACTTTTCGTGATTGTGCACTTTATTGGACGTTTTGTCACTGATTTTGGTTCATCTGTGCTTGCTGTTTTATTACAGTCTTTATCTAGAACCAAGTATTTATTTGATAGTGGTATCACTGGAGTTGTACTTACTGTTTGTTTACAATGCTTTAGTCGGCACATGCCATGTTTTCTGCACAGAAAGGCCTTTTACAGCAACATCTTGTACTAGGCGATGATTTTGCTCCAATTCCAGTTCTTGATATTTCTTCTGGAGTTCTTGGTATTTTGTGGTTATAGTTCCTAAATCATCTGAAAGAACCCTTATTATTGTTTCTTTTGATTTTAGTGTGTTCAGTATTTCGTTTTTCATGGCACTCGTGAAGCACTGATGGCATGTCCAGTCATGGTCGTCTTTTATATACTTCAGATTCACTTTTATGCATTTATCGTGGTACCAAGACTTGCACTTGATACACAGGGTACCTCACTAAACCTTTTTTACACACATCGCTATCACATTTTATAGTAACTGAGACATCATTACATGAGGAGGTTTCACCCGGCGCCATCTTGCACATGTTGAAATCGCATTCATTATAGATAACTGCATCATCTTCAAAAAGTCTGATTTTACTATTAATATTGTCTGCAAGGTCATTAATAAGCAACATGAACAGCAAGGGTCCCAACATACTTCTCTAGGGCGCACCTGAAGTTACGTCTACATCTGACAATGACTCTCCATCCAAAATAACATGGTGCATCCTCCCTATCAAAAAGTCCTCAATATAGTCACAAATTTCACTTGATACCCCATATGATTGTACTTTTGAGAATAAGCATAGGTGTGGTACTGAGTCAAATGCTTTTTGTAAATCAAGAAATACTGCTTCTACCTGATTGCCTTGATCCTCAACTTTTAGTATGTCATGTGAGAAAAGTGCAAGTTGGGTTCCACGTGACCAGTGTTTTCAAAATCCATGCTGGTTGGTACTGAGAAGGTCATTCTGTTCAAGATACCTCATTATGTTTGAGCTCAGAATATGTTCTAAGATTCTACAAAAATTTGATAAGAATATTAGACAGCAGTTTTGTGGATCACTCCTACTACCCTTCTTGTAGACTGATTTGACCTGTGCCTTTTTATGAGAAGTGGGCATGGTCTTTTTTTCAAGGGAGCTACGATACATTATAGTTAGAACAGGGGCTAACTCAGCTGCAAATTCAGTATAGAATCTGACACAGATATCATTGGGCCCTGGAGCTTTGTTAATTTTTAACAATTTCAGCTGTTTCTCAACGCTACTGACACTAATACTTGTTTCAGCATCTTTTCAGTGGTACAGGGATTAGACTTGGCAATCCTCCTCCATTTTCCTTGGTAAGGGAACATTTGAAAATAGAGTTAAGCATTTCTGCTTTTGATTTGCTACCCTTGGTTTCAGTTCCTGTGTCATTCACTAGGTACTGTATACTAACATCGGTGCCACTGTCGCCCTTTACATATGACCAGAAGGTCTTTGGGTTCTGTGAAAGGTCTATTGAAAATATTCTGCTGCAGTAGTCATTGAAGGTGTCACACATTGCTCTCTTGACAGCCAACCACATTTCATTCAACATCTCTCTATCTATAGCCCTACACTTTGTTTTACACCTGTTATGCAGTAATCTCAGGTTTTTTTTTTTATAAGTTTATTTTCAATGACAGTATACCATGGATGTTCCCTCCCATTATGAGCTGTTCTACTGGGTACATATCTATCCAGTGCATGGTCAACTATTCTTTTAAACTTGAGTCACAGTTCCTCTGATGCTCTTCTGCCGTGCTGAAGGTTTCAAATTCCTTGTTTTGACATGACACTACTGATATTTTATCTAGTTTATTGAACCTGTATATATTTCTGCTTGTTTTAGTGTTCATTTGTACCTTGGTAATCATTGTTGTCCCAACCACATCCTCACGGAGGTCATGTCTATTTATTGCTACAAAATCCAAGATGTTTCCATCATGAGTGGAGTTCCGAACTATCCATTCTAGGTAGTTTTCAGGGAAGGCATTTAGTAAAGTTTCGCAGGATGTCCTATCATGCTTACCACTAACAAAACTGTATCTTTCCCAATTAACTGTTGGATGTATAAAGTCTCCACTTATGATTACTGTATGATTGTGGAACTTATGTACAAGTGAACTGACGTTTTCTCTGTAGTCTTTGGTTACATCAAGAGATGGGTCTGGTGGGTGATAGAAGCATCCAATAACCATTTTATGTCCACCCCTGATACTGGGTCTTGCCCAAACAATCTCACATGCAACTTCAATTTCTATCTCAGTGGATTTAACTTTCTCGTCTACTGCGACAAATACACTACCAACAGTTTCCATTTGCGTATCCTTTCGATATAAGATTAAATTTTCCCTGAAAAACTCACTGCTATCAGTTTCAGGTTTCAAACAGCTTTCTGTGCCTAATGTTATGTGAGCTTCACTGTTTTTAATGAGCACTTCAAACTCTGGCACTTTGTTGCGAATGCTTTGGCAGTTTACCATTAGGATTTTAAAACTGTCATCTGTGGGAGGCACTTCTTTTGATCTTAGACTTCTTTGTTTCCTACAACTATCATTATCTGGATTAGAAGGAGAGCCACCCAATCTAAAAAGCCACTGTGTTGCACCCCGTACACAGTCAGCTACCTGAGTAGCAGCCTCTGATGTGTAGTGCACACCTGATCCATCTAGGAGGAACCTACAGTTCTCAACCGTTGTCAAAAGTCCAGGAAGTCGCAGTGTAGCTTGTCACAGAACCTTCAAAGTTTCTGGCTCACCCACGATGGATAGTGATAGAATGATCGTGCCCACACTGGGGCACCAAGCTGGCACCAGTGATCGACCCAAGACAGGGGGGCTGAGGTCCTAGTTGAGACAGCAGTGTAAGGAGAGTGCACAATGACTGCCCAGTTAGTAATTCAGCGGGTCACTTCCCAGCAGTGAGGCCAAAAACAGCATGGGTGCCTCATCTGTAAAAGCAGAGTGTGCACTGGCAGACATGTTCTCCTTGAAAGTCCACACCATCTGTCAACTGTTCCGCCTCCCCATTGGATAGCTGGTGGAATAGGGTGATTGGCAGGTGTGTGATCCCTTGGACCTCACAAATGGAACAAACTGTGTGAAGGTAAACTGGTGGCCATTGCCTGAGATTATGGCCCTCAACATAAAAGATGTGAGACAGGGCCTAAAAGTCATTTGCCAACATGACAGAGGCAAGTGTATTTAGGAAAAAGCATTGACCACAATAACCCACATCCGCTGCAGAAAAGGTCTGGCTAAGTCAATGTGAAGACACTCCCACAGGCCTGCCTGGGGCCAGGCCGAAAAAACCTTGGGGGGGAGCTGGCTGCTGGTGGGTACATGTGGTACAAGACCAAACCATCAACTCAATATCACTATTGATGGCCGGCCAATAGGCATGCCGACGGGCAAGCTGCTTCGTATGTGAAACACCCCAGTGATCAGAATGTAGGAGATCGAGGACCTTGTGGTGCAGAATTGGTGGTATAATGACCAGAGGCCATTCGTGTTCTGTCTAGAGGAGGAGAACACCATCAGAAAGTGAGAGTCAAGTCCGGAATGTAAAGTTTTTTCAGGAGAGCATGAGTGTCCATGGTCAGTCTCGGAGGCCAACCATGCTGAATCCACTAGAGAAAGGAACAGTGTGGGGTCCACCCACACTCGAATCACAAACACTGATGTATTGAGATGGAGACCCTAAATGGTCAACAATGAGGCAGAGTCTAGCTGAAAAATGATAACTTCCTAAGCATCAAACTCAGGATCTGGGCCAGCTGGCATACCACACAGAGCATCAGCATTTGCATGGCAACCAGAAGGTTTGTAGAGGATGTCATACATATCTGCAGACATAAAGAATGGCCCAGGCTGAAGCATTTGTCCCGGTTTGTCCAGGAGTTTAGACTGAGGACCAAATAATGTGATTAATGGCTTGTCGCTCATGATCAACTGTAACTTCATGCTGTACATGTAGATATGGAATGTCTTCACTGTACAGAGAGTGGTTAATGTCTCTCTCTTTCTATCTACAAGTAGTTGCACTGAGAATGGGTGAGAGTTTTGGAAATGAAAGTAGTTGGGTGTTCAGAACTATTGGGCTCCCAGTGGGAGAGCTCTATGCTGACTCCATTCTGTGAGGTGTCAGCAGTGGTGAGGAGGAGTTTTCGCAGCAAGTATGGGACAAGGCACAGTGACGACTGCAGAGTCCACTTTAGCATAAGAAATGTTGCCTCACATTTGAGTGACTACATGATGTGAGCCCCCTTCTTATGCAGAATGTTGACTGGGGTGGTGAGCTAGGTAGCCTGAGGGGTAAAATGACTGTAATAGGCAATCTTCTCCAGAAAGGACTGTAGTTCTTTCAGAGTTTGGGGGCAGGGCATGATATCAGTGGCCTGTATGTAGTGTCTGGTCAGATGGATGCGTTGTTTAGAGAAGAGAAAACAAAAGTACTCCATCAAAGGCTGGAAAAACATATACTTACTGAGAACTATAATTCAGGTCCTTGGCTGGTAAGTGAGGAAACAAGGAGTGCAAATTGTGGAGGTGCTAGGCCATAGATGCATCCGTCATGACATCATCTAAATGGTTGCCACACAAGGGAACACCCTGAATCAAGTGATCCAAGAAGCATTGAAAATCAGCTTGGGGACCAGTGATTCCAAGTGGAAGTCGGCTATACCAGTACAAGCCAAATAGCATGTTAAGCACGCAGGGATCTGGATGTAATGGCAGCTGTAAATAAGCAATCAACAGATCAGTTTTCACATAACAGTCTCCATTCTGTAGCCTGAAGAACAGGTGCTCTGGTCGTGGAATTGGAAAGAATCTATGATCAACTGGTTGTTCACAGCCTTGAAATCGCTGCACAGCCTGAGAGAGCCATCCTGTTATTGACAACGAAGAGGGGAGAAGCCCACTAACTGGAAGAAACTGGGATGACCACACAGGGCAATCAACCTGCCTATTTCCACCTTCATGGTGTCCCAGAGCATGTGAAGAATTGGGTGTGCCTGTGTGAAGTGCAGGGCCAAATCTGGCTTCAAGTGAATGCATATCTTGACAGATACTGCCTGACTCAAACTTTTAGCAAACAATTCTGAAAATGAGATAATCATATCTTTAGTACCTTGAAACAGAATAAAGTTCTCAGTGGAGGGGAGCCCAGCATCACATTGGTAAAACTATATATCAGAGAAGAGTGTGTGCGTGTGTGTGCATGTGTGTGTGTGTGTGCGTGTGTGTGTGTGTGTGTGTGTGTGTGTGAGACACATGGCACACACAAGCAATGTGGCTGAGAATGCCACAGGCAAAGCAGATAGCCAACTGCCGTGGACATCGCAAATGTGAGTGCCGAGAGAAACATTGAAAGCATGAGGGAAGATGATGCTCCCCCATGTGGCTGTTAGACAGGAAAGGAGATGCAACCTCCATAAAGGAACTATGACTAGGAAAACTCAGTGTGTCACTGTCCAACTTGGAATGACTGCAGGGAGGAGGGGGGGGGGGGGGGAGGGAGGGAGGGGGGGAGACACAAATCATTTACTCAGAATGCGGGGGTGCACTCCAATTTGCCTGGTGCTTGCTCTCGGCATGTGTACTGCCAGCCTGGCTGTCACGGTCAATGTAGCAAAATGAGACTCCCCTCTAAAATTCAAGTCCTAAGTGAGTTCAAAAGACATTGAGATTTTAAGCATTTCGTCCAAAGAAGGATTTCCATAACACTTAGCTTGTGTGTGCACTTCTTCATGAAAGGTTCCTATAGCCCCCTTTCATTATCATTTTATTTGCTTTCCAGTGCACTTTTCATCCTACAGAACAATTCAGGTGTAAACTTTGTACCAGAGAAGACTGAGCTATGATTCAATGTAGCTGTAGCGTATTTCTTTCTATGATTTGCAAGCATCATATGGTTGTTATGTTGGTTCTTTTCAGACCTGCAAATCTGTCTATAATGCCATTACAAGTGTTCCATGTTTTTATATGTAACCCAACTCACAACTATGATTCCATAAAATGTTTATCCCTTGTTCTCCTATTCCAAAACTCTCTGGCATGCATGAGTGAATAAATGTGGGTGTGTTTCATTTTGCTGTACGGTGGTTTAGTCTGCTGCAGATAATCAACGGTAGTCTTACAGAATGGCCAACCCTTGTAGTTTTCAGGTAGGCAAAGAGGTTTGTTCCCTTTGCATGAAAGTTACTGCTGTTAGATTGGTGTCGGAAGTCTCATCTCTGAATTTTCCTGGCCATGGGGTTGTGTGGGAGAAGTTTTAGTGTGAATTGGTGAATTGGGCAGCCTGCAGCCAGCTCTCCTGGGTTCTGCAGCTGAGGTCTCTTCGAAGAAGGGTGAGTTGATTTAACCACATGGCGCATTGTCTCATAGCGAGAGGGGGCTTTTAGTTTTTGACCTCGCATTTTGTTTTATAAAGATTGTTTTGCTGGGCCACAACAAGGAATGCAAGGCCTTTGCAGACTTTAAGTTTGACTCCTAATGCAGACTTTAGTCCGTAAGAAGAACGTACCACAATGGTATTGCGTATGTTGAAGCAATCTCACGTAGGAAGTGCGCCCTCAGTTCAGTGTGAATGTTTGTGTGCCTGCGACTGCGTGTGTATACATTCCAATCTTTTCCAAGTCTCGATCTTTTTTGTCTCTTTGTGAATTTTCTTTGGTTCATTACTAGATGTCCATTGGAAACCATCCACGTGGGTTAATATTAGAGTTTGTTGGCCCTCTGTCATTACCATTTGCCCATTCAAATATGTCCCCTGTAAAATGTTAATTGTTTGTGACTGCATGGTTTAATGTTGCTAAAATTTGGCCACAGTATGTAGAAATTGTGTTTCCGCGATCCATGTGGCCACATGAGTTAACTGTGACCCTAATTTTCCTGTGGCCCTCTGTCTCGGTCCTTGAGTTTATTTATTGCTCTGATTCTGGAATATTAAATATATCCTGTCCGGATTATTCAATTGTATTTGCGGTTTATGATTTCTTGTTAATCATATAAGCGTGGCCCTCATTGAGGCAGTTTCTCCAAACTGAGGTTCAACGTGAAATGCAACCATGGTATTCAGATTACTCTTTTATTTAATCACTTCTCAACATGGCAGAACAAACCTCCTGCTTCATTGCATGTTGGTGTTGGGGCCGTCGTTGCTGTTCTTTGAGTGAATGCGGGTCTGATTGCAAGTATTAAATCTTTCCCGTCCCCCTATAATTATGACTGTGATTCTAAATTAAGAGATTGTTGTGAATCGTACAGCATTTCACAAGCAAATCATACATAGTTACCAGGCAATAGCAGTTATATAGATGTCTTATATTAATGTCTTAAGAAATAAATACGAGGGCATTTCGAAAAGTAAAGATATAATGGCTGGCAGTCCTTAAATAGAACATTTATTTAGAAAACGTCAGTTACATCTTATTAACTGGATTATTTGCAACTTTTTGACATAATCACCCCCATTATCCAAACATTTGTTAAGTTGGTGCACAAGCTTTAGGTTCCCACAGTCATAGAATGTTGCCGCCTGTTGTCGGGACCACATTTCAACTTCATCTTTGATCTCTTCATCATTGTGGAATGATTTTCCACCAAGATGTGACTTCAGGTAACAGAAGACATGGAAGTCAGTGGGTGCAAGGTCCGGGCTGTATGGCAGATCATCCAATACGTCCCACTTGAATTGTTTGAGTAGTGCTGTGGTTACGAGCGCTGTGTGAGGCCGAACGTTGTCATAAAGCAAGTGGACTCCACTTGTCAGCATTCCCCTGCGTTTGTTTTGAATTGCCCTTTGAAGAAATTTCAAAGTCTGGCAATATACAGCAGCATTAATTGTCGTTCCAGGAGGCATAAATTCCAACAGAAGAATGCCTTGTCTGTCCCGAAAAACAGAAGCCATGATTTTCTTCGCTGAAATCCATGTTTTGCATTTCTTGGCTTTTGGTCAATTCAAATGGCGCCATTGCATTGATTGTTGCTTGGATTCAGGTGTATGGTGATAAAACCATGTCTCGTCACAATGTGATCAAGGAACTGATCACCTGCTTCAGAATAGCGTGTGAGGAAGTCAAGTGCAAGGCCCATCCTTTTCTTTTGTGTTCTTCCATTAACAGTTTTGGAACCCAGTGCATACACAATTTCCTGTACCCTAACTTGACAGTCACAATGTCATAAAGAGTTGTCATTGACATGTCCAGTATGATCTGAAGCAATTCTTTCAATGTGGGACATCTATTCGTACGAATTGCTTCCTCTGTTCTCCGAAGAAGGGCATCAGAGATCACAGATGGCTGACCTGTTCTTTGTTCATCATGAACATCGGTCCTACCTTCTGAGAAATGATGACACCATTTCGTTACATTTTGTTGATTCATAATGTTCCCATAAACAGAAACAATTTCTTTGCGAATATCCACTGGTCACTGACCTTTTGCATGAAGAAAACATATGACGGAGCCCACTTTGCATTTGGCGGGATTCTGAATCGGTGCAGCCATTTTAAACACGACCTACTCCAACCAGAAGCGATGTACAACTGCCGAACAACTGTGAGGAGAAAGCTAACGGTTCAAGGTTAACACCAGTGTTGCCAACTTGCTCGTCAAAACTCTTCTGTTCCTCTGGCATACGGTGTATCTTTACTTTCCGAAATACCCTCGTAATTTTGTTTGAAGTCTTATCCAGTGTACCGATGTTATGTCTCCTTTACCTATGCCATTCACCTTGTAGTTTCCTTGTTAACCCATCCATAGCATTTCCATGCACACAGGTCCAATAATTAGTGTTCTCTTTTTATTTAAAACAAATTCTTTAGAATAGATCTGGTTCTCAGGAATGTTGCTGCAAGCTACTCTTATTTACAGCGTTCACGGACTTTTTACTTTATTGTAATATTTGATTGATGTGAACACTCCCTGGATCATATTAATAACTGTATCCCATTTTTTGTGAGTGACATTACAAATGAATGTTCTTTTATGAGTTTTTTTTTATGAAGATTGAATTAATTAATTTTCCAACTCAGTCTTGTTTGTCATGTGTTGGTGGCAACCCAATCTTTTACTTTAATATTAATGTCAGATAGCATTTCCATTTGCATGTGGCCCATTTAGCCATCAGGATATAGCTTAGGGCTCTATTCATTTCATAAACACCACCTAAGTGCACGTCACTTACACATGGTGACCCTGCCATGATTTCGGTAAACCATAGAACTTCTTATGTGCAGTTAGGTTTAGTTTAATTTCTTTTGGATGTGATAACTTGTATATTGCCTTTCCACAACACAGAACAACTTTTGCGTTGATTTGAACTATAGGTGTAGATGGCATTGTTTCCATGTTTTATCTTTATATGTATTGCTTTATAGGAATTATAATTTATTTCATTGCATTGCAGTTGTGATAATTAGTGATCCTTGATCAATGGCATGTGTTGGTATACTGTAGTAATTTTTTGAGTGCTTTGTGGGGAATGTGAGTAGATTATGAGCCTTTTGGTATTTTTTGTTTTTGTTTTGAACACGGAGTAACTAAGTATACGATGGAGACACGCAGTCATTCAGGGAGCGCAGTTGGGGGAACCAGTCAAACAATAATGCTGAACTAGGACGAATTAAAAACATGGAGCCCTCCCAGGAGGAAAACACGGAAAACACAAGTGTGGGCATTGTCCACTTCTGAGCCCTTTTTAGCAAATTCGAACCAGTCGGAAAACATAAATTCGTTATAGGCTATCCTACAAAAGTTAGTAGAGGGTAATAAAAGGCAAGCAGAAGAGAATAAGAGGCATCTCAAGGAAGTAACTACAAAATTAAGTAATGAGATAATGCAAGGTATCAGGGACCAACATATTAGTGCTTTAGGGGAGGGGCAGCAGGTCATTTGCAAGCGTGTTGTGGAGCACAAAGAAATGGTCGCTGATAATCTCTGCGCATGAGAGGAACAATACCAGAGTGACCACGCAGCTCTTATGTCCCGAATAGAGGATGCTGCCATTAAGTGCCATGACCACATCAGTGCCCAGGTAGAAATCCATGGCCAACTGCTAATGGCCCTTGAGTGAGATCTAGGGCGAATGCAATTACAGCAGGACACAGCCCATCAAAAGATGCGGGAAAAGATAGCCAAAATCTCGGACACAATAGCAGGCAACTCTTGACGGCAATAAGGAGATGATTACATCATCATTAGCAGACACAGACAAAATACGGTCGCTAATCAAATTTCAACACATACAATGTGAGATAAATGGGCAACAAGAAGGGGTTACCAAAGTGCTATGTGAGCGCATGGCCCATTTAGAATTAGGCATGAAAGGTGTAACGGCTCGCAACGCAAAAATAAATGAATGCAAGGGCAATTACTCTGACAGTGATTCCGGGAATTATAGTGAGTTTGATTATCGTTACGATCACAGTTCTCATACCGAGTGGGAATGGTGCAGATCCACTCAGGAGCATCGTCAAGGAGTAGAAATCACGAATTTGATTTCAGACACTTTTTGACGGTGAGGAAGTTTGAAGTTTTCCATAATTTGGCCACGGGAATTCACCTGCAGGCCAAGTAGGAACAATTTGAATTCTCCCTTCCTCTGGTGTGGCCAAGTGCACACAAAATTGAATACATGTGCAGTTACCTCGAAGGTGAGCCAGCGGTGCATATGAGGTCAATTGTACGCAATTGATACTCGTTCAGGGAACTTCGACAGCATTTTCTTTCGATTTATTGGTCAGTAACAGCCCAAAGTCGAGTAAAACACGGACTTATCACGCTACCAGAACTCAACCAGCCGAAATTCTCTAGCTCTGTGAAGATTTTCGAACACATGCTGCAGGCAAATGAGTATTTAGACCCCTATGGGCCTACAGAAATTATTCAAATTTGTCTGGGAAAATTTCCCATGCAATTTCGGCATGTTATCCTTGCAGGACGCTGTAAGGACTGCATAGAGGGTTTCCGTTATCTGCTCCTAGAACTTGAGTGCGATGCGAATGGCAGTGTTCATAATTACGGTCGGGGTGCCTACGAGCAGCATCTGCGTGAGTGGAGCCGCAGTTGTCGGGGTAGATGGCACTCATGGTGCAATGGGTCACCCGGGCATCACAGAGCGACCTATCATTGACAGCGTCACGACTCTTCACGGAATTCGGGTAGAGCGAATGATGCCAATGGTCACCGATCGCCAAGAGGGAATTGGAGACACTCTGGATGGGTAGAGAGAGATGGAAATGAGCAGCGATTTAGGCATAACTATGGCAAACCAGGGAGCAGTAGTCGTGGCTGGCCCTGAAATAATTACCAAGTAAGGAATGACAGGAGTACTAAAAACAGCGTGGGTCGTCCGCCAGCGGGTGTAGAAATTCATCCGGCAAACCCCCAACACAATCCACCTAATGCCCCTAATCAAATGGATCTCACAAATTGAAGGGCCTGCACCACATCTCCAATGTAAAACCGTGTATTGAATAAGAAGCAAATGATCATGTACGTCTGAGATCAGAACGACGTGTGTCCCCTATGTTTTTGATTCATTTCTTATGTGGGTAAAATTAAAATGTATTATTTCCTACGAATTGTGAAGGGTACCTTAATATGTTTACTGTTGTATCTTCTTTTCATCAGAAAAGGGTCATGTTTCATAATTTTATAACATCAGAGTATGAAAGGTTATAAGGGTCAGATGAGGTGCTTTCTCTCACAGTAAGATAGGTTTTTTTTTCCCATGAGTGATAAGGTAAAGAGTGTGGTGGTGTGGTGAGTAAATGGTTGTAAGGTGGTTGTTTATGATAAATTTCAGTTGTAGCATATTTATTCCCTGTAGGTGCGGATGATTTTGTGAGATTTGCAACTGTACTGCGATGTTTATGCGCCGGTTTGACGCCTTGCTGGTTGATGGATAATTGTGTAAAATAAACTTCAGTTGTGGTGTATTTATTCTCTCTAGGTGAGGATGATTTTGTGGGACTTGCAAATGTACTGCGCTGCTAATGAGACAATTTGACAACTTATAGGTTGATGGATTTGTGTATGAAGTGAGACTAATAGTGTTTGATGTTCAGTGATACCACATTATAAGATGATTAGAAGTTGTAATTTGCCACTACCTACTACTAGCTATATTTAAAGAGATAAGAATATGAAAGCCCTGGAAGATGAATCTTGAAACATGTTTTAAACTCATGCAATTTTATATTTGGTAAATGATCAGGGTAACAACTTATAAGTGTGTGCAAGGAAAAGGATGCTGGTAGACCTCCTTAATTCATATAATCTTATGCAAACCGTATTCTTTCCAACGAGAGTGCAAGGGAACAGTAGAACAACCATAGACAATATTTTTGTTCATTCGTCATTATTAGAAGGGCATTCTGTTAGCAAAAAGGTGAATGGCCTTTCAGATCATGATGCACAAATTTTAAGTCTAAAAGATTTTTGTGCTTCAACACATGTTAAATATAGTTACCAACTTTTTAGGAAAGCTGATCCAGTTGCTGTACAGACTTTTGTAAACCTTATCAAGGAACAAGATTGGCAAGATGTTTATAGTGCTGATACAGTAGACGATAAATATAATGCTTTCCTCAAGACTTTTCTCGTGCTCTTTGAAAGTTGCTTTCCGTTAGAACGTTTAAAACGGGGTACTAGCACAAACAGGCAGCCTGGGTGGCTGACTAAAGGGATAAGAATATCTTGTAGAACAAAGTGGCAATTATATCAAAACGTTAGAAACTGTCAAAATCTAAATGCAGCAGCCCATTACAAACAGTATTGTAAGGTGCTTAAAAAAGTTATTAGGAAGGCAAAAAGTATGTGGTATGCAGATAGAATAGCTAAGTCTCAGGATAAAATTAAAACCATATGGTCAGTCGTAAAGGAAGTGGCTGGTCTGCAGAGACAGGTCGAGGATATAGAATCAGTGCGTAGTGGGGATGTCCGTGTTGCTGATAAGTCGCATATATGTACAGTACTTAATAATCACTTTCTGAATATAGCAGGTGAACTAAATAGAAACCTAGTCCCAACAGGGAATCATATAGCGCTCTTAGAAAAAAGTGTTCCGAGACTGTTACCTGAAATGCTCCTCCATGATACTGACAAGAGGGAGATTGAGTTAATAATTAAATCACTAAAGACCAAGAACTCTCATGGATATGACGGGGTATCTAGCAGAATACTGAAGTATTGTTCCACGTATATTAGCTCAGTACTTAGCCATATCTGTAACTTTTCCTTTAGCAGTGGTCGGTTTCCTGACCGATTAAAGTACTCGGTAGTGAAGCCACTTTATAAAAAGGGAGACAGGGATAATGTTGACAATTATAGACCTATTTCTATGCCATCGGTGTTTGCTAAAGTTATCGAGAGGCTTGTATATACAAGGTTACTGCAGCATTTAAATTCACATAATTTGCTGTCAAATGTACAGTTTGGTTTTAGAAATGGCTTAACAACTGAAAATGCTATATTCTCTTTTCTCTGTGAGGTTTTGGACGGATTAAATAAAAGGTTGAGAACGTTAGGTGTTTTCTTTGATTTAACGAAGGCTTTTGACTGTGTTGACCACAAAATATTACTGCAGAAGTTGGAACATTATGGAGTAAGGGGAGTAGCTTACAATTGGTTCGCCTCCTACTTTAAGAACAGAAAGCAGAAGGTAATCCTCCGCAATATTGAGAGTGGTAATGATGTTCAGTCCCAATGGGGCACTGTTAAATGGGGCGTTCCCCAAGGGTCGGTGCTGGGGCCACTGCTGTTCCTTATTTATGTAAATGATATGCCTTCTAGTATTACAGGTGATTCAAAAATATTTCTGTTTGCTGATGACACTACCTTGGTAGTGAAGGATCTTGTGTGTAATATTGAAACATTATCAAATAATGTAGTTCATGAAGTAAGTTCGTGGCTTGTGGAAAATAATTTGATGCTAAATCACAGTAAGACTCAGTTTTTACAGTTTCTAACCCACAATTCAACAAGAACTGACATTTTAATCAGACAGAATGGGCATGTTATAAGCGAGACGGAACAGTTCAAGTTCCTAGGCGTACGGATAGATAGTAAGCTGTTGTGGAAAGCCCATGTTCAGGATCTTGTTCAGAAACTAAATGCCGCTTTATTTACCATTAGAACAGTATCTGAAATAAGTGACATTTCAACACGAAAAGTAGTATACTTCGCATATTTTCATACGCTTATGTCATACGGTATTATTTTTTGGGGTAATTCTTCTGATTCAAAAAGGGTATTTTTGGCTCAAAAACGGGCTGTTCGAGCTATGTATGGTGTAAGTTCGAAAACCTCTTGTCGACCCCTATTCAATAGTCTGGGAATTTTGACATTGCCCTCACAGTATGTATTTTCTTTAATGTCGTTTGTTGTTAGCAATATTAGCTTATTCCCAAGAGTTAGCAGCTTTCACTCAGTTAATACTAGGCAGAAATCAAATCTGCATGTGGAATGCACTTCCTTGACTCTTGTGCAGAAAGGAGTGCAGTATTCTGCTGCATCCATTTTCAATAAGCTACCACAAGAACTCAAAAATCTTAGCAGTAGCCCAAACACTTTTAAGTCCAAACTGAAGAGTTTCCTCATGGCTCACTCCTTCTATTCTGTCGAGGAGCTCCTGGAAGAGATAAAAAATTAAGCAAATTCCAGTGTTACATTCTTGATTTTCTTTATTTAAACTAACGACTTGTTTCATTTTATGTGTTTCTACAATCGTGTTATAATTTCATGTATTGACTCGTTCCATGACCATGGAGACTTCTCCTAAATGTGGTCCCACGGAACAATAAATAAATAAATAAATAAAAAATAAATAAGGTGAAGGTATGTGAGGATCCCTGGCAACACGTGGTGAGTAATGGTGCAATGGCTGTGAGTATAGTATGAGAAATTATGGCCATGGGCAAATGACTTGATTTTTTTGACAGTCTTTTATGTGTTTACTTATAGGATAAAGTGATTTTGATTTCTATTTTTATGCCCACTAATTCGTTGTAGATCAATCTGATGCCTAAACATTATCACGTTACGATTCCAGGTATGACTTGTATGAACCTTCTGTGTATCATTAACAATAACTTCTGTTGTGAAATGTTCATAGAAAAGACGTCACGGAAATTTTCAACAGATCAGCAAGTGTGTACTACAAACCATGGAGAAGCAGTCAGAGAATAGTAATATGGGTATTAATTTTCAAAAAAAATATATTTTTTATGTGTGGGTATCATAGTCGTTCCATATGTTTTTGGTGACTGGTACAAATTCTGTAGATTTTGTGTGGTAATGCAATTAGTAGTACATAAAGTTTTGTGTTTGTAGTTAGTAGTGTCACCAAATCTACTCCATTTCCTTACCAAATCTTGTACCAGACTTGTCCTGACCCATTTCTCAATTTATATAATGCTGTATCTATGTTATTATAAGTATCTTTATTGTTTGAATTTTAAGTATCATGTTGCTCTTGTGAAGGGAGCTTAGGTAATTTTTTTTGCTCGATGAAACTTTTAATCACAGATATAATTTCCCAGGAGTTAAATTCATTTCCTTTTATGGTCATACAAGTTTTCTTATTTTTTATATTATTAAGAAGGCCCTTCTTGTAAAACCATTTTCGGGCATTTCTTCATGTATTAGTCAGCGGTAAGGTTAGGTTAGTCGTTTCTTCTGAGCTGCTGTTTCTCTGTTGTGATAGTTGTTTCTTAAGTTATGTTTGTTTTGAAGAGTGTTGGCTAATCTTCTAGTATGGCTAGAAAATTCACGGCATAGTCTTCTCCGGGACAGTTTAAGTGATGAAAGGGTCCTACAGTCCCCTCTCATTATCATTTTATTTGCTTTCCAATACACTTTCATCCTACAGAACAATTTGGGAATTTTCATTGCTACACTTCGTACCAGGGAAGACTGAGCTATGATTCAATCTAGCTGTAGCCAATTTGTTTCTAAGATTTGCAAGCATCATATGGTTGTTATGTTGGTTCTTTTCAGACTTGCAAATGTGTCTATAACGCCATTATAAGTCTTCCATGTTTTTATATGTAACCCGACTCACGACTTTTTATATGTAACCCGACTCACGACTATGATTCCATAAAATGTTTATCCCTTGTTCTCCTATTCCAAAACTCTCTGGCATGTGTGAGTGAATGAATGTGGGTGTGTTTCATTTTGCTGTATGGTGGTTTAGTCTGCTGCAGATAATCAGCGGTAGTCTTACAGAATGGAAACCCTTGTAGTTTTCAGGTAGGCAAAGAGGTTTGTTCCGTTTGTATGAAAGTTACTGATGTTAGATTTGTGTCGGAAGTCTCATCTCTGGCTTTTCCTGGTCATGGGGTTGTGTGGGAGAAGTTTTAGTGTGAATTGGTGAATTGGGCAGTCTGCATCCAGCTCTCCTGGGTTCTGCAGCTGAGGTCTCTTCGAAGAAGGGTGAGTTGATTTAACCACATGGCGCATTGTCTCATAGCGAGAGGGGAGCTTTCAGTTTTTGGCCTCACATTTTGTTTTATAAAATTGTTTTGCTGGGCCGCAACAAGGAATGCAAGGCATTTGCAGACTTTCAGTTTGATTCCTAATGCAGACTGTGGCCTGGACAAAGAATGTAGCACAAAGGTATTGCATATGTTGAAGCAATCTCACATAGGAAGTGCGCCCTCGGTTCAGTGTGAATGTTTTTGTGTATGTGATCGCGTGTGTATATATTCTAATCTTTTCCAAATCATGATAATTTTTGTCTCTTTGTGAATTTTCCTTGTTTCATTACTTTATGTCCATTGGAAACTATCCATGTGGGTTAATATTAGAGTTTGTTTGCCCTCTGCCATTACCGTTTGTCTATTCAAATGTGTCCTCTGTAAAATATTAATTGTTCGTGACTGCGTGGTTTAGTCTTCTAAAATTTGGTCATGGTACGCAGAAATTGTGTTTCTGTGAACCACGTGGCCACACAAGTTAACTGTGACCCTAACTTCCCCGTGACCCCTTGTTTCGGTCCTAGTGTTTACTTATTGCTCTGATTTTGGAATATTAAATATATCCTGTCCCGATTATTCAGTTGTATTTGTGGTTTGTGATTTCATGTTAACCGCATAAGTGTGTATGTGTGGCCCTCGTTGAGACAGTTCCTTCAAACTGAGGTTCAAACTGAAATGCAACCATGATATTCAGATTACTCCTTCATTTAATAATTTATCAACATGGCAGTATGCTGCTGGTCACGTTCACGATGATTAAATTCACATTGATTAAATATGTAGTAGTAGTATTGCAAAATGATATGAATTGGAACAGTCGTCAAGGAAGGTTGTAGGTAAGGTGAATGGTAGACTTCGGTTTATTGGGAGAATTTTAGGACAGTGTGGTTCATCTATAAAGGAGACAGTATACGGAACAATAGTTTGACCCATTCTTGATTTCTTCTTGAGTGTTTGGGATCCCGATCGGGTCAGACTACAAGAAGACATTGAAGCAGTTCAGAGGCATGCTGCTAGATTGTTGCCAGTAGATGTGATCAACATGAGAGTATAACATAGAGTTTTGTGAACTCAAAAATTGGAAGCCCTGGAAGGAAGACAACATTTGTTTCATGAAACACTACTGAGAAAATTTAGAGAACAAATATTTGAAGTTGATTGCAGAACAGTTCTCCTGATGGCAACATACATTTTGCATAGGGACCATGAAGATAAGATAAATTAGGACTCATATTGAGTCATATAGACAATTGTTTTTCCCTCGCTCTGTTTGTGTGAAGAACAGGAATGGAAATGATTAGTAGTGGTACAAGGTACCCTCCATCATGCACCATACTGTGGCTTGTGAAGTATGTAAATGTAGACTTGCTCAGGACACCTATTTACTGAGGTGCCTTGCGATGCCCTCCTTATGACGTTTTGTTGATGAAGTCGTAAGATCCGTACCCTATGCCAGACTAAACAGTTGTGTAACATAAAGAAGACACCAAAACAGATCTTATATCATGATATACACTGTAATTAGTGACAATAGTAATATTGCATTTTGCAAAGAATTATGCAACATAATGAGTGAATATTTATTAGTAATGACATTCATGATTATGATTATGAGTGGTCAAGTTTAAAAGGCTGACCATGTACAGAAAATTACTTAGAAGAAGAAAGTATAAATTTCACTGTAATAGTGTCTAGATAATTAATGATAAACTTTCTGAGATTAGATGCAAATAAAATGATCAGGAGATAATATTTAAACAGGCCATAGGTTTCATCAGAAATTCAAAAGTGGTATGTTCATGCTTTAAAGACCACATACCAGATGAGAACTCAAACCTGTAGCATATCTATAATATTTCTATGCATGTGTATAAGCAACTTTGAGTCATAAATATACTGAAAATTATCATATGAAGAAATATAATGTATAATGGGAAAAATAAGTCTCTGAGAATAAGAGTTAACAGAGAACAATAACAGAGTTAATGAAAATAAGAGAGTTAATGAACAGCAAATAGCCTAAACAGAATAAGCCCTGAGGGGAAACGTAAATGAGCATGAGACAATTAATATGATTGTTTGCAAACCATACTAACACTGAGGCGATTGATACAATTAACCACAAATTGCAAAGGCATGAAGGGACACAGTACATAAGTGCTGAAGCAAAAGGTATAATCAACTGTGAATTTTGTAAGCACTGAAGCAAACAATAATTATGCACTTGGGCAAAGGATACAAACAGAACTGAAGCAAGCTGCAATAAATGACAAATTGTATGCACACTGTACCAGATTAATAAGTATAGGGATAAAGGGCATAGAGCATAACTAATAAAAAATTGAATGAGCACTGCAGCAGGAGGTATAATAAGCACAGAGTCAAAGAGCATATCCGATGACAACTTTTATGAGTAAGGCATCAGAGGATACAAATAGTACTCGGCAAGGCATAATAAATGGCAAATTGTGCGAGCACTGAATCAAATGAGAGAAGCTTGGGTTATGAGAAAAGAGAGAGAGCTATCTAGTTTGGAGGACTAGCTATACTCAAATGTAGCCACATCTGGCTACTATTGTAAACTATACTAACGCCACATTATGATCAGTGCAAATCTATTCTTACTGATAATTATGGTATTTATTTATAGATTACGCTGTGTTTAGATATTAGGAGAAAAACAGCTACCTTGAAGAAAGCCAGTGTTCTTTCTGTTATACTACTCAGCCACTAGTTTTATCCAATTTTTTCAGACAAAGCCTTTAATTTGCACAGACTATTATTTGCTGCTACTGTCACAGAAAAAAAACAAAAGTAAAAGTCCAAATTAAAATATATGTTTGACTATTGAAGTGTGACTGTATTTGGACATACTAATGTAACATTTTAGCTTGTATTAGTTCTAAACTTATTCTTTCACAACTTATATTTTATTTTTATTTTGTGATCTATATCGGTTTCATGTTTATATTGTACTACCCAGTTAATGGTTTTAAATATGTCTTCTGTTTTGATTATTGTCTAATGAGTATCTCTGTTATGTCATTTACAATGTTACCTTATGACACACATAAATTTTATCTAATATCAATATGAGTTTCTCTTCTAAATACAGGGTAACAATTATTGAACTATGTGAAATAAAATCATTATACTTTCTGAACAGTTTGTGTTAGGATGTTCAAACTGCACAGTTGGCCATGGGGCATGATAGGAATTAGCATATGCATGCATGGCTTGGTTTAGTGACAGAGTCCACCTTCATTTGGGTGGGTTCATCAATAAGCAAAATTGATGCATTCGGTGGACTGAGAATCTGCATTTCATGATCAAAATGTCTCTTCACCCTCAACAGGTGACTGTGTGATATGCAATGTCCAGTCACAGAATAGTCGGCGCAATATTCCTGGATGGCATGGTGACTACCAAACACTATGTGAGGGTTTTGAAAGATGATTTCATCCCCGTTATTGAAAGTGACCCTGATTTCGACAAGATGTGGTTCATGCAAATGGAGCTCATCTCCATTGAAGCAGGAGACTGTTTGATGTCCTGGAGGAGCACTTTGGGGACCGCATTCTGGCTTAATACAAGATGCTGCATGTCATGATCAAATAGTAAATGGGCTATCTGATCATGGCATGCAGTGTCTTGTGTTAAATGTTGAAACTTGTCAGGATAAAAAATCTATTACAGCTGAGTACAGGAGGGTAATAAACAAGTCAAAAATTGAGAAATTCAGGAAATTGCTCAAAGACATGAACTGGATATATGTGTACAATACTTCTGACTCAAATGGAGAATACAAAGCATTCGTTAATAAAGTTACCTCCACTTTTGAAAACTGTTTTCCCCTAAAGGTAACTCAAATCACATAGAAGTCAAAAAATAAACCGTGAATTACACAAGAAGTAAAGATATCATGTGGGACAAAAAAGAGACTGTGTCTAATATCTAGGAACAGCTCTGATGTTAGAATTGTAATACTATACAAAGAATACACCAAATATTCAAGTAAGTAATCCAGAAATCGAAGCAGCTTTATTATGAGAAAAAAATAATTACATCAGGCAACAAAATAAAAACTATATAGGATACAGTGAAGACAGAGACAGGTGGGGCCTTTTGGAACAGATAGCTCTGCAAAGAAATGAGACATTGGTTGCAAGTACATTTAGTGTTGCAAACCTCTTAATCAAGTACTTCATTTCTGTTACTGACAGCTTGGAGTTATCAGGTTCGGTGAACAGTGTCACAGAGTATTTGAGACCAGTCTTTAAAAATACCTCAGTAAAATGTAAATGACACGTCTCCCACAGAAGAAGAATCAATCATAAAATCCTTAAAATCTAAATATTCCAGTGGGTATGATAACATATCAACAAAGTTAATCAAAGAGTGCTCATGCGAGTTGAGTTCTATCTTAAGTTATTTGTGTAATCAATTTCTTATCAGCAGAACATTTCCAGATTGGCTAAAATATGATGAAGTTAACCCTTTTTACAAGAAGAGGGATAAAGAGGTACCATCAAACTATCTACCAATTTCACTTTCGGCAGCTCTCTCAAAAATATTTGGAAAGGTTGTGTTCAAGTGTCTCCTTAAGCATCTGACTGCAAATAATATATTGTCCAAGTCATAACTTGAATTTCTTAAGAGTTCTGATATAGGGAAAACTATTTACACTTACAGTGAGACTGTACTTAATTCATTAGATAATAAATTAGAGGCTACTGGCATTGTCTGTGACCTGTCAAAAGCGTTCCCTGTGTGAACCGCAGCATTCTCTTAAGTAAATTAGAATATTATGGTGTCACCGGCAATGCTGCAAAATGGTTTAAGTCTTATCCATCTAATAGGAAACAAATTGTGTTGTTGTGAAAAACCTGTGCAGTAGGCAGTCAGTCTTCATCTGACTGGGAATTAATTACATGTGGTGTTCCTCAAAGTTCCATCTCAGGTCTGCTGCTTTTTCTTGTGTACATTAATGACTTCTCATCTGTTACATTGCCAGATGCTAAGTTTGTTTTGTTTGCAGATGATACAAACATTGCAATAAGTAGCAAATCAAGTACAGATTTAAAAACAGCTGCTGGTCAAATTTTCACTGACGTTAATAAGTGGTTTGAGGCTAATTCACTGTCATTAAACTTTGAGAGGACCCACTATATGCAGTTCAGAACTTGTAAGAGATTTCCTTACAGCACGTGTATAACATATGAAGACTTGCAGGTCAAAGAGGTTGGCAGTGTTAAATGTCTGGGATTACAACTCGATAATAAATTCGGTTGGGAAGTGCATACCACAGAATTGCTTAAGCTCCTAAACAGGTCTGTATGTCAGATGTAGGAGATATAAATATAAAAAGCTTGCATATTTTGCTTACTTTCATTCTATTATGTCATATGGGATCATATTCTAGGGCAACTCATCAAACCGAGAAAAAGTTTTTAGAAGCAAAAGTGTGTGATAAGAATCATTTGTGATGTAAATTCAAGATCATCAAGTAGAAACCTGTTCAAGGAACTTTGTATTCTAACCACTGCTTCTCAGTATATTTATTCCTTAATAAAATTTGTTGCAAGTAATACATCTCTATTTCCAACCAATAGCTCAATACATACTATCAATACTAGGAATATGAACAATCTGCATAAAGATCTAAAATCACTTACCTTGGACCAAAAAGGGCCCCAATATTCAAGAACACACATTTTCAATAAATTGCCAGCAACCATTAAAACTTGCTTTCAGATTAAGCATGGTTTAAACAGAGTTTGAAAGACTTTTTGATTGGCAACTCCTTCTACACCATAGATGAATATCTTAACAGAGACTGTTAAGCCAGCTTAAGTAAAAATATCTGTTAGATTTAAGTTTTGACAGCACTTGGTCACAACAGTCAAGATTAGGTATTTTGTGTATGATAAATTTATTAATAGTGCATAACAATGTTCCATTTTTACAGCATGTTAATTCTGTAAATATTAGCTGTCCCAGTTTACCGCATTGTATTGACCTATTTCAACAATCTTCTGACAAATGAGCAGGGTAGTAAGTATTATATTCAAATGTTTTATGTGTTCATGTTATACTTTCTGACATGTTCCACACCCACGAGAATCATCTCATTTTTTGGGTCTATGGAACGGAAACTGAATCTAATCTAATCTCTGGGATACCCAGAGGCCATTGGCATGGGCCTCTATTGGCCGCCGTATTCTCCGGATCTGAACACATGCGACTCCTTTTTGCGGGGCCATATTTAAATACAAGGTATGCAGCAATAGCGCAAAACCCACTGTTGAGCTAAAAACAGCCATTCAGTAGATCATCGACATCATTAGAGTCCCAACACTTCCCCAACACTTCAGTGGGTCATGCGGAATTTTGCTATTTATCTGCACCACATCATCGCCAGTGATGACAGGAATATTGCACAGGCATATTGTACATGTCGTAACCTGAATACAAATATCTGCAGGGAAAAATATATCTAAAAACAAAGATTCTGTAACTTACCAAATGAAAGCGTTGGTATGTTGATAGAGACATTAACAAACACAAACACACACACAAATTTCAAGCTTTTGCAACCCACGGTTGCTTCATCAGGAAAGAGGGAAGGCGAGGGAAAGACGAAAGGATGTGGTTTTAAGGGAGAGGGTAAGGAGTCATTCCAATCCCGGGAGCGGAAAGACTTACCTTGGGGGGAAAAAGGCACAGGTATACACTCGCACACACACACATATCCATCCGCACATATACAGACACAAGCAGACATATGTCTAACAAATTGCAGAAGACCTGACCTATTATAGAAGAATGTCGTATACTTACTCAAAATTTGAAGTTTTATTCTATACACTGTAACCAAAATTGGTGAATGTAGAATGCAAGAAACTTACCTACACTCAGCCCCGTATTTACACATGGGAGACATGTGCCTGGGCCCAGGGCAGCAAATTTTTGAACAAAAATTGTTATGTGCACAAATAGAGCTATGGTTGCTGTAATTCTTATTAGTGAGAGGGAAATCGTTTGTAGGTGGATGGAGATGTGCACATCATACAACTGGCAGCATTGCCTCTTGATGTTTTTGTGTGTATACAGGGAACAGCGGCTATAGTGAAAAGACTTTCTTCAAGAGGATTGCCATTTCATGGAGATGAAGACCAGTTTTGTTCCTTGCAGAATTGTAATTTTATGACATGTTTAGAGCTGATAGCTGAATTTGATCCATTCTTGGCAGTATGAAGACAGTAACTGTTCTGGAAAGAACAGAATACAGTTGATGACCGTGCTGCTTTTCCCTGGAATAAATGATGAGTAACCGAAACCCTCAGCTGCCGACAGGTGTTGTTGATATACCTCGATGTGGACAGCTGAAGATGTGTGCCCCGACTGGGACTCGAACCCAGGATCTCCTGGTTACATGGCAGATGCTCTATCCATCTGAGCTACCAAGGACACAGATGAATAGCGCGACTGCAGGGACTTATCCCTTGCACGCTTCCCGCTTCATATATATAGTTAAAGGCTACCCAGCCATTGACCTTCGTCTGTGCGAATGCGTGCAGGTTTCCCAAACTCTTACGGAATCGCCAAAGTGTGCGCGAGTAATGAGTGGATGGGCAAATGTCTATAAGGTACATTACATATGTAGAATTGTGGACAGTTGGGAATGTGAGTCTCACGGGAAGCGTGCAAGGGATAAGTCCCTGCAGTCGCACTATTCGTCTGTGTCCTTGGTGGCTCAGATGGATAGAGCGTCTGCCATGTAAGCAGGAGATCCTGGGTTCGAGTCCCGGTCGGGGCACACATTTTCAGCTGTCCACATTGAGGTATATCAACAACACCTGTCGGCAGCTGAGGGTTTCAGTTAGTCATCATTCATTCTTAGCAGGTCATGTAGCTAAATATGGAAACTCAGTTTAAGGAATCACCTCATATTTATCATTTAGTGCATATGAAGAAATTATAAATATCATGGATAAGACTACACACAAGAGATCATAGTGGAGATAGTTGATGCAAAGTACTTCTCCATTATTGTGGATTCTACCGCTGATTTCATACTGTGATCAGTTTTAAGTTTCATTATATGACATGTGAATATATATGGTGTACCACAAGAGTGATTTGTAAAGTTTATGAGAAACGCTGGACATACTGGGAAAGAATTGACAGATGCATTATTTAAGTTCCTCAGCACCCATGGATTAGATATAAGAAATTGCCATGGCCAAAGTTATGATAACACTGCAAATATGTTGGGAATTTACTGTAGCGTACAAGCTCAAATCAAATCCTTCAGTCCCTTGGCATTTTCATCACTTGCTCCACTCATTGCCTGAATCTGGTAGGATCAAGTGAAGCCACAGCCACATGCAATAAAATTGCTACAACATTTTTGGACTTGCCACAAACAGTTAACAATTTCTTTCAGCATCTGCAGAACACTGGAAAATTCTACAGTAAATTTTTCTAGACTGAAACTTGAGTTTAAAGTATCTCTGCAAAGATGGTCAGCTTGAGTTGATGCCTGAAAAAGTGTAAATAGTAACTGTGATGCAGTCAATAAAGTTCTTACGTGCATTTCTGCAGAGGAAGGTGAGAAAGCTGTGATTAAATCAGAAGTGGGATTGATATTGCTTAAGTTTAACTCCAAATACATTGCATTCATGGCTACAATGTAGGGGAGTATTTTGGAACATTTCAATACAACACTACGGTCAGAAGAGGCTGACATATTTTCAATAATGAAACCTATGCCGCGTTCACACGCTTAGTGCTTGCCGCAAGCTCCAAGCCTCTACAAACGCTTGGCTACGTTTGGGGAACTAGCCACACACTCGTGAGTGCGCTTGTTTGTTCTGGAGAAGCAAGCATGATGGACGTAGAGGTTGTGTCGGCCATAACTTTGGCTTAACCTATCTTTATTATTAAAAAAAAGAGGAAAGAAAATGAAAAATACGGCAAAGAAGATGATGGGTGTTAAAAATTCATAGAAACCGTACCAGGTAATTGTTAAATTATTACATTATAGCTTCATTCATGTATCTAGATCATTCTATAGTTTCTTATGTGAATTTCATTTAATATAATTAGGCCTATGGAAAAATTATTGATTTGCAATTGGTGATTGCACAGATTTTATGGAAGAAAATGTAATGAGCTTCTTCATGAACCTTCTGGACAGTTTGATAACTTCTGCAGGATGAGTTACACTGATTTTGAATATTTGGTGAATGAAATTTCACAAATGGTTTCGAAAAAAATACAGACTTCAGAGAAGCTATACCAGCTAAATATTGTCTGGAAATAACACTAAGATATTTAGCATCTGGAGACAGTAACAAAAGTCTACACTATTTGTTTAAAGTATCCACCCAGGCAATATCAAAAATTACACCTGAAGTCTGCAGAGCTATTAATAACATTCTGAAATAAGAAATAAAGGTAATGTGAAACATGTCTGATATTTTGTTTTTAATATTAGTTTGAAGAGCTAGGTGTACAAAAACATTAATCAGTGTTCTGTACAATTGTTATTACTTATGCACTAGTATCATACTGCTCAAAATCTTCATAAACTTTCTGGAATGCTTCATTAATAATGTTTTAGTCTCTACAGGTATTACTGTAATTGTAGAGGTGGGCTTTGAAGGGTTGGATTCAGTTGAGTAAATAGTTATGTTGTCATCTCTATTTAGAGGATGTGGTGGTGGTAATGGAGTGGAGGATCTTTCAAAATTGGAGATGGGATTGATAGTGAAGGGGTCATGATTTGGGGTAGAAGGTTCAGAAAATGACGTTTGAACACGTGCTGAGCAATTTGGTACTACTATATATCCACTTGACACTGATGATGGTCTAGAGTATTGAAATGAATGATGAGGGGATGGTGTTTCACACGAAAATGACCTCTGTTTGATTCTTTGGATAAATAAACCCTCTATTTCATACATCATTAATTTTCTGTTGGCTTGAGGAAGTTCCCGCATCTCTTTGGATAATAGCTTAGCATACTGATCACATTCATCATCTTCAGCATTTGCACATGATGGATGTTGACTAAGTACATTCGTTAATTGACCAAATGCTGTGGCCATTTGCTGTTCCACTATATTCGAAGCAGTGCGATGACGAGATTTCTCCTTAGATTTACTTGTAGATGGAGAAGAAACCGTAGATGCAGGAGCCGAGGAACCAGCCACGCTGTTATAATTTTCTGTCTTCTCGGCTTCATCCACTGTTTCTTCGCCAGCTGTTTCTGATGATCTTGATTGTTCCAAAAATTAGATTTTATTAATAATTCTACAGTACAAAAAAATTATTTCAAATTTTAATTATTATTTTAACATTACCTTTTCAGATGCCCTCTACAGCGGAAGATTGGATTAATATAGAAAGGGGATACAATAGTAAATTCTCGCATTGTGTGGGATTATTGGATGACAAGCGTGTAGTTATCAAGTGTCCGCCTCATAGTGGAATATTTCAACTACAAGAAAGCTTTCAGTATAGTGCTTTTGGCATTAGTCGATAGCAATTATAACTTTATATTTGTTGACATAGGATGTCAAGGGAGGATTAGCGATAGTGGTGTTTTTAACAATTCATTATTATGGCAAAGAATCTACAGAAACGAAATGAACTTCCCCACACCATGCCCACTTCCTGGATTGAATAATAACGTAAACGTGCCATACGTATTTCTGACAGATGCTGCCTTTGCACTCAGTACGCATGTTATGAAGCCCTACCCTGGACTTCATGAGATTGGACCGCAAAAAGAATATTTAACGAACAATTGTCTAGAACCCGGGTTGGAGTGGAGAATACTTTTGGCATTTTAACTTCAGTGTTCAGAATTTTTCGAAGCCCTATTAATTTAGCATTTGTAGACTTAGAGAAAGCTTTTGACAATGTTAACTGGAATACTCTCTTTCAAATTCTGAAGGTGGCAGGGGTAAAATACAGGGAGCGAAAGGCTATTTACAATTTGTACAGAAACCAGGTGGCAGTTATAAGAGTCGAGAGGCATGAAAGGGAAGCAGTGGTTGGGAAAGGAGTGAGACAGGGTTGTAGCCTCTCCCCGATGTTATTCAATCTGTATATTGAGCAAGCAGTAAAGGAAACAAAAGAAAAATTCGGAGTAGGTATTAAAATTCATGGACAAGAAGTAAAAACTTTGAGGTTCGCCGATGACATTGTAATTCTGTCAGAGACAGCAAAGGACTTGGAAGAGAAGTTGAACGGAATGGACAGTGTCTTGAAAGGAGGATATAAGATGAACATCAACAAAAGCAAAATGAGGATAATGGAATGTAGTCAAATTAAGTCGGGTGATGCTGAGGGGATTAGATTAGGAAATGAGACACTTAAAGTAGTAAAGGAGTTTTGCTATTTAGGGAGTAAAATAACTGATGATGGTCGAAGTAGAGAGGATATAAAATGTAGACTGGCAATGGCAAGGAAATCGTTTCTGAAGAAGAGAAATTTGTTAATATCGAGTATAGATTTGAGTGTCAGGAAGTCGTTTCTGAAAGTATTTGTATGGAGTGTAGCCATGTATGGAAGTGAAACATAGACGATAGCTAGTTTGGACAAGAAGAGAATAGAAGCTTTCGAAATGTGGTGCTACAGAAGAATGCTGAAGATTAGGTGGGTAGATCACGTAACTAATGAGGAGGTATTGAATAGGATTGGGGAGAAGAGAAGTTTGTGGCACAACTTGACTAGAAGAAGGGATCGGTTGGTAGGACATGTTTTGAGGCATCAAGGGATCACAAATTTAGCATTGGAGGGCACCGTGGAGGGTAAAAATCGTAGAGGGAGACCAAGAGATGAATACACTAAGCAGATTCAGAAGGATGTAGGTTGCAGTAGGTACTGGGAGATGATGAATCTTGCACAGGATAGAGTAGCATGGAGAGCTGCATCAAACCAGTCTCAGGACTGAAGACCACAACAACATTAATTTAGATCTCGAAACTGTGGAAGAAATTACTATGATCTGTTTGCTACCACATAACCTTCTCAGAAAAAGCTGATCTTCTTCAGAAAGATATATTCCCCCTGGAACTTTGGATGTATGGGATAGTAATGGGAATCTGATAACACCTGGTGCATGGTGCAATATAAAAGAATATAATGCAATACAAAATGTGCCACTTGTACCTCGAAGATCATCGCTAAATGCCATCAAGATTAGGGACGAATTTACTTCATACTTTTGTAGGAGTACGAAGCTTCATGAGGAATTCTGACTTCTTAATTTTAGAGCATGTGCTTTATATTATAGAAACAGTAAAAATCAAAATTGATAGATACCAAAATGCTGAAGTGTTTTTCCTTACCGAATCTGAGTTCGAACCAATCTTGTTGGTATATATTGGCAGAAGAAATGATGCCATAAGTTGTATGCAAACCAAACTGGTTCGTAAATACCTTCGAATTCGGAGGGAAAATTATTATTACTTATTATTTATGTCATATACATACTTATTCTGTTAGTAACACAACTATTTTAGTAAAAATAAATATAGAACTTTGGAAAATATACACTTTGTTCCAATCATCTATTTATCAAATTTATTGTATATATCATGTAAATATTAATAAATAAATAAATTTGTACCTGAGCCAGAACGAATAGAATTTTGTTTCTTCTTTAAATGTTTACCAAACGTGACCAAAAGAATTTCCTTTTGTTTTTAATCTTTTTTGACAGGTTTCTTTAAAACTTCACTGACATGACTCCCGGCATCAGCCACTTTTTTTTATCTTTATGGTCTTTATTCCTCGGGTCCCAAATGCGGGATTCTGCTTGAAAACATTCGATTAATTGTAATATTTCTTCGTTGGACCAGTTACCGGTATTCATTTTCCCCGCTGTAATCTACTTCTATACAAAGAGGAACGCACTTCTGTCCGTCGCCAGTGCACAAACAATAGTTTAAGTCCACAACAGACATGTGGACGCGTCGCAACCGCTTGCCGCAAACCTTCAAAAAAATGGTTCAAATGGCTCTGAGCACTATGGGACTTAACATCTGAGGTCATCAGTCCCCTAGAACTTAGAACTACTTAAACCTAACTAACCTAAGGACATAACACACATCCATGCCCGAGGCAGGATTCAAACCTGCGACCGTAGCAGTCGCGCGGTTCCGGACTGAGCGCCTTGAACCGCACGGCCACCGCTGGCTACACAACAACTTGTACGAGTCAATGAAACGAAAGAAAAACGTGTGAAGAAACAAAAGAAATTCTTTGATGACTCAGATTCTGAGTCAGAAAATGTAACTGTCGTTCGAAAACTTTGATTGTGACACCTGAAGACCAGCTATTTAATTACATAGGACAGACTATCCACAGAACTCTATAAGCCTCTTAGTGTCTACAAAGAGTTTCTTAAAAGTTTTCGTTCTTATCCAATTTGACGAAAATGAAGTCTACACCACTGCAAAACAGCTACATCTACATCTACATACATACTCCGCAATCCACCATACGGTGCGTGGCGGAGGGTACCTCGTACCACAACTAGCATCTTCTCTCCCTGTCCCACTCCCAAACAGAACGAGGGAAAAATGACTGCCTATATGCCTCTGTACGAGCCCTAATCTCTCTTATCTTATCTTTGTGGTCTTTCCGCGAAATATAAGTTGGCGGCAGTAAAATTGTACTGCAGTCAGCCTCAAATGCTGGTTCTCTAAATTTCCTCAGTACCGATTCACGAAAAGAACGCCTCCTTTCATCCAGAGACTCCCACCCGAGTTCCTGAAGCATTCCCGAAACACTCGCGTGATGATGAAACCTACCAGTAACAAATCTAGCAGCCCGCCTCCGAATTGCTTCTATGTCCTCCCTCAATCCGACCTGATATGGATCCCAAACGCTCGAGCAGTACTCAAGAATAGGTCGTATTAGTGTTTTATAAGCGGTCTCCTTTACAGATGAACCACATCTTCCCAAAATTCTACCAATGAACCGAAGACGACTATCCGCCTTTCCCACAACTGCCATTACATGCTTGTCCCACTTCATATCGCTCTGCAATATTACGCCCAAATATTTAATCGACGTGACTGTGTCAAGCGCTACACTACTAATGCAGTATTCAAACATTACAGGATTCTTTTTCCTATTCATCTGCATTAATTTACATTTATCTATATTTAGAGTTAGCTGCCATTCTTTAAACCAATCACAAATCCTGTCCAAGTCATCTTGAGTCATCTTGTATCCTCCTACAGTCACTCAAAGACGACACCTTCCCGCACATTGCTATCCACCCAATCCAAAAGATCATTTATGTAGATAGAAAACAACAGCGGACCTACCACACTTCCCTGGGGCACTCCACATGATACCCTCACCTCCGATGAACACTCACCATCGAGGACAACGTACTGGCTTCTATTACTTAAGAAGTCTTCGAGCCACGCAGCTGCAGCATGGTTGCTCAGAGGATATAGAGAAGTCTTTTGGAACAGGCTGTGTCCATCTCAAAAGCTTGATTTTGAGTTCTTCTTTGGCGTCTTAAATAAAATGCTGAGAGGGAAATATCTCTTTGATATTCATCTGAACATCGCAATTGCTCTTCAAATTTATTGGAGGACAGTAGCAACAAACCAATCTGCTGAACGACCCTTCTCAGTTCTTGGAAGGGTTATGGACTAGTTGCACACTTCTCAAACTAAGGAGTGTTTGAATCACCTGCATGTACTAGCAATAGAAAATATCTGACTGTGAAACTCGACTTTGAAAATCTGATAAATGTGTTTGGCGATAACAAAGCGGAAGAAATCCACTGAACTACTAACATTCTTTATTGATATATACCCTTTTTTGGTTTCTACTGATTTATCCTTTGGGTGTATGTGTGAATGGTTAATAATGCTACGTTTGGCGTCTACATCCTGTATTTTGGACAAATTGCAACCAATCTCTCTACTCTGAACTCAAGGTCAGTTACCATAATTCCGTACAATATTTTCCTTTCTCGAAAATTTCTTCTTTAAATAAAAAAATACTTGTTTTAGATAACCTGCTTACAATTTATCTACTAAATGTTTTTCAGAATTGTCTATGTGTGCAGTGAGGTGACAAAAAAAAAAAAAAAAAAATTATTGAGCCCCTGTGCGTAACATTATCTAAATATGGTCCCGCTTGCACTATTTCACATACCAAACAAGCCACAACTGTAGCTGACGGGAAAATCACACAGACGAAGACGAGATAATAAAACATTAAAAACAATAAAACTGTTTCCCACTACAGTACTCTTCTACATATGAGCTACAAACGGCAATAATCTTCAACAAGTTCGATTCTGAAGTAGAAGTAGTTTCATTTCTCCAATACTTTACTACTACTTGTAACTGAGTAATAGCCTAAATTGTTTACCAACTCTGCATAGAGTATTTCCCTTTTCTTTGAAACTTACAACACAGTCACGATGCGCACGGGAATTTTCATGTTCAGTTACTCTTTGATGGGTGTTTCCAACCCTTAAAGTCACTTTTATAGAACCGGGATGAACCACCAAATAGTTAGTGCACAGTAAAGTGACCCCTAACTGGAGGAGTAAATAAAGTAATCGCTTTGCGCGATGTCTCCATTCAACAATTTCCTTTCAAACAAATCCTTGGAAATATACCTTTGTTTATAGGGCATATGCTACCTCTGACTTAACAAAATCAAGGTTTCCATTCAGTTTAATTCCATTTTGTACTATGCAATCTCGAGTTTTTTCGCCGGTTTCCCAAAAGCAGAGATCATCAACAGTAAAGTCTGACGAAACTTTCCCGCTGGTTCGCTTGCTGTGGAATAGTTCGTACGTTGGTCATCAATTTCAGGTTCACTAGTCTCGAGCTTTTCACCACAATTGCCGCTGCACTGTGAATCACTTGTAGGTTTCAAGTTCTCTATACAGCAATAACTTGCAGCTGCACAGACTAGTCCTTTGTTAACGAAAAACGTGTGTAACTCTTCGGCCTTTATTAAACACTTCCTTCCCTCCTCCTCTTTTGCTCAGCAAATTTTATGTAGCCTACGCCACTGAAATGTTTCCTACCGTCAATATTGACGTTTACTTTATATCAGAACTTCACCACGTTTACATCAGAACTTCACCACGTTAATAAAACAGAGGGAAATATACTCAGACAGTACTAAAAGCACCAAGCTGGTAACATACTGCATAAAAGCTTCTGTTTCTATATGTGAAGCGTCCTTGCTTAGCCACACAAAAACGTAGAAGAGGCAGTGCTGCCAGTTAAATGCTGACACCTCCGTCAGTCTACCGCCGATGTCTCTCTCACTAATAAGAATTCCCACAACCATCGCTTCTTTTTTCTTTTGCGCATTATCTTTTTTTTCAAAAATTTGCTGTCCTGGGCTCATGCGTAAATTCTACGCAGGATATGGTCAGGACCCTATGATGTGGTGCCCACTGTGCAGCGAACAATTTTCGACCGAAGCAGTGGGCAAGTTGAGTCGTTTCTTCGGACGAGGACGGAAACTGTTCAATAAAAAAAAATCATTTTTGCGTAAATTATAGCTGTATATATGTCAGCTTCATGGTTATATGCCCATCATTTCGTTAATGCATTTAAGTAAGACTCTGCGTGAAATTCGAAAAAGTTTGCAATGAAAAATAGGGATCACTATGACTTTGCATTTAGTGCATATCACGTGATATGTTGTTGCGTGTGAAATTTGGCTAACATATTGAATTAGACTTGGGTAGAGGTATCTATGTGCCACCAATCTCGAGAAAACTGATCTGCTGTAGCATGCTCATTGGTGATCTCACCCACCAGCAATAAAGCCAGAATGAAGTATCCACAACATTCTTCAGGTTTCAGTGGTTTCAGTTATCAAAGTGGGATTTTGGTAAGTGATAGTTTGCAAAGAAGAGCTTTCTTTATATCACCAAGAAATTAATCATTTTGTGTGTGTATAGATCTCCTAGTGGTAGTGTGGACACTTTTTTTCAATAAGTTAACAGAAGTTCTAGATAAAGTCTCAAGTACAAAGGTCAACATAATTCTGTGTGGGGACATTAACATCAATACTAATATCATAAATGAATCCAGCAGCACCTTCATTAACACCCTTCAAAGTTTTGGCGTGTCACTATTGGTCAATAGTGCAACAAGAGTTACCACAACGACTTCATCAGTAATTGACCATGTGGGAACAAATATGGACAGGGAAAAATGTGATGTAGCTGTGAAAGATCTCGGACTATCAGACCGTCTCTGTCAAATAACAACAGTAAAGTCAGGCATCGAATCATTCCTTAAACTACAAGCCTACAAATGACATCTATCAGAAATAAAAATAAAAGATTTTTCAAGAGCACTAGAAAAACACAGCTGGGATGAAGTGTATAAGGAAACCAATGTGAATATGAAATTCTCTAAAAATTCTTCAAATTACTTAAACTGAACTTTGAAAAGGCGTTTCCAAAAGTATGCTCTCTGTATCAACATCTCACAAAAGCAGATGGATAACAGCAGGTATTAAGAAGTCCTCCCAAACACTTAAAACACCTCAGTTCCATGAAAAAGATTCGCAATGATCCAGAACTCTTAAATTTCTATCATAGATACAAAAAGATCTATAGGAAGGTGCTCATTGCTGCAAAAAAGTCATTTAATGACAAAATAATATATAATGCAGAGAATAAAAGCAAAGCAGTCTGGGATGTTATAAAAAAGCAAACGGGGAGAGGCAAACAAATGCTGAATAACATACTGCTATGGGAGGGGGTAAGGTAATAAATGATCCACAACACTTAGCAAACTATGTAAACGAGCATTTTTCAAGCATTGCAGGGAAGTTACAGAAAAAATTCTCCCAAACAAATGTAACACCTGTAAATAATGTTGCACTAAATACAATGATGCTACTTCCAACCACAGAGAATGAAGTGAATAAAACTGTTCAAAAACTAAAAAATAAAAAGTCAGTAGGCTTAGAATGAAGTACCAATGTGTGTACTGAAACAACGCATAGGGATTATACAAGGCCCCTTAACAAATATAATAAATGAATCCTTCACATCAGGGACATTTCCAGAGCAGTTAAAACAGGCAAGAGTTGTACCTTTGCTTAAGAAAGGTAATGCAGAAGACATAGAAATTTACCAGCCCATTTCCCTGCTGTCAGCATTCTCAAAAATAATAGAAGCACTTATGAAAGACAGATTAATGAATTACCTCAATAAATACAATCTTTTTAAGCGAATCACAGTTTAGTTTCTGAAGTGGCAAAAATACGGAGTCAGCCATAGTAGAATTCACAAAAGTTGTATTTGATGCTCTTGATAAAGATGGGTGTGTCACAGGCATAGTTTTGGATCTTTCTGAGGCGTTTGATACAGTCGACCACAAGATTCTATTAAATAAATTAGAAGCGTTAGGTATAAGAGGGGTAGCTAATGACTGGTTTCGATCATACCTAACAGATAGGATACAAAGAGTAGAGATAACACATACATCAATTTAGTAAAACACTTATCAGAACCAAAATACATTAATATAGGGGTTCTGCAAAGTAGCATATTAGGACCAATACTGTTCCTGATATACATCAATGACTTTCCCAGTAGTGTTACACATGGCGAATCTTCTTCACTGATGACAGCAATATTATAATCAGTGAGAAAATGAGAGAACTCCTTGCTGAGAAAGCAAATGAAACTCTCAAGGAAGTTTATGATTGGTCAATTAGTAATAAAGTGACATTGAACATAAAGAAAACCTATGCCATGAATTTCAGTTTGAAGAGGAAAAATGACAATGTTAAATTAAATGTAGATGGCACCTCTATAAACTGTGTAACAAATGCAAAATTTCTAGGAATGAATACTGATTATCAGTTGAAGTCGTGTGAACACACAAAGGTACTTGCGAACAGAATGTCATCAGCTTGTTATGCCCTTAGAATCCTATCATCAGTGTGTAACATGCAGTGTCTTTTAGTTACATTTTATTCATATGTACACTCAATTCTTAGCTATGGCATTCTTTTTTTAGGGAACAAATGCATAAAATATGTACACAATTTTGAAACTCCCGAAAAGAGGCATAAGAATAATAACCAAAAATACTAGTCGAGCTCATTGTAAAGATCTGTTCAGAACACTGGGGATTTGAACTGCTCCAAGCAAATACATTTACCAGTCAGTTGTACTCATCAAAATAACATTGGTAATTACTGCACAAACAGCTCTGTCCATGAACATGCAACAAGAGATAGATTCAACTTACATTTACCAAGAAAAACTAAACATAAAAATCAAAACATCATTTTCTACCAAGGAATAAAACTACACAATAAATTACCAAAAGAGATTAAAGAAATTGCAAAAATACACTTATTTAAAAAGGCAGCTAAAACGTACGTGTTATGCAATACATTTTATACATTGAAGGATTACTTATCTAAAACAGAGTAGGGGTTTGATAAAAAATGTTATACAAATAAATAATAATAATAATCATGAACCATGGACCTTGCCGTTGGTGAGAAGGCTTGCGTGCCTCAGCGATACAGATGGCTGTACCGTAGATGCAACCACAACGGAGGGGTATCTGTTGAGAGGCCAGACAAACGTGTGGTTCCTGAAGAGGGGCAGCAGCCTTTTCAGTAGTTGCAGGGGCAACAGTCTGGATGATTGACTGATCTGGCCTTGCAACACTAACCAAAACGGCCTTGCTGTGCTGGTACTGCGAACGCCTGAAAGCAAGGGGAAACTACGGCCGTAATTTTTCCCGAGGGCATGCAGCTTTACTGTATGGTTAAATGATGATGGCGTCCTCTTGGGTAAAATATTCCGGAGGTAAAATAGTCCCCCATTCGGATCTCCGGCTGGGGACTACTCAGGAGGACGTCGTTATCAGGAGAAAGAAAAATGGCATTCTACGTATCGAAGCGTGGAATGTCAGATCCCTTAATCGGGCAGGTAGGTTAGAAAATTTAAAAAGGGAAATGGATAGGTTAAAGTTAGATATAGTGGGAATTAGTGAAGTTCGGTGGCAGGAGGAACAAGACTTTTGGTCTGGTGAATACAGGGTTATAAATACAAAATCAAATAGGGGTAATGCAGGAGTAGGTTTAGTAATGAATAAAAAAACTAGGAGTGCGGGTAAGCTACTACAAACAGCATAGTGAACGCATTATTGTGGCCAAGACAGACACGAAGCCCATGCCTACTACAGTAGTAAAAGTTTATATGCCAACTAGCTCTGCAGATGATGAAGAAATTGATGAAATGTATGATGAGATAAAAGAAATTATTCAGGTAGTGAAGGGAGGCGAAAATTTAATAGTCATGGGTGACTGGAATTCGAGAGTAGGAAAAGGGAGAGAAGGAAACATAGTAGGTGAATATGGATTGGGGGAGAGAAATTAAAAAGGAAGCCGTCTGGTAGGATTTTGCACGGAGCATAACTTAATCATAGCTAACACTTGGTTCAAGAATCGTGAAAGAAGTTTGTATACATGGAAGAATCCTGGAGATACTAAAAGGTATCAGATAGGCTACATACTGGTAAGACAGAGATTTAGGAACCAGGTTTTAAATTGTAAGACATTTCCAGGGGCAGATGTCGACTATGACCACAATCTATTGGTTATGAACTGTAGATTAAAACTGAAGAAACTGCAAAAAGGTGGGAATTTAAGGAGATGGGACCTGAATAAACTGAAAGAACCAGAGGTAGTACAGAGTATCAGGGAGAGCATAAGGGAACAATTGACAGGAATGGGGGAAAGAAATACAGTAGAAGAAGAATGGGTAGCTCTGAGGGATGAAGTAGTGAAGGCAGTAGAGGATCAAGTAGGTAAAAAGACGAGGGCTAGTAGAAATCCTTGGGTAACAGAAGAAATATTGAATTTAATTGATGAAAGGAGAAAATATAAAAACGCAGTAAATGAAGCAGGCAAAAAGGAATACAAACGTCTCAAAAATGAGATCGACAGGAAGAGCAAAATGGCTAAGCAGGCATGGCTAGAGGACAACTGTAAGGATGTAGAGGCTTATCTCACTAGGGGTAAGATAGATACTGCCTACAGGAAAATTAAAGAGACCTTTGGAGAAAAGAGAGCCACTTGTATGAATATCAAGAACTCAGATGGAAACCCGCTTCTAAGCAAAGAAGGGAAAGCAGAAAGTGGAAGGAGTATATAGAGGGTCTATACAAGGGCGATGTACTTGAGGACAATATTATGGAAATGGAAGAGGATGTAGATGAAGATGAAATGGGAGATACGATACTGCGTGAAGAGTTTGACAGAGTACTGAAAGACCTGAGTCGAAACAAGGCCCCGAGAGTAGACAACATTCCATAGGAACTACTGACGACCTTGGGAGAGCCAGTCCTGACAAAACTCTACCTTCTGGTGAGCAAGATGTATGAGACAGGCGAAATACCCTCAGACTTAAAGAAGAATATAATAATTCCAATCCCAAAGAAAGCTGGTGTTGACAGATGTGACAATTACTGAACTATCAGTTTAATAAGTTACAGCTGCAAAATACTAACGCGAATTCTTTACAGACGAATGGAAAAACTGGTAGAAGCCGACCTCGGCGAAGATCAGTTGGATTCCGCAGAAATGTTGGAACACGTGAGGCAATACTGACCCTACGACTTATCTTAGAAGAAAGATTAAGGAAAGGCAAACCTACATTTCTAGCATTTGTAGACTTAGAGAAAGCTTCTGACAATGTTGACTGGAATACTCTCTTTCAAATTCTAAAGGTGGCAGGGGTAAAATACAGGGAGCGAAAGGTTATTTACAATTTGTACAGAAACCAGACGGCAGTCATAAGAGTCCAGATGCATGAAAAGGAAGCAGTGGTTGGGAAGGGAGGTAGACAGGGTTGTAGAATGTCCCAGATGTTATTCAATCTGTATATTGAGCAAGCAGTAAAGGAAACAAAAGAAAAATTCGGAGTAGGTATTAAAGTCCATGGAGAAGAAATAAAAACTTTGAGGTTCGCCGATGACATTGTAATTCTGTCAGAGACAGCAAAGGAGTTGGAACAGCAGTTGAACGGAATGGACAGTGTCTTGAAAGGAGGATATAAGATGAACATCAACAAAAGCAAAACGAGGATAATGGAATGTAGTCGAATTAAGTCGGGTGATGCTGAGGGAATTAGATTAGGAAATGAGACACTTAAAGTAGTAAAGGAGTTTTGCTATTTGGGGAGCAAAATAACTGATGACGGTCGAAGTAGAGAGGATATAAAATGTCGACTGGCAATGGCAAGGAAAGCGTTTCTGAAGAAGAGAAATTTGTTATCATCGAGTATAGATTTAAGTGTCAGGAAGTCGTTTCTGAAAGTATTTGTATGGAGTGTAGCCATGTATGGAAGTGAAACATGGACGATAAATAGTTTAGACAGAAGAGAATAGAAGCTTTCGAAATGTGGTGCTACAGAAGAACGCTGAAGATTAGATGGGTAGATCACATAACCAATGAGGAGGTATTGAATTGGGGAGATGAGGAGTTTGTGGCACAACTTGACTAGAAGAAGGAATCGATTGTTGGGACATATTCTGAGGCATCAAGGGATCAGGAATTTAGTACTGGAGGGCAGGGTGGAGGGTAAAAATCGTAGAGGAAGACCAAGAGATGAATACACTAAGCATATTCAGAAGGATGTAGGTTGCAGTAGGTACTGGGAGATGAAGAAGCTTGCACAGGATAGAGTGGCATGGAGAGCTGCATCAAACCAGACTCAGGACTGAAGACAACAACAACAACAATCATGATTATAAAATATCCAACATTCCATATAACACCTGCACTTTATGGTTTTTTCCTTCTTTTTTCCTTTCTAGAAATACTTACCCCCAAGCTATGCTCAGCACCATACTAACACCTCTTCCTCTTTCTGAGCTCAACATCTCACTCATTATGGAAGTACGCTGACTCAGCTTTTCATGATAGCAAATGGGAAGTTGCAGTACAGAAAATGGCCCAGAGATCACCAGTGTGTGTGTGTGTGTGTGTGTGTGTGTGTGTGTGTGTGTGTAATGAGTGAAGTATTATGAAACAATGTGTGTATAGTGTGTGCAGTGACTGATAGTGAGATATGAGTGATCAGTGTGGCATTACATTATTTAATAAGTTATTTGTAAGAAAAGTATTGTATACCAGGAGTAAATCTAATGATTGTCTCTAACTAGAAGTCTGTAAATATATGTATATACGAATTAGCTTATTTTAAATTGATCTAAATTTGTAAATACTTTGACATTTCTTACATCCTTGTAAAAAGAGATCTATGGATGAATAAAGCTACTACTACTACTACTGTATGGTTATTACACAAAACGTCATTATCTAATATGTTATTCCACTAAGGGCCATCGGTAGCTGGTGAAACGAGAGATGCTGTGAGTTTTGGAACAACATAAGTGAAGACATTCCACATTTATTTTTGTACCAAGGACATGTTTTTTCATAAGCTATTAGCCTTACTTTCCCCTCAGTTCCTCACTTAATAAACTTAATAACTTACTGTTTCAGAATTCTGTTGCAATTGTCTGAGCAACATGTTAGTGAGGTGACATTGTGTAAACTCGACTGTGCTGTGGCAGAAGAAGCAAATTCTAACATGGCAACAAGAGGAATGTAGGTTTCACCCAAAATTCGGCAGTTATGATGCTTCTCTGAAAGTTACCAATGTTTAACACGCCAGGCGAAAATACACTCCTGGAAATGGAAAAAAGAACACATTGACACCGGTGTGTCAGACCCACCATACTTGCTCCGGACACTGCGAGAGGGCTGTACAAGCAATGATCACACGCACGGCACAGCGGACACACCAGGAACCGCGGTGTTGGCCGTCGAATGGCGCTAGCTGCGCAGCATTTGTGCACCGCCGCCGTCAGTGTCAGCCAGTTTGCCGTGGCATACGGAGCTCCATCGCAGTCTTTAACACTGGTAGCATGCCGCGGCAGCGTGGACGTGAACCGTATGTGCAGTTGACGGACTTTGAGCGAGGGCGTATAGTGGGCATGCGGGAGGCCGGGTGGACGTACCGCCGAATTGCTCAACACGTGGAGCGTGAGGTCTCCACAGTACATCGATGTTGTCGCCAGTGGTCGGCGGAAGGTGCACGTGCCCGTCGACCTGGGACCGGACCGCAGCGACGCACGGATGCACGCCAAGACCGTAGGATCCTACGCAGTGCCGTAGGGGACCGCACCGCCTCTTCCCAGCAAATTAGGGACACTGTTGCTCCTGGGGTATCGGCGAGGACCATTCGCAACCGTCTCCATGAAGCTGGGCTACGGTCCCGCACACCGTTAGGCCGTCTTCCGCTCACGCCCCAACATCGTGCAGCCCGCCTCCAGTGGTGTCGCGACAGGCGTGAATGGAGGGACGAATGGAGACATGTCGTCTTCAGCGATGAGAGTCGCTTCTGCCTTGGTGCCAATGATGGTCGTATGCGTGTTTGGCGCCGTGCAGGTGAGCGCCACAATCAGGACTGCATACGACCGAGGCACACAGGGCCAACACCCGGCATCATGGTGTGGGGAGCGATCTCCTACACTGGCCGTACACCACTGCTGATCGTCGAGGGGACACTGAATAGTGCACGGTACATCCAAACCGTCATCGAACCCATCGTTCTACCATTCCTAGACCGGCAAGGGAACTTGCTGTTCCAACAGGACAATGGACGTCCGCATGTATCCCGTGCCACCTAACGTGCTCTAGAAGGTGTAAGTCAACTACCCTGGCCAGCAAGATCTCCGGATCTGTCCCCCAATGAGCATGTTTGGGACTGGATGAAGCGTCGTCTCACGCGGTCTGCACGTCCAGCACGAACGCTGGTCCAACTGAGGCGCCAGGTGGAAATGGCATGGCAAGCCGTTCCACAGGACTACATCCAGCATCTCTACGATCGTCTCCATGGGAGAATAGCAGCCTGCATTGCTGCGAAAGGTGGATATACACTGTACTAGTGCCGACATTGTGCATGCTCTGTTGCCTGTGACTATGTGCCTGTGGTTCTGTCAGTGTGATCATGTGATGTATCTGACCCCAGGAATGTGTCAATAAAGTTTCCCCTTCCTGGGACAATGAATTCACGGTGTTCTTATTTCAATTTCCAGGAGTGTACATCGCCGCTTTTGTTGCGTTTTCAGTGGAATTCTTTTCAGACACTAACATACAAGTGTGGGCGAGGAGGGGCTCCACTTAATATTTACAAAAAATGAGCGTGTAGACTTCAGTTTCGAACAGCACTTCCCTGCAACACTCGGTGTTTCCACTGCAGCCTCTGCTTGCAACCCCCGGTCACGTTATTCTTCGTGTATTCTAAATACGTGGCTGAGTGTAGGTACTGCATGACATACAGGTTTCCTGCGTTCCACTGATTTGGGAGGAAGTGCAGAAATAAAACTTCATGTCGTTGAGGAAGTATACAATATCTTTCTGCAAAAGATCAGCTCTTCTGTTGTTTACTAGGCTTTTTTGGTTCTTAGATAACTCCTTTACATAAATGGCTGTAAGTAGTGGTTGTCTGTGGTCAAACGAGCATTGTGAAAGAGGTTTCCATTATAAAGGGAAACGCAGAAAATACACAGGTCGTAAGTCTGGTGCATTTTTTTAGCAGTTTATGTCTGGTGGAAGGAGCATACGAACAATCATTGTAACTTGAACTCTTCTTTTGGTCTGCGCCAGCATAAAACAATATGGGATTGTGAGTCCGCCTTGATGCAAACACTTTTTGTTTATATACATCCCCAAACTGTCTTCAGCGAAATACGGCCATCATCGGTGGGTTTCTTTATTCTAAAACAACAGGCAAGATTTGCATCGTCACAATACATTACGACAAAATATTAATTAGATGTGTATAGTACTGTTTTGTTCCAGATATTATATGAATAATTTTCATAGTTACTTTAAAGTCATTGCATGATTTCTGTGTTTGTTGCTGTTTTATTCGGCATACAGAAAGTCATTTGCAGAGGTATGAATTGCTGTTATTACAAGTATGAAGATGTGATACAAACATCGGTGTTATTACAGTTGGAATTTGTGGTTGTGTTGTAATACAATTTTGGTGGACACTGCGTTGTAACGTAGACTGTCACGTACTCACGTTGGTTGGCCGACTTTTTGTTGCTCTGAAAACACAAATAAGCACAACTTTTCACATTGGCTATAATTCAGTCATCATACCATCTTGCTGTTGGGTGTCACGACACGTGAGATGTATCGCCAGAAAATTTCGACGTGTTGAACGTTCATTTATGATGTTTTTTCCTCCCGATACAGTCTTTTGTATGTAACAATTTTTTTATAACATTAATTTCCAGAGTAAGCTGTTGCTGTGTTCCAGGATGTGTAGATCAGTTTCGATATTTGTGGGGTGGTGGCTTTCGTTTATTGGAGCGCATAAGTAAAAATGAGAACATTTCCGGAGAAGGTTCTCAGAGCAAAAGAATATTCTCTGAAAAAGTTCTAAATTTCGGATGAATAAAAAAAAAAACTCGAACTATACTGTTCGACGAGAGAGTTCTTCCTCAATGCCTCTCCACTTTCTTGAGAAGGTTCTGGGCGTTTGTCTTCTCCACGTGCGCACACAGAACACACGTATAATTGCCGGCCGGTGTGGCCTAGCGGTTCTAGGCGCTTCAGTCTGGAACCGCGCGACCGCTACGTTCGCAGGTTCGAATCCTGCCTCGGGCATGCATGTGTGAGATGTCCTTAGGTTAGTTAGGTTTAAGTAGTTCTAAGTTCTAGGGGACTGATGACTTCAGATCTTAAGTCCCATAATCCTCAGAGCCATTTTGAACCACACGTATAATCCTACATTTCATGCAACTCGCTCAAGTAGGCAACTATGGAATCGGTGGTTTCAGGAGGGTAATACGGAACGCCGTGCTGGATCCCAACGGCCTCGTATCACTAGCAGTCAAGATGACAGGCATCTTCTCCGCATGGCTGTAACGGATCGTGCAGCCACGTACATAAATGGAACGGGCCTTATTGTGTTCTGAAACAGTCGCACTACGTTACGATTTTAGTTTCATGTGCGGCAACAAATTATTAAGACGATTACAGACAGTTTACGAAAATGCATTTTCTGACAATGTTACCGAATTTTCGACATGCGGAAAAGTTTTTCTATTCAAAATCGGTCCCTGTCAGAGTTTTTTAACAGGAGATAATTTTGATTAAACATGACTGATATTGGTCCGCTCGCGTGTCAACTACTTAAGCGGTCGCCTGTGAGGTTTCATTACGAGAAACAGATTGCTAGGTTTGTAAGTAACAAGTTAATAATTTTTCTGATCGCCTGTTTATTTCTAACATAATAAAATATAAGAGTTACGCTGTGAGAAAGTATGACGAAGAACATCTGAAAATATAAGTGACCACAGTTGTCTAGTGCATACCTTCTCCTACACCACTCTGAAAACCTGTGTCTGTTAAAGAGCTGGAAAATGATTTCATTTTCACTTTGCTTGCGAGATTGCCGCCTTTTCTTTCATGTCTTTCGGGAAGGAAAGTTCACCAGGTAAATAATGTTTTAATGTTAAACATGTATAAAATTTTACAGTTTATTTCTTCCATCTTTCTTTGGGCTACTTATATCTCTTTTTGCCTTCCGAGTAACCTAAGTTCTGCCGTTTTTACTAAAAATCTCGGTAAAACTTAACTCAACAGAACTTATTCAGCTCGAAGTATGCTACGGAGCTCACTTCAAAAAACGGAGAATGTTCTTCGCTTTATTCATACGAAATTAGTGAGTGTTCTTTACATTGAGCAGTTTCCCCGACCCTTTTACTCAAGCTGAGAACGTTCTCAGCTGTAGTATATTCTCCGACTCGCTTTATTTATGCGAGTATGAGAATGTTTCGGAAACTCCGAGGATAAAGTACGTTCTCAATTTTATTCATACGACCCATTAAGTGCTCTGCCAGAGTGGAATGTGTACTAATACTTTTTAGAGCTGTCATGTGTTGTGTGTACTTTGTTCGGAAGTTCCTGCATGTTTCTCCCATGTACTAGGATAGACAGGAATGAAATTGGTGTTGCTATATTCTTACGTTGCTGAATTTATATGAAATTCTTTCGTCTGAGCTTACAAGGGGAGGCCGCCAATTGTGAAATTCAGATTCGATTCATACTGCGCATAATAAAAGCTCATGGCCAGAGGTGTAATGTAGCAAAGCACCAAGATGCACTTCTCAGCCGTTGTCGAGAAAATCGACAGTTAAAAGAAACCGTTGCGGTGAAATACTCTCTACGAGTAACGATTTTCTACAGCGTCATAGCGCAGCGGTAAGCGCTGGGGTTCGTAATCCGAAGGTCCCGGATCGAATCTCACGCCATGCAATATTTTTTTTATTATTGGTTTTTATATATAAACTATTAACGAATTGCTTATGCATGTTAATGAAGGCGGATCGCTCTCCAGTTGTACCGCCTCCATTTTTCCGTTTGTTTAACAGGGTGTACCAAAGCTGTCCCGTCCGCACTGATTTTCGACGATGTTTAAAGTTGCGCTAGGGACCGCATCTACCTTCTTTCGAAGTTAGCAGGGAACTACGCTGTTATGGGGCGGCTCGTTTCGGCCCATTCAACATCTGTCCTTCAAGTGTAACGAGCGAGTGACGGAGTTTATATTTCATACCTGCCACAGAAAGTTTGTGTTCGTGGGGTCTCTATTCTAATTCGAACGTTTGACTTACCGGTACGCTATACGTATTCGTTTCTACGTCTTCCGTTAACTATACGTGGTTAACATTATGAAGACAATTAATAACATTTGTGAAATACAACTTTGTTTGCGCAAAACATAATGATGTTCGAAGTCGCCAGTTTTTCCACGACAAACGACTTTCAACAACTTATTATATGCATAATTGTTGCAACTGATTGCCGGGAATTATATATATATATATATATATATATATATATATATATATATATATGAATTACAAAAAACAAAAACTAAAAAAGAAAGTTGCATGGAGCGAGATTCGATCCGGCGACCTTCGGATTACGAACCCGAGCGCTTACCGGTGCACCACCACGCTGCAGAAAATTACAAACCGTAGAGAGTATTTCACCGCAACGGTTTCTTTTAACTGTCGATTTTCTCGAGAACGGCTGAGAAGTGCATCTTGGTGCTTTGCCACATTACACCTCTGGCCATGAGCTTTTAATATGCGCAGTATGAATCGGATCTGAATTTCACAATTGGCGGCCTCCCGTTGTTAGTCTTCTTTGTACTGCATTATTTGTTCTGCATGCTATTGGGATACGTTGCTTTTTCATTACATTTCGAAGTCAGTGTACTATTTTATTATTATATGGTGACGTGCACCATTTGTTTCTTTTTTCTGGTGTGGTGTAGTCTGCCATGTCGCGTGTGTGCGGTGCCTCTGTGTTTGCAGACCGTTTGGTTGTGCTCTTGTGTGGGTGGCCACTTAATCATTTCTATCTTATTGTTGCGTTTGTTTATGGTGTCTGTTCTGTACTCATTTTCATCAAAAATTTGATTATTTTTAGTTCGTATGAGAAGTTTAGGGGCTTGAGATAAGTTCTGTTTAACTTGTGGAGCACATGTGTGTAACTCGTATATTTGTGGGATGACAGGTGATTGTATCTGTTATGAGTAATAGGGTCTCTGGATGTAGATTTTCTGTAGAAGGAAAATTCATGTTGGTTGCTGTTTATAATTATTGCGAGGTCCAGGAAATTCAGATTGAGGTATCAACATATTATTCTGTACTTTTTTTGTTTCAGAATGTTGCCGAATATATGATCCAAGAAAACGTACATACGAAGACCAAGCCAGAGGTTAGGGCATAAATTGTGACAGTCGTTTGTTTCCTCGCTCGTGTTCACGAACGGCAGGGACCAGCGAGGTTCGAGGGACAATCATAAAGCTGTAGTTATAACCTCGAAAATATCTAGCTGCTACCACGAACTGTAGTGATTGTGTTAGCTCCTCTTTATACACCCATCATGCAACGTGACAATGTTTTGCCAATGTTGGATGACTTGGAGAGAGACACTGATTTTACAGTCCTGTATTTTGGCCACGAAGATATCGTTACATTTCGAAAAATCACCTCCTTGTCTTTCTGGAAATCACTGACACGCTATGATTTCTTCATCTGAGGAGCGAGGAACTAGCGACTTGGAGCCATGTCAGGAGAATATGGAGGGGAGGGGAGGGGAGGAGGGAGGCAAAAGTTGCTGTCTCAGAGAAACAACATGTTACACAGCGACCTGTACAGAATTAGCAGGGGAGAGCTTTCCGCGACAGCCTCCTGGCCCGCATCTCGTGGTCGTGCGGTAGCGTTCTCGCTTCCCACGCCCGGGTTCCCGGGTGCGATTCCCGGCGGGGTCAGGGATTTTCTCTGCCTCGTGATGGCTGGGTGTTGTGTGCTGTCCTTAGGTTAGTTAGGTTTAAGTAGTTCTAAGTTCTAGGGGACTTATGACCACAGCAGTTGAGTCCCATAGTGCTCAGAGCCATTTGAACCATTTGAACAGCCTCCTGTAACATCGTCTGGAGGTTTCGGGCGTATGCTCCCGTTATGGTTTGCCCCTTACGAACGTAATTTAGTATAACGTCAGCATCATCCTGTCGGACGATGATTGGGACTTGGCCTTTATTGGTTTAGTGATTTCAAATGATTCCAATGATTGCTTTGCTCGTTTATCTCGGGGTGATAAGAGGGCTGTTCAAAAAGTATTCGACCTTATTTTTTTATTGCCTAAACCAATAATGGTATCGGGGAGCGCGCTCTGTCTGTTTTTGTAGGCATACGTTGTGCGCATGCCTGATTTTTTCTCACTACTGCAGAAACAACCAGTCTTTGGCTGGTCACTGACAAGCGAACACACATAAGTGGTAGTCGAATTTTGCGTTGTGGGCAAAATGACAGAAAAATGGAACATCAAATTTTGTTTTGAGCGTGTGGAACAATCCGCAAGATTCGACAAGATCTGGGGACGAAGCAGTAGGTACCACGCAGGTAAAGGAGCAGTACAACCGTGCCAAAGATGATCTGTCATTAGTAAAGAGTGGAGAACTTTCAGGTAGGCCCATCATGACAGACGAATCACTATCGGAGAACTTGGAGACGAGGTAAAAATTGGTACTGGATCCATTCATTCCTTTTTAACGGTACATTTGGACCTCAGGAGGATATCAGCAAAATTTGTGCCGAAGTTGTTAACAATTGAGCAGAAGAAACTTCGTTCGAAGATCGCACAGGACATTCTGGACACTATAAACTGTAATCCCAACTTTCTTAACACAGTGATCACTGGTGATGAGTCCTGGGTATATGGGTACGACACAGAGACAATGTTCCAGTAATTCCAGTGGAATCACTATCATCCCCGAGGCCCAAAAAAAGCGAGGCAGATCTGCGGCAATGTGAAAGTCACCCTGACCGTATTTTTAGACTCCAATTGCGCGGTACATGGAGTGTACGCTCCAGAAGTTTCTAAGGTCTATCAACATCACTAAGGAGAGGTTCTGCATCGCCTTCGTGAAGCAGTGCGACGCAAACGGACAGATTTGGAGGCAGCAGGCACTTTTCACCTCCACCACGGTATAACAAACCCGATCGTCGTTCTCAATTAACTCAGAGATTTTCTGGCCAAGCGCAACACGACTGTGATTTGTCAGCCCCCCTGTTGCCCTGGCCTAGCACCGAGCGACTTCTGGCTTTGGCCTAAAGTGAGAAATACTCTGAAAGGGACCAGATTTTAGAACGGGGAAGACATTGTGTGGAATTCGACGGAGCAGTAGCGCACCATACCAGAAGAGGCTTTCCAGCGATGCTTCCAGCAGTGCCAGCAGCGTTGTGGGAGGTGTCCAGAAGCTGGACAGGACTACTTTGAAAGTTCCTGGTGTCAAATAACTGTATCTGAATGAAGATTGATTTTATAGATAGACACTGGATACTTCTTTGAACAGTCGTCGTAGTCATAATGCCGAGCACTCATCCGTGGTAACTAGGTAGCTAAAGAAGTCTTCTGGACTGGACTGCTGACAAAGCTGCAACATTTCCGCAGCTGCCTCGTACTGGCGAGCTTCGGTACACCGATCTTAGAGCACCAGAGTCTGCACTTCTCTAGTAATTTCCGTTTCTCCACAACGAGGTCGCCTGGCACGCCGTTTATGATTATTCGGACTGATCTGAGCACACTGGAAGCTTGTACGACACCTAGCTACTGTGTGTTATGATGGTGCACTGTTGTTGTAAGCTTACATCGGGTCAGAATGGATGGTTGGAGGACTGTACCCTTTCAGAAGCAGAAAACAAATTCGTGACAGATAGTCCACTTTACCGGTGGGTTGCGCCCTATTGTTCCAGCTCTCCAGCGGCGTGCTGCGGTATGGTGGCGTAGGTGTTACGAAGGGGTAATCCCCCCCCCCCACCAAAAAAACGGGTTTATTTTTTAAAAGCTATATGTTTTCAAATCGTTTCGGAAACGTACTTATCCCGTTCCATATACTCTCCATCACAACTAATACGTTTGTCCCTCTGGTGCTTCCACTGTTCGAAACATTTTTTGTAGTCATCTTTAGAAATGGCTGACAGCTACTCCCTCGGTTTTCTCTCGACTTCTTCAGTGTTGTCAAATCGGTGTCCTTTCATGCCCCTTTCGTATGTGGAAATAAAAAGTCGCACGGAGACAGGTCAGGCGGGCAAGGTGCGTGGGGCAGCAGAACCATGCCACTTTTAACAAAAAATTGTGTAACAGAGATGTCTGTGTGTGCAGGTGCGTTGCTGAGGTGGAAGAACTAGTGTCCTGTCAGCCACAAATAGGGTCTTTTTTGACGAACACTATTGCACAATCTCCTTAAAACTTCCAAATAAAAGGTTTCATTGACGGTCTGACCTGGGAGAAGAAACTCAGAATATTTTCGTCAGTTCGGGCAGTTAGTGGACGTCCAGAACGATGTTTGTCGTCATCCGACAAGTCGCCATTTTTTAATCGAGCAAACCAATCGTCCACCTGAGTTTTTCCCATGTTGTTTTTGTTGTGGCCTTCAGCCCAAAGACTGGTTTGATGCAGCTCTCCATGCTACTCTACCCTGTGCAAGATTCCTCATCTCCCAGTACCTACTACAACCTACGTCCTTCTGAATAAGTTTACTGTATTCATCTCTTGGTCTCCCTCTACGGTTTTTACCCTCAACGCTAACGTCCAATACTAAATTGGTGATCCCTTGATGCCTTCTTCTAGTCAAGTTGTGCCACACATTTCTCTTCTCTCCAATTTTATTCAATACCTCCACATTAGTTATGTGATCTACCCATCTAATCTTCAGCATTCTTTTGTAGCACCACATTTCGAAAGCTTCTACTCTCGTCTTGTCTAAACTATTTATCGTCCACGTTTCACCCCATACATGGCTACACTCCACACAAATACTTTCAGAAACGACTTCCTGACACTTAAAACTATACTCTGCATGGGGGCTTAATTAAATATTAATTGAAAATGTTTTTAGTTTTTAGTAGCTGTAAGTCTGATTACGCTGTGTCTCTTAATCGGTTGGCCCTGACTAGTATTTTTACGCTATCTGACTGCAACAAACAATGTAAGTAGATTTTCGTAAACACAGTTAATTAATTAAGTCCCCAGCAACTATAAAATCTACGAAGCCAATAAGCACAAGAGTAACTGTTCTGTATGTGGGAGTGTGACTCAACGTCCACATCTGGCACGGTTCTTTTCCAACAAGACAAGAATTTTTAAACACCAACTATACTGACGTGACAAAAGAAATTTAGAAAAACTATAATTACGCAAGAAAACCAGAATTCACTCTAATACAAGAACACAAGCCAGATGCTTTGTTGACTGAACCTGTAGTGACGCATTATTTCAGACACACAATTAATAAAAGAACATTGTAGTTTTTACCTTCATATACACTCCTGGAAATGGAAAAAAGAACACATTGACACCGGTGTGTCAGACCTACCATACTTGCTCCGGACACTGCGAGAGGGCTGTACAAGCAATGATCACACGCACGGCACAGTGGACACACCAGGAACCGCGGTGTTGGCCGTCGAATGGCGCTAGCTGCGCAGCATTTGTGCACCGCCGCCGTCAGTGTCAGCCAGTTTGCCGTGGCATACGGAGCTCCATCGCAGTCTTTAACACTGGTAGCATGCCGCGACAGCGTGGACGTGAACCGTATGTGCAGCTGACGGACTTTGAGCGAGGGCGTATAGTGGGCATGCGGGAGGCCGGGTGGACGTACCGCCGAATTGCTCAACACGTGGGGTGTGAGGTCTCCACAGTACATCGATTTTGTCGCCAGTGGTCGGCGGAAGGTGCACGTGCCCGTCGACCTGGGACCGGACCGCAGCGACGCACGGCTGCACGCCAAGACCGTAGGATCCTACGCAGTGCCGTAGGGGACCGCACCGCCACTTCCCAGCAAATTAGGGACACTGTTGCTCCTGGGGTATCGGCGAGGACCATTCGCAACCGTCTCCATGAAGCTGGGCTACGGTCCCGCACACCGTTAGGCCGTCTTCCGCTCACGCCCCAACATCGTGCAGCCCGCCTCCAGTGGTGTCGCGACAGGCGTGAATGGAGGGACGAATGGAGACGTGTCGTCTTCAGCGATGAGAGTCGCTTCTGCCTTGGTGCCAATGATGGTCGTATGCGTGATTGGCGCCGTGCAGGTGAGCGCCACAATCAGGACTGCATACGACCGAGGCACACAGGGCCAACACCCGGCATCATGGTGTGGGGAGCGATCTCCTACACTGGCCGTACACCACTGGTGATCGTCGAGGGGACACTGAATAGTGCACGGTACATCCAAACCGTCATCGAACCCATCGTTCTACCATTCCTAGACCGGCAAGGGAACTTGCTGTTCCAACAGGACAATGCACGTCCGCATGTATCCCGTGCCACCCAACGTGCTCTAGAAGGTGTAAGTCAACTACCCTTGCCAGCAGGATCTCCGGATCTGTCCCCCATTGAGCATGTTTGGGACTGGATGAAGCGTCGTCTCACGCGGTCTGCACGTCCAGCACGAACGCTGGTCCAACTGAGGCGCCAGGTGGAAATGGCATGGCAAGCCGTTCCACAGGACTACATCCAGCATCTCTACGATCGTCTCCATGGGAGAATAGCAGCCTGCATTGCTGCGAAAGGTGGATATACACTGTACTAGTGCCGACATTGTGCATGCTGTGTGCCTGTGTCTATGTGCCTGTGGTTCTGTCAGTGTGATCATGTGATGTATCTGACCCCAGGAATGTGTCAATAAAGTTTCCCCTTCGTGGGACAATGAATTCACGGTGTTCTTATTTCAATTTCCAGGAGTGTATATTGACGAAATGCACACAATAACATCTGCTATCTCTCCCATCAAATAACTGCATAAAACATGGAACAACACTCTTTACTACAACATCTTACTCCGACTTCACGACAACCAGTGCCCACTAGCACATCTCGGCACGAACTCTTAACACACACACTGTCCTCTACGAGCTCTCTACTAGCACTGACCTCAACGAGTTCTCAACAAGCACTGTCTGCCATGAACTCTCTACTAGCACTGACTTTTACGATCTCTTCACAAGCACTGTGGAGGCGGCTTAATAGTACTCTTTGGCGCAATCTCTGGCGCAGTGGCACAGTGTAGCCACCTTTCATATGCCCCTCCTCCACAGGCCAGAATTTGATGGTATTTTTGCCAGCATTGGTGGTGAAAATACCACCAAATTCGTCCACAAAAATACAGACAAAAATAAAAGATAATATTAATACCTAAATATCACATAATTAGTTAAAAATTTTGGCTTTGCACTGACCTTTTCACTAACCTAATATATGAAATACAGTAAGCAATACAACTTCTTTTCATACATGTGACTTTACATAATAGTTTACACAATATACAAAAATCAGTTTATACAAATGTTCACATAAAATGCTTTCAATGATTAGTTTATACAAAAAAAAAAGATACTAACAGGTGACATCTTTTCAGTAAAAGCAGTCCATCAGTGGCACCCAGTAAAGTTTAGCAGGTACACCCAGCAACAAGTCACATTAGTTCAGTAGAAGCAATCCATCAGATGCACCCAGCAATGTTAAGCAGGTGCAGACGCCAACAAGTGACTTCATTTCAGTAAAAGCAGTTCACCAGTTGCACCCAGCAATGTTGAGAGCAGGTGCAGACACCAACAAGTGACACCATTTCAGTAGAAGCAATCCATCAGTTGCACCCAGCAATGTTGAGCAGGTGCAGACAGCAACAAGTGACATTATTTCAGTAGAAGCAGTCCATCAGTTGCACCCAGCAATGTTGAGCAGGTGCAGACAGCAACAAGTGACATTATTTCAGTAGAAACAGCTCATCAGTTGCACCCAGCAATGTTGAGTGCAGGTGCAGACACCAACAAGTGATATCATTTCAGTAGGAGTAGTCCATCAGTTGCACCCAGCAATGTTGAGTAGGTGCAGACAGCAACCAGTGACTTCATTTCAGTAAAAACAGTTCATCAGTTGCACCCAGCAATGTTGAGTAGGTGCAAACACCAACAAGTGACATCATTTCCATAGAAGTAGCTTCATCTGTGCACCCAGTAATGTTGAGCAGGTGCAGACAGCAAAAAGTCACATCTCTCAGCAGAAGCAGTTCCAAAAAATTCACCAGTACTGATCACACTGTTTATCAGAGTTTATGAGCAGAAATTAAACATGTCCTGCTGGCACCAATCATGTAGAAAAGGTACAAGTAACAGTCCATAATTTTTTAGAATCACTGATCACACAGTTCTTCAGCAGAAATTAAACATGACTAAATGTCACACACATGTTGAAAAAGTGCAGGTAACAGTTCAGAATATTTATCTTCACTAATCAGACAGTTCAGGCATGAACAATAGTTTGAATACACATACAAATGCTTTTACAGTAACATATAAATCATAACAAACACACAAATGATATCAGATAATTGTCCTATTAACTATTACAATACACAAATACCAGTAAACCTATAATATTTATGGGTGTCAGTGCAAGCCACTACAAACAAATAAAATAACATTTAGGAGATAGGTGGGTAGGATTAGTAAAGGAAAACACACAGAACACACTCACTCATCTCTCATCCACATTAAGTACTACTGTGTAACTGAATAGTGTTAATTGTGTAAATGAAATTCTGTCTAAATCTGATGTTCATCATGTGTATCAAGTAGTAGTGGCAGCAATGTATAACAGTCAATAATAGTTAGTCAACGTCATAGTCATCATGTCAAGACCAATGTTTGCCAAGCCAGATCAAAATGTACTGTTGTTAAACAACTGTCAGTGAGCCAAGATATGCAATTACTTCCTCTCTCCAAAAAAAAGTATATACTGCTTAGTTATTTAACAAAGTGTGTGTATAGACTATCTTCCTTCTATTTTAGTGTTCTAGTCTGCTCTCTTCATCCTCCTTGTTCCATAAGACCAACAAAAAAAAATATGCTCCTCACTTACTTTACCTCTTATACACCAAAACTCCAATAATCATCAGCTTCACGCAATCTCAATAATACCTCAATAATACCTCTTCAATACGTCTTATCATCAATATCATTTACCTTACCTCTTGTCCACAAAAACTCCAATAATCATCTACTTCACATACTCTCAATACCTCAATAATACGTCGCTACATATAAACCTCAGCACCAATATCATTTCACTTCCATAACAACTCTTTCCTCTAGTCAGTCTCCTCGAACAAGTACAGATAAAATCCTAGTGCAACTTCAATTCAGCATCCCATACAATCCGAAGACACAGTGTCCACACACAACCTCTGTGTAATCCATCTGAGCCCAATCTTCTACTCATTATAAATTATAAGATACATTTTGGTTCCTTGTCCATCATTAAATAAAAGAAATGCATACCTGACCTCTAACAGACTTAGTTCGAATAACTCTCAGTAATTAAGTACGATTACGGAGTGTGAATGATCATAATATTTCACAGTGTGTACACCACTTCAAGAATCATAGCAGAAGCAAACATGTGGAGTATTTTTTGTGTCAAGTGTCACTTCCTATTTCAATTACTCACGAAAAATGCAGTGTAATAATTGTTAATGGTCTAAACCTAGTTTTGGTCTGTCATGTCGTTAGCTTCCTTCCTATTAGCATAAATTTATACAGCTTCCATAAAACTTTAGCTCATGTGACTTCAATGACTTTCTTGTACTAATGTCGTTCGTCGAATTATAGCAGTTAATTTTCTTATCTTAAAAATGTTAAGGCACTGAGCGTAAGCAAAACAAGCAATAGCGAGTAAATATACCAGTAGAGAACACAATGTCAACAAGTGGATGCAGCTCAAATCCTACAACGAGGCTCTGCCAAGTGAACAATCTATAATTAATACCATAGTGTGACCTAAACTCTATGTTTGTACACCTTATATCAGCATTTCTATATACCAAATTAAAGAGCAGTTATGGCAACAAAACAGAAATGTGTAAATATGTAATCCATACAAAAAGCAGCAAACATATATCTTACGTAATAAACAGGTCATTAGCATCATATCAGCATAAGCAAATAAATGTTCATATGTCATCTTAGTAAGTAAACATGGAGGCGCAAGCAGATAAATCACAAGGTATAACTTACATACCTAAACACATCAGCACAATAAATCAGGTTGCAATTATAATTCAAATAAATAAGCACAGCAGGCACATAATAAAAAAAAATATGACATCAGTGAAAAAAAAGCAGCGCAGCCAAGCGATGCACAATATACACAAGTCACAACCCAGTTCATTAATAATCATTGTCAAATTCAGCCAACGCACGCAAGCACGTCGCTTCACACGTAAATTCATAGAACCTGAAATTAGCACAAAGTATGAATCACGTAATCGCGAGCAGCAAATTACGTCTAAAGTACGTACCTAAGTGGAAATTTGTTACCTGAAAAATGAACTCAATTAATAGTTACCTTTTTTAGTTTATTAGTTTCTTCTTCGAAATTACATTCTTCCTGAAAATTTCTCGATAGCAAGTCGTCTTAACGTCGGACACGCACAGAATTTACCTGAAGTTCTTAAATACTTTATACAACCGTATCCTGCAAAATACTGAATGTTAATAACAGAATTCATCAAGTCACTATAGCTTTATACTGAATTTAGTCGGAGAAATTAGACTGTGTGTTTGTTTACGGCTGTCAGTGCATTCGCACTGAGCGCTCGATCAGCTGTAGGCGCGTGACGTAGGAAGCAATCGTTCGCGGTCAACGACTGCCTTGTGCGGCGCGCAGACTTGACTGTTGCTTTGAGTATGTGCCGCCGCCAAAACACAGCGCGGTATCCTTGTACTCTCTGCATGTTTACATCTAGCTGTTAGTTTCTCTAAAGTATGTTATTCCACAAAAATTTTTACGTTAGATATGTGATGTATTCCCTTAGAGCGTTGTGATTTAAGAGTTTCTACTTCGACAGTGTTATCATGAATAATTTTACGAATTCTATATGGACCGTTATAAAGCAGAAAAAATTTGCGACACAAGCCTTTTCCTTTGTGCGACAAACGGTGGGACTTAATTAACACCTTCTGACCAACTGACAAGATTTTTAAACGACCAGGACGCTTAGCTGATTTCTCTCTTCTAGCAGCCGCAGATGCAATATTTCGTAGAGCCAGGTTGACAACTTTAGAATGCCGCAGTTTCCGTGAAGGCGGAAAAGGAACGATTTCAGAAATGCGATTTGTTGGTACTTTATTTTTTAATATCAATAGAGGCGGTAAAGAAGTTGAGTCATTAGGAAGTTCATTCAGAATGTTTTGAAAAATATGAAGATACTGATCCCAAGTTCTGTGATTCTGATGACAATAAAGACGGCACAATTTATTGATTTCCTTCATCCATCTCTCTGAAGCGTTAGATTGAGGGTGAAAAAGTGAAATGAAGATTGGTTTAATTTTACGACGCTGTAGAGTACGAAGCCAAATTTTAGAACGAAACTGTGATCCATTATCTGATATAACCTTGTCAACGTGACCGACTTCTTTAAGAAAATGTTTGATAAAAGCGTTGGATACTGAACGAGCTGTTGCTTTGCGTAAAGGTGTAAAACACACATATTTTGATGTCAGTTCCACTGCTACGAAAATGTACGCAAAACCATTAGTAGAACGAACCACTGGACCGAACAAATCGACTGCAGCCATCTCCTTTAATTTCGCTGGAATGACAGGAAACAACGGTGCTCTGTGAGAAATCGTTGGAGGCTTAGCCATTTGACATAATTTACATTTGGCAAGAACAGATCGAATACGTTTTTCCATATTACTGAAGTAACAATTTTCTCGTAATTTATGAAAGCATTTTCTGAGACCAAAGTGTGCATAACTGAAATGCGTATACCAAATCAATTTATTGACCCACTCATCAGGAATACAAACTAACCAAACGGAGTTGTCGACCGATTTTCGTTTAAAAAGAATGTCATTGCGAACTGAATAGCATCTAGTTTCTCTGGATCAGGAAGAATACCTTCTGTAGCAATAATGTGACCGAGAAATTTCACCTGAGAACGACCAAATTCAGATTTTTCCAAGTTCACTGTCATGCCAACTTTTGCAAAGATACGTAATAATGAATCCAAAATTTTGTTGTGCTCACTCCAAGAACGTTTAGCAATAAGAATGTCGTCAACATACGAAGTAATATTGTCACGAAGATAAACAGGTAAAATTTCATTTAAGCTACGAATGAATGCTGCTGAAGGTACAATAAGTCCAAATGGTAATTTACGAAATCACTTTTAGGTACAATTAGTCATATCAGGTTATTATTTACTTACTCTCTAGATAGATTGATAGTCGAAGAGTTGTTTTGACAGATGCAAAGAATAGTAAAAGAGTAGGCAGCGGTACAGAAAACTAAAAGAGAAATAGCACCACTACAGCTCGGGGCCCTATGCTCGCTACGGCACATATTCACTTTAGAGTAGTGAATCCCCTGAGGACCTTAATAACTGCACATAATTTCTAGTTTGTGACTTAGTGGCACATCTGGCGGAAGTGCGTACGTAAATTGATCTAGCCATGCACATGGATGTATGTCATACTTAGAATTACGAAATATCTTAATCTTCCAAACAGTTAAAAAGTGTTTATAGTCAAAGTTTTCGCCTCGTGGCGACAAAGACCTACCGCGTCTGTCCCAGTCCGAATGTCCATTATTGTCAAGTTCACGCGCCTGGCGCTCTCTTGTTGCATTCCGTAAATGAAATAAATTACTTTCTTCATACCTCTCTGCTAAACTAACACTTGTCAATTTATCTGAGATCTCCTCAACTCTTTCCGATGAGTCACTTAATTGTTCTTTCTGTTTATTTACGTCTTCTGTAAATGTCGCGACTCGGGTTTCGGTGTTGTCACATTTGGTAGTTAACTGTTCACACTGTTGCGTTAAGTTATTTATTCTGTCATTTGGTACGGATTCCTCGCTTCTTTCAATTATTTCTTCCTTATCTTTTGCACGTTGTAAATTTAACTCTGAAAATTTCTGTACTATTACGCGATCTTTTTCTTCCTGTTCCCTGCCCTGTTCCTCTTGTCTGATTTCTGTTGAAATTAAGCTATTATTGTGAGCCTTCAAAATCGGTTGTACTTCTTCTCTAATTTCTTTATTTGATTCGTCTTTCATGTATTTGAAACATGTCCCTGTTCGTGAGCCTAACTGAGTTTCCATTGTTCCCCTATCAGTTTCTAATTCAGATCGTAACTGTGATCCCACTGCTTTCATCTCGGTTTTAGTTGTTCCTATTTCTGTTTCAATTGTTCCTATTTTTGAGCATAACCGTGTTGTCATTGCTTGCATCCCAGTTCTAATTGTTTTTAATTCAGATCCCACTGTTTTTAATTCAGATTCCAAATTTAGTATAGCACCCATCAACTGCTTTATCTCTTCTGTCGTTAATCTCGTAATCTGTGAATTTTCTGATTGAGAAACATTTTGAACTGTTACCGGACTATTTTCCTTGCTTATTAAATTGTTTTCCACTACATTACTCATGACACTGTTTTCCTCTGTTGGCGAGTTCGCCATGTTAACAATTTCGTTATTCTGACTATTCATCATTTTTGCCTGTTTTATTGACCGCGTAATCATTTACAAAATATACGAAAGATTCGTCACTGTACGAAAATTACACACAATGCCTCCTTATCTCCAACAATACTATTCACATGAAATGTCTCCCTCAGACACGATTAACGAACAATTGAAATAATTGCACTGGATTTTCAAACGCGTATACAAGACAACAACAAAAAATAAATTTGAAAAATACCATTAGAAGAATGCCAATTACCAAATCTACACATTCAATACAGACTACAATTACTGAACTACAAATTACTACAACAATACTACAGTCTACAATTTTCACAATCAGAAGAATCCAAGGGACGATCCGAAGCAGCGGTCGCCACGTGCATGGGGGCTTAATTAAATATTAATTGAAAATGTTTTTAGTTTTTAGTAGCTGTAAGTCTGATTACGCTGTGTCTCTTAATCGGTTGGCCCTGACTAGTATTTTTACGCTATCTGACTGCAACAAACAATGTAAGTAGATTTTCGTAAACACAGTTAATTAATTAAGTCCCCAGCAACTATAAAATCTACGAAGCCAATAAGCACAAGAGTAACTGTTCTGTATGTGGGAGTGTGACTCAACGTCCACATCTGGCACGGTTCTTTTCCAACAAGACAAGAATTTTTAAATACCAACTATGCTGACGTGACAAAAGAAATTTAGAAAAACTATAATTACGCAAGAAAACCAGAATTCACTCTAATACAAGAACACAAGCCAGATGCTTTGTTGACTGAACCTGTAGTGACGCATTATTTCAGACACACAATTAATAAAAGAACATTGTAGTTTTTACCTTCATATATATTGACGAAATGCACACAATAACATCTGCTATCTCTCCCATCAAATAACTGCATAAAACATGGAACAACACTCTTTACTACAACATCTTACTCCGACTTCACGACAACCAGTGCCCACTAGCACATCTCGGCACGAACTCTTAACACACACACTGTCCTCTACGAGCTCTCTACTAGCACTGACCTCAACGAGTTCTCAACAAGCACTGTCTGCCATGAACTCTCTACTAGCACTGACTTCTACGATCTCTTCACAAGCACTGTGGAGGCGGCTTAATAGTACTCTTTGGCGCAATCTCTGGCGCAGTGGCACAGTGTAGCCACCTTTCAACTCGATGTTAACAAATTTCTCTTCTTCAGAAACGCTTTCCTTGCCATTGCCAGTCTACATTTTATATCCTCTCTACTTCGACCATCATCAGTTATTTTGCTCCCCAAATAGCAAAACTCCTTTACTACTTTAAGTGTCTCATTTCCTAATCTAATTCCCTCAGCATCACCTGACTTAATTCAACTACATTCCATTATCCTCGTATTGCTTTTGTTGATGTTCATCTTATACCCTCCTTTCAAGACACTGTCCCTTCCGTTCAACTGCTCTTCCAAGTCCTTTGCCGTGCCTGACAGAATTACAATGCCATCGGCGAACCTCAAAGTTTTTATTTTTTCTCCATGGATTTTAATACCTACTCTGAATTTTTCTTTTGTTTCCTTCACTGCTTGCTCAATATACAGATTGAATAACATCGGGGACAGGCTACAACCCCGTCTCACTCCCTTCCCAACCACTGCTTCCCTTTCATGTCCCCCGACTCTTATAACTGCCATCTGGTTTGTACACAAATTGTAAATAGCCTTTCGCTCCCTGTATTTTACCCCTGCCACCTTCAGAATTTGAAAGAGAGTATTCCAGTCAACATTGTCAAAAGCTTTCTCTAAGTCTACAAATGCTAGAAACGTAGGTTTGCCTTTCCTTAATCTAGCTTCTAAGATAAGGCATAGACTCAGTATTGCCTCACGTGTCCCAATATTTCTACGGAATCCAAACTGATCTTCCCTGACGTCGGCTTCTACCAGTTTTTCCATTCGTCTGAAAAGAATTCGCGTTAGTATTTTGCAGCCGTGGCTTATTAAACTGATAGTTCTGTAATTTTCAGATCTGTGAACACCTGCTTTCTTTGGGATTGGAATTATTATTTTCTTCTTGAAGTCTGAGGGTATTTCGCCTGTCTCATACATCTTGCTCACCAGATGGTAGAGTTTTGTAGGGCCTGGCTCTCCCAAGGCTGTCAGTAGTTCTAATGGAACGTTTGTCATCAGTCGACAAGTCGCCATTTTTAAATCGAGCAAGCCACTCGTCCACTTGAGTTTTTCCCATAGCGTCATTTCGGTAAGCTGTTTCCAACGTTACAACAGTTTCAGCAGCTTATTTACCGAGTAGAAAACAAAATTTCACAGCTGCACATTGTGCACTTGCCATCGTAAAAAAAAACCAAACAAGAACAAAACAGCGCCGGCATTGGTGGCCATGCGGTTCTAGGCACTTCAGTCCGGAACCGCGTGACTGCTACAGTCGCAGGTTCGAATCCTGCCTCGGGCATGGATGTATGTGATGTCCTTAGGTTAGTTAGGTTTAAGTAGTTCTAAGTTCTAGGGGACTGATGACCTCAGATGTTGAGTCCCATAGTGCTCAGAGCCCTTTGAACCATTTGAGCCAACAAAACAGCGCTAGCAATAACAGTCACTACAGACGAACAGAACAAGCCAGGCCGACAACACAGACAGCGATGAACTGTCAATGTTTTACACGCCTAGCGGCAGAAATGCGTACTACACACGCTCTGCCCACGGCGGTGTTATTCCGGTTTTCTTTTGGGTACCTCCTCGTACAGTGTGTAGCAGGACTGCAGAGATGTACGCCTACCCGCGAACAAACAAATAATCGATTGCGTAATTACATTTTTTAGAGGTGCTGTTCAACCTTCGTGAGTTCCTCTCGTACGAGTACTGGCCTGAAGTGCCCTCGGCCAGCGCGTCCTCGGTCCGGGCCGGACTTCCTGCGCCGTTGTCCGGCGCTCGCCTCCACGGCCGGTCATTGCCCGCGGACACGGGCTCAGCTTCTGGCACGAGGACTTCGCGGCATCTTTCTGTGCCCCTCCCTGCTCTCCCTCTGCAGGTTGGTTTCCACGGTCGTCGTTGGTGCCTCAACATCAGAATAGGCAAATGAACTTAACTTGAAAGACAGCAACTGTGTCGCTGCAAGTACCCTGCAAACAAATGCAGTACAATCAAGTTTAGAATGTACGAGGGCAATCAATAAGTAATGCAACACATTTTTTCCTCGGCTAATTTCGGTTGAAAAAATGCGAAATTTGTTATGGGACATCGTGGAATATCCCCGCCTCAGCCCCTATAGTTTCATGAAGTTCCGATAGGTTGGCGTATGACATTACAGGTCGGGATTGATCTATGAGGTCTTGAATATACCGAGTGATCAAAAAGTCAGTATAAATTTGAAAACTTAATAAACCACGGAATAACGTAGATAGAGCGGTAAAAATTGACACACATGTTTGGAATGACATGGGGTATTATTAGAACAACAACAAAAAAAAGTATTGCTAGACGCGTGAAAGATCTCTTGCGCGCGTCGTTTGGTGATGATCATGTGGTCAGCCGCCACTTTCGTCATGCTTGGCCTCCCTGGTTCCCAGACCTCAGTCCGTGCGATTATTGGCTTTGGGGTTACCTGAAGTCGCAAGTGTATCGTGATCGACCGACATCTCTAGGGATGCTGAAAGACAACATCCGACGCCAATGCCTAACCATATCTCCGGAAATGCTTTACGGTGCTGTTCACAATATTATTCCTCGACTACAGCTGTTGTTGAGGAATGTTGGCGGACATATTGAGCATTTCCTGTAAAGAACATCATCTTTGCTTTGTCTTACTTTGTTATGCTAATTATTGCTATTCTGATCACATGAAGCGGCATCTGTCGGACATTTTTTGAACGTTTGTATTTTTTTGGTTCTAATAAAACCCCATGTCATTCCAAGCATTTGTGTCATTTTGTACCTCTCTATCTACATTATTCCGTGATTTATTAAGTTTTCAAATTTATACTGACTTTTTGATCACCCGGTATATTATTTGTATCTGTCAGTTGGTATGGAGAAATTGAGATTTCGGGCGTTTCTTTATATAGTTTTGCGTGATTAAGCCCCAACGCTATGCAAAGCCCTCATTTAATTAAGTGTGATTTGCGACCTGTTATGTTTTATTTTCCGATGATAAATCATATTTTTTCTGATTACCGTTAAAGTATAATGACGACAAATGTTTGAGGTCAGTTGGAATAATACTTTAATAACTATGTAGATGACGTGACGTCATTCATTTACTCTTAAAAAAAAAGAGTGTTAATTTTGCGTTTATGAACGGTCAGTGTCGGGATCAGTGATTACGATTCGAGAACTAATTGATTTGACGAAGTTCAATTGCACACAATCGCGTGGGGCGAATTATGACCTTGGAATTGATTGTAGATGTATGCAGGTCAATTTCGTGACAGGCTGGTAAGCGTCGCGAGAGTGTCGCGGTATCAACACAGCTTTCGCGCCACCGATGGTTGCTTTAAACTCGCGAAAGTACAATTTACGCGAATTCTTAATCATTGTGAAAGGGTAGAGTATTTTATGATTATCCCACTGTTGATGGGCCATTGTGGAGGACGTAAGTTTGGATAGAAAGATAAATTTCAAAATCCAGTATAAATCCTGTTGATCGAAGTAGCCTACCAACCCAAAAGCTCATACGTGGTTATCAGCAGAAACAGTGTACTATTTTTCATGCACACATTTACACTCTACATCGAGGTGTGAATGATTTGTGGGTGCGAAATAAAAATTTGAAAGCATTTGATTGAATAAAAGGAAATATATAAAGAAGTTTATTCGTATATTTTGTTATTTCATGAACAGTGATATTGTGACAGACTCGTCGTAAGTGCTCTGGTTACAAGACGAGTTTTGGGCCTGATTAAGAGTAGCTGGTTCTTAGAGCGACAAAGATTAAGTGAAGAATAAAATCACACTTAAATAACGCTGCATCGAAACCCACTATCTTTATACTGTATTAAGCTAGCTATTCTGGAATCAGGTGGTACCGTGTCCGTATAGTTGTGTGTTGTCAGCAACAAATAGGTAAACACAAACATAAACATTTCTCATGCTCTCATATCGACGAGGGAGAGAAGAGACGACAACGACGACATACACGTATATACATATACAAACGATAGACGTGGCACCTTACAATACAACACACCGAAGTCACAGTATTGGCGCTATATATAGCCTAGAAAATGGAGTCTGCAACTGAGGCGCATTCCAAGCAAACAGCTGTAATGAGTTTCTTTTGGCCGTAAACCAGAGCATAGTAGGTATTCATACGCGCTTGCGGAATGTCTACGGAGAGCTCGCACTGAACAAAAGTGCAGTGAGCCGTCAGGCGAGGAGTCTGTCATCATCACAACAAGGTCGCGCAAACCTGTCCGATCTTCTGCTTCCGCGTACCGGCTAGAGATGGGGGATCCGCTCCTGAACTGATTCATAGAGTTGAATCTTTCAAAGGAGTGAACAATCAGTGATTCAGAACAAAAGAACGGTAGCTCCAAACGTTTCCCACAGCAGAGAGAGAGAGAGAGAGAGAGAGAGTCGGAGCAGATCAGCGGGGCCTCTGCTGGTCAGAGCACACTGCACGCCACACAACACAGCCAGCGCCGGCCTCTGCCCTGCTTCTGCCTTGGCTGCCTGTATTGTGCAGTGCCCCATTGGATTTTGTGTTTCACACATGCCGTGCCGTCTCTGTGCTTCCTCTGCCGCGTGCAGTGTCTGGCGCACCTTAACTTAGCATCGCACTCCGTCGGCGATCGTTTCAGTCGCACGTCCTGCCCTCTGGGCAGTTAATGCGAGCAACAGGACAGAGAGCCTCCTAGCGGAGAACATAAGAACTACTTGCAACAACCTGCTCGCAAGAGAACGGACGATTTGTCTCGGAGCGGGTGACTGGTGGCCGTTCACCGCTCCCCCCACCCTCGGAACTCGCCCGCTCAACACTCACCCCACCGTCCTCGACTCTAGCCAGAGCGTTGAGCAAAGCAACTTAGGTGTCACTCTGGTCTCTGCGGTCACACAGTAATACAGCTCGCGGATCGACCTGCTTGACTCAGCACCTCTGCATCGGAGTTCGTCCATACTGGATATTGTTCTTCGTAGTAATATCGGTATGTATATTACATAATTATGTTATGTATACATCATTTGTTTTTATTTTATTTTTATTTGTTTAAACTGATCAGATGAGGCTCCTGACGACTCCTCTTACTATAGGATTTTTTATTATGGACACTCGAATTTACGCTTTAATTACGAGCAAACCGATAAACGTATCACAAAATGTGATACACCAATATTTTCCTTGTTTTATTCTGCGTAAGGCTATATGCAGCACTTTGGTCTTACAGTCAAATTTATATACTTCTTTCTTATTGTAGTACAGATTTTGCGATTTTAGGCGTCTTCAGAAGGAAACGTTCAGTTTAAAAATATATGGCTTGCAATGTATTCGTACGAGGTTAATGAAATTTTAATACATTATAGCCAAATACATTGTTAATGTAAATCTCAAGTTACAACATTTTCCGATCACCCAAAAAACCACGATAGTGCAAAATAAATCAATAATCAAAAACTTTGTCATTTCGTGGAAATTTCAATAAACAATACAAAATTCTTACTCATTATCTGTGTTGCTTCAAAATAGGATCAAATAAGATCAAAATACAGGTATAGTACTGGAATAAACCAAGTTTAAAGGGCAATGTGCCTTCCATTTATTGTCTGTTGTGAATGAGTGGTGAATCATGAAAAGGAGCTAGTTCATTTCAGGAAGTGAACAGTTATGATCCAATCTCTGAAAAGAACAGTTTTGCCCATCTTTAGTACCGGCCGGCCGCACACAGCTCTCTATCTCGTGCAATGTTGGAACGTGTGGACACTCTCATTCGAGGTGATCGACGGATCAAAAAAATGTCCAAATGTGTGTGATATCTTATGGGACTTAACTGCTAAGGTCATCAGTCCCTAAGCTTAAACACAACTTAACCTAAATTATCCTAAGGACAAACACACGCACACCCATGCCCAAGGGAGGATTCGAACATCCGCCGAGACCAACCGCAGATCGATGGATCACAATCAAAAACCTCGTTGCACAACTGGATCTCTCTGTTGGTAGTACTGACACACTTGATCACCAGTTGGTGTTCTCAAAGGTGTATGCCCCTTGATTCACCACTGTGTGACAAAAAAACGTAAATAGTAACGAAGGACCACCTACGCAGATTTTATTGCGCGTTACAAGGCTGACCGTGGCAGTTTTTTGTCGAACATCATAACAGGAGATAAAACACGAGTTCATCACTTCGAACCGGAAAGAAGACGGCAGTCTATGGAGTGGTACACAACCTCTCCTTCGAAGTAAAAATTCAGAGCTGGTTATTCTGTTTGATGTTGTCCCTCTTGGTACAACGATCAACTATGAAGTGTACTGTGCTACGCCCAGGAAACTGTAGAGAAGGTTTCAGCGTGATCGTCACCAGAGAAATGCAGACGAACTTCTTCTTCTCCGTGACAACGCAACGCTTCACACAAGTCTGCGCATCCGATAGGAGCTCACAAAACTTCATTGCACTGTTCTCCCTCATCCACCCCTTGGATCTCGCACTTTCCAACTTCAATCTGTTGGACCCAATAAAAGATGCACTCCATGGGAAGCAGTACGTGGATGCTGGGGAGCTTATTGATTTCGACCAGTAGAGCAGTACCATGCGGGCATATAGGCCCCCCAAGTAAAGTGACGTAAGGCCATCATACTGAACGGAGATTGTGTCAAAAATAGGGTTTTGTGGCCAAAGCCGTGGAGAATAGTGTGTGTATTGTAATCCACAACAAAACCAACCAGCTTTTAGAAAAAAAGTGTTGCATTACTTACTGAACGCCCCTCATGGCAAGAAGATCGTAACTGCGTAAGTAGAGACACATAAGTGAGACGAGAAATCCGATGCCCTTTGCGCACAACCTAGAATTGTTCCTTTTCTTTTGTGTGAAATATAGAACAAAAATACTGAAAATTGGAGGGGTGAAGGGTGAGCGCTTTGCTGCACTATGTACTTAACATTTGCGCCGTTACCCTCAACTGAACAGAAGAATATGACGATTACGCCTGGCACCATTACTCTAAAAATGGTTTAGAGAAATTGTAACGTCATCTTTTATATGGCGTATGGATATTTTAGAGGCTGAAATACACATGAGATAAATTACATAAGTAATGAGTTGAGATGATGATCTCAGACCAGGTAAAGGTAAAGCTCCTCGTTCTGGACCTAGATGGTTCTATCGGGTCTGACCGACCGCCGTGTCATCCTCTGCCAAAGCTGTCATCAGATGTGGTACCGTGGGGCACATGGGCAGCACACCAATCGTCTGGTCGTTGTCGGGTTTCTTCACCATGGAGCCGCAACTGTTCTGTCGACTGAGGCCACTAATCGGTCGACTAGCTCCTCAGTTGACCTCATGAGGCTGAATGTATCCTGGTCCAGTCCTTCCACCGAGGAAGAATACCTAGCAGTACTGCGAATGGATCCCGGGTCCCTTGCATGGCGGCCAGCCACGCTGGCCACTCAGCTACAGAGGCGGAAAACCTGTGATAAATCTCACACACAAATTCAGCTTCGAAAGCACTCCACTCCGTCTTCAGGCCACGAGTGGCCTACCGGGACCATCGGACCGCCGTGTCATCCTCAGTGGAGGATGCAGATAGGCGGAGTGTGGGGTCAGCACACCGCTCTCCCGGCCGTTATGATGGTATTCTTGACCGAAGCCGCTACTATTCGGTCGAGTAGCTCCTCAATTGGTATCACGAGAAGTGCACCCCGAAAAATGGCAACAGCACATGGCGGCTGGATGGTCACCCATCCAAAGCAAATCTTCTAAAATTAGCAATGCCCAAATTGCCATGGCACGATCATTTTAACGAAAGCAATACACTACAAACATACAGTTATAATTTTCCTTGCTAAGACCTGGGCAATTACATTCTGAAACACAGGGAAAATTAGTTACATATGAAGGGAATGAAGGCCAATAATACACTGGTCCGCCCGGTTGGCTGTGCAGTCTAACGCACGGCTTTCCGGGTTGGGAAGGAGAGCCTGGTCCCCGGCATGAATCCGCCCGTCGGATTTGTGTCGAGGTCCGGTGAGCCGGCCAGTCTGTGGATGGTTTTTAGGTGGTTTTCCACCTGCCTCGGCAAATGCGGGCTGGTTCCCCTTATTCAGCCTCAGCTACACTATGTCGGTGATTGCTGCGCAAACAAGTTCTCCACGTACGCGTACACCACCATTACTCTACCAAGCAAACATAGGAGTTACACACTCATCTGGTGTGAGAAGGTTCCCTGGGGAGGGGGGGAGGTGGTGTCCATCCACCAGGGGCCAAACCGCACAGTAACCGTGAAAGAGTGGTTCGCTGTGGGGTGGCGAAGGGGTGAAGTGGACTGCGGTAGTCGTTGTGGGGTTGTGGACCACTGCGGCTGCTGTGGCGACGGAGCCTCTCCTTCGTTTCTAGGCCCCCGGTTAACATTCAATACAATACTACATTGACAGAAAAAAAATCGCAACACAAAGAAGAAGTTGTGCGACATAAGTGAAACTTAGTAGGCATTTTTCCACATTGCAAGATAATGTCTATTCAAATTTCACTCTAGTCGCATGAGAGTGACGCTCATAGCGCCACTACGAGGATGCAAATCAGGTTTGCTTTAAATACACGCTATGTCGGTCATGAGCGTCAGTTACCTTTGGAAATGAACCTGATGAGCTGATGTTAGTCCAGAATGCTTTTAAGGCGACAAAGACTCAATGAGTTTGAACGAGGTCATGTGATAGAGCTACGGGAAGCTGGATGTTTCTTCTGCGATACTATAGAAATACTTTGCAGGAATGTAGTCGTTGTAAATGCTCGCTGCCGGCGGTGTTCACAAGAATGTACGGTTGCAAGAAAACCTCCTTCGGACGGCCACGTGGCACTACCGAGAGGGAAGATCACTGTGTTTCGGTCTATGGCTCTGGCGCATCGCACGGCATCTGCAGCAGCAATGTGAGCTGTAGTTGGCACCACAGTGACCCAATAAACTGTTACAAATCGCTTAGTTTTAGGACAGCTCCGAGCCAGATGCCCTGTAGCGTGCATTCCACTGGCCCCAAACCAC